>NC_091246.1:81338750-81968214 GCF_042477335.2 Ovis canadensis | reverse complement strand
AGTCAATAAGTAGTCAATAAGAAGCAGATATTTTTCTGAAACTCTCTTGCTTTTTTGATGATCCAGTGGCTGTTGGCAATTTAATCTCTGATTTCTCTGCATTTTCTAAATCCAGCTTTAACATCTGGAAGTTCTCGGTTCATGTACTGTTGAAGCCTGACTTGGTGAATTTTGAGCACTACTTTGCTAGCATGTGAGATGAGTGCAATTGTGCAGTAGTTTGAGCACTCTTTGGCATTGCCTTTCTTTGGGACTGGAATGAAAACTGACCTTTATAGTTCTGTGGCCACTGCTGAGTTTTCCAAATTTGATGGCATATTCAGTGCAGTACTTTCACAGCATCATCTTGTAGGATTTGGAACAGCTCAATTGGAATTCCATCACCTCCACTAGCTTTGTTCGTAGTGATGCTTCCTAAAACCCACTTGACTTCGCATTCCAGGATATCTGGCTCTAGGTGAGTGATCACACCATCCTGATTATCTGGGTCATGAAGATCTTTTTTTTTTTTTTTTGTATAGTTCTTCTGTGTATTCTTGCCACCTCTTCTTAATATTTTCTGCTTCTGTTAGGTCCATACCATTTCTGTCCTTTATTGTGCCCATCTCTGCATGAAATGTTCCCTTGGTATCTCTAATTTTCTTGAAGAGCTCTCTAGTCTTTCCCATTCTACTTTTTCCCACTCTTTCTTTGCATTAATCACTGAGGAAGGCTTTCTTATCTCTTCTTTCTATTCTTTGAACTCTGCATTCAAATGGGTATAACTTTCCTTTTCTCCTTTGCCTTTCATTTTTCTTCTATTGCAGCTATTTGTAAGGCCTCATCAGACAACCATTTTGCCTTTGTGCATTTCTTTTTCTTGGGGATGGTCTTGATCCCTGCCTCCTGTGCAATGTTATGAACCTCTGTCCACAGTTCTTCTAGCACTCTATCAGATTTTACCCCTTGAATTTATTTGTCACTTCCACTGTATAATCATAAGGGACTTGATTTAGGTCATACCTGAATGGTCTAGTGGTTGTCCCTACTTTCTTCAACAACACAAGAGAAGACTCTACACATGGACATCACCAGATTGTCAATATCAAAATCAGATTGATTATGTTCTTTGTAGCCAAAGATGGAGAAGCTCTATGTAGTCAGCAAAAACAAGACCAGGAGCTGACTGTGGCTCAGATCATGAACTCCTTATTGCCAAATTCAGACTTAAATTGTGTTCAATATTCTTCTGTATTTATCCCATCAGATTATCACATAAGTGATTCCTTAGTTTAGTGTGATCTAGAGGAAATGAAAAACCTTTGAGAATACTAACAGAATTTGGAAGAAAAGTGGAGAGAAACAAGAGGAGAGATGGGGAGGAGGATGTAACAGCTTTTTAAAGTGGCCTGGAAAAAAAAATGCATGCCTTGACAGTGGCCATAATGATGAATAAGAGAGTTCAGAGAGAAAAGTATTCTTTCTCTTTTACCTCCAAACATTAAGGCCACAGCCTCCACTCTAACTAAGTTGGATGCCAAACAAATGTGTTGGCTGTTACGGCTATATGAAAGTCAAGTCTTATGTGCTTTATTAGTACCCTCAGTAGACTGAGACTGAGCTCTTGCCAGTGTGGAAGGCTTCCAGATTCAAAAGATAAGTGCCCTCAGTGGTCAAGTTGTCTGTGAGATCTGAAGGCCACTGAGCATGTGGTACACTGGTTTTCTGTCACAGTGCATTTCAGCCTGGGCAATCACGGTTTACTTGGGTGCAGAGAATTGTCAGGTTATGTGTGTGTATATGTGCCTGGAAACTCTTTTAAGTTTAGTTTTCTCTGCTAATCTTCTTGAGTAACTTCCCTTCTTCCTAGCCAGGAAAAAAAGACATTAAAATTTTAAATCCACTTTGAAACCACATCTGTAGAATTATTGAATCTGAATTGTGTATGTGTTTTTTGGATTCAGATCTTGCTTTTGACTCCAGACTCCTCAAATGAATGGGAATTCTGTCTGGGTTAACCAAATTCCACTTAATGCCAATGCTTTTGTAGCTGACTCAGGCAGACCCAGTTATTGGAGTTATAGGAGGAAATAAACCAACAGGTTTAGGTCCAGACTGGTTGACTATCTTATTCTGGAAATCCAAGTACAGGTTGAGGATTAGACCTCAAGTTGATAGTTATTCCATTCACTGCTCAGAGTTTTGAATCAATTACTTCTGCAGAATTTCTTTTTGGAGCAGGGAAAGTAGAGATGTGTTTGTCAAGTGATTAAATCAACTACTTTGATTTTAAAGTTTCAAGGACCTCTGGAGGGAAAGAATTGTCAAAGTCAAGAACAGAGAATGGGAAAGGAATATTTTGAGGAACGCTCTTAGATTTAAGCTGTTATGCACTAGCACTTATTTTCAATGTTTCCTTAAAAAAATCTAAACATATTGAGCCCTTTCAATTTCATTTGTAAAATGCATATATTATACTAACATCTACCTTTGGAGGTTACTATAAAGATTAAAGATTAATTTACATACACTGTTAGCACTGTGGCTTACATTTAGTAAATTGTTAATTCAAGTTACATTTCCACTAAATAAACTGATGAGCTGCTGCCACAATGTCCTTGCCTTCATTATTGGGATTTTTATTTCTTTTAGAGTTTTAAGGATTATTTTACCTATGAAAATGCTATATATTATTTCAAATTTTGGCCAGAATTTAAGCTGCTCTAATAAAAACATTGGCTTAAAAAGAGAGTTTTATTTACTTCATCTCTCTCAAAACAGTTCAGAGTAATATATTTAGTAGCTTAATGGAATTTCTAAGTCCAGGTCTTCCCATCTTCCAGCTATGGTTGCCTTATATCTTTCCTTCAGCCAGTGAAACATGGGAAAGAGAAATGTACAAGTATATCCGTTTCTTTTAAGGGCTACTTTTGACTTGATGCACACAGTCACCCACATCCTGAGTCACATGGGTCACATCAAAATGAAAAGGAGTTTAGGAAGTGTAGACTGGGGTGTTTAACTAAGAGATCATGTTTAACTTAAATACTGTAGGGACAGTGATGTGGTGTATATAAGGAGAGGGAGGTGGCTAGTCAGTGTGTGACAAAGTGTATTTGCTTGGGTGGATAGTGTAAAGAGATGGTAGAAATGTTAACTGTGGAAAGGCCTTTAAACATAATATCTTAAAGGTAAAATAGTCTCATTCCTTTATGTCTGGGCAGGAGGAGAATGGGACTGCAGAGGATGAGGTGGCTATATGGCATCACTGACTCGATGCACATGAGTTTGGGTGAACTCTGGGAGTTGGTGATGGACAGGGAGGCCTGGCGCGCTGCGATTCATGGGGTCGTAAACAGTTGGACGTGACTGAACTGAACTGAACTGAAATAGCCTTTACAACGACACACAAAACTAACTAATTGGCAGTAATCCATCATCAAAAACAGTTGTCTCACTGTTCAGAGATGCATGCAGAAATATTTTAATCCATAATTTTTGTCGATTCAAAATTGAGGGTTTTTTTCCATATTCCGTATTCCTCATTCAACAAGTATTTATTGAGCTCCTGTTTGCTGAGGATATTTGCTGAGGATACTGTAGTGACCAAAAACAGGCAGGAATCTCTGTCCTCATGAAATCTGCATTCTAGTTTGGAGTGATATGCAGTAGTACCACTATTATCACATGGAGGTCAAGGGCAGTTTATGTGAAATTGTTGGGTGAATGTACTTAGTCCATGGTCTTATGAATGGATCTCTGGGGTTAATTCTCAAGCAAACTGAGAAAGGAGCCCTGTGATATATCTATTCTCTCAGTACAAGAATAAAATAAGAAATTTCCTTCACATCAATAAGCATACAAAAAAAAAAATCACAAAACACAGCATTGAGAATAGTGAAATAAATGCAAGAGAGAATTCATGTGTAAAAGAGAGTAAATTCCCAGTCAGAAAAGGCTGGTTCAAAAGTGCTTTAAAACTTTAGTTTAGAAAATATCAGTGATAAGATGTGTATTTTATCAGGTCTCAACTTTCTGGGAATCACTGAAGATTCTAGTTGAGGATACAGATGACCAAATGAATAAGGTTTTAATCATGAGAGAAAAAATATTTTGTTGGCTATTCATAATTTTATTTCTGATGAGGAGCAGACTGTATAATGTTTTGTTATTCATATATGGAAGTGATCCTAAAGTTTTTGCCCATTGATTTTCTAGAATGTAATTTATCAACCATATTCATCACAGTCATTTCTGGTACTTCTGAGAATGACAATTCCTGGGAGCCATTTTTACCTTTGGAATCAGATTCTCCAGATATAAAATCTAGAAATAGGAACTTCAAATAATATTTATGAGTATTCTTATGCACATTAGTTTGAGTACCATTTTCTTAGAGCTCTATGAAATGCCTAATTCCTTATGCATAAATAGTTCCTCAAGTATTTCAATACAGCTCTGCTGATTCCTGCTTCTTCATTCAGCTTACTGAATGAAGTAATGAGTAAAGCTGATTCTTTACTCACCCCAGACAAATAGCCATTATCACTTCCACCTTAAACAAAATGATTCCACATGCATTTTCCAAATGAACGTACATACTTTATATTAAGTAATGAGAGAATAAATACTGCTTAGTCCTTATCATTTTTCAGCTTCAGTTTATTGCATGTTATTTTCAGTTTTTCTCATTTTTATGAGTAGCTCATATTTTGTTTATAAAACTAGAATTGACCCAAATGGACAATAAGAATGGTAAGTTTTATATATTCTACAGTATCTTCAGAAAAAGAAATACATACTTTTCCTGGGATATGTTCCCATTAAAATGTAGTATGAGTAATGTATTGGATTAATTTATAAGGGAATTGGGAAAAAAATGTTACCATAATCTTTCTCATCTAAAAGCCATTCCATTCTAAGTGTTCATATGTCTCTTTTGGGTTGAAAGTTTACAAGGCTGTTATTCCCAGTGATTTCCTTTCTTTCTTTCTTTCTTTCTTTTTTTTTTTTTTTTGCTACAAAACACTTTGTTTCCATTTAGTACAAGACATGGAAGAGGGGTCCAGTGTGGTTAAAAAAACTGCCTACGGCTGCAGAGAAGGGCTTCTGGCAGAATCCCTGAAACCAGAGGGGCGCCTCAAAGGCCGCTGGGTTTTGGAAGCTCAGGGTCAGGCTTGAGGGTGAACTTTTCAGAGAGATACTCACCCACCATGGGGGTGACGGTGGAGTTACCAGCCTGCGTAAGTTGGTCAGGTGGTCACCATTCTCTTGATGAGTTTCACCGGCTCCCTAGGAAGCAGCTCTCTTGGAAGTCAGATGTAGGGCATGCAGCAGGCAGAATCCAGGGCTGCTGCTGCTGCTAAGTCACGTCAGTCGTGTCAGACTCTGTGCAACCCCATAGACGGCAGCCCACCAGGCTCCCCCGTCCCTGGGATTCTCCAGGCAAGAACACTGGAGTGGGTTGCCATTTCCTTCTCCAATTCATGAAAGTGAAGACCCTCAGTCATGTCCGACTCTTCGCGACTCCATGGACTGTAGCCTACCAGGCTCCTCCGTTCATAGGATTTTCCAGGCAAGAGTATTGGAGTGGGTTGCCATTGCCTTCTCCCAGGGCAGGGAGATCCAAAAGGGCGTGGTTCACGTTCTTCACCCCGAGAACGGCGTCTTCCAAAGCATCCTGGTTTGATCCCACTCATCTTGAGAGATTTCTGCGCTTCCCGGAAGAGGGCATGGTGGTTTTCTTTCAAGAGTCCCTTGGGACCACAGCATTGCGATGGAAATAGAACCTAGAGAGAGGTAGGTGTAGGAGGCCCGCAGTTGTAGGTTGACCAGGCTAATTCTGACGAAACTGGGAGCTCATCATTGATCAGTAATAGAGAGTTACGCTCAAAAAATGGTGTTGCTTGGTTCAGGTGATGGAGGAGAGTGGAGTTCCCAAGATTGCCACTGAAAAAAAAGATCGGAGGGTGTCAGAGACTGGAGCAAGGGGTGGGGATGGGGGCCTCCGTGAATCTGTTCCGTCCAGGCACTGTTGATGGAAGAGACAGATCTGTGGGACCACCCAGCGTACAGCTGCTATACTGTTCTTGATTAGTAAACGTTAGTGGTTATATCTATATGGGAATTTTGTTGATAGGCATCTATTTTATGGGGCTTCCCCACTGGCTAAATGGTAAAGAATATGCCTTCCAATGCAGGAAACATGGATTCTGATCCCTGAGTGGAGAAGATCCCTTGGAGAAGGAAATGACAACTCAACTCCAGCAGTCTTGCCTTGGAAATCCCATGGACAGAGGAGAGGAGTCTGGTGGGCAACAGTCCATGGGGTCTCAATGAGACGGACACACACACACACACACCCTATTTTATTTTTCTTAAATCTTAAAAAATCTTGGATTTCAGAGATTTAACTAAGCAATTAAGCATTATAGCTGCAAATGTTAAGACCTTTAAAGTCTTTTTAAGCTCCAGATTACTTTTCAGGATAGCAATATCCATTGGGTGACATAATGGAATATAATTTTATCCTGTGGAAAGATGGAACATTGTGCAGATTTTATTTTTTACTTTATGGAAGGAGGCTGGCACGTTAATTTTTAATAAAACATAAATATAAGATAATAACTTGGGTTTTATTTGAATGTGGGTTTAACATTCTGTTTCTTTCATTTCTTTTTTCTTTTGATCTCAGAGAGCCATATATTTAATTTAAGAAGACCATCAAGTTTTATACAAAGAGTCTGGTCCATCTCTTCCAAAACTGAATTTACCCCTTCTGAATAGTCTCTCCTTATGGGTATTTGCTCCTAACTTTTTATGCAATATTGTAATTGAATTTTTAATGTTCACTCTTATCTATTTGTTCATTAAACTTGGCTCTGTGTTCCATCCAGAGGCTACCTCGTTTAAAGTGGATTAAAAATGTGTATCCTTGGCCTAAGCTGGTTTTTTCATAATTCTATTTCTTTTAGTAAAAAGGGTAGAATCATAGGTTTATAAAAAGTTAAAAGAAACAGTTTGTCAAGTTATGGTTCTGCATTTTATACCTCAGCTTTGCTGTATTTTTTCTGAAAGTGTCTGAGATTTTCCTGCTTTATTTTTTTAACCATTTTATTGTGACAAATGACATTCAAAAAGCTGTGTATATTTAATGTATACAATTTGATGAATTTGGAGGTAAATATGCATCCATGACACTATCATCACAAACCATACCATAAATAAGTCCATCATGTCCAAAAATTTCCTCCTATTTATTATTAAATTTTTGTGATAAAAGCATTTAACATAGGAGCTATCCTCTTAGGAGATCTTTAAGTATTCAGTACATTACTGTTAGCCATAGGTGCTATGTTACAGTGGGCTTATTCATTTGTGTAACTAACATTTTATACCTTTTGACTAATAGCTTTTTTGGTTTTAGCTATAAGAATCAGCTTTTTCATAATATTGTGTGATTCATAACATGATAAATATATTTGGAAAGTCATGGAATATTCCTCAGCATTACTAGAAAAAGCAATATAAATTTTTGTTACTTTATTGGCTTTGATTATAATTAATATATTGTATATATGAAACATATATTTGGGCTGGTTTTGGACATAGGTGTTTGAATTTTTTTTCCAACATTAAATTTCTTTTAAGAATGAGCTTCAACTCTGAAAAATGCTAACTTTATGATCCGCTCTGAGAAATGCTTGCCATTGGCAATGAAAACTGTGAAATCTGACAGCCTCACCCGATGTGAATTTGGACAGAATTTTTTATTTGATTTAGCCCTCATGGATGCACACCCATTGAAATAGGTTCCAAAGTAGTGATTTTATCACATCTCGAACATAGTGTAATTCAGCTGAAACTACCCACCTCCACCTTTGCACAGTTTTCATCCAAATTCATATATAGGCTCAATGTTGCTTGAAAACTAGTTCTTGGTTTTAATGTAAGTTCATGATCTTGGAAAACAAAAATTAAATTCATGCAATTGGTGTTAGCTTCAACTTGGAAGCCAAGCCCATATTTACCCAAGTTCCTCATTTCCCTGGAAATACTCTATTCTGCTTCCTGGCTGGAATTTCTGAGAAGGCAATGTAATTTAGTTGTTAAAAACTGAGAGATTGTTACGGTAAATAAAAAACGGACTTTAATTTGTAATAGTTGTTGTTCAGGCACTAAGTTGTGTCCAACTCTTTGTGACCCCATGAACTGCAGCATGCCAGGCTTTCCCGCCCTTCACTATCTCCTGGAGTGTGCTCAAATTCATGTCCATTGAGTCAGTGATGCCATCCAACTGTCTCATCCACCACTGTCCCCTTCTCCTCCTTCCCTCAATCTTTCCCAGCATCAAGGTCTTTTTCCAGTGAGTCAGCTCTTCGCATCAGGTGGCCAAAGTATTAGAGCTTCAGCTTCTCCATCAGTCCTTCCAGTGAATATGGAGGGTTGATTTCTTTTAGGGTTGATTGGTTTGATCTCCTTGCTATCTAAGGGAATCTTAAGAGTCTTCTGCAGCACTACAGTTTGAAAGCATCAGTTCTTCAGTGCTCAGCCTTCTTAATGGTCCAAGTCTCACATCTATACATGACTACTGGAAAAACCATAGCTTTGACTATATGGACCTTTGTCGGCAAAATGATGTCTCTGCTTTTTAATATGCTGTCTAGGTTTGTCATAGCTTTTCTTCCAAGGAGCAATCTTCTTTTAATTTCATGGTGACAGTCACCATCCACAGTGATTTTGAAGCCCAAGAAAATAAAATCTGTCACTGTTTGTACTTTTCCCCATCTATTTGCCATGAAGTGATGGGACTAGATGCCATGATCTTCATGTTTTGAATGTTGAGTTTTAAGCCAGGTTTTTCCCTCTACTCTTTCACACTTATCAAGAGACTCTTTAGTTTCTCTTCACTTTCTGCTGTTAGAGTGGTATCATCTGCATATCTGAGGTTGTTGATATTTCTCCCAGCAATCTTGATTACAGCTTGTGATTAATCCAGCCTGGCATTTTGCTTGATGTACTCTGCATATAAGGGACTTCCCTGGTGGCTCAGATGGTAAAGCATCTGTCTGCAATGTGGGAGACCCAGGTTCGATCCCTAAGTTTGGAAGATCCCGTGGAGAAGGAAATGGCAACCACTCCAGTACTCTTGCCTGGAAAATTCCACGGACAGGGGAGCCTTGTAGGCTACAGTCCATGGGGTCGCAAAGAGTTGGACACGACTGAGTGACTACTCACTCACTCACTCTGCATATAAATTAAGTGTGGTGACAATATACAACCTTGATATATTCCTTTCCCAATTTTGAACCTGTCAGTTGTTCCATGTCCAGTTCTAACTGTTGCTTCTTGACCTGCCTACAGGTTTCTCGGGAGAAAGGTAAGGTGGTCTGGTATTGGCATCTTTTTCAAAAATTTCCACAGCTTGTTGTGATCCACACAGTCAAAGGCTTTAGTGTAGTCAATGAAGCAGAAGTAGATGTTTTTTCTGGAATTCCCTTACTTTTTCTATAATCCAGTGGACGTTGGCAATTTGATCTCTGATTTCTCTGTCTTTTCTAAATCCAGTTTGTCCATCTGGAAGTTCTCGGTTCATGGACTGCTGAAGCCTAGCTTGCAGTATTTTGAGCATTACCTTGCTCGTGTGCAAAATGAGCACAGTTGTATGGTAGTTTGAACTTTCTTTGGCATTGCCTTTTTTGGAATTCTTGCCTAGGGAATCCCATGGACAGAGAAGACAGGCAGGCTACGGTCCATAGGGCTGCAAAGAGTTGGGCATGATTGATCAACTTAGCATGCACGCAGCATCGTTTATGTATAGTTCTATCTATTCCTGCCAAATTTTAAAAATCTCTTCTATTTCTAGTACATATTCATATAACTTAGTTCTAATTTTAGGTCTTCTGAATTATAAGAACTGATCCAGTAGGAAGCATGCAACAGCAATATAAACAGCAGCAAACAACAGAAATCAGTCAATGAAGGTCCAATAACCTGGGAGTATTCTGTCCCTGTATTTCCATTTAAAATTGTACAACTGTTACAAAAATGCATGGGAAATAATTTATATGATTAAATTCTATTTACCGCATTAATAAAGAATTGATGTTACAAGATTAACAGTAAATGATCAGCTTCCAAAATTTTATGAACTGTAAAGCTATTTTACTGAAGCAACAATGGACTGTTTAATTTTAAATTTTGTTGAAGTATAGTTGATTTAGAAAGTTATGTATTTTCAGGTGTACAGCAAAGTGATTGAGTTATTCACATACTCATTCTTGTTTAGACTATTTTCTCCTATAGGTCATCACAGGATATTGAATACAGTTCACTGTGCTGTGTAGTATGTATCTTAGTGTTTGTCTACTTATCCCAAGATCCTGATTTTTCCCTCCCCCCATATTTCTCCTTTTTTAATTGGAATTTATTTTCAATATCTGTTAATATGTTTCTATTTTTAAAATAAGTTCATTTGTATCAGTTTTCAATTAGATTTCACACCAGTGATATCATATGATAATTGTCCTTCTCTGTCTTCACGTAGAATGGTAATCTCTAGGTTTAGCCATGTTGCTGCAAATGACATTATTTCATTCTTTTTTAATGGCTGAGTAATATTCCATTGCATATATGTACATATTCTTTATCAATTCCTCTGTCAGTGGACGTTTAGGTTGCTTCCATGACTTGGCTGTTGTAAATAGTCCTGTAGTGAACATTGGGGTGCATGTATCGGGAGTATGGTTTTCTCTTACAATTTGCTGAATCATATGGTAGCTCTTGGAGAAGGAAATGGCACCCAACTCCAGTATTCTTGCCTAGAGAATCCTATGGACAGAGGAGCCTGGTGGGCTGCTGTCCATAGGGTTGCACAGAGTCAGACATGACCAAAGCGACTTAGCATGCATGCGTTGGAGAAGGAAATGGCAACCCACTCCAGTATTCTTGCCTGGAGAATCCCAGGGAAAGAGGAGCCCGGTGGGCAGCCATCTGTGGGGTCGCATAGAGTCAGACATGACTGAAGCAACTTAGCAGCAGCAGCATGGTAGCTCTATTTTAGTTTTTAAAGGAAATTCCATACTGTTGTGTGTGTATCTATTTACATTCCTACCAACAGTGTTGGAGGGTTCGCTTTTCTCCACACACTCTTTGGTATATATTGCTTGTGAACTTTTTGATGATAGCCATTCTGACTGGTGTTCATTTGGACTTATGCTGAAGCTTCAATACTTTGGCCACCTGATTTGAAGATCTGACTCATTAGAAAAGACCCTGATGCTGAGAAAGATTGAAGGAAAAAGGAGAAGGGGGGGGGGGCAGCAGAGAATGAGATGGTTAGGTAGCATCACTCACTCAGTGGACATGAATCTGAGCAAACTCTTGGAGTTAGTGATGAACAGGGGAGCATGGTGAGCTGCAGTTCATGGGGTTGCAAAGAATGAATTAGCAAGTGAACAACTACAAGTTCTGACTGGTGTGAGGTGATAACTCATTGTAGTTTTAACTTGCATTTCTCTGGTAATTAGTGATGTTGAGCATCTTTGCATGTGCTTTTTGGCCATCTGTATGTCTTTGGAGAAATGTCTATTTAGATCTTCTGCCCTTGTGTCAGGAGATTAATTGCTTGCTTTGTTTAAAAATATTTTCTACCATTTTCTGGGTTGTCTTTTCATATTATTTATGGTTTCCTTTGCTGTGCAGAAGCTTTTAGTTTAATTAGGTCCCATTTGTTTAATTTTTGTCTTTATTTTCATTACTCTAGGAGGTGAATCAAAAGATATTACTGCAATAAATGTCAAAGTGTCTTCTGCCTGTGTTTTTCTCTGAGAGTTTTTAGTATGTGGTCTTTCATTTGGTCTTTTGTCCATTTTGAGTTTATTTTTGTGTATGATGTTAGAGAATGTTCTAATTTCCTTCTTTTTCATGTAACTGTCCAGTTTTCCCAGCACCACTTATTGAAGAGATTGTCTTTTCTCCATTGAATATTCTTACCTCTTTTGTTGTAGATCAATTGACCTTATATGCATGGGTTCATTTCTAGGTTTTCTATCCTGTTCCATTGACCTATATTTCTGTTTTTGTGCCATTGCTAGAGTGTTTTGGTGACTGGAGCTTTATAGTATTGTGTGAAGTCAGAAAATTTGGTTCCTCCAGCTCCGTTTTTCTTTTGCAAGATTTTGTTAGGTTATTAGGAGGTTTTTTTTTTTTTAATCTCCATACAAATTTAAAATTTTTTGTCCTATTTCTATGAAAAATGCCATTGGTTTTTTTCATAGAGATTGCATTGAATCTGTAGATTGCTTTGGGTATTATAGTCATTTTCACAGTACTGATTCTTCTAATGCAAGCACATGCTATATCTTTCCATCTATTTGTGTCATTTTCAAATTCTTTCATCAGCATCTTACAGTTTTCAGAGTACAGGTATTTTACCTCTTTAGGTAGATTTATTCCTGGGTATTCTTTCTGATGAGATGATATATGGGATGGTTTCCTTAATTTCTATTTCTGCTCTTTCTTTGTTAGCATACAGGAATGCAAAAGATGTCTATGTATTAATTTGTATTCTGTGTGCATGCTTGTGTGCCCAGTCACTTTGTTGTGTCTGATTCTTTGCAGCCCCGTGGACTGTAGCCCACCAGGCTCCTGTGTCCATGGGATTCTCCAGGCAAAATACTGGAGTGGGTTGCCATTTTACCCAATTCATTGATGAGATGTAGTGTTTTCTGGTAGCATCTTAGGATTTTCTATGTATACTGTCCTGTCATCTCCAGTGACAGTTTCACTTCTTTTCCAATCTGTATTCCTTTTATTTCTTTTTCTTCTCGGATTGCCATGCCTTGGACTTCCAAAACTATATTGAATAAAGTGGCAACAATGGACATGTTTGCCTTGTTACTAATCATAGAATGCTTTCAGATTTTTACCATTGAAAATGATGTTATCTGTTTTTTTAATATATGGCTTTTATTATATTGAGACAGATTCCATTTCCATTTTCTTGAGAGTTTTTTTTTTTTAAATCTTAAATGTGTTTGAATTTTTTCAATAGCTTTTTTCTGCATCTATTGAGTTGATCATATGGTTTTTATTCTTCAGTTTAGTGTAGTGTATCACACTGATTGATTTGTGAATACTGAAGAATCCTTGCATCCCTGGGATGCATCCCACTTGATCACGGTGTATGATCCTTTTAATGTATTGTTGGATTTGGTACGCTAGTATTTTGAGGATTTTTGTGTCTCTGTTCATCAGTGATATTGACTTGTAATTTTCTTTTTTTTGTGGTATCTTTGTCTGGTTTTGGTATCAGGGTGATGGTGGCCTCACAGAATGAGCTTGGAAGTGTGTCTTTCTTTTCTCTGCAATTTTAAAAAGAGTTTCATAATGATAGGTGTTCACTCTTATTTAAATGTTTGATAGAATTCACCAGTGAAGTTACCTAGTCCTGGATTTTTATTTTTCCTGAATTCTTTTCATCTCAGTTGCAATTTCAGTGCTTGTGGTTGGTCTGTTCATATTTTCTGTTTTGTCCTGGTTCAGTCTTGGAAGTTTTTCCCTTTCTAGGAATAATGCATTTCTTCTAGGTGGTCCATTTTATTGGCATATAGTTGTTTGCAATAATCCCTTATGATGCTTTGTATTTCTGTGGTGTTTGTTGTACTTTCTCCTGTTTCTTTATTATTATTATTATTATGATGATTATTGATTTGAGCCCTCTCAGTTTTTTCTTAATAAGTCTGGCTAAAGGTTTTTCAATTTTGTTTATCTTCTCAAAGAACCAGCTCTTAGTTTCATTGATCTTTTCTATTAATACTGTTTTCTTAATCTCGATTTTTATTTCTGCTCTGATCTTTATGATTTCTTTCCATCTCCTGACTTTGGGTTCTTTGTTCCTCTTTCTTTACTTGCTTTAGATATAAGGTTAGCTTGTTTATTTGAGATTTTTCTTGTTTCCTGAAGTAAGATTGCATTGTTATAAATTTCCCTCTTAGGTGTGATCCCTCACACTCACCTAGAGCCAGACATTCTAGAATGTGAAGTCAGGTGGACCTTAGGAAGCATCACTATGAACAAAGCTAGTGGAGGTGATGGAATTCCAGTTGAACTGTTCCAAATCCTGAAAGATGATGCTGGGAAAGTGCTGCACTCAATATGCCAGCAAATTTGGAAAACTCAGCAGTGGCCACAGGACTGGAAAAGGTCAGTTTTCATTCTAATCCTAAAGAAAGGCAATGGAAAGATTGTTCAAACTACTGCACAATTGCACTCATCTCACACGCTAGTAAAGTAATGCTCAAAATTCTCCAAGCCAGGCTTCAGCAATATGTGAACCATGAAATTCCAGATGTTCAAGCTGGTTTTAGAAAAAGCAGAGGAACCAGAGATCAAATTGCCAACATCTTCTGGATCATGGAAAAAGCAAGGGAGTTCCAGAAAAACATCTATTTCTGCTTGATTGACTATGCCGAAGCCTTTGACTGTGTGGATCACAATAAACTGTGGAAAATTCTGAAAGAGATGGGAATACCAGACCACCTGACCTGCCTCTTGAGAAACCTGTATGCAGGTCAAGAAGCAACACATGGAACAACAGACTGATTCCAAATAGGAAAAGGAGTACGTCAAGGCTGTATATTGTCACCCTGCTTATTTAACTTATATGCAGAGTACATCATGAGAAACGCTGGGCTGGAGGAAACACAAGCTGGAATCAAGATTGCTGGGAGAAATATCAATAACCTCAGATATGCAGATGACACTATGCTTATGGCAGAAAGTGAAGAAGAACTAAAGAGCCTCTTGATGAAAGTGAAAGAGGAGAGTGAAAAAGTTGGCTTAAAGCTCAACATTCAGAAAATGAAGATCATGGCATCTGGTCCCATCACTTCATGGCAAATAAATGGGGAAACAGTGGACACAGTGGCTGACTTTATTTTTTGGGGCTCCAAAATCACTGCAGTTGGTGATTGCAGCCATGAAATTAAAAGACACTTGCTCCTTGGAAGGAAAGTTATGACCAACCTAGACATCATATTGAAAAGCAGAGACATTACTTTGCCAACAAAGGTCTGTCTAGTCAAGGCTATGGTTTTTCATGTATGGATGTGAGAGTTGGACTATAAAGAAAACTGAGTGCTGAAGAATTGCTGGTTTTGAACTGTGGTGTTGGAGAAGACTCTTGAGAGTCCCTTGGACTGCAAGGAGATCCACCCAGTCCATCCTAAAGGAGATCAGCCCTGGGTGTTCATTGGAAGGACTGATGTTGAAGCTGAAACTCCAATACTTTGGCCCCTGATGTGGAGAGCTGACTCATTTGAAAAGACCCTGATGCTGGGAAATATTGAGGGCAGGAAGAGAAGGGGATGACAGAGGATGAGATGGTTGGATTACATCACCGATACAATGGACATGGGTGTGGGTAGACTCTGGGAAGTGGTGATGGACAGGGAGGCCTGGCATGCTGCGATTCATGGAGTTGCAAAGAGTCAGACACGACTGAGCGACTGAACTGAACTGAACTGAACTGATGAACTTGGAGTTGCTTTAGCTGCATCCCTGAGGTTTTTGACTGTTGTGTTTTTGTTTTCATGTGTCTACGTATCTTTTTATTTGCTTTTTGATTCCTTTAGTCATCCATTGGTTGTTTAGTAACATATTGTTTAACATCTATGTGTTTGTATTTTTTACAGTTTTTTTCCCTGTAACTGATTTCTAATCTCATAGCATTGTGATTGGAAAATATGTTTGATATGGATTCAGTTTTCTTAAATTTATCAAGGCTTGATTTGTGGCCCAAAATGTGATCTATCCTGGAAAATGTTTCATGTGCATTTGAGAAAAAAGTGTATCCTGTTGCTTTAGAATGGGATGCTCTATAAACATCAATTAAGTCCACTTGGTGAAATATATCATTTAAGGCCTGTGTTTCCTTATTGAGTTTCTGTCTGGATACTCTGTCCATTGATGAAAGCAAGGTGTTAAAATCCCCCACTATCACTGTGTTGCTATTTCCTCTTTTATGGATTTTAGAATTTGCCTTACATATTAAGATGCTCCTATGTTGGATACATATGTATTTATAATTGTTATGTCTTCTTCTTGGATTGACTCCTTGAACATTATGTCATAGCTTTCTTTGTCTCTTGTAATGTTCTTTAAAGTCTGTTTTGTCTGATAAATCCACTTCAACTTTATTTGATTTCTGTTTGATTTCTTTATTTGATTTGACTTGATTTCTATAAAGGTATTCTGCATGGAATACCTTCCTCCACTCCCTCACTTTCTATCTTTATATGTCCCTGCATCTAAATGGGTCTCTTCTAGACAGCATGTATATGGGTCTTATTTTTATATTCATTTAGCCAGTCTGTATCTTTTGGTTGGAGCATTTAATCTATTTGCATTTAAAGTAATTATTGATATGGATGTTCTCCTTCCCAGTCTGTTGTTTTGAATTTATTTTCTAGGTCTTTCTTCTTTCCTTCCTCTTTTGTTCTCTTGTGATTTGATGTCTATTTTTAGTGATGTGTTTGGATTGCTTTCTCTTTTTTGTGTATCTAAAGAAAGTTACACGGCTCAAAATAGCCTAGAGTTAAAACACGGCTCTGGGTCCTCTCCACCATTCTATGCAAAACAAAGAACTCTCCCACCGGAAGAAAAATAATGCACATTAAGGTTCACTACACCCAGCTCCCAGCCCACCCCAGCCTCTGGCAGATCTCCCAAATTCCTTGCTCCAGCCATTTAAGAGATAACTACTTAGAACAACCTTGGAGAAGAACACACCCCCTTAAGACAGTACATCTCCACATATACGCCTATATATACTTACTCTTTTCTTGGGTTAGTACAGCAGCTCACTAATCTGACCGCTGCCCCTTTTTGCCCTCATTAAAGGTGATCTGTTCCTGTGAAGTGCCGGTCTAATTCTTTTTCCAAACCTCACCTTCTCTAACTTCCTTACCCTACAGTATCTGTTGTAGATTTTTGGTTTGTGGTTCCTCTGAGATTTTAATTTTTCAGTCTACATATATATGTATGAGGGTTTTAAGTTGCACTGCCAGTATCTTGCATTTGTACTCTCCTCTTCTCATTAATGCTTCTGAACTGTGGTGTTGAAGAAGACTCTTGCGAGTCCCTTGGACTGCAAGGAGAGCCAACCAGTCCATTCTGAAGAAGATCAGCCCTGGGATTTCTTTGGAAGGAATGATGCTAAAGCTGAAACTCCAGTACTTTGGCCACCTCATGCGAAGAGTTGACTCATTGGAAAATACTTTGATGCTGGGAGAGATTGGGGGCAGGAGGAGAAGGGGACGACAGAGGATGAGATGGCTGGATGGCATCACGGACTCGATGGACGTGAATCTGAGTGAACTCCGGGAGTTGGTGATGGACAGGGAGGCCTGGCGTGCTGCGATTCATGGGGTCGCAGAGTCGGACACGACTGAGCAACTGAACTGAACTGAACTACATAAAATATAATTTCTTTCATAGTACATACCTCAGTAAGAGTACCTTTCTATCACAGTTCATGTTCTTATTTTCATGTATTAAGTATTTAAATTGCAAAAATTATACTGAGATGAACCAGAGGGATGGGATGGGGAGGGAGGTGAGAGGAGGGTTCAGAATGGGGAACACATTCAAGTCAATGTATGGCAAAACCAATACAATATTGTAAAGTAAAATAAATAAATAAAAAAATAATAATGCATCTTTTGTCAAAAGCCGAACTATAAAGATATGTACTTGAGAAAGGTAATGCAGTATACACAAGGCAATTATTTTTGAATTCTTGCATCTTTGTGCTAATATAAATAAATTAAAAACATATTTCTTTTTTTAAAACAAAATATGGTCATGCAATATGCTTTATTTTACAACGTGATTTTCATGAATATTATTCTTTCTGTAGATAAATATTCCATAATTTACTCAGTCTGCCTTTAGTAGTGGATATTTGTGTTTTTCTCTTTTCTATTTTTTTCCTATATCCTCTCCCTATTAATAATGTGCAGATAAATGTTTATGTAGAAATGTTCTTACCTAGAACTGTATTTCATTAAATTCACTAAATCAAATTTCTAGTTTGGAGGATATGCACATTTTAAATTTTAGGATCTTCTGAAATGTTACTTTTATATAATACATTGCATTTTATTTTTTGTTTTGCTTTATATGACTGTTTCCTTCACTAAGCTGAGCTCCTAGAGGGCAGGGACTTTTTCCTATTTAGCAGTGTTTTTGGTTATAAATACTTAACATTTTATTCTGAAAATTAAAGACTAGACTATTTAACTATATTAATATGACTGCTTGCATTCCTTACCCTCTTATAGTCCATCTTAATGCTAAACACCTTCCCTAGAAATGAAGCCATCTTTTATTTCCACCCTTCCTCAATACTAACAGTCCTGATGGTGTGTCACAGATCAATAATTTGCTAAATGCTACCTTATAATCAGTAGATATAACCATTATATCTACTACTGTGGGCAGGAATCCCTTAGAAGAAATGGAGTAGCCATCATGGTCAACAAAAGAGTCCAAAATGCAGTACCTAGATGCAATCTCAAAAAAGACAGAATGATATCTGTTCATTTCCAAGGCAAACCATTCAATATCACAGTAATCCAAGTCTATGCCCCAACTAGTAACGCTGAAGAAGCTAAAGTTGAATGGTTCTATGAAGACCTACAAGACCTTTTAGAACTAACACCCAAAAAAGATGTCCTTTTCATTATAGGGGACTGGAATGCAAAAGTAGGAAGTCAAGAAACACCTGGAGTAACAGGCAAATTTGGCCTTGGAATGTGGAATGAAGCAGGGCAAAGACCAATAGAGTTTTGCCAAGAAAATGCACTGGTCATAGCAAACACCCTCTTCCAACAACACAAGAGAAGACTCTACACATGGACATCACCAGATGGTCAATATGGAAATCAGATTGATTATATTCTTTGCAGCCAAAGATGGAGAAGCTCTATACAATCAACAAAAACAAGACCAGGAGCTGACTGTGGCTCAGATCATGAACTCCTTATTGCCAAATTCAGACTCAAATTGAAGAAAGTAGGGAAAACCACTAGACCATTCAGGTATGACCTAAATCAAATCCCTTATGATTATACAGTGGAAGTGAGAAATAGATTTAAGGGACTAGATCTGATAGACAGAGTGCCTGATGAACTATGGATGGAGGTTTGTGACATTGTACAGGAGAGAGGGATCAAGACCATCCCCATGAAAAAGAAATGCAAAAAAGCAAAATGGCTGTCTGAGGAGGCCTTACAAATAGCTGTGAAAAGAAAAGTGAAAAGCAAAGGAGAAAAGGAAAGATATGAGCATCTGAATGCAGAGCTCCACAGAATAGCAAGAAGAGATAAGAAAGCCTTTTTCAGCAATCAATGCAAAGAAATAGAGGAACACAACAGAATGGGAAATACTAGAGATCTCTTCAAGAAAATTAGAGATACCAAGGGAACATTTCATGCAAAGATGGGCTCGATAAAGGGCAGAAATGGTATGGACCTAACAGAAGCAGAAGATATTAAGAAGAGGTGGCAAGAATACACAGAAGAACTGTACAAAAAAGATCTTCATGACCAAGATAATCACGATGGTGTGATCACTCACCTAGAGCCAGACATCCTGGAATGTGAAGTCAAGTGGGCCTTAGAAAGCATCACTACGAACAAAGCTAGTGGAGGTGATGGAAATCCAGTTGAGCTATTCCAAATCCTGAAAGATGATGCTGTGAAAGGGCTGCACTCAATATGCCAGCAAATTTGGAAACCTCAGCAGTGGCCACAGGACTGGAAAAGATCAGTTTTCATTCCAATCCCAAAGAAAGGCAATACCAAAGAATGCTCAAACTACTGCACAATTGCACTCATCTCACATGCTAGTAAAGTAATGCTCAAAATTCTCCAAGCCAAGATTCAGCAATACATGAACCGTGAACTTTGAGATGTTCAAGCTGGTTTTAGAAAAGGCAGAGGAGCCAGAGATCAAATTGCCAACATCTTCTGGATCAGGAAAAAGCAAGAGACTTCCAGAAAAACATCTATTTCTGTTGTATTGACTATGCCAATGCCTTTGACTGTGTGGATCACAATCAACTGTGGAAAATTCTTCAAGAGATGGGCATACCAGACCACCTGACCTGCCTCTTGAGAAACCTGTATGCAGGTCAGGAAGCAGCAGTTAGGACTGGACATGGAACAACAGACTGATTACAAATAGGAGAAGGAGTACATCAAGGCTGTATATTGTCACCCTGCTTGTTTAACTTATATGCAGAGTATGTCATGAGAAACGCTGGGCTGGAAGAAGCACAAGCTGGAATCAAGATTGCTGGGAGAAATATCAATAAGCTCAGATATACAGATGACACCACCCTTATGTCAGAAAGTGAAGAGGAACTAAAAAGCCTCTTGATGAAAGTGAAAGAGAAGAGTGAAAAAGTTGGCTTAAAGTTCAACATTCAGAAAACTAAGATCATGGGATCTGGTCCCATCACTTCATGGGAAATAGATGGGGAAACAGTGGACACAGTGGGTGACTTTATTTTGGGGGGGCTCCAAAATCACTGCAGATGGTGACTGCATCCATGAAATTAAAAGATGCTTACTCCTTGGAAGAAAAGTTATGACCAACCTAGATAGTATATTCAAAACCAGAGACATTACTTTGCCAACAAAGGTCAGTCAAGTCAAGGCTATGGTTTTTCCAGTGGTCATGTATGGATGTGAGAATTGGACTGTGAAGAAAACTGAGTGCCGAAGTATTGCTGGTTTTGAACTGTGGTGTTGGGGAAGACTCTTGAGAGTCCCTTGGACTGCAAGGAGATCCAACCAGTCCATTCTAAAGGAGATCAGCCCTG
Organism: Ovis canadensis; assembly: GCF_042477335.2. Classification (NCBI taxonomy): domain Eukaryota; kingdom Metazoa; phylum Chordata; class Mammalia; order Artiodactyla; family Bovidae; genus Ovis; species Ovis canadensis. The sequence goes on along the minus strand of NC_091246.1, from coordinate 81,947,345 downwards.
GGATTTCTTTGGAGGGAATGATGCTAAAGCTGAAATTCCAGTACTTTGGCCACCTCATGAGAAGACTTGACTCATTGGAAAAGACTCTGATGCTGGGAGGGATTGGGGGCAGGAGGAAAAGCGGACGACAGAGGATGGGATGGTTGGATGGCATCAATGACTCGATGGATGTGAGTCTGAGTGAACTCCAAGAGCTGGTGATGGACAGGGAGGCCTGGTGTGCTGTGATTCATGGGGTCGCAAAGAGTCGGACATGACTGGGTAACTGCACTGACTCACTGACCTTATCATCTTGGCTGATTCTCTAGTATCTTAGTTATATTAAATTTCCATTTAGAATAGATGATGAGCAATTGGGCACCATCAGTGTAATATCATATATATGTATATGTGTTAATGTTTTTTAAATACTACATATATAATGTATGTGTTATAATGTATACCAAATATGTGTATAACAAAGTATAATTTTTAGTACTTTTTGTATACACCTTAAATATATTTTATATGTAATTATATGGACTAAGTTTATGTATTCAAAGACTTGTGAATCTACATTGACCACATTCTCTAAATGACCGTTCTGTTCATTGTGTATTGGAGGCACACGTAAATGTATAAGGTAGTGGCTTCCAAACTTGGCTGTACATTAGAATCAAGTGAAGTGGAGGGCTCTTGAAAATGCCTAGACCCCATCTGTTAGCATTAGAGTCTGGGAGGGCAGACTGAGAACCTAGGCAATTGTGTTCTTAAAATTTCACCAGATAATTCTCATGCAGTGAGAGTTAAGGCCCATGATTTTTATTTATTTATTTATTTATTTTTTGTAACTAAGAGCATTGTCTCTTTCCTAAAGTTGCATTTTTGTAGCCCTGTTATTCAAACGTGGGAACTTTTATCCAGATGGAGGATCAAAGTTTGTATTGTATACAATGCAAACAAGTGATCTTATGGGAAGTGAAGATGGAAACAGAGCAAGTTTCAAAGACAAGAGATTTGATTAATATTCTTGGAAATAGGTAGAACTGAAGCAGCCTAGGGATATTTTCATCTTTTTAATTGAGATAGAATTGACACTGTATTAGTTTTAGGTGTACAAATTAATGATTTGATACATGTGTATATTGTGAAATGATTATCACAATAAGTTTAGTTAACAGTTGTTGCCACACATCAGTTCAGTTCAGTCACTCATTCCTGTCTGACTCTTTGTGATCCCATGGGCTACAGCACACCAGGCCTCCCTGTCCATCACCAACCCCGGAGTTGATTCAAACTCATGTCCACTGAGTCAGTGATGTTATCCAACCATCTCATCCTCAGTCGTCCCCTTCCCCTCCTGCCTTCAGTCTTTCCCAGCATCAGGGTCTTTTCCAATGAGTCAGTTCTTCACATCAAGGGGCCAAAGTATTGGAGTTTCAACTTCAGCATCAGTCCTTCCAATGAACACCCAGGACTGATCTCCTTGATGGTTGGATCTCCTTGCAGTCCAAGGGACTCTCAAGAGTCTTCTCCAACACCACAGTTCGAAAGCATCAATTCTTCAGTGCTCAGCCCTCTTTATAGTCCAACTCTCACATCCATATATGACTACTGGAAAAACCATAGCCTTGACTAGATGGACCTTTGTTGGCAAAGTAATATTTCTGCCTTTTAATATGCTGTCTAAGTTTGTGGTCTTCAGTGACACAATTTTGATGAGTCTAGCCAGCTGTACTGAGAAATTATGATTAGAATTAGAATTTGGGGAAAACAGTAAATAGATGGTATGATGCTCTGTGGATATTTTCATTTTAAGCTGGGGATTTTGATTCAGTTTTGTCTCTGATCTTGAAAAGAGTGACATATTCAAAAGCACTAAATCATTTCTTCAAGAGTTATTTCTCAAAGGATAAGCAGGAAAGAATCTAAGATATGCCTTTTCTACTAACAATTTAAGTCAATCAGATTAACTCAAAATCAGAGAGAGTATGGGAAAGTGAAATTAGTGCAGTTTGAAAGCGGTGACTCAGGCTCAATATCCAATCTGCTGTCACTTGGTAAGTCCTTCATTTTGGATAAGTTGTTTGGCTTCACTTTTCCCATCTGTATATGGTGGAATAGTCCCTATTCTTCTTATGCTCTGGGGTCATCATTATGGTCAAAGGAGATAAATATGTGAAAGAGCTTCATGGACTATCAAGCATCATATAAGTAAGCATGATTCTGCCTCTTTGCCAATGCGATGAAAAAATATCTCCAGAAAGGTCTTCGATTTCCTGATATTTCACCAAGTGTACATTTACTGTCCAGAGGATCATGCAAATATTTATTATTTATTTCTGACTGCCTTGCAGTGAAAGACTTTCCTTTATCCTTTTGACAGACTCTCTGCCCCCACTACCCTTCTGATGTGCTTTCATTCATTGAGGTTATATATTCAAGTTCTGTTTCCTCAGCAAGTTGTATCTTCAGGATAAAATGCTGTAAAACAAATTATATTCTTACTAACATACCAATACAGACAGCTTGTCATTGTACAACTTTAATGTCAGTATGCTAACAAACTGTATCCCCCTGAGGGGTAAATGTGAGGCAGGAGAGACCTGAGAACTCTGTTCTGGCATGTATGCCATTATTATTAATAAGTATAAAGTAAGCAGGTAATTTGTTAAGGTATTCCAACTTGAATCATGCTTTGGTTCCAGTTATGAGAAATAGAGCATGAGAAAGTAAACTTGCTGGCACTGTTACTTTTCTTGCACTTATTGTTAAAATACCCCCTATCTTACCATTTAGAAAAAAGATTTTTGGAAATTGCCGATTATTATGATCCAGAGTAAAGCAGAGACAGAGTTATAGAAATTTATGTCAGCACGTCCTGGACTAAAAGCAGAATCAGACGAGAAAAAAATTTAGTAAGTGCTCTGTTAGATTACACCGTGTAGCTACCAAATGTCTTTCGAGGCTGGTGTTCCAAGGAAACAGGCAAAAGTCATATTAATTTAAATAAAGTTTATCTAAAAAGAAATGAAGAGTTACATAATTATGAGATCAATTGTTTCAGTATTTTGCCAACGGAAACATTTTCTGCCTAGAATGAATTCCCTGATGTTCATTTTAACTTCAATGACTCAAGTAATGTTTTTTATACTTCTCAGATAATTGAAGAGCAATATGAAAATAATCACATTATTGCTTATTTAAAACTGCCAAATATATTGTTCCTAGAAGGCTGTTACTATGCAAATCCCTTTTCCACAAGGCAACCAGGCACTCCATTCTTTTTTGCTGCTATTAAAGTAGTGTGTAATGCATATAACTTCCAAGGCAAAAAGAAATAGAGGAGGTAGAAGTATTGAAAAGGTCTTTAAAAAAATATATAGATGTGTTGTAAACTGAAATTGAGCCATCATTAGATTATATTTGAAAATATCAGAAAAATGTTTGTCATCTACAACTCAAATTTCCTATTGACTACTAAATAGAGCCCAGATGCCTTCCTCTGTTACTCGTAGTCCTTACACTTTGATCCAACTTCCTTGTCACTTATACACACTATACTGCTGGCATATTTAACTTATACCTTTTCATTTTTTAAATTCTAGTCAAATTGAACTATTCATTTACTCATTAAATAAATGCAAAATGAGCATCATTAAACACTCTACAAATAGTAACCGCTGGAGAGGCTGTGGAGAAAAAGGAACCCTCCTACACTGTTGGCAGGAATGTAAATTGGTACATTCATTATGGAAAACAGCATGGAGGTTCCTTAAAAAAAAAAAAAAACTTAAAATAGAGTTACCGTATGATCCATCTTTCCCACTCCTGGACATATATCTGGAGACAGCTCTAATTCAAAAAGATACATGCACCCCTCTGTTTACAGCAACACTATTTAGAGTAGCCAAGACGTGGAAGCAACCTAAATGCCCATTCACAAAGGAATGAGTAAAGAAGATATGACATCCATACAATGAAATACTACTCAGCCATAAAAAAGAACAAAATAGAATGAAACAATACCATTTGCAGCAACATGAATGGACCTGGAGATTAGCATGCTAAGTAATCCAGAGAAAAACAAATGTTATATCATATCATTTATATGGGAAATCTAAAACGTGATACAAATGAACTTATTTGCAAAACAGAAACAGACTCATAGGTAGAAACAAGTTTATAGTTTCCAAAGAGGAAAGGGGAAGGGGAGGGACAAATGAGGAGTTCATTGTATATAAAAGAGATCAACAGCAAGGTCCTACTCTCTAGCACAGGAAACTATATTCAGTATCTTAAACCATCGTGGAAAAGAATATGACAGAATACATATATATATATGTATATACACACCTTATAACTGAAGCACTTTGCTGTGCACCTGAAACTAACCCAACATTGTAAATCAATTTAATTCATACTTCAATTTTTAAAGGTATGCTTTTCTACATCTATGCTACATTATTCTTTACAAAGCTCCCATATTCCATTCTTAGCTTTCATGATACTTTAATTGTGCCTCTTACAGGGAGCATAGTAGCTGTAGCGGTGATTTATTACCCAGATCTATTAATATCTCCTCCCCCTCCTTCCACACAGCTCTCATTTGCTTAGCTGTGTGATGTCTTAGGAAAAAAACATCTCACGGTGAGTCCATTTTCAGCATTCTCTGCCTAAGGAATTCGCAAGCCCATTCTTTGGCTTCTGTTTGAACAAGGATACGGACTGGGCCCTCTTGCCTCATTCAGAGCAATTTAGAATGTCTGTTCCAGCTCCGGGGCTCCCTGAAGGAGTGGATGAGGTCTCTTGCAACTGCATTGCAGTTCAGCCTTTCCTCTCTGTTTAGTCCTGCTTCTCTCATTCCTTAATAGATAGTGTTCCTGAGAGAATTCCAAGAAATGACACACATGCAAATTTCTATTTTAGAATCTACTTCCTGGGGGAACTTCACATAGACATTTGGCACCAGAAGTTGTTTGAAGAAACATATTCTAAAATCACATTTTGACTGGATTGCCCACTGGTTGGCTGAAAGTGAAAACCGTATCACCTGTGCTGAACCAATTTTCATCAGTGCTGAAAAGCGATGGGATTCAAGTGGAAATGAATGCCGTGGCAGGTGAAATTGGTTTGGGGTTCGTATTTATAAGGACTGTGAAAGTGCATGGCTATTGCTGAAAGCAGTCAAGCTTTAGAAGTTAAAGAATGTCTGAGGGTGATAAATCAATCACCAATACAGGGCCAAGTGTGAAAGCCAGACGACATCTTGGACCACACGGTCTTTCATCTTCTGCAACCCAGGCAGAAAACACTGAATACTTGGCTGAGAATTTAATTAAACAGGAAGTAGAGATTTGAACTACATTAAGAATTCAAGTGTGCTCTCCATCAAGGTTAGGACTTTTGTTGGGTATGAGACTTTGGTTGCAGATGTTTGGGTTGATGCATTGAAAACATTAAGTCCCCATCTTCCCATGAGCCCTCTCAGCCTACAGATGTAGCCCATCCTTCTCAAATGAAGCCTAATGCTCCTTCCTCACCTCAGAGGACTCAGGAGCCTCTGCCTCGTGAGACTACACGTGACTGCTCAGAAGCTAGTCTCCTCTTCACTCCTGCCACCAGAACTTTAACTGAGGTAAAGTCACAAAAAAATACTTGGCTAGGGGTGCTATGGGGATGCAAAGAAAGGGGATCTCATGCTGAAGAAGACTGAGGCTACAGTGTAGAATAAATCTGAGTCCAGATTTTAGTAATGCTGGATCAAGGAAACAAAGTTAGTTACAGAGAGTTTATCTTATGGAAGCACCTTCCCATGATATAGGATTTACTGCCCTGATATAAGGACTCTGGGGCATACAGCAGACACCCTGCTGGGATGAACTTGGAAGATTCCAAGTTTTTGGATGCTTGCAACCAGTAAAGGGTTTTACTAGGCTAGAAAAGCCAGAAATGGTGGCAAATAGATGGGGGAAAGATGAAACATGTTAGAGAATGTGGGCTATTAGAGAGGATATATTACACAAATCTAGAACCACTTCCTGCCCACATCCCAGCCAGTTATGTTCTGCAAAGAGTCTGGAGGAGGGTTATTACAGGGCTAAGGTCCTTGAGGCTGTTGGGCATGAAAGGACCTGAAACCACAGAGTAGAGATGGAGAGCAAAATGCATATAGTTGCTGTTATGAGAGGCAAAGGCTGGTGTTTCAACCAGGATCCTGCCCTGCAGACAGCTTGTTGTTTAGTCACTGAGTTCTGTCTGATTCTTTTGTGACACCTTGGATTGCAGCCCACCAGGCTCCTCTGACCTTGGGATTTTCCAGGCAAGAATACTGGAGTGGGTGGCCATTTCCTTCTCCAGGGGATCGTCCCGACTCAGGGATTTGAACTCATGTCTCCTGCATTGGCAGGCGGATTGTTTACCACTGAGCCGCAAGGGAAGCCCTGCAGAGAGCTTAGAAGTGGTTAAAAGAAAAATGTCCTCAAAGACAAGATAAAGAGTAGCGCACAAGCAAGTTGCATCATTTGTGTGACCAACATAAATTGTGGTGCTTGCTAAGTCGCTTCAGTCATGTCCAACTCTGTGTGACCCCATGGACGGCAGCCCACCAGGCTCCCCCGTCCCTGGTATTCTCCAGGCAAGAACACTGGAGTGGGTTGCCATTTCCTCCTCCAATGCGTGAAAGTGAAGTCGCTCAGTCGTGTCCGACTCTTTGCGACCCCATGAACTGCTGCCCAAAAGGCTCCTTCGTCCATGGGATTTTCCAGGCAAGAGTACTGGAGTGGGAGGCCATCGGTGAGGGGCAGCTAAAAGCCCAGGCTCAGAGATACTGCCCTCTTACCTGTCTGTTGGATGTGTCAGCTGAACTCTTGTTTCCCAGTGAAAACAACTCGGGTGGAAGGGAGTAAGGAAAAGGAGGGAAAGAAGGGAAAAGGGAGAATGAGCAGGAGGTAGGAGAAAATGACTGTTTAAAAATCTTCACCACATATTTCTCCAACCAGAAATACCAATGGAAAGTCTTCTCATGCAGGTTACTTTTCATATGTTGTGTATTCACTATCAAATGTTTAGTCTTCTCAATATTTTAAACGTTGGAGGTAAAAGGGGGACACAATTCCTTTTTAGGTTGGGGGTAGAGAGGAAAGAGCTATGTATTTTTCCCCATAATATCACTCAATCCAAATAGAGGCAGATACACACTGATAATAAGTTTATTCCAAAATGTCATTTTGGAGTCTGTTCCCATTTGTTGTTGTTTAGTCACTCAGTCACGTCCGACTCTTTGCAACCCCATGGACTGTAGCACACCAGGCTTCCCTGTCCACAGAATTCTCCAGGCAAGAATATTGGAGTGGATTGCTGTGCCCTCCTCCAGGTGTGTTCCCTTAGAATGCGTACTATCATTTGATGGTATCATTCTAGAAGCAAACCTAATCAAGCTGAAATACTATGCAAATAAAACGTATTGCTTTAGTATTCAGTATATGTGCTGTTCTTAAGAATATGTATACAAATTCATTGATACTTCTTTGAGAATGTGGAGCTTAATTTGGCTCTACTTGCATACATGGTGGTCTTAGTGACTTATTTCTAATGAATAGAATCTATCAGAAATGACTATGTCATTTTGGAGGAGGATATGGCAACCCACTCTAGTATTCTTGCCTGGAGAATCCCATGGACAAAAGCTTGATGGGCTACAGTCCATGGGGTTGCAAAGAGTCGGACACGACTGAGTGACTAACACATACGCCGTTTTCTGTAATAGGTCATAAAAGTTCGTGTTTCCTCTTTGTACTCTTTCTTGGATCACTTACTCTCAGGAGTGTGATAAGGACCCTCAAACAGTCCAGTGGAGAGGTCTGTGTGTCAAAAACCTGAAGCCTTCTGCCAAAAGCATTTGATTGAGTCGTCTCTGTGGTGGGTCTTCAGCCCTCCAATAAGACTTCAGATAACTGCAGCCCAAGCTGATATGTGGCCATGCAGCCTCATGAGAGACTAAGCCAGAACCACTCAGGTAAGCCACTTCCAATTTTCTAATGTGTAGAAGGTAAAAATGTAAGGTAAAATGCTTGTTATTTCAAGTTGTAGATTTGGACAAAATTTTATAGTATTAGATATCTAACATACTATATTAAATGATTTTTTTCATAATTTTTATCAAGACAAACTTCAGAAAGAGTTAATTTGATCAGAAATAATTGAAGTAGAATACAAATGGAACTTCTGGACAACTTTAGGGCTGGAACATTTTTTCTTGGAAAATTATTCTTAGTCATTTGAGGAAATTGTGTATAACTTTCACTAGTTGATTTCCTTGTTATTACATGAAATGAGGCAAATTTGTGGATACTGAAAACTGTTGTTTTCCTATTATCGTGTCCCTTTCTTGAATGATGGCTGACGGAGGAAACAGCTATCCCATAAAGTAAGCCCATGGCTCTTTTCAGTTGTCATTTAAGTGCTCTTTTCCTGGAATTTTGGTATGCTGTTAGCTCTTGTCTCTTTAGAACCGAGAAATTATTAACACTGCTTATGAATGGTACTGGTCTTTTCATTGGGTAGGGGAATTGGATTTGTTGGCTTGATGTGGTTCTTTGCAGAGAATCCCAAAACCTATAGGAAGAGTGCTTCCTTCCACTCTTCATATCAGAGTTAATTCCTGTGGATCCTTGAGGTTACACACCCTAGGATGGCTTTCCCAGTTGCAGTATAAGATTATAACTCCAGATACTTGATGACCCTTGAGATTTACACAGTCTCTTTTTGCCTCTCTCCCTTCCCTCTTTCCTTTCTTTCAGAGTAGTTGGATGCCTAATATGTATCAAGTTCTATGCTTGATGATTTGTATGTGAAGTTCAGGCAGACAGTTTTTGCTCATAAGAAACTCGCTGTTAAGAATGGAAATGGACAAGTTAAAAAGAAGTTATCAGAATGTAAAAGATACTAATGGAAGAGCTACTGAGTGCTATGCCACCTAGCTTACACTTAGGAGGTCAACAAAGGATTCTGGGAATAAGTGGTATTTGGATGGGGTTTGAAATATAAACGTGAATGAAGCAGAGAAGAGTGGGGAAGAGCTAGATAAGAAGAGAAATTCATATATAAAAGCCTAGAAACAGAAGATCTTGGCCCATTCAAAGAAACATTAATACAAAGAGCATAGGATAGCTGGATGGCTGATACAAACAGCTTAAGTACATCATGATGAGAGATGAGATGGGAGAGACTGGCTTCATGAAAGGCTCTTTTGTTACACTAAGAAGAATGACTTTATACTGTAGGTTATAGGGATCTATTTAAGGATAGTTAATTAATAAGGTGGAGTTAATATGAGCAGATTTGCTTCTTTTAATATGTTTGCTCTGTTGCCAATAAACAATGCATTAGAGGAAGCAGCACTGGAGAAAGATGGGTCTTGCCATAATATGTAACAGTCACATTTTAATAGGGACTTTGAGAAAGAGGTGCACTAGAAATGTTTCCAAAGCTGTGGGCCTGAGCCACTGGGCAAGTGGTAGTACTGTTTACAGAGAAGAACACTGAAAGGGGCAGAGCCTTTTCTGGAAGTCAGGAATTTGCAGTTAAGTGTTTTATTTTGACTCTATTATGTTTATGAGGACTATTAACTAAATTATCATTATTCACTAAAGCTCTTTCCATGTTATAAACTTCTATAAAATAGGCCATTTATCAAAACATTCTACTGTGTACCACCGTTGCATGATAAATTAGCTGTTGTAATTGATATTATCATACTAAGCAAAATAAGTCAAACAAAGACAAATATCATATGATACATATGTGAGTATAAGCAATTAAAAAATAATACAAATGAACTTATTTGCAAAACAGAAATAGACTCACAGAGAACAAACTTGTGGTTACCAGGGGAGAAGAGGGGTAGATTGGGAGTTTTGTATTGACATTTACACACTGCTATATTTAAAATAGATAACCATCAAGGAGCTACTGTGTAGCACAGGGAATCCATCATGATATTCCTTAGTAAAGGGAATATCATAAAGGGAATACATATCATAAAGGGAATCATAAAAGGGAAAATAATTTTAAAAGAATAGATAAATGCATATGTATAACTGAATTACTTTGCTGTATACCTGAAACTAGTACAACCCTGTTAATCAACTATACTCCAATGTAAAGGAAAAATTTTTTTTTTTAATTTTAAAATCTTTAATTCTTACATGCGTTCCCAAACATGAACCCCCCTCCCACCTCCCTCCCCATAACATCTCTCTGGGTCATCCCCATGCACCAGCCCCAAGCATGCTGTATCCTGCGTCAGACATAGACTGGCGATTCGATTCTTACATGATAGTATACATGTTAGAATGCCATTCTCCCAAATCATCCCACCCTCTTCCTCTCCCTCTGAGTCCAAAAGTCCGTTATACACATCTGTGTCTTTTTTGCTGTCTTGCATACAGGGTCGTCATTGCCATCTTTCTAAATTCCATATATATGTGTTAGTATACTGTATTGGTGTTTTTTTTTCTGGCTTACTTCACTCTGTATAGGAAAATTTTTTTAAAAGGGGAAAAATTAGCTGTAGTAAAAAGAGAAAAAAATGTAAACTTTGATCACATATGTCATTTAATCAGTGACGTGAAGAAAAGAATTCTGTGGTTAATATCTTTATTCCTGGAGTGGAATTTAAATATGAAAATTACAAACAAATTGTAGATAGAGGTAAATCCATGTGTTTAAATCCACATATTTAAAGAGCAGTAGATGTTGATCTGAACATTAAGTTGAACAGTCAGTCAGTAAGAACTATGATAGGATTTGCCAGAATTATGTTCACTGGTGGCTAATTAGAGAAAATATAAGGGCACTGGAATTCAGTATCGTGTCCTAAGGCAGCATATAGAGATGACAGCTTCTTGAGAACAAATAATTCATAAATTTAAAAGAAAAGATATTACCTGTTAAAAAATGGACCAATTTCATATGAATATTTTTAAAAATTGTGTCTCTTTCTTGTCAAGTATCAATGAATAATAATTCTATTTTACTTTAATTGACAAAGTCTCTGATAGGATCAAGGGAGTCACTCATTAAGATATATGAATCATTAACCCTGAAATTTTATACATTTTGTTTTTAAAAATAAATTCTAAACTTTTAACAGTGCTAATTGAGCAAAGATTAATTTATCATTTTCATATAATGAAGTTTAGACTTAGAGGAGATTGTATTCAGGTAAGGAAATATAATTTTCTCTCAAGGCAAATACATATTTCAGATGATATTATATGTTATTTTATACAGAAGTTAATTATGAAAATAGAGACAATCTATTGCAATATCATTCATTAACTTGTTATTCAAAGAGGTCTGATTTTTAATGGTCATTTGTTTTAAAATTAGAAAATGCTGTTAGAGGTGGTTGATTTGTAACATATTAGGATCTATTTATTTAGATCCACAGAAAATACATAAAATAGGTTAATTTTTTCTGAGTAAAATTATTACAGCTATGCTTGAATTATAACAGAGGCCACATAATTTGGGACAATATCTAGGGCAGATTATAAAAGAGGGTGAAATCGCTTTGATGCTTTACATAGTGGGGGTCCCACAAGCTTTGTTACCACTGGGCAAACATTGATGTGCATTCTAGTTGTTGGTGGTATTGCTGGTTATCACCATTGCCACCAGTCTACCATAACCAGTTGTTGGATTCTTTGTGTCCCAAAGAGTTAGGTACTAATATCTATCTAATAGCTCTCTATTAGAAATTTCAAGAAAAATTCTGTTGTGTAAGTGAATGAATGACTCAGTTAAATATTCAAGTAATTTGTTCTTGGTTCTGACAGCTGACAGTGGCTTTATCTGTTATTATGAATGGTTTTATGTCACCACTTCAAGAAGTTAAAGTCGTGATGAGCGAATTGGCTTGGCTACCCCAAGACCATTTCATCAATCTCCATTGCAACCCCCTCCCTGCCCTTTAAGTGGGTTGTCACTGTGCACAGCCTGTGAGAAGATAGCATTGGTTTCTTGACTGAATCAAGGTGAAGCTCTCTCCCTTGACACTGGGATGACTTTAGGGGTTACATTATCTAAGTAGTTCCAATCAGAGAGAAAATCAGCAATGCTGCTTTTTCATACAGCTTGGCAGTGAGACAGCATTTGGACTTGGTAGCTGCTGGGAGCCACTTTGGGGTCATGAAGGAAACCAGGCAGTTACTTGTGTTACACTCTGGGAGCAAAAGTCGTCTCTATAAAACAGAATTCCAGAATAAAAAGTATATTGTTGCTTGCACTCAGAATGATTGCCTATGAAGCCTGCAGCAGTGCGGACACTATAAATGGAGAGAAAGGGTGTACTAAGACAAAAAATACAATAAATGCAGTTGGGATTGGGAGAAAAGTAAAACCAGCAGAAGTATTCTGGACTAGTGCAGATTTTGTGAGACAGGTGAATTTTTGAATTTACCTTCAAAGATACTTTAAACTCTGACATAAAGTTTGTAAAATGGCATGCTTTTTTTCCTAAAATTGAACAATTGCATTAAAATGCAAGTATGTATGTATGTATGTGTGTGCTAAGTTGCTTCAGTTGTGTGTGACTCTTTGCAACCCCATGGACTGTAGAGCGCCAGGCTCCACTCTCCATGGGATTCTCCAGGTAAGAATACTGGAGTGGGTTGCCATTTCCTTCTCCAAGCATCTTTCCAACTCAGGGATCAAATCCATGTCTCTTATGTCTCCTGCATTAAGGCTGCTTTTGACCCCTAGTGCCATTTGGGAAGCCCTAAAATGCAAGCATGCCAACATTTTAAAGGGGAAGATTACCCAAATTTATGCCTGGCTATTACAATATTTTTAAAACGGTCACACAAATATTTAAATGTTTTCAAGTTTAGGAGAGTATGCTGGGACTTGCTTAGCATGCAAAATCTAGTATTGAGTACCCTATGACATAATTAAGTGATTCTATATGTTAATAATAGAAGGTATTATGTGGCAAGGCTTTATGTATAGTTTCCATATGTGGTTGATTTTAAAAACTTTCATATCTTTGCTGCTGAAGGAGCAAGAGAGGGCAACTTGAAAACAAGGAAACATATCACATTAAGTTGTAATTAGCTACTTCCCTGTTGGAAATCCCACTAAAATATTAGACAAGAATGTTAAATACTTTGCTCCTTACTGATGCCCCAATGGTGAATACAGTTACTTGGCACGTAAAAATGAATAATGGGTGAGTGAACAAAGAGATACAAGGAGGAAACCATGAAGTAGGGTCAGAGAATGAGTTATGCAGTGACGTGGCAGAGAAAAGTACACACAAAAAGAGTAGTGAAAGCTCTTGCTTGAAGAAGAGGTTAGCTTCACTTTCTGTATGGTTTTAACCACCAACTGAAGTTTTTAATAATGAATTCATTATGGGTATAGCTAATCGTAGCAAGATTACATGTGACCAGAGGTGGACACTGATAAAGGTGGACAGTGATAAAGTAGAGTCAGTTTGATAGTTTAAAAAGCCATTGTAAGACAGCAGATTTATAGAACTGTTGAATTTATCTTTTTCTTTTCAACTCTGTAATTCTAAATCTAAAGCTAGTTCAGTTCAGTTCAGTTCAGTTCGGTCGCTCAGTCGTGTCTGACCCTTTGCAACTCCATGAACCGCAGCACGCCAGGCCTCCCTGTCCATCACCAACTGCCGGAGTCCACCCAAACCCATGTCCGTTGCATCAGTGATGCCATCCAACCATCTCATCCACTGTTCTCCCCTTCTCCTCCTGTCCTCAATCTTTCCCAGCATCAGGATCTTTTCCAATGAGTGAGCTCTTCGCATCAGGTGGCCAAAGTATTGGAGTTTCAGCTTCAACATCAGTCCTTCCAATGAACACCCAGGACTGATCTCCTTTAGGATGGACTGGGTGGATTTCCTTGCAGTCCAAGGGACTCTCAAGAGTCTTCTCCAACACCACAGTTCAAAAGCATCAATTCTTTAGCACTCAGCTTTCTTTATAGTCCAACTCTCACATCCATACATGACTACTTGAAAAACCATAGCCTTGACTAGATGGACCTTTGTTGGCAAAGTAATGTCTTTGCTTTTTAAATATGCTGTCTAGGTTGATCATAACTTTTCTTCCAAGGAGTAAGTGTCTTTTAATTTCATGGCTGCAATCACCATCTGCAGTGATTTTGGAGCCCCCCAAAATAAAGTCTGACACTGTTTCCACTGTTTCCCCATCTATTTCCCATGAAGTGATGGGACTGGATGCCATGATCTTTGTTTTCTGAATGTTGAGCTTTAAGCCAACTTTTTCACTCTCCACTTTCACTTTCATCAAGAGGCTTTTTAGTTCCTCTTCACTTTGTGCCATAAGGGTGGTGTCATCTGCATATCTGAGGTTATTGATATTTCTCCCAGCAATCTTGATTCCAGCGTGTGCTTCCTCCAGTCCAGTGTTTCTCATGATGTACTCTGCATAAAAGTTAAATATGCAGGGTGATAACTTTAAAACACTTGAGCAGTCAATAATTGTGTCAAGAAATAAGAAAATAAAGAACATGAAAGGTAGACAATATGAAGAGACTATAATTCTGTCAACTTGGAATTGTTAAAAAATTAGTGATCCAGGCTTATTTCTAAGTATAACTCATAAATCTCATTCAAACTTAAGCTTAAACCTCATTTTTGGTTGTGTATGGCACCCAGATGAATTACTGTGAGAATTCCTCTGAGAAATTACAGTTTAAGTAATGTTTTTCTTGGGGGAAAAAACTCAAAATTTGGTCTATTATGACCTATGTGTGTGGCTCAGTCACTAAGTCATGTCGACTCTGCAACCCCATGGATGCTTCCCACTAGACTACCCTGTCTGTGGGATTCTCCTGGCAAGAATACTAGAGTGGGTTGTCATTTCCTCCTCCAGAGGATCTTCCTGACCCAGGGACTGAACCCATGTCTCCTGCATCTCCTACAGCTATGGTTAGGGCCAAAGCTCATTAGGGTTAGTCACTTAAACTCTTAATGTGGAAGAGGGAAAAAGGATGATTAAAAAATTTTTGTTCTTTTATTAATTCAATATTGCATAGTCCATTCTGTGACTGTAAAATGAATTCAGGATTCTTATTATTGGTCAATTCTGGCACTCAAATACCTATTAAAAAGCCAGAAAAAAGGATGTACTGTGACAGCTCATGGTATTTGATAATGTAACCATATTCAGTTTGACAAACAGCAATTTAGCCTGACACCAAGCATTGAGACAATTAACACTATTTCTCAGGTAAATCTTGTCTTAAAAGATCGTAGATAAGTTTATTTTTATAGTGTAATTATTCTGTTTATGTGTAGATTTCTGCCTTTTATATTATGACTAATTTAAAATAAGTTCTCATGTTGATAGAATATTTAGCTCATACAAACATTTGTCACTCAAATCTTAATTATTGTGGTATCACATATATTTCTATTACTTTAATTTTACTATTTCCTTCAATTTATTCATTTCTCTATTATATTTGCACTTCATTAATTTCATTACATTGATAATTTTGTTAGTAAAATAGAGCCATTAATAGTGGGGGTCAAATATGTCAGGCTTATTTTCATAATCAGCTTCATATGATGGGTATTACTTGGCAATGTAATCTGTTTAGTAATACTTTCTGTTTAGACACTGTTAATCCCGAACACTAAGATCTAAAGTGAACCATTAGGACACTTCACCCCTGGCTTCAGCTATGTTGCATTCCACAGTTTAAGAGGTTTTCTTGGTGAAGATCTCCAATGACCACCTTGTCATTAACTACATAATGTCACAAGGCATTTTCCATTAACCATCTTATTTTCCATTTATCATTTCTATGCCAAAATAAATAACATGTAAGTCAAAAGGTAAATATTTAAAAGTCAATCAATTAAAAATGAGAATAGATTTGAATATCAAGTCTCTGGAGGCGCAGTAACTCAATAAACTTAGAAGAAATCAGAAGGGAGAAGGTAGAAAGACTTAAAGGCATACATGACATATTTTAACTGGTTACCTTTTGTCTTGTTCTTAAGAATGTATGAAGTAAACATTGAAGATACTTTTAGAAATTTCTAAAAATAATATGTTAGGTTTTTAGTTATTGACTTGGAAATTTGTACCTGACATAATTTGAGTAGAAAAATAAGTTCAAACTAATGAGTTTAGATAGTATAATCTAACTTCTGGGAGAAAAAAAAAAAACAAACCTAGGAAAAGAGTTCTCTGTATGTTTGAATATAGGTGGGAAATATATATATATTTACACACACACACACACACACGCACACACATATGGGTTTCCCTGATAGCTGAGACAGTGAAGAATCTGCCTGTAATGTGGGAGACCTCAGTTCAGTCTCTGAGTTGGGAAGATCCCCTGGAGGTGGGCATGGCAACCTGCTCCAGTATTCTTGCCTGGAGAATCCCCATGGACAGAGGGGCCTGATGGGCTACAGTCCATAGGATTGCAAAGAGTTGGACACGACTGAGAGACTAAACACAGCATGCAGCATGTACACACACACACACGTATAAAAGAAGGATGGAGTGTATATTTAACCAAGGTCTAAAGCTAATACATTAAAAAAAAAGATGCCTCTTTGAGTTCCATTTGTGCTACTGTAACAAAAACACCATAACCTGGGTGGTTATAAATATAAGGACTTCCCTTGTGGCTCAGCTGGTAAAGAACTGCCTGCAATGTGGGAGACGTGGGGTTCAATCCCTGGGTTGGGAAGATCCCCTGAAAAAGGGAATGGCTACCCACTCCAGTCTTCTGGCCTGGAGAATTCCATGGACTATATAGTCCATGGAATAAAGAGTTGGACACAACTGAGTGACTTTCACTTTTTACTTAGAAAGCAATGGCACCCCACTCCAGTACTCTTGCCTGGAAAATCCCATGGATGGAGGAGCCTGGTAGGCTGCAGCCCATGGGGTTGCTAAGAGTTGGACACAACTGAGTGACTTCACTTTCACTTTTCACTTTCATGCATTGGAGAAGGAAATGGCAACTCACTCTAGTATTCTTGCCTGGAGAATCCCAGGGCCAGGGGAGCCTGGTGGGCTGCCGTCTCTGGGATCGCACAGAGTTGGACATGACTGAAGCGACTTAGCAGCAGCAGTAGCAGCAATAAACACTTATTTCTCACAATTCTGGAGACTAAGAGGTCCAAGTTCATGGTGCTGGCCAACTGATGGTCTGGTGAAATGAAAGCTCCATTGCCTCATTGATAGCTATCTGCTCCCTCTACTCTCACAAGGTAGAAGGGCAAGGGTACTTTCTTGGCTTCCCATGCTAAATGCTATACCTACCTTATTGCTTTTAATCCTGAAAACTCGGTAAATTAAGTATTATTATTATTTTCACTTTACAGATAAGAAAATGGTGATATAGAGTTTGAGGATTCTTTATGAAGTTATAATTAGTAGATGTATTGGTCAGCTTTTGCAGCAACAGCAAAAACAAACAAACAAACAAAAAAATCCCTGAAAATCTCATGTATCTGTAGATAAATTGGTACAAACTTCTTTGACCAGGCTTGTTTGGGTTCAGCTGGGCCTGGCTTCAGACTACTGGTTGGATTCAAGTCTTCTCTGAGTATTTTTTCATTCTGAAATGAAGATCCACTCTCTGAGGCAAGCTATTCTCATGGAGGAAGGAAGAAGTCCAAAGGGAAAAAATTACATAATGGGGACTGGCAAACTGTCACTTGAATTTCCATTCCAGAGTCATGGCAAGTCACAGGTCAAGCCCAAAGTCAGTCATCAGGGAAGTATTCTCTGCCCACATTGGGGCATGGCAAGGAGAGAGAGGGAAACAAGAACTGACCACAGTAGGCAACAGTGCTGGCATTCAAACCCAGGACTGCCTCAATTTAAACTCTGCTGTTTGAACTACTTTCCTATTCTAAATAAATAGGAACCTATTTTATCTTCCTTTATGGTTAGAATTTTCTGAATGAAGTATCTAATCGGGAGTAAATTTATTTTTTCCCTCAGTAGTTGATAAAATTTAGGAAAACATAATCTCAGTTATTGACATACAGAAGATTATCTTCTATAGCAATGATAATAAAATTCTTGTTAATCATTTGACAGATGCTTAATAATCTCCTATAGTGTTTAAACTTTATTTTCGACAAGTTGGCTGATTTCCATAGTCATGTTTTTAAAGATATACATTGCTTAATAATATATTCTAATACTTGAAATTCTATTATATGTTAAATCTAGATAGTTATCACTTCAAACCATTTGGTGAATATGGTTTGATTAATGATATCTTTGATAGCTTTTGTAAGTATACTTGGAAAATTTATGCCACAAAACAGACACTCTCAGATAACTAGGGGTTTACAAAGTGTTAGAAGTCTTTTTTGTAGCAACTCAGCAGTGTCTGTGCAAGTTGGAAACCCTTTGATTCAACCTTCTGATTTCTGGGAATTTATGTTGTACATATATGATAGAAAAAATACAAATTGTGTCACTGTATATTGCCATATACAATAATATATTGTATATATTATATACATAGTCTATATCATATATATACAATATATTCAATATATTGTATATGTAGTATATGCGTATATATATTAACATAATATTTGAAACGGTATAAACGTAGAAACGATACAGTGTAGATGACAGCACCTTTATGGCAGAAAACAAAGAGGAACTGAAGAGCCTCTTGATGAAGGTGAAAGAAGAGAGTGAAAAAGCTGGCTTAAAATTCAACATTCAAAAGACTAAGAACATGGCATCTGGTCCCATCACTTCGTGGCAAATAGATGGGGAAACAATGGAAACAGTGACAGATTTTATTTTCTTGGGCTGCAAAATGACTGCAGATGGTGACTACAGCCATGAAATTAAAAGATGCTTGCTCCTTGAAAGAAAAGCTATGACAAACCTAAAGAGCAGTGAAGTCAACAGAATTCAAATGGCTGAATCAAAGTGTTTCCAGCTTTGCACAGACACTGCTGAATTGCTACATATAGGACTTGTAACACTTTGTCAACCCCTAGTTATCTGAGAATATATGTTTTGTGGTGTAAATTTTCCAAGTATATTTACCAAAGCTATCAAAGATATCATCAAACACCATGTTGACCAAATGCTTTGAAGTGACAACCATCTAAATTTAACATATAACAGAATTTCAAGTATTAGAATATATTATTAAACGACGTATATCTTTGAAAACATGACTGTGGAATTCTGCAAAGTTGAATATGACAAACCTAGACAGTATATTCAACAAACAGTATATTAAAAAGCAGAGACATTACTTTGCCAGTAAAGGTCCATATATTCAAAGCTATGGTTTTTCCAGTAGTCATGTATGGATGTGAAAGTTGGACCATAAAGAAGGCTGAGGGCCGAAGAATTGATACTTTTGAATGGTGGTGCTGGAGAAGAATCTTGAGAGTCCCTTGGACAGCACAGAGATCAAACCAGTCAGTTCTAAAGGAAATCAATCCTGAGCACTCATTGGAAAGACTGATGCTGAAGCTGAAACTCCATCTTATACTTTGGCCACCTGATAGGAAGAGCTGACTCATTAGAAAAGACCCTGATGCTGGGAAAGATTAAGGCAGGGGGAGAAGGGGATGATGGAGGGCAAAATGGTTGGAAGGCATCACTGACTCAATGGACATGAGTCTGAGCAAGCTCCAGGAGGTGGTGAAGGACAGGGAAGCCTGGAGTGCTGCAGTCCATGGGGTCGCAGAGTCGGACATGATTTAGCGACTGAACAGCAACAATAAGAAATGATACAAATGTCCATTAAAGGGTATAGGTCAAATAATTATTACAAATGGTACAAAAATATTAAGAAAAAGCTCTATATTCTGATATAGAATAATCTCAAGATATGATTTTAAATACGAAAAATGAGGGACAGAACAATGTATATATCTTTTATGAAAGGAAGGAGAAAAATCAGAAAATATGCCTGATGTGTTTGGTAAAGATGCACAGGAAATGAATAAACCACCCTATAGACTAGATAGGGACAAGATTCAGAGGGAGCTTCTTTACTATGTACCTTTTTGTGGTGTTTGGATTTTTGAACCATGAAAATAAAGGAAAATTTCCTTACTTCATAGTATTCCAATACCAAAACAATATAATGTATAGATCATTAACTTCATGGGGACTTTCTATACAATAAATTTAGTTGAAAAATATACCTTAGCTGTATTATTTGTGAAGGAAAGGTCTGTTCTATATGATAATCTATTTTTTTAGAAATTCCACTGCATATTCTTGGTTAGTTATATAAACTATTCTAAACCACAGAAACTTTTCACTTCCTTTGGTCTTTGACTATTTTTGTAAAAACTATAGAAGTATTTCATATTTACTGGCATCTGGATATATGTGTGTTTTTATAATTAGTCCTTGTCTAAAATCGGGTAAAGGGAGATGCTGAGTCCTTGGATTTTAGATAAGTGAAGGAATTGAGGGGGTATGGACAGGTAGGGCCCTTATTTTCAGAACCTTGTCAACAGCAATGACTCACCCAGGTCAACTTCAGCCAGCACTTGCCGTTTTTCTTAAGGTTTATGATTTGTAGTTTTAAGGCCAAGTAGTAGCACAATCTCGCCTAATAGTGAACTGGTAAATAACAAAGGACATGGACAGAATTCACACAAGTGAAGTAAAATTCTTAGGTGAATCCAGTTAAAGTGTTACATTCAATAATAATCAAAATAATATTCATTTAAAGAGACTACTTGAAAAGTATTTAATCAATCTATATAATTGAATGCTTCTAATTCCACTGCATGACTAAATCAAAATGAAGTATCAAGTTGAAAGAGATATAAGACAAAGGTTGATTTCCCACTATGGTTGGAAGACAGCTTTCTTTTAAAAAAAAAAATTAGTTTATTTATTTTAATTGGAGGCTAATTACTTTACAGTATTGTAGTGGCTTTCGCCATACATCGATACAAATCAGCCACAGGTGTACATATGTCCCCCATCCTGAAACCCCCTCCCACATCCTTCTCCATCCGATCCCTCAGGGTCATCCCAGTGCACTTGCCCTGAGCGCCCTGTCTCATGCATTGAACCTGGACTGGTGATCTATTTCACATATGGTAATATACATGTTTCAATGCTATTCCCTCAAGTCATCCCACCCTCGCCTTCTCCCACAGAGTCGAAAAGTCTTCTTTATCTCTGTGTCTCTTTTGCTATCTTGCATATAGGGTCATCATTACCATCTTTCTAAATTCCATATATATGTGTTAATATACTGTATCGGTGTTTTTCTTTCTGACTTCACTTTGTATAATAGGTTCCAATTTCATCCACCTCATTAGAACTGATTCAAATGCATGCTTTTTAATAGCTGAGTAATATTCCATTGTGTATATGTACCACAGCTTTCTATTCCATTTGTCTGCTGATGGACATCTAGGTTGCTTCCATGTCCTATCTATTGTAAATAGTGCTGTGATGAACATTGGGGTACACATGTCTCTTTCAATTCTGGTTTCCTCGATGTGCATGTCCAGCAGTGGGATTGCTAGGTCATATGCAGTTCTATTTCCAGTTTCTTAAGGGATCCCCACACTGTTTTCCATAGTGGCTGTACTAGTTTGCATTCCTACCAACAGTGTAAGAGTGTTCCCTTTTCTTCACACCCTCTCCAGCATTTATTGTTTATATACTTTTTGATAGCAGCCATTCTGACCAGGTGAGATAGTACCTCATTGTGATTTTGATTTGCATTTCTCTGATAACGAGTGATGTTGAGCATCTTTTCATGTGTTTGTTAGCCATCTGTATGTTTTCTTTGGAGAAGTATCTGTTTAGTTCTTTGGCCTATTTTTTGATTGGATTGTTTATTTTTCTGGTATTGAGCTGCATGAGCTACTTGCATATTCTTGAGATTAATTCTTTGGTAGTTGCTTCATTTGCTATTATTTTCTCCCATTGTGAAGGCTGTCTTTTCACCTTGCTTATAGTTTCCTTCATTGTGAAAAAGCTTTTAAGTTTAATTAGGTCCCATTTGTTTATTGCTGCTTTGATTTCCATTACTCTGGGAGGTGGGTCATAGAGGATCCTGCTATGATTTATGTCAGAGAGTGTTTTGCTTATGTTTTCATGTGGCTCTCATGTTTCTGCATCTCTTATATCAAGACCCAGACTTAAATTATTCCAGACCATCTTTTCAAGGATATTTGAATGGTGTATTTGAATGGTGAATAGCATTGGAAGGTAGAGATAATATCTCTCTCCAGAGCAAAAGGGAAGGCAGAACCCCAGCTTTGCTTAAGTGGAAAGGATTCCACTCATTATAGAAATGTCTAGTTACTGCTCGGCTTGGGCCTGAAGTTCCCTCCTGAACTAACTTTCCTCCCATGCATGAGGTCAACATCTAATCCCAATTTCTATTCCTTGGTAAGATCCCTAAAGGCCTCATGTTCCTGCAGTTCAATTCCCCTCTATCTAGCAAGACAGCTGTGCTTTCAGCTGGGTCTCCTTTGTGCAAAGAACCTTTTTGCCCTATGACAGTTATTAATGCAACTAAGTTAATGAAACACATGCCTCTTTCTTTTGAAATGATGTCTTGGAGGAGCCTGTTCTTCCTGCCGCGTTCTGAGACACAATAACACAACTTTACATGAGGTGCCCTGTTGATTTACTGCATGCTCTGGGCAGGGTGTCTCTTCGGTCTTGGTATAGAAATGTCTCAATCTTACATCATTATTCTGATGCTCTCCTGATTTGGGTCTCCTGTGGCCTCCCTTTTATCAGTTGGCTCTAAATTGTCCGGCTCCTCCAGGAAGCCTGAAACTTAGGAATCCAGGGCTCCTGGTTTCATCAGCACTCCTCCTGTCCTCCACGTGGGCATACAGCAATCTGCTGCTGCTGCTGCTAAGTCACTTCAGTTGTGTCTGACTCTGTGCGACCCCATAGACAGCAGCCCACCAGGCGCCCCCGTCCCTGGAATTCTCCAGGCAAGAACACTGGAGTGGGCTGCCATTGCCTTCTCCAACGCATGAAAGTGAAAATTGAAAGTGAAGTCGCTCAGTCGTGTCCGACTCTTTGTGACCCCATGGACTGCAGCCCACCAGGCTTCTTCGTTCATGGGATTTTCCAGGCAAGAGTACTGGAGTGGGGTGCCATCACCTTCTCCAATGGCAATCTGAGAAACTGCCAAATCCCAGGGAGACTAAAGCAGGGGTCTCTTCAAAGGTATGGCTGATGACTGGCTGTACAGTTGAACTTCCAATGACAGTTTTAACTTCTCAGTAAGAGGTTCTACAAGATGTGGCTTTGCTGAATCTTCAGGGTAGAAGGGAGCATTCTTTGAACTCTGAGTCACTAGACAGTTTAGATTTCTGTTTAGACTTTTGGGAGTTTTCTAGCTTACTGGCTCTCAGGCTGTCTCTTGACTGTGGTTGAGAAGCTGGGAATTCCTCAGCCTTGACTATCTCCCTTGACCCTTTGACCCTTGAAGAAATTCTTCATTTAATCTCTCACATCCTTATGCTCTGGGAACATTGCTATTCTATTGTGAGATTCTCCTGGGATATAACTGACTCTCACCCTTGGGCTCATTTCCTGTTCTTGCCCTGTAAGCAGCCTCTGAACTGCCTCTGTTGCCCCTGAACACAGTCGAACTGTGTCGAGTTTTGGCAACAGTGATGGGTGGGAGAGTGTGAAAAATCTGCTTTCTTCTCATCTGAGAAAGGTCTGTGAATCCAGAGCTAGTATCAAAGAAGGACCACTTCTCTGCCCCTTGTCTCCTCCAAGTGAGGGGGCAGACAGAGCACTTGGACCCAGGGCAGGGATTATATTTTTAGTGATCGCCTGCCTTCCTGAACTGCTTGAGGCTTTCTTTCCAGGAGCTGGGTGACTCAGCTATGGAGTCAACCCTTGACAGACAGTGATGAGGAGAGAATGAGAGATGAAGAAAGGAACTAGGATTGGGCTGCCCTCGCCAAAACAGTTTATGGATTCAAGTCCCTTTTATAAGGATACTTGTGATTGAATTTAGGATTCACTGAGGTAACCAGGATAATCTCTTCATCTCAAGAGTCTTAATCATAATAGTAAAGCATGTTTTTTTTGCATATAAGAAAACATTCACAGCTCTCAGGAATCTGGACCTGGTTATATTTGGGGGGAGGGGATCATTATGCAGCTTACTATACACAAGAAAATGTCCCTGGTGGCTCAAATGATAAAGAATCCCTTTGCAATGCAGGAGACCTGGGTTCAATCCCTAAGTCAGGAAGATCCAATAGGGAAGGGAATGGCTACCCACTCCCATATTCTTACCTGGAGAATCCCATAGATAGAGGAACCTGGTGGCCTACAGTCCATGAGGTCTCAAAGAGTCAAACATGACTGAGCGCCTAACACACACATACACATAACTGTCAAATTAAATTTCAGAGCCTCAAGGGCCAATCTGTGGCTCTAGGCCAGTAGGTAAGATATGGACAAGGTGAAAGAGGCTGAAGTGGACATCTTTGTTTTCATTTGAATAGTTAGCGTTTATTCAGCCTTCTGAGACAGTCCCTCTATTTTCCTCTTCAGCCTTGTGCAGGCAGAGTTGTAGTCGCTAGTCAACCCTACACTCATGGCATCCAAGGGGCTCAGTTCTGGCCAAAATTTCTAATAACCTAGTTAAAGCGAATGGTTCGGTGACCCAACTGAAGCCAGTGAGGCTTTTGCAAGAGGTATCATGAGAGAAATGCCACATTTTCAACTGCTCTTGAACTTGGAAGAATGCAACCCTGACCTAGTTGGCAGCCATGCTGCCAGTGTAAACCTGAGAATAAAGTCAAAAGGCAGAGAATGTAAAAGTAGAGAGGAACCCATTTCCGATGACATCAGCCCAATATCTCTGCTAAGGGCCAAATTTGCCCTCAGACTTTGTTGTAGTAATCAGTGAAATCCCTTTTTGATTGAAGCTTTGTTTGTTTGTTCATATAAGAACACCTGTCCAACTGGGAGCTTTTAACTTCAAAGACTGCTATGAACCTTAGAGGCATGATATTACAAGATGGCTTATAAAGTGAAAACGAGGAAGTTGTTTCACTTTATAATGATTGGTTATTACAGTGGTGGTTCCCAGATAGCAATGAATTGGTTAAATTTTACTATCTTATACCTTTCTTAGGAAGATGACTTTTCTTTTATGATTATAGAAGGCATTTATGAGAAGCAGCCTAAAAGGCAGCCCAAGTTGTGTTTCACTTGTTTTGCACGAAAAACTAAATTAAGTTTCACTTATCTGGCTTAAATGATTTTGACTGCTTAGGGAATTTTGGAGTCTAGGTTTTTTTTTGTTTTGTTTTGTTTTTTTTTTTTTTAATCTTAACACCAGGAAGGCAGAGGGCACAGTTGGAAGCTGCAGATTGTGCTGTTTGGCTTCATGCGTGTGTGTATGTATGCATATATATACATAGTGGGGGCAAGGAGAAGATAGACCAGATGGGGTCGCCTGAGCCTCATTTCTGGGGATCTTGCAAGGTCCACTGAGCAGCAGGGGAGCCCTAGAATAAGAAAATTTGGGTGCTCCAGGTGCCAGAGGGTGCTTGTCCTAGCTTGTCTATGAGTATGGTCCATGCCAGCTACTGAGCAGATCCTGATCCCTGTGTACTGCTCGCCCCTAACTGAGGGTCACAGTGTGTGTGTGCCTTCCAGACAGATGCAGGGATGCGTTCTGATCCAAAGGCTATGCTTGAGTGGTACTACCAAAGGACTGAATGGGGGAGTCCACTGTATGTGCTAGAGCCTTCCAGAAGGCCAAATACCCCAATCAGTGACTCAGGCTTCTGGCCAGTGACCCTGGGGCCCCATCCAGCTTCTGCCCAGGTCCAAGGTCAGTTGCACATCCCTTCATCAGTGCTGAATTATACTTGTTGTTGTTGTTGTTGTTACTTTCAATGAAATGTTTCCTCATGGTACATATGAATTCTGATTATGGTTCTTTCTTCTGTGCTAGCACACTAAAACATAGACATTAACCTGTTTTAATATCTCATCATGTCTCAGTTCCCCCTTCTGTACAAGAGGATTTAGCTCCATTAAATACTTAAAACATTTGCATATATGCAGTTCGTGTGGAACTCTGGAGGCGAACCGGAGCCTCTGCGGGACCTCGTAGCCAAGGCAGCAGAGGAGCCGAGGCACCGCCTGAATTCCACGGTAATACGCGTAGCCGAGTAGCTGCGGTAGTACTCATAGCTGAGTACTACAAGGTAGTACTACAAGCAGAGTACTGTGAGGTAGTACTCGTAGCCGAGGCACCACCCGCATCCCGCCGCCACGTCCCAGCAACTCCTGTGCCACCCAGGGGAGCGAGCTCTGAGCCTCTTGTGGTTAGGCCACTCCTTGGGGCCAGGAGCGGGGAAGTGGGTGAGAGAATCCCCCAGACCAACCAATCCCCCAACTCAGCCTCTTCCCGCCGCCCAAATCATCATAACCCATTTCAACAAGGCTGAAGTCAAGAACAAGATAGCTTCCAAGTATGATCATTAGGCAGAAGAAGATCTCCACAATTGGATAGAAGAGGTGACAGGCATGAGCATTGGCACCAACTTCCTGCTGGGCTTGAAAGATGGCATTAACCTCTGCGAACTCATAAACAAGCTGCGGCCAGGCTCAGTGAAGAAGGTCAATGAGTCCTCATTAAACTGGCCTCAGTTGGAGAATATCGGCAAATTTATTAAAGCTATTCAGGCTTATGGCATTAAGCCACATGATGTATTTGAAGTAAATGATCTTTTTGAGAATGGAAACATGAGGTTCAGACTACGTTGGCGGCCCTAGCAGGTCTGGCCGAAACGAAAGGATTCCATAAAACCATTGACATTGGAGATAAGTATGCAGAAAAACAAACAAGATGTTTTGAAGAAGGAAAATTAAAAGCTGGTCAAAGTGTAATTAGTTTGCAGATGGGAACCAACCAATGCGCCAGTCAAGCAGGTATGATGGCCTATGGGACTAGGAGGCACCTTTATGATCCCAAAATGCAAACTGACAAACCTTTTGATCAGACCACAGTTAGCCTGCAAATGGGCACCAACAGAGGAGGCAACCAGGCAGGGATGTTAGCACTGGGTACCCGAAGAGATATCTATGATCAGAAGCTAACGTTACCACCTATGGAGAACTCCACAATTTCCCTACAGATGGGTACCAACAAGGTTCTTCCCAGAAAGGAATGAGTGTGTATGGCCTTGGGCGGCAAGTGTATGATCCCAAATACTGTGCTGCTCCCACAGAACCTCTCATTCACAGTGGAAGCCAAGGAACAGGAACCAGTGGGTCGGAAATCAGTGATAGTGATTATCAGGCAGAATACCCAGATGAGTATCATGGCCAACACCAAGATGACTACCCAGAGATTACCAGTATGGTGGCCAAGGCATTGATGATTAGGTTCACAAAGGAGCTCAGTATTTAGCCCACTGTTTTTATTCAGTGAGAACTAAGCTAGCCTTCAGTTATTTTTATCTGGTCTTCCTAAAACACTATTATGCTTATGGTACCTAAAGGAACTATTGCCTTACATACGTTCCTTTTTCCTTTTTCAGCCTCTTCCCTAAATAGTTGCCTTTTAGTGCTGTGACAGTTAAACCCTACAGCACAACCACTAACTCGCATATGAAGTAAAAAGGAATATTGTAAAAGAGGAGTATTCTTGTTCAGTCAATTCTTTCCTTAAAAAATATGCATTTTTACAGTCCTCTACTTAAACTGGTGTTTTCAAACAATAGGAAGCTATTTTTTTTTAGTTTAGTGTCTCGTTTCTACGTGGAAGACTGAATTCATGCTTATAGCTAAATGTGGTCTTTGCCAACTAAATTTAAGATGCAGCACTTTAGAAATTTACATATCAATGTTTCTACAGTATTGTTTGCTAACTTTTAAATAAAGTCCTGATCAGTGTGCAAAAAAAAGAAAAGAAAGACAATTTGCATATATAAAATAGGATAATCAAGGTTAAAGGAGAAAATATTTCCAGAATCTTTCCAAAATTGTGAGATGCAAGTAAAATAATGTTTAAGTTTTATAAATTAAATTATATCTGACTCTAAGCCCTTATTTACAGGGGTGGAATGATATCTAATAATAATCTTTAGTGTAATATACCTTCTCAGAGGAGAAAAAAGCAAAGACCTCTAGTCTTTGGTCCTTCGAAGTTGCCACAAAGAGGCTCACAGAACAGAATGTTATTGTCCATTCAAAGACAGGTAATACCACATACAGCTTCTCTGCCAGGATGGTTCCAGAATCTTTGGCTGAAACTCTCAAAGTTGTGATACTGGATGTTTAGCAGCCCTCACCTCTGGGAACACATCTTCTCTCCCCATCAGTAGCCCTCCTGTGACCTTGGGGACTGCACCAAAGGACACAACCCTTTGTAGAACCCAGTTCTGCTTGCCTTTCCTGCAGTCCTAGGAGCCACTGCTACATTTGAGCAACACCTCCTTTCAACCCGGTCCCCTTCTCTTTCCCCCGAGGACTACAGAGCTAAGTTCTCCTCTCACAAAAGAGCCTTGATAAGGTTGGACAACAGATACCTAGAAGCTTTCATGTTGGGTCAGGCGGCACAAAAGCCATTACCAACCGCCAAGAGAAAGCAGAAACTCAGACCTTCTGGAAGAGGTTGGATTGGGGCCAAGTTACCCTTTCACTTTTATGCTAGTCTCTTCTGATTGCTTAGTAAATTTTATCCTGCCTCAGATGTCTGTTACCTAGCAGACAGTGAGGAGCTAGAGCAGAAATATCTTCAGAGAGCCCATCAGCTCTCCTGTCTTGTCATTACAATCTCCCACACTGAAGCATGGTCAGCCACCTAAACTTGCACGGTGATTGGCACCCTACCCAAAAGAACAGGGGAAAATACCTCAGTTTGGGGAGAAGGTCTGGTAAGGAGAAAGTGGAGAAGGAACGGCCACAAGTTCCTGAAATGCCCTTTGGCCTCTGTAATGCTATGGAATCGATGGCCTGAGTATGTATCCTTGTTGACCACTTGCTGATCATGTGATACTGGGCAGCTCAACCTACTTCTCTGAGTCTCAGTTTGCCATCTGTTATATGGAACATACATCAGTTTCATGGGGGTGTTGTGAGAATTAGTGAAGTAATTTATTTAAGGTTTTTAGTTTAGTTACTGGCACCTGGTCTTTCGTAAACATTTGTTATATCGTTGTTATTAACCACTGACCCATCACATATTTTACATCCAAATTTTAGCTGATATTTCCATTTGTGGTCTAGCCTCACTTCCCAGATCTGATGCTTGGAACACTTTTACATCTGTAGTCTTTTGCCAAACCACTATATGGATTCTCTCCCTGGCTATGTTGCTCTCTGAGTTCTGACTAAATCTGTTACTTACCCTTACTTCACACACTATGATGGGCATGCTTTCACCATGTCTGGTCCAACTTTCCATGTGAAACCCAGACTCACGTAATTCCCTTTGGCTCATTCTGTAGGATTTACCATATCCCTCTTGCCCAGGAGATTAAAGTTAGGAGAGAGACTGGAGACCAGGATCCTAGCAGAGAATGTACTCGTTTGTTCTTAACATCACAAATTACATTTCTCACTTCCAACACCTCACACTCTCATGTTAAAGAACAACTTTTCACTCAGACCCAGCCAGAGGCAGTAGTAATAATGCTATTAGAGAAATCCAAGTTACAAGCAGGGGAGAGATAGGTAAGGAGGGGAAAGCAAAGTAAACAATTACTGTTTGTAAAATTAGATAGCGAGTAGAAATTTGCTGTATTCTGCAGGGAGCTCAAATCTGGTGCTCTGTGACAACCTAGAGGGGTGGGAGGGAGGTTTAAGAGGAAGGTGACATATGTATCCCTATGACTGATTCATGTTGATATATGGCAAAAACCAACACAATATTGTAAAGCAATTATCCTCCAATTAAAAGTACATAAATTGAAAAAATTTAGAGACAAAAAAGAAATTGTCTACTTGTTATAATGGAAAGGACTCTGTAGTTGGTCTACCAGTCCATTTGACAGCTCTGAGATCAGCTCAGAGATAAAGTAGCAAATTAGTAATATATGTAACAGCTTCCTTCCTCTCTATTCATCCCTTCCCTCATGGATGTAGAATAACACTTTCGTTTGACTCCTATTTTTCTCCCTTTTCTCTTTTATCTCTTTCTTAGAACTCATGATGGAATATTTTAGGATTTGCTTGTGCAAAAATCATTAGGCAGATTCTTTACCACTGAGCCACCTGGGAAGCCCCAGTGTTTAATGCTATTATTGTTGTTCAGTTGCTCAGTCATGTCCAGCTCTACGACCCCATGGACTGCAGCACACCAGGCTTTCCTGTCCTTCACCATCTCCCAGAGTTTGCTCAAACTCAAATGTACTTGTCCTTGAATGGAAATTTGGCGATCTTGTTAAATGTGTTATAGAACAGGGGGATTGCTTAAGAATGAATAGCAACATTTTTGAGCTTCCGATTTTTAATATATAAATTTAGATAACATCTGTTAGTATCTTGTTTATCTTTGCATGCCAATGAAAAGGAAAGATTATATATATTTTTAGAAAACTAGAGCACCACATTGGTTGAAAGATTGATTATGGCGCCAGTCATGTTAAACTATATCCTATGTTCCCTGGTGGTTTCATTAGGTGTTCAGTGGTTGATAACATTACTTGATTTCTCTAGTAGTTTACTCCTCAACCAGAGATATACATTAGAAACATCTGGATAGTTTTTAAGATGCATTAATGCTCAAGAAATTCCCCAGATTAATTTTGTAATCACAATAAATAGGGCTCAGACATTGGGACTTTTAAAAAGTTCCCCTAGTTACTCTAAAGAAAAACCAAGATTGAGAGAATCTTGTCACAACAAAAACCCATCCTTTCCTCTTGTAATTAAGAGACTCTAGTTCAGGTGTAGGATAGAGCATGGTTCATCTCAAGAAAACTGATAAAAGATGGCCCTGCGACTGTGACACGGTGACAAACCATCCTTGATTGCCCAGGATTGAGAAGGTTCCACAGACATGATACTTTCCTTGCCAAAACTAAGAAAGTCCCAGGCAAGCAAGATTGAATTGGTCACTCTAAACTCTCTCTGATCTTGTAGATGAGTTGTTCATTTCTGTGCAAGGTTTTATTCTTTCCGAACTTAGATTGGTTTGAGGGTAAAAGCTCTGCTCTGAACTATCCTGGTGTCTGGTTTTAAACAAGACCATCTGATGATGTGACTGTTGCTGCTGCAGTGATCTGCAGCCATGAGAAGAAGGTCAAGAGGACCATTCAAGACATGGACCTTGAGCTCTGCCACGGCTGAGCAGCTCAACCTAAGCCAAAATTCTGCTGACTTCCAGAATTCATGTCATGTGAGAATGTTAGTTTAAATCATGGTCAACTGAATTTTTTTGCTCTTGGTAGGCGTAAGCTCTCAGTGTATCCGTAACCATCAAAACTATATGCAATCAGACAGTTGTTCTTCGTCTCAGAAATGTCTCCAAAGCCTGCTAACCACTATTGGCTTCAAACCTTCATCTTTGTTAGCTGTCTTGGTTTTCTGTTATGTTTGGCTTACTGTCCTCATACCCCTCAACCACTACCACCATCCGCCCTTAACTGGAATGTAGACTGTTTTCCCGACTCTGATCAGCACACTCAGAGACAAAGACAAGTCTGAGAACTTACGCCTTGGCACCATACCCTGGCATTTGCAGGCAGCAGTCCCATTGCCCTTGATCTTGGGGACACTGTGCCTGGGTAGGGTTCTAGTTTGTCCAGTACCTGCTTGCCTGAGAAGAGGGAAGAAATCTAACAACTTTGATACCATTTTCACTAAAATCTGCTCCTTACAGGATGTCAATGTGTTGATTAATGCTTGATAACAAAAACAAACTCATACAACAACATCATGTCTTAGAACTCAGGAATGTTTTCTGTGCTGATTCTCCTTCATTAATATCTCATTATGCAGAAATGGCATATTCTACTTGATGATTTCTCTGGTTAGTCCTCAGTGACGTGGCTTAAAAATGACAGCATCCCAGACTCTTAACTCTGGACGATGGAGCTAAGTCTGTGAAACTCAGTGTTCTTAAGAGAGAATAGGAATGTGCATGCTGTCAAACTTGCCTTGCTCTTTTTCCATTGGGTTGTATCAAATGCATGCGTGGCCTTCCAAGAGCCAGAGCTGCACATGGGGGTCCTAGCAGAACTCTCCTCTGTGCCCATCTCACTCACAGGAAACTCCAGTGGGGCTCAGCCTTCTCTGCAATGTTCTCACTTGGTGTCTCAGCCAACTGCTTTTCTTTCCATTATTATTAAGCAGGTCAAGTTGGCAGTGACAACTGGCCTTGCTCTAATATGAAATCATTCTTTCCACCACTGCATCATTCCTCCAGCATTTTGTAGAATGTGCTTAAGACCAATAGATTGATTAAAAACAACTGTCAGCCAATAGGGGACTCTTTTATTCAGTTGACTCGGAACTTATAATACACAAATGCATATGGAGCTGTATGTTTCACACATAGATGTGAAACACTTACAGTGAGAACAAGGAAAGTGTCTGTCCTCCATGCATGTAGAGAACACACAGGAAGACATTGTACACCATGGGGGAAGTCAACACCAAGGAAGCCATTCTTTCAGCTCTTTTCTGAGTACGTAACACCCTGGCTATGGCCATAATGCTTGGAAGGATGGAGATATATTGCTTTTTATAACAGTTGATAATTCAGTGATCAAGCACACTTCAGGAAACCAGGGATTGTGCTTTTTTTTCTTTTCTTCCCTTTGATTCAGAATTCAGGGTATGCCAAATGCACATGAGATGAGCAAAAAGGACTCTTTTTCCTGAGCATTCTTTATCTTTATTTTTTCTTCTGTATCGTCTCTGTCTTTTTCACTCTTCCACTCAGGTCCTTGCTCTGACTGTTGTAGTTTATTTCCATCCATTGTTTTTTCCTTGTGGGGGAAGAAACCCTCTGCTTTTTGCTTAGTCGGTCATTGCCCCTTCTCTGCCAGGAGACCCTGTGCCTACTCTCTGTAGCCCAGCTGGATGTCTCACCTTCCCTCGGAAGACTTCCTGATCCATGAAAAGACTAGAGATCACCTGTGCTCCCCTAAAACTTTCTTATGTGATATTTTCTAATTCTTCCTCTTTAGTTTGTCTTCCCTAGTAAACAATAAGCAAATTGAAGGCAGGTATAATATCATATTCTCTAAATCTTTAGTACATCAGTGTTCCCTACAGGTAGTAAGCACTCTACAAAGGTTTGTTAAGTTAAATTGAAGTACCATGAGGACATTATTTTACAAGAATTTTGCCAGTGAAACACAAATATGTATATGCTTCACAGGATTGTTAAAATGAGAATGATGAACAAAACTACAAGAGGAACATGGTGGCATATTTTCTGACCAAATGGATGCTAAAGGGTTATTAATATTTCTACATCCATGCCTCTCCCATGCTTCTTTATTGTTCCTGATTATTGGTAAACCAAGTCTGTTTTTAGAATGGAGGAAGGTGTAATACAAAGAGAGACCAGAGCAACTCAAGCTGTTTGGCCCAAAGTTTATAAAACCAAGAGCATGTGTATTAGATATTATGTGAAATCTGTATAGACTTGTAGAGAAAAATGAAATCCAGAAGACAGAGGAAATGAGAAAGGGCAAAAACTTTGAAATTCACTTTTCTTTTTAAAATGCCTCTATTTTCAAAATAGTGTTTCCCAGATTGTTTTATTTCTGTTTCCTTCTGTATTTATTGCTGAATATTAAAATGATTCATTACTGCTAATACTTCTTCTTAGCTTATCTAATTCCTAAAAAAGTGCATAGTTGGCAATCTTATAGTGTGGCCTTATAACCAAGATGTAGTCAGAGCAATAATTTTGGTTTTACACTGTACTGTGTGATTAGAATAATTGGACATTGTTGACACATGGTTTTATGAGTTTGTTTTTTGTAAGTTGGGATGAGAGTGGCTTTAAGTGTTTCAGTTTTTGGTATCTGAGTATTGCTACATTGAAAGTTGTTATTTTTGACATTCTTTCTCAATAAATGTCTCATTAGTATAGTGGAGTGGAAATCTAGCCAAACCCTTGCTCTCCAGATGGTTTATAAAGATTTGGAATATTCGTAAATGGAAAAGCTGACCAGCTACAGTGAAGCCTCCTGCAATTCTCATCTTGGTACTAACATTACAGAAAAGGAACCTTTTGGAGGATTTTTTTTTTTTTTCATTATTTTGCACCATCCAGAGCCACTCTGGATGTTTTTTTTAAATCCATAGTAGAAATAGATTTGTTTCTCATCCTTTGTTTTTTACCTTGTTATTATGTAAAATTTTAAACATCATTCAGATTAGAAGCCCAGAGTGGAACTAGGTACTCACCACTTCTTCACCAGGATCAGCTCACGGCCATTCTGATTTCTCCTAAATTTGCATCTCCTTCTCTCAACCCTCTCTTGATACATTACTTCATCTACAAATACCGTGATATGTATATCTAGAAGATAAGGATTTTTACAGTCATCACTACAATAGTGATAAATCTCCATTCGTGTCAAAAATTTAATCAGAGTTTAGTTTCCACATTGTTTTAAAATGATCATTGTTTGTACTGTGACCCAAACCTGGTCCATATATTGTTATTGATTAATGTCTGTCACATTACTTGAATTCTACAGACTTTCACTCCCTCTCTCTCTGTTTGTTTTCTTGTGCTTCTATTATAATGAAGCATATACCTAATTATATACGTTTGAGTAGCCATATTAAAAAAGATATAAAAAGAAATAGGTGAAATTCATTTTGATCATTTTAATTTTATCCAGTATATATACAATATTATCTTGTGAACGTCATTGTAAAATTAAATATTTAAAGTATGTATTGTGTGATATAACATCAAAATAAAATTATTAAAAGCAATATATTAATATAAAACTTACTAAGATAATTCAATATAAATCAAATAAAATTAGATATTTTATATTCATGTTTCCTATATTGAGTCATTAAAGCAAGCTTTTATTTTACAAATACAGCATATTATACTTAGAGCTAGGACAAATTCAAATAACATGATCAACAGAGCAATTCTAGAGTTCCTGCCCACAGACTGACAAAATATACAGCTTCTATTTTTCTGCAGTCTTTCTTTTCTATTACCCTGCCCCTCTATTTGGATTTTATTCTTTCTTTTTACCATTATCATCCCTGTAACACTTACCTTGAATTTTGTCCCTGGCAGTTTTTCAGAGTAGGGGGCAATATCCTTTCTGGTGGAATATGACAGTTTAGTGGTTATAGGAAGCTATCAGGTCCAGACTTAGACTATCTGTCAGAACTTCTTGAAGCCCCCTTGCCCTGGCCTATAAGAGCCTCAGTGTCTGATACTGAGTGTCCTCTCCCTCTGCTCTTCTCAGAATGGCCCACGAGATTCTGTTAGTACCCAGTGGTGTTTTAACATTTCTCTGACTCTCAGGCCTGTTAAAAGTTCCTTGCCTTCTCCTTGCTTCCTTTGGCATAGTCACTGATACTCTGTCTTAATTCTTTTGGTGGTCTGTCCCCTTCTGTTTGTATTTTGGTGTCTGTGGTGACTACCTTGTCACCTAAGTTTATTGTAGATGTTGACTGTGGAATTTTTTTCTATCATATTCACTCTATTTTTATGCAATAAATACTAAAGAAGTGAAGAAATAACAACAATAAACTATATCACTTATGCCACCATCTCCCTACAATCCTTTCTTTTTTATTTTACTTATACAGGGATATTTCGTTAATTTATGTTTCTGGGTGGTTAAGAACTGTGAATTTGGTGTATCCACTAATTGACTTGATTGCATGTATTAAGTATCAGACTGAGTTTATTACACATCTTGGTTTTCAGAAGTATGATCTAGCAATGAGAATTTCTGATCAAATTAAACATTTGTAAAGAATATACAATGCTGTTTATTACCTTCATATGTTTAGAAACTGTTTAAAGTTTCTAAAATCAGAAACTCGTTAATCCCTTCACTTATAGGTATTGTTAGAAAGTGAAAGTGTTAGTCGGTCAGTTGTGTCCTACTCTTTGTGACCCTATGGACTGTAGCCCACCGGGTTTTGCTGTCCATGGGATACTCTAGGCACGGATACTGGAGTGGGTTGCCATTCCCTTCTCCAGGGGATCTTCCCAACCTAGGGATTGAACCCCGATCTCCTGTATTGAAGGCAGATTCGTTACCATCTGAGCCACCCAGGAAGCCCTTAGGTACTGTTAACGGAGAAAGTGAATATACTTTGCATCCATTAGGTATCGTGATTGTCTCTAGCAAAGTAAGAAAAATTGATCAGTCTTTCAGGCACCTTTTCTTCCTCTGAAACAGAAGTATCCAAAAGATCCAATGAGCCAGCCTTGGAAGTTTGATTTAGATTTGATATTAATATCAGGTAGTTCTAGTAGCATTCTGTATAGGTGATAAAATTCCATTAGAGATTTAAGGAAACAGGTCTTCCATGTATATTTTATTCAAGACACCTTCTTTATCTCTTCCATATTAGGGGTTAACTCATACAACATATTGTTATATTCAGATGGAATTATTTCAAACAGATCTTAAAATAAGTACCAGAAAATGAACCATCAAGGTAACTTAAATTTAAAAATTAGTAGGAAATGTGAAAGTTCACATTTAAAAACTGATGCTAGCATGGAGGCAGTAATTTAGACTGTGAAGGAACAGATGATCTTTAATAATTCAGAAGATGAAACCAAAGACAAAAACATTGGTATTCTAAACACTGTGAAGATGGATTTTGATGTATTCTGCTGTACTGATTAGCAGTGACATATTTGCATTATTAAAAATTGCTGGTGAGAATGATAAATATTACTTGAAGACCAGTGCTTTAAGAAATTATGAGCTATATTCTCGGTAAAATTATTTTTATTAACAAAACTTGATATTAAGAAATAGTGAAATTATTTCTTAAATAAAGCCTTGTCAGTGTGTTCAACAAAAATTGACTGTTCTCAGTGCACCAGACACTACTTTGAGTGTTAGAGGACCAGCATTGAACAAAATAGACAAAGGTCTGTTGCATGGAACTTACATTCTGTTGGAAGTTATACACCCCATGATATAAAAGCTCAAAACATAAGAATGATGAGAATTTTGTTTGAAGCCGAGGGCCTAGAGTTTTATCCACTTTACTTCTCCTGTCTGCACTATTCAGGTTCACTCTCCTTCTTAACTATAATTGGGAAATTCTTGCTTTGAAGCACAGCTCAATAAATTAAATGGATATAGTATGTGGCTGCATACAACACTCAGCAACACCCAGCAAAGTCTGTATCTATACCAACTGTGTCTATATTAAATAATTCTTAGAATTTTAACACCTTGGAAACTCACCAACTGAGGTAAACATGTCTTCCACTTGACCCACATATGAAATGTCCGGCATTTTCCCTCACAAATACAGGCAGCCCTCTGGTGGTGTTGCTGTGCACTGGCATTCTTGTCAGTTGCCCTCATGAGCTTGGAAGCAATTGTTAGTGCTGCTGCTGCTGCTGCTGCTGCTGCTGCTAAGTCACTTTAGTCGTGTCCGACTCTGTGCAACCCCATGGGCAGCAGCCCACTAGGTTCCCCCGTCCCTGGGATTCTCCAGGCAAGAACACTGGAGTGGGTTGCCATCTTCTCCAAAGCATGAAAGTGAAAAGTGAAAGTGAAGTCGTTCAGTCGTGTCTGACTCTTAGCGACCCCATGGACTGCAGCCTACCAGGCTCCTCCGTCCATGGGATTTTCCAGGCCAGAGTACTGGAGTGGGGTGCCATCGCCTTCTCCGTTCATTAGTGCTATTTCCTCATAAACCTACTCTCTGGTTTCTCTGCTGTGTCTTGCATGCTGGGAATGCTGCCTTTCCATCTCTCAGCAAAACCCAAGGGCTGCCTCACCCTTTCCCTCAGGCAGAAGATAGAGATTTTTAATCTCCTTGAGACCATGTCACTTGAGACTGTACACTCACTCACTCACTCATTTGTTCATTTATTATTTTATGTTTACTCAGGTATTTTTCATATATTTAATGTATAAATAAAACAAATTAATACATATACTAATAAAGGAACATAAACAGTAATAAGCATGCTGAGCATTCTGAAATATACTAATTACAAAAACAGGCTCTTCCTTGCTCCCAGAAGATTAGAGTTTACTGGGGACAGGAGATACTAATAAAAAATCACATAATAAATGCAAAACACAATGAAGGAAAGACACATGCTAGTAGATCATTTCCAGTGGATATATGATATAGTTGTGATAGGTTCAGAGGGAGCATTCCTTTAAAAGTAGCTAATGGGGGGGAGAGAGTGAGAGAAGTATTTTCTACTATCAAATATTGAGGTGGGAAAAGGACCTACGTAAGAATTCAGAGTCCTGTCAAAATACCAGTGGTAGGGACCTGCAGTCTCACCTGCTCCTTAGAGCCACTAGGACATAATTCTCCTAGCAACCCTGGAATCTGGTGCCACTGACTCAGGGCATTCTTGTTTGGATCCATGTGTAAGAACAGCTGAATCCTGGTGCTCAGATATTATCACAGTCACCACCAATGGGACTTCCCCTAAAACATGTTCAAAGGCCCTCTAATAAAAGAAAGCTGAGACATCAGCAAGCTGATAGAACACAGCAGAGCCATTTTGTAACTGTGGTATTGTTAATAAATGACTTTAAAGTAGAATAACATTTATATTATGGGATTGTGGGTGAGACACCTATAAACCTTCCCTATGTCTCATCATTAGAAAGTGAATGTCTCTCAGTTGTGTCCGACTCTTTGCAACCCCATGGACTATAGAGCCCATGGAATTCTCCAGGCTAGAATACTCGAGTTGGGTAGTCTTTCCCTTCTCCAGGGGGTCTTCCCAACCCAGGGTTCAAACCCGGGTCTCACACATTGCAAGCGGATTCTTTACCAGCTGAGCCACAAGCGAAGCCCATCATTAGAGAGCAGCTATGTATAGTAGAATATTCTAATAATGGTACATAAATATATTCTAATAGTAAAGCATTCTAATGATTTTGCATATTCTAATAATTCACTCATCTTAGGTAAAGTTGCAAAAGAAATGTTCTTTCTGTTATCACTTCAGTGCTCCTTCTGTTCTAGAAGATATTATAGTGAGCCTATGTGTAGGTTCCTGAAGGTGTGTTAGTCACTCAGTAGTGTCCGACTCTTTGCAACCCCACGGACTGTAGCCCACCAGGCTCCTCTGTCCATGGGATTCTCCAGGCAAGAATACTGGAGTGGGTTGCCATGCCCTTCTCCAACCTATGTGTAGGTTCTTGACATCTCCATTTATTTTCCGCATTAGAGTAGCTCTAGAATAATCTAATCTCGGGACTTCCCCAGTGGTTCCACAGTAAAGAATTTGCCTGCAGTGCAGGAGGTGCAGGAGGCACGGGTTCAATCCCTGGGTCCAGAAGATCCCCTGGAGGAGGGCATGGCAACCCACTCCAGTATTCTTGCTTGGAGAATCCCAGGGACAGAGGAGCTCATCAGGCTACAGTCCATAGGGTCACAAAGAGTTGGACACGAGTGAAGTGACTGAGCACAAGCACCACACAATCTAATCTTATTACTGATGTCACCTTATATTATTAGCTTCACCTGTTCTAGAGCTTCCTATAAATTAAATCATATAATACATATATATGTGTGCCTATTGTCATCTGGCATGTCTTCTAGATTCTTCTTTCCCTGGCCATGGACCTATTCTCTTTCTACTGTATAAGCATTCTGGAGTGGTGGTTTGGTTTTATCCTCAGCCAGAGTTAGCATAAGACTCTTCAAAAAGATGCTGTACCCTGCCTCTTTGCTTTTTCTCTCATCCCTCAGGATTTGCCATTGCACTTTTCATCTGCCCTGGACCGCTGCCCTTATGGCTCTTCTTTAGCTCCCAACATTACCACTGGGCTGTTATCAAGTTGCACCCAAGTCACCTTCATAGGTGTATATGCATTTCAAAAGGAAATCCTCTTAGTTTCCAGAACACTGAGAAGAAATACAAGATCTTTGAGGCATATTAAGGGAAAGCCTTCAAGCATTTGATCCTTCCAGTTGAAGTCATCTGTATTCCTTGGAGTATGAAGTGGAATGGCAAGTGTGTAGAGATGATTTTTAAATTATGTGCAGATGAGAGCTCGTTTCTTTAGATAGGACTGTATTTATCACTTTTCTAGCATTGTTACACCAAACAGCAGAGTTTAGGTAAGGCGATTAGCTTTCTACTTTTCCTCTCTCTTAACTTTTGACTCATTTCATACAGGTTTCCTTGCTACTTCCCAGGCTGGAAGTAAGATAAGAAGCTTAGATAAACTTCTTATCTTGGAGCAAGATAAGAAGTTCTGTTTTTCATCTTGCAGTGAGCTGCTTCAAATTCTTTTGACAGGCAAGTGTTGGCAGAATATTCAGCTTTGGGAAAATAAGTGTTCACACACATGTACGGCTCTAGTGGCATTTCTGGCATTTTAGAGTTTAAAGAGTAAATATTTTCTGTTTCTCTGTACCTCTAAAATACAGAAGAACAGCTGAAATTTGATT
This sequence comes from Ovis canadensis, assembly GCF_042477335.2. NCBI lineage: Eukaryota > Metazoa > Chordata > Mammalia > Artiodactyla > Bovidae > Ovis > Ovis canadensis. Next base: position 81,906,726 of record NC_091246.1, on the reverse strand, counting down.
TTTTTCTCTTCGGAACCAAAATGTTTTGGGATGAAAACTCAAAGATGCTATTCTTTACTTATAGGGGCGAAGGAAAGGTAGTAAATGAAAAAAAGATTTATTTTTTTCCTGTTGCAGTTGCGTCACTTCCATACCACTGAGATCAGCAGTTCAGTTCAGTTCATTGGCTCAGTCGTGTCCAACTCTTTGCAACCCCATGTGCTGCAGCACACCAGGCCTCCCTGGCCAACACCAACTCCTGGAGCTTACCCAAACTCATGTCCATTGAGGTGGTGGAGTGGAGATCAGCAGAGCAAACATAAAAAAGAAAGTTAATATAAGACATTGGTGTGTTTTCATTTTGTTTTTAATGCTTTTTGGAATGGCCAGTGAAGGCTGGATTCAATAATAAGAATCTTTACACCCAATTCAGTCTCCTGAACAGTTGATTCAGGACTGAGAAAACGGATGTTTCCTGTAGTGAATGATGCCTTTATAACCACCCCCCCCCCAAGAGTCTGGGTTCAAATAAGCTGTCATGCCAAGAAGGAAGGTACCAAAATTTGTGAGTTGGGAGTTCAGTGAAACTTAGGTGACAAGGTACCAAGTTAGAGAGAAATAAATTGGAATTTTTTTTCCCCTAAATCAAGGAACAATTATTGTTTGAAATGGTGATCAGAATCAGTCCTTGACCTTTCAGAAAGCTGTCTGTCTCCCATGCCATCTTACATTGGGTCCAGTGTTCTCTGTTAGATGCTACCTGAGCCCATTTGACATGGGAAGTTGGATTAAAATTGCCTCAATCGTGTTTCTCCTGTAACCTCTGAGCTTCTTGAGGTCAGCGATTACATCTGTATCCTCATTACAGAGCCTAATCTAAAATAGCTTCTCAGTATGTATTAAGTTAGCTATATGTATATCATGTAAGCTAGTTATGCCTAATTATTGATATAAGCAAAGTGACTTAGACCATTACCATGTAATCTCCTCTTTCATGAAATATAAAACTGCATTATTGGTAGCATGCTGTTTCCTACCTATGTGATAGGCATTGTTGTTGTTCATTTGCTAAGTCATGTCAGACTCTGCCACTCCAAGGACTGCAGCACACCAGGCTTCCCTGTCCTCCACTATCTTTCGAAGTTTGGTCAAGTTCATATCCATTGAGTCAATGATGCTATCTAACCATCTCATCCTCTGCCACCCTTTTCTCCTTTTGCCTTCAATCTTTCCCAGCATAAGCATCTTTTCCAATGAGTCAGCTCCTTGCATCAGGTGACCAAAGTATTGGAGCTTCAGTTTTAGGATCAGTCATTCCAATGATTGTATATTATAGGCTTAATAGTGATATGTAAGAAATATACAGTCCTGCAACAGAACAATTCCTAAGAATAAACAGCATTTTGAAAAGGCTGCAGAGTGTGCTATGATTAGAGAGGCAGGGATCCATTACAGGAGGCATTCATTTCCAGGTGTGGTGAACTCTGGAGAGAGATGGACTTTGATCAGCATAGGGGCTGTGAAGCAAGTTACAGTCACACCAACCAGACCCCACACCAACCAGACCCGAAGCACACATAAGAAGACTATAGGATGCAACAGAGAGAATCCAGACAAGACTAGAATTACTTTCTCAGCAGAAAGGTGTTGAGGGCTGCCTTCAGTTACTAGGTGGGGTGAACTGGAGTCTGGTACATTTCATACTGAATGGATTCTCACTCATGCAAGCATGCAAGTGTAAGTGGCCACACACGTACCTCTCTTTAATGAGGGGATTTACTCACTCTAGACAAATTCTTGTGTTGCCTTCATAAAGTCCCAAGGTAAAAAGCCTCTGTACATATTATATATAGAACCTGACTCAGAGGATGGTTAAAGTCTAGAATTTTGTGCTTAAAATGAGTATGACTCCCGAAGCAGCCTGCTTGAAATCCTGAGGCTAAAAGGTTTCTTCCTTTGTTCTGAAGGTTTGGTTGTAATTCCACATGACTGGTTACCTTGATAGCCTACTTTTCCCACAATTTCAGAACAGGTTTAGGTTTATTGCCTGCTTTACCCAGCTCCATGAAAGCTGACTCAATTACAGAGATAAGAAATAAGCCAAAGGAGGTGATTTTGTTGAGGCGATTTAAAGTATTCTAATGATGGGTCTTCCCTACTGGCTCAGACTGTAAAGAATCTGCCTGCAACGTAACATATGTGGGTTTGATCCCTGAGTCTGGAAGATCCCCCGGAGAAGGGACTGGCTATCCATTCCAGTATTCTTGCCTGGAGAATGCCATGGGCAGAGGAGCCTGAGGGGCTACAGTCCATAGGGTTGTAAAGAGTCTAACAACAAAAAATATGGGATAAAATTGCCAAAACTAATGCAACTGTTTGACATATTAGAGTACAAAAACTGTTCAGATTTTAAATTATATGTATTTGTCTATTAAAATAAAATATTTGCATATAATTTTTCTTTTTGTATTTTTAAATCTATTTATCTTGAATTAAGGTTCAAATACCGCAACTTCTGTAATGAAAAAGAAAAGCCCTCTTTTTTCCTTACCTTGCCACCACCTGCTCAAATTCTTTTAATTTATTCTGTTATTTATGTTCATATTTCTAAATTACACACATTTCTTTGTTTATGTATTTTTTTATATTATGGAAGGTTAGATTTTAGCAGTCTTATATTACTCATGCCTTTTTCCCTTCCTCTAATTTTTCAGTAAAAATAGACCTTTATTTGGCTGAATCAGTACTCAGTGTTTCCCTAATGTGATTACTGAAGTGTGGTTTATTGCTTAGCCAGACATTGTGCTTCATTTATGAAGATTACACTTCATTTCTTGTAAAATTTGTTTGTTCTAACTGCAGGTATTTTTCTTCCTCTTTTGGCTAGTTTTCTCTGCTTGTTTCTCTTCTCACTTTTTAATTCAGTATTCCAGAAGTTTCTGGGAGAATGGTAGATCTTTCTGATTATTACTTTGGATGTGGACAAACTAATTCAGCATTTCCTGGGTTCCTTTTTGGTCTGGGGTTCTCAGTCCTGTCCACACCAGGATGCCTGCTCTCCGGCCAACATTATCAGCCTTTGCTGTCTCCTGCTCACTCTTCTGGCCACTCTCCAATCATTTGAATACCTACACTGACAAGAAAGTTTCCGTTAACATAGTGGGCAGTATTTCTAGGAAGGGCCCCCATGATTTCACATCCCATAATTCCTAGAACTGTGATTTGTGATACCATCTCATGATGGTCTCACATTGCAGATTTTTTTTTTTTTTTTTTTTACCATCTGAGCCACCAGGGAAGCCCCAATTATACTTGAGTGGGTAACCATTCTGTTCTCCAGGGGATCTTCCTGAACCAGGGGTCAGACTCACATCTCCCACATCGCAGGCAGATTCTTTACCGTCTGAGCCACCAGGGAAGCCCACCTCATGATTGAACGTGAACATGAAGTCGCTCAGTCATGTCCGACTCCTTGCAACTCCATGGACTGTAGCCTATCAGGCTCCTCTGTTCATGGGATTTTCCAGGCAATAGTACTGGAGTGGATTGCCATCTCCTGATTATGTTACCTTAAATTGCAGAATTTACCTTAGAAGGTGAGATTGTCATGTGAGCCTTTAAAAGCAGAGAACTTTCTCCAGTGAGTATCAGAAGGGAATGACCAGAGAAAATCAGCTTCTAAGCACAGGAAGGATTTGATGCACCTTTGTTGGCTTAAAGATGAGAGGTGTCAAGTGATGAGGAAGCTGGGTGTTGTCCAGGAGCCAAAAGAGGCTCCCAGCTGATTGCCAGCCAGAAAATGGGAGCCTCAGACCCACAGCTGCAAGGAAGTAAATTCTCCCAATAACCCAGGGGAATAGATGTTTTTTTTTTTTTTTTCCAGAGCCTCCAAATGAGAGCCATACAGGTCCACTTCTTGATTTAGACCTTCTGAGACCCTGAGCAGAAGATTCAGTTAAGCCCACCTGACCCTGACTTACAAAACAGTGAGAAAAGAGCTTTTGGTGATTTGATCTGTTTCAATAGCAAAATAATATTATTAGTTTTTAGTGTATGGACTTTCACTGGATAAATAACCAGAACATTATAATAGCCTAACTATTCAGAATTAGAAAGGAGCAAAGGACTAATGTGGGCTTCCCTATAGCTCAGATGGTAAAGAATCTGCCTGCCATGCAGAAGACCTGGGTTTGATCCCTAGGTTGGGAAGATCCCCTGGAGAAGGGAATGGCAACCCACTCCAGTATTCTTGCTGAAGAATCCCATGGACAGAGTAGCCTAGTGGGTTACAGTCCACAGAGTTGCAAAGAGTCAGGCGCAACTGAGCAACTACTACTGCTAAAAGGACTAATATATACAATAACAGGCATGTGTCTTAGAAACTTTTTGTTGATCCAGAGATGCCAGAATTAAAAGAGATCATATTCTATGATCCCATTTATAAAGGCCCAGGAACAGGCAAAAATAATTTATGGTGATAGAAATCAGAAAACAGCTGCTCGTGAAGGCCAAATGGGAGAGTCAGGGTTAGCTGAAAAGGGTCATGAGTGATCTTTCTGGGGTGATGGACATATTTGATGTCTAGTTTGCTGGTGGTTTCAGGGGTGTATGCAACTGTCACAACTCATAGAACTGAATACTTAAGATTTGTGTGCATGTTTCTGTATCTATATTATACTTCAATACAAATAAAGTGAAAATTAAATGAATTCCAGTGTAATCTTCCAAAGCTGAGTGATCACTGGCACCTCTGAACAGCTCTGAATTACCGACATGTAAAAAATTCTTCAGTCAGTGAAACCAGAGCTGCTTCATGACATTTCATCTACTGTTTGGAACTTCTTAAATTTTGTCCAGCCACTCATTTTGTACTGTGTTTATTTTTGCTTGCTTCCTAACCCCGAAAATGTTATGAACCCTTTGATGGCAAGGATATCATAGTTCCTAGCAAAATATGTCATCCAGGAAACACATTTGATAAATCATTGGTGATTTGATTTAATTTATACAGGGAAAATGAGGAAAAATACATGATAGCAAAAGGAAAGAAAAGAATAACAAATAATAAATTCCCTAGGTCTAACTGGATTTTTGATAACAGGTTTAACCTTATCTGCTCTTCAAATCCCCTTTTTATTTTTAGTTGATAGAGCTCCATATTTTAATACCATGTCTATAACATGGTTGTGATTATGTGTTTAATCATCAGATAAACTCCTGAATCGTATCTCTTAATGCCGTTAGACTATTTCTTATCTTCACAAAATGGCTCTCTTTTGGGAAAATCAGTGTGATCTTTTCTTCCTTCCCCAAGCAACAGCCCTTCTTTTGTAAGTAGTCTCTTCTCCTACAGTTGCTCTGAAATAGTGTTTGTGATTTTAATTCCTTTTTGAAGCACTGTCTTTCCTTAAATAGATAGTAAACCTTCTGTACTATTATTGACTTTTGTTAATAGGAGTGTGTTATCAAGGTTTAAATATATATACCATTTTGTTTAGTAGAGACTTCTAAGAAAAATCTTTTTAATGGGTTTAATTATAGGAAGAGTTGTGAAATGTATTCCTTCTGTACTATTATTGACTTTTGTTAATAGGAGTGTGTTATCAAGGTTTAAATATATATACCATTTTGTTTAGTAGAGACTTCTAAGAAAAATCTTTTTAATGGGTTTAATTATAGGAAGAGTTTGTGAAATGTATTTATAATTATACTATATTAAAAATACAAGGTAATAAAAATAGGGTTTATCCATAGAACAGTCAGTATAAAGGCCTAGAATTATAAGAAAATATTGGGAATGACTTATTAAACATTGATACTCTGCTCCATTTTCCAGTCCACTAATCTATTCTTTCTGTTTGTTTTTTTTTTTTTTTATTCTTTCTGTTTTTAATTAAAACTCACTGCCTGTTGTAATGTTAAACTAATCCTTAAACATTGGAGACAAGCAAAAACAGAGAGTAAAGTGGTTCTTGTTGACAGATGATAGAGAACAGTATCTGGACTTTTCAGTTTATCGCCTGATAATTTCAGAAGTCTAAATCATCCTTAGATGGCTCTCTGATATTTTGTTTCATCTTCGGATAATGTGCTGTGACTCCCATGGTGGTGCCTGTAATTTAGCTTTGGCTTTAGAACTTTCCCTCTCTCAGATGTAATGGAATATCCAGTTGAAGGCTGAATAACAGAAATATTGATCATGCTAATGACTTACAAACTAAGCTGGTTGATGCTTTGAGACTTCAGAAGACCCGCGTTCCACACACCTGCGAGATCATCGTTCTTACAAATGAACCACAGTTATGCTGCTGTGGTATCTTCTTTCCTGGGTCAGAGTCTAGATAACAGTGCTCTGCGTATGTGATCTATAGTTTGCTTATCTTTCCTCCTCATCAGTTACCTAGAGGCATCTGTGCTCATGCCCTATAGTACGGAGATTAGATATAATATAAAATTACTATTTAGAAAATCATAGCTTATGTGACACGTTTCTTAAACATGATGACCTATGGTTTTCCCATAGAATGAGTTTAAGGATTAAATAAAACATATGTATATGTCTGTGTACTTTTTATCAAGGTTCAGTTTACTCACACAGTATTCATTCTGATGGATTTTGACAGTCTGTATACGTGAAATTGCCAGAAAAGCTGAATTCCGTGATACTAAGATATCAGAAGACCTGGCTTTGAAATGCCTCTAGATCTATGGCACAAACATCTACAAATCTTCAGGAAAAAAAAAAAAAAGACTACTGAAATTTACAAATATATTTAATTTTAGAGTAAAAAAAGTGATTAGTTTCTTATTGTATTGAGAATGGTGTGTGGAAAGCAAGCAATTCTGCTGGAATTAGAATTTGAAAGGCAAAGAAATCCATGGTATCAATTCCACCTGCCATTGACCTAACAGACTACCTAGTAATATAGCCACGGACATATGAGGGTTTGAGTCCCCAAAATGTGATTAGTGTGCCTGATAAACTGGATGTTTAAATTTTACATTAATTACTCAAGTTTATTTGTTTATTATTTTTTGGCCATGCCACATGGCATGCAAGATCTTTGTTCCCTGACCAGGGATCAAACCTGTGGCCCCAGCGGTGGAAGCATGAAATCTTAACCACTGAACCACTAGGGAATCCCCAATGACTTAAAATTAAATAGACACATGACTAGTGACAAGGACTCTCTCCTTGACTAAACTTTAGTCAGGTTCCTCTAACCCTTAACTAGGCTTTGACCTTGGCATTTGTCCTTGTCAGGCCTATGTTGCTCAGTTTTAGAGAGAATCATAAGTCAGTTTAAAAGAATCTCCTATCGTTGATCTAATCACCCTCAATACCTGCTCAAATTCCTCATCTTGCACCCTTCATATGTGATCATCCTGGCCTGACTTCAGAAAAAATCCTGTTAGGTCTGTTTAACCAAAATCCGCCATACCCCTGATGTTTCCTCTTAGTGTTTTTCCATCCACTGACCTCAGTCCTGCTTCTACTATAAATCCCCAGTTGTCTTTGCTATATTCAAAATCGAGCCTAGTTCTATACTGAGGTTCCTTTCCTTCTATTGCAATAGTTCCCGATTAAAATCTGTTTTATAGCTTTAATTGCTGACTGGCTCTGGTCTGGTGTATTACAGCTATAGCCCCTGTGACTAAATGCTCAAGGAACTCTTCTTACTCTCATTTTCCTTTAATAAGATGAAACTTTTTTTAATCATGGAAAAAATGTTTTATTAATATCTATGCATGATTTTGTCTTCTTTCGATCTGTGTCACACAAACTTAAGGTGCAAAAAATTATTTGGAGATTTGGGGGTTTTATCCAGAGTAAATCAGAGAAGTGTTTGCCCCAAAAAGAAACAATTTTTAAGAAAGCATTCAGATGATCCTGATGCAGGTGGTCTTTAGACCAACTTTGGGCTTCCCTTGTGGCTCAGCTGTTAAAGGATCTGCCTGCAATGCAGGAGACCTGGGTTCGATCCCTGGGTTGGGAAGATCCTCTGGAGAAGGGAAACGCTACCCCTTCCAGTATTCTGGCCTAGAGAATTCCATGGACTACATAGTCCGTGGGGTCGCAGATTCGGACACAGCTGGGCATCTTTCACTTTCTTTCTTTGAGAAGCACTGTCATAAGTGTTCTAAAACCCTAGGGTAAAGATTTTATGCCAGAGGTTATGAATAAGAATAAGAGGTTATGGAATAGTTTAAAATAAAACTGTTGTATTATGCAATTTCATAAGACTTTACAATTTAAAAAAAAGAAGGACAAAACCTTTTGTGCTAGAGCTAGCAGTGCTGGGCTAGGTTCTATTCTCCCAGGGAGTGTTTACTCTTCTTCAGAATTCTTCTGTGGAAAAGGACAAATGGCACCAGGATTCCTAAGTTTGAAAAAGGAGAGGAAGCCATGTGAATGGGTGTTTTGATTCTTCGTTCCCTTTCATTATTCATTTAATAATTAAGCCACTATTTTTGACTACTGACCATCTTCTAGGCATAATGTCAAGTACTGGAAAAACAAATATCACTTTCATAGTGTTTATTGTTTAATATATGAAAGAGACAGAGGGGTATTAAGCACTTACTATTTGTCAGGCACTCTATTAAATTATTTCCAGGTGTTGTATAATTTTAATCCTTTCCCAGGACAACTATATGGAGGTAGATGCCATTGTTACTCAAGTAGAAGTATTTTAGAAGAAATCAAAGCATTCTATATAGGAATCTTTAGGCTAGAGTGGGTATTGAAAAAGAAAAATCACGAAGGGTAATGAAAAGGGAAGCAGGTACAGCAAATCCTGATTGGAATCCTGTAGGTTAGTGGACCTGTTATTTATTTATTGAAGGATAATTGCTTTAAAATTTTCGTTGTTTTCTGTCAAACCTCAACATGAATCAGCCATAGGCAAATTGAAAGATGCTTACTCCTTGGAAGAAAAGTTATGACCAACCTAGATAGCATATTCAAAAGCAGAGACATTACTTTGCCACTAAGGTCCGTCTAGCCAAGGCTATGGTTTTTCCTGTGGTCATGTATGGATGTGAGAGTTGGACTGTGAAGAAGGCTGAGCACCAAAGAATTGATGCTTTTGAACTGTGGTGTTGGAGAAGACTCTTGAGAGTCCCTTAGACTGCAAGGAGATCCAACCAGTCCATTCTGAAGGAGATCAGCCCTGGGATTTCTTTGGAAGGAATGATGCTAAAGCTGAAACTCCAGTACTTTGGCCACTTCATGCAAAGAGTTGACTCATTGGAAAAGACTCTGATGCTGGGAGGGATTGGGGGCAGGAGGAGAAGGGGATGACCGAGGATGAGATGGCTGGATGGCATCACTGACTCGATGGACGTGAGTCTGAGTGAACTCCGGGAGTTGGTGATGCACAGGGAGACCTGGCGTGCTGCGATTCATGAGGTCGCAAAGAGTCGGACACGACTGAGCAAATGAGCTGAACTGAACTGATACATATATCCCCTCCCTTTTGAACATCCCTCCCATCTCCCTCCCCATCCCCCGCCTCTAGTTGAACCGAGTCCCTGTTTGAGTTTCCTGAGCCATACAGCAAATTCCTGTTGGCTATTATTTTACAATATGGTAATGTAAATTTCCATGTTACTTTTTCCATATATCTCACCTGCTCCTTCCCTTTCCTCATGTCCATAAGTCTATTCTCTATGTCTGTTTCTCCATTATTGCCCCGTAAATAGATTCTTCAGTACCATTTTTCTAGATTCCATATGCATGCATTAGAATATATTTCTTTCTCTTTCTGACTCTCTTCTATTGTATAATAGGTTCTAGGTTCATCCACCACATTAGAATGGACTCAAATGTGTTTCTTTTTATGGCTGAGTAATATTCCAATGTGTATATATACCACAACTTCTTTATCCATTCATCTGTCGATGGACATCTAGGGTGCTTCCATGTTCTAGCTTTTGTAAATAGTGCTGGAATGAACAGTGGGATACATGTGTCTCTTTCAATTTTGGTTTCCTCAGGGTATATGCCTAGGATTGGGATTGCTGGGTCATAAGGAGGTTTTATTCCTAGTTTTTTAAGAATTCTCCATACCATCTTCCATAGTGGCTGTATCAGTTTACATTCCCACTAACAGTGCACGAGTGTTCCCTTTTCTCCATACCATCTCCAGCATTTACTGTGTGTAGACTTTTGATGAGGGCCATTCTGACCTGTGTGAGGTATGTGGTTTTGATTTGCATTTTTCTAATAATAATGAGCAAAGTTGAGCATCTTTTCATGTGTTTGTTAGCCATCTGTATGTCTTCTTTGGAGAAATGTCTTTTTAAGTCTTTTCCCCACATTTTATTGGGTTGTTTGTTTTCCTGGTATTGAGTTGTATGAGCTGCTTGTATATTTTGGAAATTTATTCTTGGTCAGTTGTTTCATTTTCTATTATTTTATCCCATTCTGAGGGTTATCTTTTTACCTTGATTATAGTTTCCTTTGTTATGCAAAAGCTTTTAAGTTTAATCAGGTCCCACTTGTTTACTTTTATTTCTGTTACTCTAGAAGGTGGGTCATAGAGGATCTAGCTTTGATTTATGTCACTGAGTGTTCTGCATATGTTTTCCTCTAAGAGTTTTATAGTTTCTGGTTATACATTTAGGATGGATTAGGTCTTTAATCCATTTTGAGTTATCTTGTGTATGGTGTTAGAAAGTGTTCTAATTTCATTCTTTTACATGTAGCTGTCCGGTTTTCCAAGCACCCTTTATTGAAGAGGCTGTCTTTACCCATTGTAAATTCTTGCCTCCCTTGTCAAAAATAAAGTACCCATAGATACATGGGTTTATTTCTGGGCATTCTGTCTTGTTCTATCGGTTTATATTTCTGTTTTTGTGCCAGTACCATACTGTCTTGATGACTGTAGCTTTGTAGTATAATCTGAAGTCAGGAAGGTTGATTCCTCCAGCTCCATTCTTTCTCAAGACTGCTTTGGCTATTTGGGGTCTTTTGTGTTTCCATATGAATTGTGAAATTTTCTGTTCTAGTTCTGTGAAAAATGCCACTGGTAATTTGAGTGGAATCCCATTGAATCTGTAGATTGCATTTGGTAGTATAGTCATTTTCACAATATTGTTTCCTCCTACCCAGGAACATGGAATATCTTTCCATCTGTTTATGTCACCTTTGATTTCTTTCATCAGTGTCTTATAATTTTCTGTGTACAGTTCTTTTGCATCCTTCAGTAAGTTTACTCCTAGATATTTAATTATTTTTGTGGCAGTGGTGAATGGGATTGATTCCTTAATTTCTCTTTCTGATATTTCATTGTTAGTATATAGAAATGCAAGTGATTTCTGCGTATTGATTTTGTATCCTGCAACTTTGCTAAATTCTCTGATTAGCTATAGTAATTTTCTGATACTGTTTTTACGGTTTTCTATGTACAGTATCATGTCATCTGCAGACAGTGGGAGATTTACTTCTTTTCTGATCTGGATTCCTTTTATTTATCTTTCTTCTCTGATTGCTATAGCTAGTACTTCAAGAACTATATTGGATAATAGTGGTGAAAGTGGACATCCTTGTCTTGTTCCTGATCTTAGGGGGAATGCTTTCAGTTTCTCACCACTGAGATAAAGTTTGCTGTAGGCTTATCATGTATGGCCTTTACTATGTTGTGGTAGTTATTCTATGTCCATTTTTTAAAGAGTTTTAATCATAAATGGGTGCTGAATTTTGTCAAAGGCTTTTTCTGCATCTACTTGATTATCATATGGTTTTTAATTTCAATTTGTTAATATGGTATATTACATTGATTTATTTGCATATATTGAAGAATCCTTGCATCCCTGAAATAAATCCAACTTGATCATGGTGCTTTTTGATGTTTCGCAGAATTCTGCATGCTAAAATTTTGTTGAGGATTTTTGCCTCTATGTTCATCAGTAATATTGGCCTGTAGTTTTCTTTTTTTGTGTTGTCTTTGGCTGGTTTTGGTATCAGGGTGATGGTGGCCTCTGCAGTTTGTTGAAAGAGTTTTAGAAGTATAGGCATTATCTCTTCTTTAAATGTTTGATAGAATTATTCTGTGAAGCCATATGGTCCTGAGCTATTGTTTTCAATCTCAGTGGTTGTAATTGGGTTGTTCATAATTTCTATTTCTTCCTGGTTCAGTCTTGGAAGATTGAACTTTTCTAAGAATCTGTCCATTTCTTCCAGGTTATCTGTTTTTTTGCTATATAGGTGTTCCTAGTAGTCTCTTGCATTGGAAATGGCAACCTTCTCCAGTGTTCTTGCCTGTAGAATCGCAGGGGCGGGGAAGTCTGGTGGGCTTCCGTCTATGGGGTTGCACAGAGTCAGACACGGCTGAAGTGACTTAGCAGCAACAGCAGCAGCAGTAGTCTCTTATAATCTTTTGACTTTATGCATTGTCTGTTGTAACCACTCCTTTTCATTTCTAATTTTGTTGATTTGATCCTTCTCTCTTTTTTTCTTGATGAGTCTTGCTAAAGATTTGTCAGTTTTATCTTCTCAGAGAACTAGCTTTTAGTTTTAATTTTTACTATTGTTTCTTTCATTTCTTTTTATTTCTGCTCTGAACTTTATGATTTCTTTCCTTTTACTCATTTTGTGTTATTTTGTTCTTATTTTTCCAGTTGGTTTAGGCATAAGGCTAGGTTGTCTATTTGAAGTTTTTCTTGTTTCTTGAGGTAGGACTGTGTTGCTATAAACTTCCCTCTTAGAACTGCTTTTGCTGCATCCCACAGGTTATGAGTTGTCGTGTTTTAATTGTCATTTGTTTCTAGAAATTTTTTTTATTTTCCTTTTGATTTCTTCAGTAACATGTTGGTCATTTAGAAACATGTTTAATCTCCATGTGTTTGTGTTTCTTACAGTATTTTCCTTATGATTGAGATCTAGTCTCATCGCAGTATGGTCAAAGAAGATGCTTGATACAATTTCAGTTTCCTTGAATTTACTGAGGTTTGATTTGTGACCCAAGATGTGCTCTATCCTGGAGAATGTTCCACGTGCACTTGAAAAGAAGGTGTATTCTACTTCATTTGGATGGAATGTCCTGAAAGTATCAGTGAAATCCATCTCATCTAATGTATCATTTAAGAGTTATGTTTCCTTATTAATTTTCTGTTTTGATGATCTGTCCATTGCTGTGAGTGGGATGTTAAAATCTCCTACTATATTGTATTACAGTCAATTTCTCCTTTTATGTCTGTTAGTGTATGTCTTCTGTATTGAGGTGATCCTATGTTGGATGCATAAGTCAGTTCAGTTTAGCTGCTCAGTCGTGTCCGTTTCCTTGCAACTCCATGAATCACAGTATGCCAGGCCTCCCCGTCCATCACTAATGCCCGGAGTTCATGCAAACTCATGTCCATCGAGTAGGTGATGCCATCCAGCCATCTCATCCTCTGTCGTCCCCTTCTCCTCCTGCCCCCAATCCCTCCCAGCATCACAGTCTTTTCCAGTGAGTCAACTTTTTGCATGAGGTGGCCAAAGTACTGGAGTTTCAGCTTCAGCATCAGTCCTTCCAATGAACACCCAGGACTGATCTCCTTTAGGATGGACTGGGTGGATCTCCTTGCATTCCAAGGGACTCTCAAGAGTCTTCTCCAACACCACAGTTCAAAAGCATCAATTCTTCGCACTCAGCCTTTTCACAGTCCAACTCTCACATCCATACATGACCACAGGAAAAACCATAGCCTTGATTAGACAGACCTTCGTCAGCAAAGTAATATCTCTGCTTTTGAATATGCTATCTAGGTTGGTCATAACTTTTCTTCCAAGGAGTAAGCATCTTTTAATTTCATGGCTGCAATCACCATCTGCAGTGATTTTGGAGCCCCCCAAAATAAAGTCTGACACTGTTTCCCCATCTATTTCCCATGAAGTGATGGTACCAGATGCCATGATAGATATTCACAATTGTTATGTCTTCTTATTGGATTGATCCCTTGATCATTTGTTGTGACCTTCCTTATCTCCTGTAATATTCTTTATTTTAAAGTCTATTTTGTCTGATATGAGGATTGCTACTCCAGCTTTCTTTTGCTTGCCATTTGCATGGAATATATTTTTCCTTCCTCTCACTTTCAGTCTATATGTGTCTTTAGGTCTGAAGTGTGTTTCTTGCAGACTGCATATATATCAGTCTTATTGTTGTATCCATTCAACCTGTCTGTGTTTTCTGGTTGGAGCATTTAATCCATTTACATTTAAAGTAATTATTGATGTATATGTTCCTATTGCCATTTTCTTAATTGTTTGGGGTTGATTTTGTAGATCTTTTTTCTTCTCTTACATTTCTTGACTTCATAAGTCCAGTTAACTTTTGTTGTAAAACTGGTTTGATGGTACTGAATTCTCTTCACTTTTGCTTTTCTGCAAAGCTTTTGATTTCTCCATCAATTTTGAATGAGATCCTTGCCAGTCACAGAAATCTTGGTTGTAGATTTTTTACATTTCAGTACTTTAAATATATCCTGCCATTCACTTCTTGCCTGTAGAGTTTCTGCTGAAAGATTAGCATTAAGCATACGAGGTTTCCCTTTTATGTTACTTGTTGCTTTTCCTTTGCAGCTTTTAATATTCTTTCTTTGTGTTTAGTCTTTGTTAGTTTGATTATTATGTCTTGGTGTGTTTCTCCTTGGGTTTATCCTGTATGGGATTCTTTGTGCCTCTTGGACTTGAAAGACTCTTTCCTTTTCCATGTTGGGGGAATTTTCAACTATAATCTCTTAAAAAATTTTCTCATACCCTTTCTTTTTCTCTTCTTCTTGGACCACTATAATTGGAATGTTGGCACATTTGATATTGTCCCAGAAGTCTCTGAGACTCTCGTCGGTTCTTTTCATTCTTTTTACTTTATTCTGCTCTTCAGAAGTTATTCCCACCATTTTATCTTCCATCTCACTGATTCTTTCATCTGCTTCAGATATTCTGCTAGTGATTCCTTCCAGAGTATTTTTAATTTCAATAATTGTGTTGTTTGTCTTTGTATGTTTATTCTTTAATTCTTCTAGGTCTATGTTAACTGATTCTTGCATTTTCTCCATTCTGTTTTCAAGGTTTTTGATCAACTTTACTATCATTATTCTGAATTCTTTTTCAGGTAGTTTGCCTGTTTACTCTTCATTTATTTGGACTTCTGTGTTTCTAGTTTATTTCTTCATTTTTGCAGTATTTCTCTGCCTTTTCATTTTTATTATTATTATTTTTTAACTTATTGTGTTTGAGGTATCCTTTTCCCAGGTTTCAAGGTTGAATTCTTTCTTCCTTTTGGTCTCTGCCTTCTAAGGTTGGTCCAGTGGTTTGTGTAAGCTTCTTATAGGGTGATATGTGTGCTGAGTTTTTGCTTATTTGTTTGTTTGTTTTTCCTCTGATGGGCAAGGCTGAGTGAGGTGGTAATCCTATCTGCTGATGATTGGGTTTGTATTTTTGTTTGTTGTTTAGATGAGTTGTCTTGCACAGGGTGCTATTGGTGGTTGGGTGATGCCAGGTCTTGTATTCAAGTGGGTTCCTCTGTGTGAATTCTCACTATTTTATACTCCCCAGGTTAGTTCTGTGGTAGTTGAGGGTCTTGGAATCAGTGCTTCCACTCCAAAGGCTCAGGGATTGAACTCTGGTAGGGAAAAAATATTGCACAGGTGGTTTGTTATGGCATTAAATGAGATTTTTAAAAATACCCAAAAAGGAGAAACCAGAGATAAACCCAAAACAAATGGCTGTACAAAATCAAGCAAATAATAATTAAAATAATGGAATATACACATATACATATACACCCATGCTGCTGCTGCTGCTGCTAAATCACTTCAGTCATGTCCGATTCTGTATGACCCCATAGATGGTAGCCCACCAGGCTCCGCTGTCCCTGGGATTCTCCAGGCAAGAACAATGAGTGGATTGCCATTTCCTTCTCCAGTGCATGAAAGTGGAAAGTGAAAGTGAAGTTGCTCAGTCATGTCTGACTCTTTGTGACCCCATGAACTGCAGCCTACCAGGCTCCTTCGTCCATGGGATTTTCCAAGCAAGAGTACTGGAGTAGGTTGCCATTGCCTTCTCCGATATACACCCATAAGCAATGTTAAAACAGTCCAGCAAAAATAAAGTACAGTAGAGTGACCCAGCAAACAAAGGAAATCAAAAATTATATTTACCAGTTAAGAATAAAACTAACGAAAGCACAAACTGTAAAACAGAACTAAAGCAAGGTTGCAAGTGGGGAATAAAGCAATGAAAACCAAACTAACAAATATGTTGAGAGGAAAAGAAAGAAAGAAAGACTAGATATGCAAAGTTAAATAGAGGTATATAAAGAATATTTATATACATCAAAGATTGATTGCAAGGAGAAAAGAACTGTAGGAAGCACAAACAAAGGAAAAATATAGAAAAAATATAATGGGTTTAAAATATTAAAATTTAAAAAAGAAAGAAAACCACAGAACCGCAAAAGCCCAATGTAGAGGCAGTGGTTTATAACAACAACAACAAAATGTGACTGAGAAAAAAAAAGCTCAAACACTTGATTAGATTTCATAGTGCCAATAAAATTGACAACTACAATGGTGGGGGGATCCAAAAGGATATACAGAACAAATCAGAACATAAGAATAATAAATATTTTTTGTGAGTCATTGCTGTCACTATTCCTTTCCCTTGCTGGGAGTCACAGTCCACCTCACCTCCCTAGGATGCCCTCCAACACTGCGCTGATCTCTGGATCTGCTGTGGGGGCAGCTAAGATTCTAACCTTGTCCTACTGTGTTTTCTTGCCTCCAATGTCCACAGCTATCAGAACCAGTGCATTTTCTTTTGGGGGGCGCTCTCAGTGATCTTTTATATATTCTATAGACACAGCGTCTGCCTAGTTGATCGTGTGGATTTGATCTGCATTTTGTACAAATAGTGGGAGGGTTTTGGGTCTTCTCCCTTAGCCGCACTGCCCCTGTGTTTCAACTGTGGTTTTATTTCTACCTCTGCATGTGTGTTGTCCACTGGGGTTTGCCCCTGAGGCTGTTCTGGAGGACTTGGGTTTGCCTCTGGGGGGGCCAGGTGCAGAGGTGGTGCTGCTGCTTGGGTCGCAGGGGTTCTGGCAGCACTAGGTACTCAGAGGAGTTGGTGGGTTGGGTGACAGGAAATACAGTGCTCTAGAAGGGTATGGCAACCAGTATTGGCTAATAAGCTCCAGTACTCTTGCCTGGATAAACCCCTCTCTGGCAGAGAAGCCTGGCAGGCCACAGTCCACAGGGTTGCAAAGAGTTGAACATGACCAAAGTGACCCTGCATGCATAGGCGCAAGACTGTTTTGGCCTCTGGCAGCTCTACCCCAGTGAGAGTTGAGCATGAATGTGTCACAGCTGCTTGGCTTGTGGGGACCCTGGTGGCGCCAAGTGCAGGGACATGAACTGCCTCTGCCCCAGGAGTTATGGCTCTATCAGAGTCTTTTTTCAAGCTTCTTGTAGCTGGCGATCAGAAGACCTCTTTGGTCAGTCTTTCTCCACCCATTTAGGCACTTACAGTGCTCCCTTGCCTGGGGTCCTTCTCTGTTGTTCAGCATATCAAACACATAGAAGCGCCCGCCTCACTGGCATCCTACTCTGTAGATTTGCACTACAGCCACTTAAAGGGAGCACCCTGGGTGGGGTCCTACTCTGTAGTTCAATCTATCAGGTGTTTGATGGGCCAGCCTCTC
This sequence comes from Ovis canadensis, assembly GCF_042477335.2. Taxonomy (NCBI): domain Eukaryota; kingdom Metazoa; phylum Chordata; class Mammalia; order Artiodactyla; family Bovidae; genus Ovis; species Ovis canadensis. The sequence goes on along the minus strand of NC_091246.1, from coordinate 81,889,060 downwards.
TATTGCTCTGCTGCCGGATGCTGACGGGTGGGGAGAGAGAGGCTATGGTGATGGCTCCACCCCCTACCTGTGACTCGGCAGTATCACCTTGCTTCCGTGGCTGCCCAGCTTTCCTCCATAGGCATTTCCCACCACAGTCTCATCCCTCACATCCTTTCAATCCGTCTGACCACAGTCAATAGCAGCCCTCACTCTCAGATTGCTTCACAATCCCTAAACTCTAGCTCCCTGCCTTGGTACCTTACAGAGAACCTGTGTCTGTGTCGGGTATGTATGGCTGTGGCAAGAACTGTCTGATTCTCATGCCATTTAGGCTGCCACAGATCAGCTGTTTCCCTCTCAACCTCCTCTGACTCAGACAATTGTCCCAATGTGGGGATTGGACCCCAGTTTTGGTTCTTCCACCCGCTGAGGGCAGGTCCAGTCCTATTGACACTCCTGTTCCCCGCCCCCCTCCCCTGGTTCCTTCATCCTACTGAGTTTTGTGTGGTTCTGAATATGCTTTTCCACTGGTCAGGTACTGCTGTTTGCTCTCAGCTAGTGTTTGCTCTCAACTAGTGCTGCATGCACTTCTGTGTCTGGTGGTGTATTCCTGATGTATCCCTGGAGAGAGATATACACCATGTCCACCTACTCCTCCATCTGGTTCTCTTGGTCCTGTTATTTTCCACAGTGTGGAATCACACCTTACAGTCACCATGATGAGCCAGCTAGTCATGGAAACTAGGGATGTAGGAGCATTTGGAGGGACAGAGGGCCTAAGCTTCTAACATCTTAGGTTCAACTCTGAAGGATCTTTCTATAGAAAATTATTATGTGTCAGGCATTCATTTCTAAAGGGATGATACACTTCAGATGCATCATGGGTTTAGTTGACTTGTTAAGAAGTACATTTCAAATATATATGGTGGGAATAAAGTGCATTATCTCCAGAATACAAGGTGAATCTTAACTGTAAGAAATAAATTAGCTAAAATCATTGTGAGTTGGATGAGATCAGCCAAATGCAAAAACAGCTCAGTGTAAATATGTAAATTTTGTGTAGCCAAGGAGGGGCACTGAACAGGATTAAAGAATAGCTTTATTATTATATACAAGTTGTAAGCCTTTGAAATGTGTTATATCCTGCCTTAAAAAAAAGGGCGGGGGGAATAAAAAAGGAAAGACCAAAGAAGCGCACATAAAAAGAAAAGAAGGATAAAAGAAGAAAGAAGGAAATGGATCAACTTGGAGAAAGACAAGGGCATAAAAATATAGGAAGACAGGTTGGCAATGTTTCTTCAGCAGTGCGTAGGTGATAGAATGTTCTAATGTGCCTTTCTAATACCCTGTTCTTATGCTCCAAATTGCTTCCTATGTTTGTTCTGATTTCACTTGCTTTTGAACCTCAATTTACCCTGATTTCTCTTGCTGAATTAAATTGCGAATACTAGGATTTTTGCATCTGATAAATATATTTTTCACTGTAAATTGTGCCACTTGTTTTTAGTGAGCTCAGTGGTTGAGAGACATCCCCTAGAAGTGACCAGCACTGTGTCTACTGAATCAGTGTTCTGGGGCCAAACTCTAGCCTATGATGATTTGACCAATGTCCTGGTTCCAGCTTTCCAGTCTGACCTCTGCCTTCATTATATTTTAATTATGACTGAGACTTTTGTATTGTGGCTTGTTATTATTGTAGTAATTAACATCATAAAGTTAAAAGGTTAGCATTAACTAAAAGCGCACTGAGGGTAGGTATACTATAATGTCCTTTATCTTTGTTCTTATTTGAATTTCATGCAACCTTATTAAGTGGTATTGTAATCTTTAAAGAATGATCTTCTGAATTACAAAGTTGTTTTCATCAGTCAGGCTTCAGGATGTACATGGAACCAAAGGTGGCAAGAGAGATAGATGTCTGCCTTCTTAATCTGACATGTAAAGTCAACCGTTATCACTGTTCTGATTGACGTCACTTCTAAATTTCTCTCACATCTAAGAGGCCAGAACTAGTTCCCATTTTACAGAAGAGAAAAATAAGGCCCAAAATGTCAAAATGCAAAACTAAACTTGTTCATATTAAAAAATCTAATTAGTGTAGCTCAGTTGGTAAAGAATCCGCCTGCCATGCAGGAGACCACAGTTCAATTCCTGGGTCAGGAAGACCCCCTGGAGAAGGGATAGGCTACCCACTCCAGTATTCTTGGGCTTCCTTTGTTGCTCAGACGGTAAAGAATCCACCTGTGATGCGGGAGACCTGGGTTCAATCCCTGGGATGGGTAGTTCTCCTGGAGGAGGGCATGGCAACCCACTCTAGTATGTTTGCCAGGAGAATCCCCATGGACAGAAATGCCTGGTGGGCTACAGTCCATGGGGTTGCAAAGAGTTGGATGCTACTGAGTGACTAAGCACAGCATATAATTAGTGACAGAGCTGGGATTTTTGCCCAGATCTGCCCAACATCATTTTTTGTTTATTTCTTCAGAGATATGTTACTCCCTAACTTTTGGTGAGAAAGGTATTAGTTTTGTATGTAACTAATTAACTATCAATAACTAGATAAGCATGCATTCCTAAACCATTAAGTACAGTGAAGTTGGCCTGTGGGAAACTTGAGAGACTTGCTTTTGGTTGTGAATTCTGAAAATACCACCCGTAACTTAAATAGTTGCACATGTAGACTCATGACTGTGGGAAGATTCACCCCCACTACAGTTTGGATTCTGTCGACTTTGCGTGAAAAGTCTTCTGGCTTCCTCATACCCTCATCCATCCACGCCCTTGCATAACCTGCTTTTCTTCCTCTACAAATAAAAGAATACAGTGTCTTAGAGTGTTGAGAGGAACCTCAGATGCTCACAGAAAGGAGAGAGTTTTAAAAAAATAGGGGACAAAAAGAAAAACTTGACCAGCTAAACAGTATGCCCTAAACACAATTATGGACTGATTTGGCAGAGTCCTGTAAATAACTAAAAGATAACGCTCAAGAATAGGAAAAGTAGAACCCCTGTAAATGCCTCTTCCTGTGCCATCTAAACTACTGATGCAGAGTCAACCTAGAATGGCAAGTCTCTGCCAGATTGGAGGTTGACATTTCTTGTAAAACCACAAAAATGTCTCACTCTAATGATGGGAGCAGAAACAATGGTCCCTATGCCAGCTGCCACTTTTTTTTTCTACTCCAGCTGAACCAATTTTGACTAGTGACTAAATGGAAACAAGTTGACAATCCACAGAATTTTCCTTCCTAACCCTGATTTTCCAGCTTTTCTTTTAGACCATTGTTCTGATTAAAGAAGACTTGAGAAGGGTCTAGTAGTAGCTGAGAGAGAAGCGCATTCAGCCTTGGTCTTGGGACTAGTTAGAGTCTGAGAAGTAGGAAAGGTCTACTGCTTCAGTGATGATGATGCGATATGCAACCAGCAATACTACTTTAACTATGAAATTCCAGATCAAGAATAATTTTAAAACTCTGATTCCTATGGAATAAATGCTATTAAGTAATAAGAAAAATCAGTAATCAATCAGGTCAGTGAGGAAAGAGACCTAGCAGTTTCCTCATGGCCAGGAGTACCTGAACTGATCTCTTGAACCCAGTCTGCCCTTGTTGCGCTCTCTGGGGTACTGAAATGAGGCTACAGCCACGCCCCCCCTGAATGCACCCAGTCTCCTGAAGGAACTTAGATGAGCATTATCCTATTGGGTGAGAGAACAGTGTCTTACAAAAAGGTAAACTGATCTACATATTGGAGGTAGAAACAAAATTTAAATTTTCTGCAACATAGAAATATTTGCAAATGTCTTTTTCTCTCAATCTTATGATTTGAACCTAAAGAATTATGTGTTTCTCTTGACTGAGTCCTTGAGCAATATCAAAACAAAGTCAGTTCAGTTCATTTCAGTCGCTCAGTCGTATCCAACTCTTTGCGACCTCATGAATCACAGCACACCAGGCCTCCCTGTCCATCACCAACGCCCGGAGTTCACTCAAACTCGTGTGCAATGAGTCGGTGATGCCATCCAGCCATCTTGTCCTTTGTTGTCCTCTTTTCCTCCTGCCCCCAATCCCTCCCAGCATCACAGTCTTTTCCAATGAGTCAACTCTTTGCATGAGGTGCCCAAAGTACTGGAGTTTCAGCTTTAGCATCATTCCTTTCAAAGAACACCCAGGGCTGATCTCCTTTAGAATGGACTGGATGGATCTCCTTGCAGTCCAAGGGACTCTCAAGAGTCTTCTCCAACACCACAGTTCAAAAGCATCAGTTCTTCGGTGTTCAGCCTTCTTCACAGTCCAGCTCTCACATCCATACATGACCACTGGAAAAACCATAGCCTTGGCTAGATGGACCTTTGTTGGCAAAGTAATATCTCTGCTTTTGAATATGCTATCTAGGTTGGTCATAACTTTTCTTCCAAGGAGTAAGCATCTTTTAATTTCATGGCTGCAGTCACCATCTGCAGTGATTTTGGAGCCCCCCAAAATAAAGTATGACACTGTTTCCATTGTTTCCCCATCTATTTCCCATGAAGTGATGGGACCAGATCCCATGATCTTCGTTTTCTGAATGTTGAGCTTTAAGCCAACCTTTTCACTCTCCTCTTTCACTTTCATCAAGAAGCTTTTTAGTTCCTCTTCACTTTCTGCCATAAGGGTGGTGTCATCTGCATATCTGAGGTTATTGCTATTTCTCCTGGCAATCTTGATTCCAGCTGTGCTTCTTCCAGGCTAGCGTTTCTCATGATGTACTCTGCATATAAGTTAAATAAGCAGGGTGACAATATACAGCCTTGAGGTACTCCTTTTCCTATTTGGAACCAGTCTGTTGTTCCAAAGTCAGGCAACATTAAATTCCCAGTTAAAATATTAAAAAATCTTGTATTTAGCAAGGCTAAATAGTTTAACTTTAAATAGCAGTTAAATAGCTAGATATCAAATAGTTAAATAACAATTAGTAATAGTGAATAAGATAGTTAAATAACTACATAAGCATTTATATCTGATCTTGAGTTGGTCGACCAACTCAAAATCAGATATAAAGTGGTAAATAAGCCTTTTTTAGAGTTTGTTCTTTTCATAATAAACCAACAAATACAATCCCATGCAGAACCTTATAAGGTTCTCAGAGATGTAAGAAGCTAAGGATAAACATTGTGCAGTGTAATGCCAATCCCATGGGAAGTAGAAACAGCATCCACAAAGACAAAAAGCAAAGACTTACAGGAAAAGCAGAGACTTACAGGAAAGTCATTTCCTTCCACTTAACCTTGATTGAAGTCTGTTTTTATTTCATGTGATGGTGCTTAGATCTGGCAGTGTCACTCCAAGACTACACCAGAGTTATAAATGAGCCAGAATCAAAGAGGAAAAAAGCATTAATACATAGGAAAACCTCAATTTGTCTATTCATTCTACTTTATAAATGATCCTGAACATGACTCCGAACCTATTAAGTTGAAGCACACTCAAGAAATAATCCATTCTTCTGAAGAAGTTTATGAGCAATGCAGCAAATATGCAGCAACATAGATAAGAATAAAATCTAGTTATTAGTAGTGGTACTCAGATGAAAGTGACTTATTATAATGTGTGTTTTTCCCAAGTTTCTTTCTAATGGGAAAGAATCAAACCAAGAGCATAGGAGTCCTTTTGGAAATTATATATTCTGTATTCTCTCACTTAAAAAAATGAATTTAAAATTCCTGGTCTTTCCTTAGAACTAGGTTTCTAGCACTGCCCAAAGTTGTATTTGTCCTATGAGGTAGTATGCAAATCATGTTAACAACTTATAATTATTTCAGACTGCTACCTTTTCTTAAAATATGATGCATTCTACTTCATTTTGATTTGCAATTCCATCAAAACTTCTAGCACAAGCAAATCACCAAGATATATGTTCACTCCACAAGCATCTGCCATCACTCACTTGCTCAGTGGCGTCCGACTCTTTGTGACCCTTGGTCTGTACGTTCCCCACCAAGCTCCTCTGTCCATGGAATTTTTCAGGCAGGGATACTGGAATGAGTTGCCATTTCCTCCTTCAGGGTTTCCTCCCAACCCAAGGATCAAACTTACGTCTTCTGCATTGCCTGCATTGTAGCTGGATTCTTCACCAGCTGACCCAGCAGGGAAGCCCTCATAAGCATTTATTAAGTATCTACTGTGTATGTAGTGATATACGAGGTGTTGGAAACTCATGAACTCATAGTATGAGGGAGCAGAGACTGGTATAAGCAAGTAGAATTGATGAGGTATGTTCTCGACTGCATTAATTGTAGATCTAAATGAGCTGAACTTTTAGAATGTTTCACCTAACTTTAGTAATCCTTACCACTTTTTATAGCCACAGAAAGAAAATCTGAGGAAGAGTTTCCACTACCCTAAAGAGATCTACAAAATTAAAAGTTTCTTCTTTTCATTATGTGGCAACAGAATATCCACCCTGATATGTGAAAGATGTCTCAGAAAATCTGTCTCACCATCACAAGCAAAAAATTATATGCTCCATTTATTTTATTCACTAGTTTAATTCATTTTTTTCTTTCTCATCATTGTTTATTCCTTCCGTTTTTATAAATATTGGTCCCAAGAACTAGTTGAGATCCAAGGCAGCAGCATATCTCAGGTCTCCTCTCTCTTGGGAGTGTTATCTGGGAGGGTTACAGAGTAATGAACAAGAGGTGAGCTAGCCAAGTCAATATTAAGCTTTTGCAGTCAAAGGACTCCTAGATGTCAAAATAAATCACCCTTAGTCCCTTATATACCTATTAGTCCATCCATCCTTCTACCCTACTTTGCAATAAAGCTCTGTTGCTGCTATCTCTCATTTTTTATTGAAGAAGAAGAGTCAGCTTTTGAGAGTGAAGAGAGGCATAAGGGTGATGGAAAATTGAAAAGAGATGTGGAGTACTATGTATAAAACAGATAACCAGCAAGGACCTGGTGTATAGCACAGAGAACTATACTCAGTGTTTCTAATAATCTATAAGGAAAAAGAATAGATCTGTATATACGTATAACTGAATCATTGCTATTCACCTGAAACTAAGATGATATTTAAATCAACTACACTTCAATAAAAATAAACAGATAAGGCCCTTTAAAAAACAGATGTGTAATAGCTATAATAGCTAATTCTCAGAGCCCATTGACACATATATTCATTATCTTAAAGTATTTATTACTCAGTCCCTGTAAACTGGCCCTAGTATTCTTTGCAATTACCTAGTTTTTTTGTTTTTTGTTTTTTGTTTTTTCCCCCACAAGCTTGGTCATTTCTTCAGTTCCTATCACACATCATGAGAAAGTTAGGAAATTTGAGGAAGCTAGCTTTCTCATGTACTTGTGTAACAGTGTAATATCCTGAAGGAGTTTGTAGCCCTGAGAAAACCACTTTTACATTTGGAATATGCTTCATTGTATTTGCAAATACAAGTGATGGTTCTTGCTATGTCATCTCACCAACATTCATGGAATTTATGGTCCTTCATTATGTACTTGTTGTATTTCAGGTACTCTGTGAGGACACAATGATAAATCCAGCTGCAGGTGAAGAAATAAGATAATGAACTGTGGCAAAGACTGCACATACGCAGTGCTATAAAAGCATGTTGCTATGATTAGAAGACTTAAGTTCGACGTTATTTTTAAGTCTTGAGACTTGAGTAGGTAATACTTGAGTTGAGCCTTAAAGAAGGCTCCATCAGCACATAAAGGATCAGTATAAACAAAGGCATGGAAACTAGCTATCACATTGAGGTGACAGCAAATAATTTAGTATAATCGAATATCTGGGTGATGGGGGCAAAGTCAAGGAATAAAAGATAAGGCTACAAGTATATGTTGAAAATTGAATGCCTTTTCCTTGGCATTGTGATGATTGTGTCATATACTATAGAATATATATATATATATATATATATTCCTTTTACACATATATTTGTATAAAATATGAATGTATGCATCAGTAAATTTTAAATATTTAAAAAAAATAAACTCATAAAGTATTTGGGAAATATTCAAACTTTCTGAAGACATGAATTCCATTATAAAGTTTGCATTTTTGAAAGACCTATTGACACTTCAAAAGATATACTGAAGGAGAAAAATAACAGAGATAGTAATAAGGAAGTTAGCCTAATAGAGTTGTTGTGAGGATACAGATACTGGATGTGTGTTTTGTGTTCTGAACATATGTCATCATTATTATTAGAGGTTAGGATTCTTGATTTTATGCAACTGTTAGTGCTTTTTCAAAGAAGTAATGTTCTCAAAGATTAAGTGGAAACAAACATTCAATTATTGCTGATGCTCCCTGTTCAAACCTTTTCTTCCTAAGTTCCTTCTTAAGTTATCCAAAATGTTTCTGAGAATAATGACAGTTCTGACTTTTGACAAACTGATGAAGAGATTAAAAAAATTAAAGAGAAAGTTAAAGTGGATGTATATAGAAAGGCTAATGGGTACAGATATAAATTATAGTAGTTGTGGTATGGTAGAAGTGTTAAAAATTTAATCTCACCAAATGTTCCTCACTGAGCCTCAGTTTCCTTATCTGTCAAGGGTGCAACCAGTAGCACCTCCCTCATGATGTTGTATCAGAAATAACTTAGTTAATATTTTGAAAGCACTTGGAAACGTGTCTATGAAAGTGCTCCATAAATATTTGACAATGTGTCATGCAAGGTTTTGATATAAACGTATATGAATACATAAAAATAAATATCCTCAACTACCCATTTTATGGATACCATAAATTTTATTTCACTATCTTTGCTCTATCATGGTTATCTTTTAGAAGGTGGATAGGGAAACTAGGTAAAGTAGTACCTGGATGAGGGGGATACATCTCCCTTTAATTTTTATGTGTGTGTATACACATATATATATATGTTTGATTTTTGAACACTGTTACTACATTATCTATTCAAAAAAATAATGATAGTAGAACCTAGCATTTACTGAGTTTCTAACACTGCAGTATACACAGAACTAGGTACTTTACATATATTGTTTTATATTTAATTATTGTAAATCATACATATAGCAGATTGGTTTCCATTTTGGTTTCCATTCAGATGTGTGAAGAGAGGTCTTGGGTTTCCGGGGGCTTGTGGACAAGATTCAGGGACGAATGACTTAGCATAAGCTATGGAGAATGAGGCAATGATATAGGGAAACTCAGTGAGTACCACTGTGAAGAGGCATTATTGAACACTTGAACCCTTCTATATTCCCATTGCACTGATACTCTGCAAACCCCCAAACTTAGGCACATCTCAGGAAAAAGGATGAGAAGCAAAAAACTCACGATGTTTCTGTCATACAGATCAAATGAAGCACAAAATAGAAGCTGCTCAATTATAGACAACTATAGAAAATATTAGTAACAAAATGAGAAGACTTATACTGAGTATCTTAAAAACTTAAAAAGAAATTTAAAAATTCAGTATGAATCTCCTTATAGTGTAAAAATGGAACGCAATTCTTAAAAAGAAACATGTTTCTTGTGCATTTGAGTTGTAGGCTAAGACTAATGTCTGCTACACATGTTCAACAATCTTTATATAATAATTTAACCATCTACTACTGTTCTTTAACACCAACTGAATCAAGAAATTATAGGTTTACACACATTGTGGGATCTTTCTAAATATAAGTGTTCAATCATCTCATACTTCCTTTCATAGGAAGAAATCTAATCCAAAGAGAAAATGTACTTTCCCAAGGTTACATAGAAGATTTGTGGCAAATTTGAGCATAAAATATTTTTCAATTATTTCAGGGGCACTAAACTTTCCTTGTTTGTAAACAGTACCTTTCTCCACCTTCAGGCACTTGCAATTTTAGTTTTTTATAAGAGCCCATGGATGAGTAAAAGAAGTCTAAAATACATTCAGATTTAATCAGTTGTTCTCCATATATGTATGAAAATCCTAACTGAAAGTGAAAACAGAAGAGAGAAAAGCATTTAATTAAGCATCCATTCCATTTTTGCTAACAATAAATGAGTATCAGAGGTTTTAGCCACAGTACAATAATTAATATGTTTAAAAAGACATTTTTTGAGCTCAAAGATGAACGAAAAAGGCCCTAAAATATTTATGAATAGTGGGAATAAGAATCAGTATTCTAGAATTTCAGAGTTGATAAAAAATAATGTTTCCTGGAATAATTAGAAAAAGCTTCACAGAGACAATGAGGTTTTACCAGGCTTAGAGAGTTAGATCTGAATGGACCTAGAAGGTTGGAACAGACATTCCAGGTATGAAAAATAATTGGAGGAGGAAACAGAGAAGATTGTTGAAACAGAGGACATTTATCATTCATCAGGACCCCATAAACATTTACTGAGTCTTATGTCCTTTTTTTTTGTTTTAAATTTTATTTTTACTTTATTTTACTTTACAATACTGTATTGGTTTTGCCATACATTGACATGAATCCGCCACGGGTGTATATGAGCTCCCAATCCTGAATCCCAGTCCCACCTCCCACCCCATATCATCTCTCTGGATCATCCCCATGTACCAGCCCCAAGCATCCTGTATCTTGAATCAAACATAGACTGGCGCTTCATTTCTTACATGATAGTATACATGTTTCAGTGCCATTCTCCCAAATCATCCCACCCTTTCCTTCTCCCTCACAGTCCAAAAGTCCGTTCTATACATCTGTGTCTCTTTTGCTGTCTTGCATACAGGGTTATCGTTACCATCTTTCTAAATTCCATATATGTGTGTCAGTATACTGTATTGGTGTTTATCTTTCTGGCTTACTTCACTCTGTATAATCGGCTTCAGTTTCATCCATCTCATTAGAACTGATTCAAATGTATTATTTTTAAGGGCTGAGTAATACTCCATTGTGTATATGTACCACAGCTTTCTTATCCATTCATCTGCTGATGGACATCTAGGTTGTTTCCATGTCCTGGCTATTATAAACAGTGCTGTGATGAACATTGGGGTACATGTGTCTCTTTCAATTCTGGTTTCCTTGGTGTGTATGCCCAGCAGTGGGATTGCTGGGTCATAAGGCAGTTCTATTTGCAATTTTTAAAGGAATCTCCACACTGTTCTCCATAGTGGCTGTACTAGTTTGCATTCCCACCAACAGTGTAAGAGGGTTCCCTTTTCTCCACACCCTCTCCAGCATTTATTGCTTGTAGACTTTTGGATTGCAGTCATTCTGACTGGTGTGAAGTGGTACCTCATTGTGGTTTTGATTTGCATTTCTCTAATAATGAGTGATGTTGAGCATCTTTTCATGTGTTTGTTAGCCATCCGTATGTCTTCTTTGGAGAAATGCCTATTTAGTTCTTTGGCCCATTTTTTGATTGGGTCGTTTATTTTTCTGGAATTGAGCTGCATAAGTTGCTTGTATATTTTTGAGATTTGTTGTTTGTCAGTTGCTTCATTTGCTATTGTTTTCTCCCATTCAGAAGGCTGTCTTTTCACCTTACTTATAGTTTCCTTTGTTGTGCAGAAGCTTTTAATTTTAATTAGATCCCATTTGTTTATTTTTGCTTTTATTTCCAGAATTCTGGGAGGTGGATCATAGAGGATCCTGCTGTGATGTATGTCGAAGAGAGTTTTGCCTATGTTCTCCTCTAGGAGTTTTAAAGTTTCTGGTCTTACGTTTAGATCTTTAATCCATTTTGAGTTTATTTTTGTGTGTGGTGTTAGAAAGTGATCTAGTTTTATTCTTTGACAAGTGGTTGACCAGTTTTCCCAGCACCACTTGTTAAAGAGATTGTCTTTACTCCATTGTATATTCTTGCCTCCTTTGTCAAAGATAAGATGTTCTTATGTCCTTTTACTCTTCTTTATTTCAAGGAACAGAGACATACCCAGTCTTCTGTAATGCTGCTGCTGCTAAGTCGCTCCAGTCGTGTCTGACTCTGTGCAACAGCATAGATGGCAGCCCACCAGGCTCCCCCATCCCTGGGATTCTCCAGACAAGAACACTGGAGTGGGTTGCCATTTCCTTCTCCAACACATGAAAGTGAAAAGTGAAAGGGAAGTCGCTCAGTTGTGTCCGACTCTTAGCGACCCCATGGACTGCAGCCTACCAGGCTCCTCCATCTTATGGGATTCTCCAGGCAAGAGTACTGGAGTGGGGTGCCATTGTCTTTTCCTCTCCTGTAATGAGCTTGCTTTTTTATTATAAGCAAGTTGTTCTGCCCTAGGAGTCTCCTGGTATCACTGTTCTCTGTCTAGTTATTTCTTTTTTTTCTGTGTCTGCTCTTCTCTATTTCTCTCCACCCATTCCCATCTTGGAATGTGGAAGTGAGGGGTAGTAAAGAGATGAGTGAAATGAAATGTTGGGTGAACACATTTGCCTTTGACGTTGAGAAATTCACAGTCTCCTTAGAAGATAAGACAAAGAAAACCCACTATGATCCATTCTATAGCAGAAGACAGCAGAGGGTGCTATGGGATCAACAAGGGCCCGTTGTTGAGTCTGAGCAGAGTTCAGAGAGGGTTTGTGGGTGCTATGAGCTGTGCCTTAAATATGGGTCAGTAAGGTCATGGTTTATAAGACTGCAGCAGAGGAAACGTAGGGGCAGGAGCATGTATGATTCATCATGATGGGCATTGAAGAAATACAGTAATCTGGTATTTCTAGGTTATAAAGTGAAAGGTGAAGATGAGCTATGATTGTGTAGGAAATAGCTGGATTCGAGTTCCCTGGAGTGGATTTGAACTTGTCTCACAAGATATGGGTTGCTTCTGGAAGGCTGTAAGCAGCAGAGTAAACTCTGGGAGTTGGTGATGGACAGGGAGGCCTGGTGTGCTGCAGACCATGAGTTTGCAAAGAGTCGGACGTGACTGAACTGAACTGAACTGAAGCAACAGAGCATAGAATTGCATTTTGAGAGATTATACTTTTTGGCTGAGTGAAAGATGAATGTGAGGAAGGAAAAGATAAAGACCTGAGTAATGTAAACATACTCTATTTCTTCATTCTCCAGAGTGCATCCTATTTTTCTTTACATAGCCTATGTCTTGAAATCATCTTCCAGTGCCATACTGAATAAGGTAAGATGGTGACAAAAATACTGTTAGGGCAGAGAGAGCATGATACAGATATGAAGCAGAGAAAGTCTCTTTTCCCTTGACCCTTGGGTGATGGACTAGAGACTGAAGCAGATAGCTTTCAGTCATGGGCTTAGGAGATCAGACCCTGTTTTTTCAACAATATCCTCATTACTAAGGAAGCTGCTGTCATCACTCCTAGGATGAGCTTCCCATAAGACTAGTGCAAAATGCACAATTTGGTTTCACTGTCTGCATTAGAATATATATTCACAGAATACAAAACTCAACAATGCTACATACATCTCCATGCCACAGTCTTGTCACAGTCTACAATTGAAGACGTATCTGCAGCCATGAAATTAAAAAAAACTTACTCCTTGGAAGAAAAGTTATGACCAACCTAGATAGCATATTCAAAAGCAGAGACATTACTTTGCCAACAAAGGTCCGTCTAGTCAAGGCTATGGTTTTTCCAGTGGTCATGTATGGACGTGAGAGTTGGACTGTGAAGAAGGCTGAGCACCGAAGAATTGATGCTTTTGAACTGTGGTGCTGGAGAAGACTCTTGAGAGTCCCTTGGACTGCAAGGAGATCCATCCAGTCCATTTTAAAGGAGATCAGCCCTTGGTGTTCTTTGGAAGGAATGATGCTAAAGCTGAAGAGTTGACTCATTGGAAAAGACTGTGATGCTGGGAGGGATTGGAGGCAGGAGGAAAAGGGGATGACAGAGGATGAGATGGCTGGATGGCATCACTAACTCGATGGACATGAATCTGAGTGAACTCCGGGAGTTGGTGATGGACAGGGAGGCCTGGCGTGCTGCGATTCATGGGGTTGCAAAGAGTCGGACATGACTGAGCGACTGAACTGAACTGAACTGAAGTATCAAATGCTTATTCCAGGGAAATTTTATCAGCCTCTCATTTAGACTTGCTCAATTGAGTGGTAGCTGTTTTACAGGGATGAAAGTAGCTGTAATTGGCAAATGCTGATGAAAGAGCCATTAACAAGTCTTTGAAGGTTTCTGAAACCTCAGGTCTTTCTCAGCACCATTTCTCACCTTATTTGGCACAACTTTTGAGGTGATTGAACTTGTTTGGTTTGTAAATTAGAAGGATGGAAGTGTAGGTCATTCATTAAAATAACTTCAGAGTGAGTTTGCCAACACAGGAAAGCATATTATTAAATTTTATTCTTCATAGCAAAAAATATAACTCAGTAAAGTTATAAAGTTATATTTTTATAAATTCTGATCTTATATAGTAGATGTTATGATAATGCAGTCAAAATAAACTTGTTAATGAGAAAAAAGAAGGCTAATGGAATTTTTTTTTTACTTGAATTATTCAGGTTGTTTATTTTCTTAAGATACATTTACTGGATAACTCTGGAACTTTCCATTCAACTTTGCAATTCACTGGCTACTTAATATAGTGCAATGAATGCCATAAATTTTCAAATATTACTAGATAAAAAGTGAAGAAAAGGATCATATAATTCCTTGTATAGACAGACTTATGGAAGGCAGTCAAGAAAGCTGATTCAAGAGGCAGATTTTGGTCCTTCTAAACAGGATGCTAATGTACATTCCTCATGGTTGAATGTTAGGATGTTCTTTTTCTTTCTTTCTTTCTTTCTTTTTTTTTTTTTTTGTATATTTTCCAAGGAGAAAGCTGAGATTATCCTGATTATGAGAGGATGTCGACTTTGCCAACATTTCCTATTCCACAGGGGAAGGGTGGGCTGACATTGTGTAAAACTCCACAAGTTCTCACTCCAGCCCTGGTCTCATTTCCACAGTGAACTCCAAATAGCCCCTTCCTGACTGTAGCTAGTGAGAGTGCAGGCCATTTTGTAAAACTCCAAATTCAAGGACCACTGGGGATTTGGAGAAATGGAGCCTTTCAACTCATCATAGGCAATGCTACACTCCAATTACAGAACTAATTAAAGTTGATTTATTACTTTTAGGTCAGAGTTGTACCAGACTCAGTCTACACAAGGAGAAAAGAGGCCAAATCAATAGTATTTGCCTGGCTTTTGTTTTGAGGAGTCTTTTTTTTTAACCAAAAATTTGGAAAGACCACAGAGTATGCACAATCTAATTATCTGCATTTTCAGAAGAATTCTCTATCTTCTTTTCTCAGCTTCACGGCTCAAAGGAATATCTGCCTCTGAGGTTTATATTTGGCCCATGAATCTTAAACATCAAACGTTGTATGTGAATTAGGTCTTCACTTTTAGAACATTTGTATTCAACCTTTTGGTCCAGTTTTTACATTTTCAATTTTAAAATAATTTCTTTTTATAGTTATATTCATTTATATACATTGTACATGTGCATAAATATAAAAGTAAATTTATAATTCTTTCTAACATGTTTGAAATGTAATAATTGCTCAACACTTAATAAATAGCTTAATTAGACAAACATTTAAAGCGATTGTCACTCTAATTGCAATTATTGCTTTCTTTGAATCTTACAAATAATTTGCTTAACTTTCTTAGTATGTGTCTGATCTATACATGTTTCTGAAATAATATGTTTCAGTGCTTATTAAACCTTACAAAAAGAAATGCTTCTTGTCTTGAAATCTTGAATGCTTACAGTGAATCCAAGACATATATTGCTAAAAGAGAGACTTCAGTTTAATCATTTTTTAAGCATTCTCATCTTTTAGTGGGAGCTTTGTGTTAATCTTTTATACTTGCTTGTAGTGTTTAGATAAGCACACATGGTTTCCTTGGAGTAGATTTATTTGGGGTTGGGTCATAGAATGGGTGGGGTGTAAAACATTCATAGAGAAGGAAATAAGTGATAGTAGTATTACGATAGGAGGAAAAGTGCCAAAGTTCATTTTTAATAGTCACAGATGTGTGGCCATCTGTATTAATTCATCCTCAAAGTTTTCTTAGAGGACTGTATTATGTTCTTTTTTTCCTTGTATTTTTGCATACAGGGAGAAAATTGTTATAAAAATCCCTCAGATCTATCTGTTTCTTCTTGACTTTGGAAACTTGCATGACATTATATCAACAGGCAGGCAAATCCCACAAAGCTATTACCTTTCAGGATGTGTCTCAGGGTGGTATGCTCCTGGAAGAATTTCACCATGTCTAGTTACTATTTGCAGATTCCATGCAATTTTTAAAGTGTTATTTCAATAAAAACAAGATGATCATATTAGTGAAAGTATGTAAGAGGAACAGACAGCTTCAGAAACCTCAACTGTAATCCTACTGGGCACAGTCTCCAGCTGGGCTTGACAAAGAGTCATGTGCCGTACGTATCAAGAGGGAAGACAGCGGTCACACTTAAGATGGTTTTGTTTGAGTCAAATGATCAGGGCTCTCCTGTTTTATCTTAAACTTGTGGAGACAGGTTATGTTTCTGATGAGGGCAACCAAATAATGACTGGTAACCCAAACCTGTTTATCCTCCGCCTGTGGGGTATGTTACATTATACTTTAGCTTTCAACCCTGGGAGGTGATCTTAGTAATAACGTGGCGTGTGCTTTCCCTGAACTGGGATCCATCTTCCAGATAACTATCGGAAACCTCCGCTTTGAAACGGCTCTTACCTCTTGTATCTAGAAGAGGTGCTGTCATGGTGGGGTTCAGTAGGTTACCAGAGACACTCATATTTTCCTTATTTAAGTTGCTTTAATGCATAGTATCACCACTATTGAGCTTTCTGTTTTTTTCTCTTCAAGCTTATCATTCCTTTTGTAGTCTCTATTTTACTTGGGGCGCCAATTTCCATTAGCTTTTCAAACTATAATAGTAGGAGTCAACTCCTAATTTCATTTTCTTTCTCTGACTCTGTTCCCATCATTTGTTTCTATTTGACTTGTTCAATATAAAGCTCATTAGAAGAGAATGAAGTCCTCTTTGGAAAAATGAGTTTCTATAACTAAGCTAGTCCTCATGTAAACAGAAGAAAAAAGGAAAACAAAAGGGAAAGGAACCTCAAATCTTCCCAAACATTTGTCTAATAAATTATAACATCACAAAGTACATCTTTTTCAAAGTTATTAAAAAATGAATATTTTAAAACTGAACTATAATTCAATATACTTTTTTATTTATAACTTCTCTCCTTCCTAAAAAATGGTGTGTATTTTAATGAGAGTGCATGTTTTATAGGAAATTGCAAGAGAGAGATCAGAAATAGCAAGAATTTTTTTAGAAAACACAGAAATTAGGGAAAGTGACTTAATTTTACCTTTTATCATGAAAAAGAGTGACTAGGAAACAGTGTCAGACTTTATTTTGGGGGGCTCCAAAATTACTGCAGATGGTGATTGCAGCCATGAGATTAAAAGATGCTTACTCCTTGGAAGAAAAGTTATGATCAACCTAGATAGCACATTGAAAAGCAGAGACATTACTTTGCCAACAAAGTCAAGGCTATGGTTTTTCCAGCGGTCATGTATGGATGTGAGAGTTGGACTGTGAAGAAAGCTGAGCACTGAAGAATTGATGCTTTTGAACTGTGGTGTTGGAGAAGACTCTTGAGAGAGTCTTCTGCAAGGAGATCCAGCCAGTCCATTCTGAAGAAGATCAGCCCTGGGATTTCTTTGGAAGGAATGATGCTAAAGCTGAAACTCCAGTACTTTGGCCACCTCATGCAAAGAGTTGACTCATTGGAAAAGACTCTGATGTGGGAGGCATTGGGGGCAGGAGGAGAAGGGGACGACAGAGGATGAGATGGCTGGATGGCATCACTGACTCGATGGATGTGAGTCTGAGTGAACTCCGGGAGTTGGTGATGGACAGGGAGGCCTGGGCGTGCTGCGATTCATGGGGTCGCAAAGAGTCGGACACGGCTGAGCGACTGAACTGAACTGACAATTAACATAAATTATATTGAGTTTCCTGGTAGCTAAAGGACGCTAGAGAAAAGCTAATAATTTATCAAAAAATATACACTTAGATTTATTCATGTAACTGATCACAGGTAAACAAATAAGAGACATTTATAAGACAATATTTGTAAACAGATTCTTCAAAGGCAAGAAAGACTCTTCTTTTGAATTCTTTCCAAGTCTGGAATCTGAAACCATTAATTTATCTGAGATGATCTCTCCTTTCATACTGTCCCTTCCCTGAATCACACAGTTAAGTGACCCTCAAATTAAACTTGATTTTTCCTAAAATTAATCAAAGATGATGACAGTGGCTTTATTTGTTGATCAAATTTTTCAGGGCTTAAGAAGCATTTTAGCTATGAATATTTTTAGAAATTATAGCATTCCCCTTAGGAAACAAAAGTAGCATTAAACTAGCATATTTGTATACCAAATAGTAAGATAATGGCATAAAAGTGGGGGATATGATTAAGAGCTTAGCATAAATATCTATAAAATTATCTTGAGCTATGTAGATAGTCAGTTATAGAATTTATCTTTCTCATTTTTAAAAAGTTTTACTGGCATATAGTTACCTTCCAATGCTGTTAGTTTCTGCTGTACAACAAAGCGGATCAGCTACCTGTATACTTATATCCTCTCCCTCTTGAAGCTGCCTCCCAACCCCTCCATCCCCCCCCATCCTTGTCAACCCAGAGCCCTGAGCTTTGATTCAGCAGTTAAAACCTAAAATGACTTTTGATTGCAGTAGATAAATTCACATAAATATCTCTAATAGGAGATATGTGATGCATGAGTTACAAAAAAGAGAAACCCAGACTCTAGAAAACGAAAGTGAAAATCTTGGTTCTCTACTCTTAACTTCCATATTTCCTCTAAAGCCTGACTTGTGATTTAGTTCATATAACTACTTTATTTACCCTAGCATTTCAAATCTTAGAAATTTCTACTCAGTCCTTTTGGGTAGCTTGCCACCCACTTCTTTGAGGTTTATCCTACAACTGAACCTGTGATAAACAAAGAAAAACATACCCTTTTACTTCAATAGTTCTGTAAAGATTAGGCACTCCCTATCTAGATTAATATTTAGAGCTGAGATTACCCTGAAAAAATCAATTCGCCATTCTATATAGAAACAGAAAATGTGTATGTTGACCAGCCTCATCTTTCCATGCATCCAAAATGTGTGTAAACATATTGTTTAGCATAACAAATATCTCTTCCATGCATGTGAGTGGTACACAAATAGACTGCAAAAGAGCATGAGGAGGCCAAAGTTCACAATAGTTTGATGAATAAACAAGGGTCACAAAAGCTGGAAATACAGGCAGTCTTACCAGGCTTCATGTTTCTGCTAACTCAAGTCTAAGAAAAACAAAGGGTTAGGTGTCAGTAACCAAACACGGTGTTCTTCTTACTTTTTTTAAAATGTAAGTTAACCATATTGTAAAAGATACTTTTTCTGTGCCTGCATCTATTCAAAAGGAGCAAAGATTTTAAAATTTATGAGAGGAAAGTAATGCTTTAGCTCAGTTTCCATTTGGTTCTGTTCACTTAACCGAAACTCTTGAGGTAGATACAGAGATAAGCAAGGAGCTAAAAATATAGTTGGGGAAATAGTACAGTTTGTTTGAATACATGTAGAGTATAAAGTCAAAGGTGACCATATTAGTAGATAGTAAAAAGTGTACTGAAATATACAAAAAGGGACAGGTTAATTGCTTTAGAAGATGGAATACATTGCATGAAACCTAACAAATGAGTACAGTTCTCACACTCATTGATCTAGGTCATGGATATATTATTAACAACATCTTTTGTTGTTGTTTTCAGTCCCTGCATTTAGTTGAGACTGGGGAGAACATAGGTCATTCTCTATATTTCTAACAAATACCTTCACTTAAACTTCAAAGTCCTTCCCAATATGATTATCATATGTTTTCTTTTACTCTCCTGCTTATGCCTTATACTCTGGACCTTCTGAAATTTTTACAAACGCCCTAATTAGGGGTTTGTGTGTGTGTGTTTTCTCACCATCTTACCTGCTGCTTCCTCTGCTTAAGAATACTGTATTTTATATACTACATACTTTTTGAATATGTATTGCTTCTTTAAAACTCAATATGCATAGATGTAAAGTCTTTGGTGACACCTAAAGACAATAGTTGCCAGTTGCTCTAATCTTGCTGTACCTTTAACCATTTCTATTGACTTATTTTTACTTTATTATATATCATCTGGCTACTCATTAGACTGTGAGCCAATATTCATTCTCATGGTGTCTAGTAGTTCCTAACTATATCTGATAAATGAATGAATGAAGACCACAGGCTCCATTAAGTCTTGCCCAGCTAGTATTCTCAGTGATAATACTACCTTCTTTGAATTCCTGGTGGATTTATAGCTTTATAGACTTCTGAAAATCAGTCTTTTAAGTGAATTCTGAGAGTTAACCAGCCTGAAACACTTGGAAAATTTTAATAGAGTTGTCATTTGCAAATGTGTAAGTGTATTTATTCAAAACCATTTGTTGACTGTCTTCTGTGCTCAAAGCCCTGTACTCGCTGACATGAGAGATAAAGAAAAAATTTACTTCGAGAACTCAATCAATATTTAAAAAATGAAGGTATAGTAAAACAATAATAAGGTGCCAGAGGGAATGGAATAGACATCGTCTCAGGATTTCAGAGTGAAGAAAAGAGTACCCAAACCATATTTTAAATGTTTTTAAATTATTATTATGGCAAGAAGCATATAACATGAAATCTACTCTTGGATTGTTTAAATGTATAGTGAACTATTATTTGGGCTTCCCAGGTAGCTCAGTAGTAAAGAGTCCACCCGCCGTGGTTAAGTTCAGTTCAGTCGCTCAGTTGTGTCCAAGTCTTTGCGACCCCATGAATCGCAGCACGCCAGGCCTCCCTGTCCATCACTAACTCCTGGAGTTCACTCAGACTCGCGTCCATTGAGTCAGTGATGCCATCCAACCATCTCATCCTCTGTCGTCCCCTTCTCCTTCTGCCCTCAATCCCTCCCAGCATCAGAGTCTTTTCCAATGAGTCAACTCTTCACATGAGGTGGCCAAAGTATTGGAGTTTCAGCTTTAGCATCATTCCTTTCAAAGAACACCCAGGGCTGATCTCCTTCAGAATGGACTGGATGGATCTCCTTGCAGTCCAAGGGACTCTCAAGAGTCTTCTCCAACACCACAGTTCAAAAGCATCAATTCTTCTGTGCTCAGCCTTCTTCACAGTCCAACTCTCACATCCATACATGACCACTGGAAAAACCATAGCCTTGACTAGACGGACCTTTGTCAGCAAAGTAATGTCTCTGCTTTTGAATATGCTATCTAGGTTGGTCATAACTTTCCTTCCAAGCAGTAAGCGTCTTTTAATTTCATGGCTGCAGTCGCCATCTGCATTGATTTTGGAGCCCAAAAAAATAAAGTCTGACACTGTTTCCACTGTTTCCCCATTGATTTCCCATGAAGTGATGGAACCGGATGCCATGATCTTCGTTTTCTGAATGTTGAGCTTTAAGCCAACTTTTTAACTCTCCTCTTTTACTTTCATCAAAAGGCTTTTTAGTTCCTCTTCACTTTCTGCCATAAGGGTGGTGTCATCTGCATATCTGAGGTTATTGATATTTCTCCCGGCAATCTTGATTCCAGCTTGTGTTTCTTCCAGTCCAGTGTTTCTCATGATGTACTCTGCATATAAGTTAAATAAGCAGGGTGACAATATATAGTCTTGAGGTACTCCTTTTCCTATTTGGAACCAGTCTGTTGTTCCATGTCCAGTTCTAGCTGTTGCTTCCTGACCTGCATACAGATTTCTCAAGAGGCAGGTCAGGTGGTCTGGTATTCCCATCTCTTTCAGAATTTTCCACAGTTTATTGTGATCCACACAGTCAAAGGCTTTGGTATAGTCAATAAAGGACAAACAGGTGTTTTTCTGGAACTCTCTTGCTTTTTCCATGATCCAGAAGATGTTGGCAATTTGATCTCTGGTTCTTCTGCCTTTTCTAAAACCAGCTTGAACATCAGGAAGTTCACAGTTCACCTATTGCTGAAGCCTGTCTTGGAGAATTTTGAGTATTACTTTACTAGCGTGTGAGATGAGTGCAATTGTGCAGTAGTTTGAGCATTCTTTGGCATTGCCTTTCTTTGGAACTGGAATGAAAACTGACCTTTTCCAGTTCTGTGGCCACTGCGGAGTTTTCCAAATTAGCTGGCATATTGAGTGCAGCACTTTCACAGCATCGTCTTTCAGGATTTGAAATAGCTCCACTGGAATTCCATCACCTCCACTAGCTTTTGTTCGTAGTTATGCTTTCTAAGGCCCACTTGACTTCACATTCCAGGATGTCTGGCTCTAGGTGAGTGATCACACCATTGTGAGTATCCGGGTCATGAAGATCTTTTTTGTACAGTTCTTCTGTGTATTCTTGCCACCTCTTCTTAATATCTTCTGCTTCTGTTAGGTCCATACCATTTCTGTCCTTTATCGAGCCCATCTGACTGAGTGACTGAGCACACACACCCACATACCCAATATTATTTACTGTAAGCGCAGTGTTGTACAAGAGATTGCCAGAATGTTTTCGTCTTGCATGGCTGAAACTACATTCCTTGAACAATTCCTCATTTGCCCTGCCCAAGCCCCTAACCCCACCATTCTACCTTCTGCTTAGATGAGTTTGACTACTTTACTACCCCATCTACATTTCCTCTTTGGAAAAATGTCTCTTGCTACTTTTAAGATTCTCTCATGACTTTTGACAATTTGATTATAATGTGCATGGTGTAGACTCCTCTGAGATTAGCCTATTTGAGATTTGTTGGGCTTCTCCAATCTGTAAGTCCATATCCTTCTCTCGGTTGGGAGTTTGTGGACCATATTTCTTTAAACAATATTGCTGTCCTGTTCCCTGTCCTTCTCTCTCTTCTCCTTCTGGACTCTAATAATGTATTTATTGGTCCACGTGATGGTATCTCATTAGTCCTTTAACTTTTCTTCATTTCTTTTTTTTTATTACTTTCCCCCTCTTAGTGGATAATTTCCAATGATTTCAAGTTCACTGATTTATTTTTCTGCCTGATGAAGTCTGCTGTTGAACCTTTCTAGTAAAATTTTCTGATCAGTTGTTGCATTCTTTAACTCCAAAATCTGTTTGATTTGGAAAGAAAATATTTTTTCTCTGTTGAAATTCTCATTTTGTTCATGCCTTGTTTTCCAGAGCTCACTGAACAGCTTTACAACAGTTATTTTGAATTTTTACTCAGGTAATTTATTGACCTCCATTTCTTTCAGATTGGTCTTTGGAAATTTATTGCTCCTTTGATTGAGCTGTTTCCCCGTTTCTTTGCATTCCTAGTAATTTTGCATTGATACCTATGGATTTGAAAAAATAGTCATCTATCCCATTCTTTATGGAATACCTTCATACATGAAAAGAACTTAATGAGTCGGGCCAGCTTTTGAGTCTGGAGACCTTTTGAAACTTTTCTGTGGATGTGTTTTCTGTATTTGTGTGTGTAGATTCCTAATTAGAGAAATTTGCTGGTTTTCTTTTTAATTTTATTTCAGGAGAATTGATTTAAGCATTGTTGTTGGATTGGTATCTACATTTGAGGAAGGAGAGTCTGGTACTTCCTATTGTTCATCTCACTCATGTCACATTTAACGTTATTCTTTTCAATGTCTTTGGGTTCAGAGAACACTTTGAACTCACTTTGTCTGAATTTGAATTCTACTTTTCTATGTTCAGGGCTTCCCCAGTGGCTCAGACAGCAAAGAATCTGTCAGGAGTGCAGGAGATCCAGGCTCAGTCCCTGGGTTGGGAAGATCCCCTGGAGAAAGGAATGACCACCCAATTCAATATTCTTGCCTGGAGAGTTCCGTGGACAGAGGAGCCTGGTGGGCTACAGTCCACAGGGTTGCAAAGAGTCAGACACGACTGAGCGACTAATACTTTCACACTTTTGTTATGTTCAGCCTATAAGCAAGTAACTTGACTTTTCATGTCCTTCTTTGTAAAATGGAGATAATGTCAAGTTACTCCTGGAACTGTTGTTTGGAAAGTCCCTGGCAGAGAAATTGTCCTTTTTTAATCCTCCTCCCTAAATAAATGTCTAGAAGGATATAGGTCAAAACCTTAATAAACAGGTAACTCTGAAGGTAGTCAAAGTGTGTTTATTGTGTATGGTTTTATGTTTCTTTCTGTTTATTCTAATTTTCCTACTCCTGCTGCTGCTGCTGCTGCTGCTGCTGCTGAGTCACTTCAGTCGTGTCCGACTCTGTGCAACCCCACAGACGGCAGCCCACTAGGCTCCCCTGTCCCTGGGATTCTCCAGGCAAGAACACTGGAGTGGGTTGCCATTTCCTTCTCCAATGCATGAAAGTGAAAAGGGAAAGTGAAGTCGTTCAGTCGTGCCCGACCCTTCACAACCCCATGGACTGCAGCCTACCAGGCTTCTCTGTCCATGGGATTTTCCAGGCAAAAGAACTGGAGTGGGGTGCCATTGTATGTATTATTAGAAATTTTAAAGTTTTCCTGTGTTTTTTTTATTCTTCAATTTGAAAATCCTTTCTGGCCTTTTCCAAACCATATACTGATTCCTCACAATTATTTTACACATATTTCTAAAATGCGTAAAAGTTGTTCAATCCCATTCTAATACCAGTTAAAGAGATTTTTTTTTTGTTTGTATTTGTTTATGATTAAGAGATAAACTCACCTTAACGGTAAAGAATTTGTGGCTCTCTGTTTTGTGTAAAAGGACTCATTTTCATCATTGATGAGGACCATTGACATATTTATTTTTAGCAGCAAGTATATTACCAAGACACATCTATGTCAGCATTTCACTGAGTGATCATATCAGAGAATGCTGAAACAGGTCACATTGAAAAGAATATTGATTTTAGCCCCAGAGCTTAGAGTATATTGAAAGGGAACAACAACTGACTGCCACAAAATAACCAATGTTATTTCCTTTTGTCTCCCTGACACTATTTACTATGCGTATACATATTTTTGTAATTTATAAAACCCTTGTAAGCTGCTTGTTCCATGAAGTTAGTTTTCTGCTGGGCACAGGATTTGTCCAGGTGGTTTTAGCCATCGTATAATCCTACTTTTCCCCCTGAAGTGTCTGGGTTTTTCAAGTTGTTGTAGCTTTTCTTATCCCATTGCTCCTTGCTGTGAACAACTAAGGTATTCAGGCCCCATTTTAGAAGTGAAAAAACATTAGAATTTCATGATAATTCACAATGAAAAGAAGTAGGAATCAAATCTAGTGTTTTTCATTTCCACGCATGCCAAGCCTAGTGTCCCTCTTTACTAGTGCCCTGACTACCTCCCAGACCATTTCCCATTTTATCACTACTGTGCCAGTAATGATCACCCTCACCAGACCAGTGTGATTGACCAAATCATGGAGGCCATGCCCAAGTCCTACACACCTAGTCCTTATGCTGTGCATTCTAGTGAAGATTCTATTGGGTCTCTTACCAAAGATGTTGTGAGCTGGATGGTGGCTTTGTTGTTTAGCTGCTCAGTCACGTCTGACTCTTCGTGACCCCATGGACTGCAGCACACCAGGCTTCCCTGTCCTTCACCATATCCCAGAGCTTGCTCAAACTCATGTGCATTGAGTTGGTGATGCCATCCAAACGTCTCATCCTCTGTCATCCCCTTTTTTCCTGCCTTCAATCTTTTCCAGCATCAGAGTCTTTTCTAATGAATCAGCTCTTAATATCAGGTGGCCGAGATATTGGAACTTGAGCTTCAGCATTAGTCCTTCCAATGAGTATTCAGGATTATTTCCTTTAGAATTGACTGGGTTGGTTCCTTGCAGTCCAAGGGACTCTCAAGAGTCTTTGCCAACACCACAGGTCCAAAACATCAATCTCATTCTAACAATATCCAGGTTTGATGTAAAAAGAGTCACCATACTTAACCTCATTTGTACCTCATTTTCTGTCTTTGAGGTTCAAATTATACTTGCCTCAGCTGTCAAGGGAGATGGCATTATAGGGAAACATCATTACTCCTGCCTAAACTCAACTTGTTATTACTCCAAATGTAACAGAGGTGGTGAAACCTCCAGAAATGAGAGACCCTCCAGTCTGTGAAAGATCTAGAAGTTTCTCAGATTTCTAGTCTCTATCATGCCAGAAAGGAACCTTGCAAAGAAGGATACAAAGACTGACTTCCTAACTTTTCCTGCTCTTCCTCTTAGCCATTTTGATGCCTGATGAACAGAATGCTTTGGAGTTCTGAAAATATTCCCACAATGACATTTTTGTCCATTTCACTTAATTCCAAATAAAATAGAGTGTTTGTATAATAGTTGTCTAGGGTAACTTTTGGGGGCTTCTCTGGTGGCTCGGATGGTAAAGAATCTGCTTGCTAGGCAGGAGACTCAGGTTCCATCCCTGGGTTGGGAAGATCCCCTGAAGAAGAGATTGGCTACCCATTCCAGTGTTCTTCCATGGAGAATTCCATGAGCAGAGGAGCCTAGTCCATGAGGTCACCAAGAGTCATACATGACTGAGTTACCAACATTCACTTTTTTTTTCCAGGGTAACTTATTTGCAAACAGTTTTATTTTCCATAATTATATTTCTTTAATTTCTACTTTATTTCTTTTGGAAACTAGAGTTATACACTTTTTTAACATAAAATATATATCTAAAATGTATAATGGTATTATTATCAACATACCATTATTGCATCAGATGACAGTAACAGTTTACATTTATTAGACACAAATTTAGCTTCCAGGCCTTTTATCTACAAATTCTAATCCACACAATACCATTTCTTATTTATGTTATTACCCACCACTAAAAAATGAGGACAGTTTTAAAAAATGTATCAGATGTAAATATTCATTATGGTGAAGGACTTTTACATACAATATTTCATTTCCGCTCACAATGTAGACCACAGTCCATTGGCTAGAAGGTAGCAAATGACCCCACATAACTGTGGAGGCAGAAAATTACAATCTAGCTGTGTGCCATGCAGAAAAGGAAAATTGATTTATGGATCACATGTCATTGTGACTGCAGCAGTGTTGTACTCTGTGCTAAAGAAATAATTTCAATATATGAGAAGACAGAAAAAGACAGCAATATTCTCCCCTTGCTACTTATTTTTTAAAGTTAATCTACAAAATTATAATACCAGAATAACTAATGAGAATATTATTAAGAAAAAGTTCAAGTCAAATTCACTAATGAACATAAATGTAAAATACCTAACATAAATGTATATATCATCTTAATATAGGCTCCTCAAAGCCTTTCATGTCCTATAAGTCAACATTCTTTCATACACAAACATGATATACAGTAGTAAGTAACCAAAATTCTTCCCCTTAAAATCTGAAAAGGACAAAGATATTTTCTATTACTATTTCTATTCAATATTACACTGGAGGTCTGAGCCAGTTGTATAAGGCAAGGTACATAAAAGGTGTAAAAATCTGAACAGAAGAAACAAAGCTGTCATTTATAGCAGATAATACATAGGATATACAAAAGAATAAAAATCTGCAAACAGTAAATTGTTAGGAATAAGAGTATAGTAAGAGTGTAGATGGAAAATTAATATACAATAATCTGTTGCACTCAAAAATAGTAGCAAAAAGAATTCAAATGAGTCTTTTTTAAAAAGTGCATCATTTATATTAACATCAAAACCTAAAGTAACTAGAAATAAATCCAACAACATTGGTCCAAAATCTTTATGGAATGACTTGTAGAACTCTATGGAAATACATTTTTCAAAAAGCAAATACACAGATATATTCATGGCACAGAGGGCTCAATACTGTGAGTGTCATTTTTCACTTAATTCATCTGTAGAGCTAGTGCTTTAAAATTTTTTAATGGAATTTTTCAAAGTGAATGAGAAATTTATATGAAAATGCAAAGAGCCCAAACCATCAAGATACTTTTGAAAAGCAAGCTGGGCATACTTTCCCTATCAGACATGAAGGCTTAAAAAGCTCTGTTGATGAGAGGAGTGTCTACTGGTACAGGGATATAAAAATTGTCAAATGAGTAGAACACTGAATATAGTAAAAATTACATGCAAAAAAGGCATTTTACTGAGAAAGACCTGGACTTTTCAGTAAATGAATGTGGAACAATTGATTATACATAGAGGGAAAAATTAAATTGGATCATTACCTTATAAAAAATCCATTCCAGGTGACTCTTAGTTATAAATGTGAAAAGCAAAATTGCAAAGATTCTAAAATTAATATGAATAATACTTTCATATCCTCAGAATTTCTTAAATAAAACAGACTATAAATTATAAGATTGAAGGCAGGAGCAGAAGGGGACGATGGAGGACAAGATGGTTGGATGGTATCACCAACTCAATGGACATGAGTTTGAGCAAGCTCCAGGAAATGGTGAAGGACAAGGGAAGCCTGGCATGCTGCAGTCCATGAGGTCACAAAGAGTCAGACATGGCTGAGTGACTGAAAAACAACATAAACTATAAATTATAGAAAAGATTAGTAAATTTAGTTACGTTGAATTTAACTTCTTTTCACCAAGAGATACCACATATGGAAATGAAAAATAGAAACTGTAATTGTTATAACCACATATAATTGGCTGAGTGAATTACTACAACATAAAAAAAAAACACCCTCATATAAAAGGATAATAAACAAACAGCCTTAGAGAATGCTAAGCTGAAGATGTAGTCAGAAAAGCCCTCATGGACTTTAAGATAACCTGACGAAAGATGCTCAGTTCTCTTAGTATCCAAGGAAATGCAAATTAAAACCACTATACTATACAACTCTGAACCATAAAGCTAGCAACATTTAAATATATAACAACTGGATAAGATAAAGCATAGCCTTCTGATTTAGACTAAGGATTTGAGACCTTATTTTGTTAGTAACAGGATCCTTTGAAGAGCTGAAAATAAAGATGTGATCAGATTAAAGTTCTGGAAAAATTCCTGTCCTGTATGGAGCCTGGAAAAAAATTGTTGACCGTATCAAATATTGGTGAGAATGTGGAACACGGGGAAATCTCATCCCCTATGGAGCAGAGAGTCAATTGATAGAACTGATTTGGAAAATAGTTTGACATTTTCCTGCATATTTGAAGATATGCATTTATTCTCATCCTGAATTCCACTCTTGATCCATACTTTAGAGAAATTCTTTTTCATGTTTACCTAGAAACTTATACAAAATAATTTAGAGCAACTTTAAATGAAAACAACACAAATGTTCATCTAATACAGATTGGATAAGTAAATCATGATATGTGCACACATGCTCCTATTGTCCATGGAATTCTTCAAGCAAGAATACTGGAGTGGGCAGCCATTCCATCTCCTGGGGATCTGCCCAACCCAGGGATCAAACATGGGTCTCCTGCATTGCATGCAGATTCTTTATCATCTACGCCACCAGTGAAGCTTTTATCATATTTTGCTACAAGGAAAACGAACATACTGCAGCTACACACAACAACATAGAAAAATTATATCAACACAATGTTGAGTGAAAAAAGTGGATATGGAATTTATACAATGTGATTCTGTTTTAACAAAGTCCCAATTGGGCCAAGCTAAATAATGTATTGTTTAAATCTTCATGCATAGAAGGAAGGAAAGAAATTAGTTATCCCAGAGATGATTATGATTACATCTGTGGGAAGGAAAGGAAATTCATTTGGGAGGGGTACACAGGAAGCTGCTAAGACATTACCAGCAGTATTCTGTTACTTAACTTGGATGATGGCTCTATGGGTGATTGCTTTATTTTTATTCTTCAAATTATATATCATTGTCTATACTTCAGTGTGTGTGATATATTTCACAAGAAAAAAAAAGGAAGCTTTGTAGGTCTATTTTTGATGGACTGTGCGTGAGAAAGTTGCTCAGTCGTGTTCGACTCTTTGCGACCCATGGACTATACAGTACATGGAATTCCCTAGGCCAGAATACTGGAGTGGGTAGCCTATCCCTTCTCCAGGAGATCTTCCCAATCCAGGGATGGAACCGAGGTCTCCCACATTGCAGGCAGATTCTTTACCAGCTGAACCACAAGGGAAGCCCTTTGACGGAATATGCCAATGTTTTTTATCTTTTCTGTCTGAACCCCCCCCCACCCCAGAAAAATATTCTCTTATTTAGATCTAGTTTTATTCTCAGTGAAAATTTAAAAATAGGTTTCTTTTGTTGGAATTCATAAGAATGTATCCCACAAAGATCTAATAGCTTAACATTTATCTGCATGTAAAAGAATTATAACATTTAAAATAATGTCTTCTACATCCTGGAAGTGATTAATTTATCTGGAATTTATATTCGACTTGATATTTATAATTTTTTATTTGAGGGTCATATAGTAAACAATAGTAAAGCAAACCAAAACTTCTTACATCTGTACAGAAAATTATTTTGTGCAAGGTAATGATATGGTAACAACAAATATTTATGAAGGAAGTAGTTTGTCCATATATGATATTGTTTAAGACTCACAACACAGTAGGAGGGATATACAATTAGTATCCTTAGGTTTTAATGTGGAAATACAATGTTAACATTTGTTGGAAATCAAGACAAAGAAATTAAGTAACTTCCCAGGTAAGAAAAGGACAAATACTGTATAATAAAATTTACATGAAGAAACTAAAAAAGACAAACTCAGAGAAGCAGAGAGCAAAATAGTGTTTACCAAGGGCTGGTGAGATGAGGAGGAGTAGTGAGAATGAGCTGAAGCTCCCATACTTTGGCCACCTTATGCAAAGAACTGACTCACTGGAAAAGACCCTGATGCTAAGAAAGCCTGAAGGCAGGAGAAGAAAGGGACAACAGAAGATGGGATGATTGGATGGCATCACTGACTCGGTGGACATGAGTTTGAGCAAGCTCTTGGAGTTGGTGATGGACAGGGAAGCCTGGTATGCTGCAGTCCATGGGTTCACAAAGAGTCAGACATAACTGAACAACTGAACTAAACTGAGGTGAGAATGAGTGATGTTGGTCACAGAGTGCAATCCAATTATAAGATTAACAAATTTGAGGGTCTAATGTGTAGCAATGACAGCTAATAATACTGTATCTTATACTTGAAAGTTGCTGAGAGTAGATCTTAAATGACCTCAGTACAAAAAAGAAATGGTAAATATATGATGGGAGGCAAGCGGTAGCTAAGGCTTTAATGATAATCATTTTGTACTTTGTAAGTGTAGCAAGTCAACACATTTGTGCATCTTAAACTTACACAATGTTATGTGCAATAAAAGGCGGGGTGGGAGGTAGAAATTAAGTACACTCCCTAAATCAGTTGACAACCCAAGTATTTGGAGGTGATTTCTAACTCTTAAGCTGTCCTAAACCAGAGCCCATCCTTGGGGCTACAAACCATTATTTGGGGGCAAAGACTTGTGGTTTGGTTTTTTTCTGTTTCTTTTTTGTCTGGCACAGGGTTAATCTTTTTTTTTTTAAGAAATGAAAAGTTTTTGTGAGAATACTTGCTCATCCCCAAACCTATAGAGCCCACCCTCCTCTCACTTGGGTGATCATATTTCAGTGACACACATCCTCGTGCCCAAACTCCTGCAAATGTTTCTATTTTTGACCAGTTTTCTCCCAACAGCTGAACTTTATAAGTACTCAGGGAGTTAGGTAAAGAAAGCCACATTTGGCAAGTGAGGAAACCAATTCTCAGTGATAATGTGATGGACCAGAGTCAAATAATTAAACAAGTATTTTTTGAAATTGCTTTATTTCTCAATGTAATATATAGGAGCAGGAGCAGTGAGAAGGAGCGATGTTGGGTGTGGGGGGGGGAATAAAATAAAATAAATTTCTCAGTCAGAAAATGAAATCTGACACACCTTCCAATGAGAATTAATTTGTCGGATTTCTTTCTCTGCCTCAGGAAAAAAAAAAAAGTGAACTTCACTGCTGTCACAGGCATCCTGGCTTTGCTTTCATCTTACTGGACCTTTTGCCTTCTCTGGAAAAAGAAACTTAACACCATTCAAGAAAGGATTTTTCCTTCCTAGATTTTCTGATGTGAAATCCATTCCCCTAATGTTTTCCATTGTCTTAAGAGTATGATATGCCTAAATAACACTTGTTCTCCCGCCTCTCAGAAACAAAGAAAAAGGAATGGTGATTTTTGTCTTGGTTCATTGGAAATTATGGCTTTATTACTATTAGCTTTTTAACTCAGATAATGAAAATAATATTCCTCTGTCTGTGAAAAACAAGTTATTTTCTGTGTACCTTTAAGATAGAGTGTGGGAGGAGGGATTGAGTGGGAAGGAAAGAAGATTTGGTGGAGAAAAGTAATGGAAAAGAGCAAATTACTGGCATTTCCGAGGATCAAAAAGAGCCTAACATAATTTTAGTTGAAATATAGAGTCATTCTGTTTCTCCAACCTGTAGGTCATGATTTCAGCTTTTAAGCTTTATGTAAGAAATACAGATATCCAGCGCTGGCACAAAGCTTTGCCTAGCTGCACAAGCATAAAGTGTCTCTGTGCTTAGAACTCTAAGTAGTACAGCCCTCGGTCAGCATGATCAAAGACCTGCTCTCTATCAGCCTGAGAAAATGCAGGAAAAATTACTGATAGGTCATTTTCCCAGGGGATACATTTGAAAACACTTGGCAAACTTACAAAGAAACTAGCAATAGTGTATGAAGGCAAACATACTATGCAGGTGCCACTGAGTATTTTAATATTAACAGCGTCTCTTAGAGAAGATGGCTGAATGCCTCCAACTGATTTATCTGCAGTTGATTGCTATGAACCAGGTACTGGATTTCAGTTTGAGCCAGTGACTTAGAATTGTTAATACAGATTTACAGGCTGGTGAAACCAGATATTTCCTTTAAGGGAATGACATTCTCATGCAATTTGATTAACACAACTACCAGAAGTTCATCACAATATGGTAACAATTTTAATAATGGCAACCTGCCAACTTTAGCAGTCGTGGAAGGATTTGGCATCCTTGAATTTTCCCAAAGAAACTTTAAACAGAAATGAGCCAAGATCTTTTGAAAAGTGTGTCAAGTCACCATCATCAATAAAGAAGAAAGGAATTTATTAATCTGAATCACTAGAGTCTTTACTAACATGAATTCACGGTGAGCTGGTTTATGAATGCAAGCTTTATAGGGCACTGTACTGGGAATACAGATAGATGTCCTGAGCTTTCCTTCCCCTCTCCAAAAATGCACCACTATTCTAAAGTTGATGGATGGCCCCCTTGGTCTCATTGTGATATTTTTATTACATGAAATACAGTGTATTAAATTGTAGGTTTTCAAAATACCCACGAATGTTCTCATTTTGGAATTTGACTTTTTCCTCCCATTCAAACCATATATCTATGCTAGTAAGGATATTTAATGGCTAGTTGTATACTGTTCACTGTATGTTTTTCCATGTTCTTGGAAACAAATTACTTCATGATATTTACTATTAGTGTCAGTACTACACTGAACATTCTTATATTAACATCATCTACAGGTGTCAGCATTACCCTCTTCCTCTTATATATGCACAACAGATACAGCCAAACTGTTCTCCGAAGGGTCTATACCAATTTTTACTTCCACCAGGATAAGAGATACCATTTCTTCACATCGTCTCCAACACCTGAAGTTTCTAGGCTTTTTATAAAGTTTCATAAAAGAGAAGAGTAGGACATTTTCTTTCATTATCTTTTTTATTAATACTTGTGTCCCCCTTCACTACTGGTGAAGCTGAACATCATTTCACAAGTTTATTGCCCATCTTGATTTCCTCTTCTGTCACATGGCTGTTCACATCCTGTAACCATTTTTCTGATCTATTGCTTGTCTTCTTCAACATGATTAGTCAGAATTCTGGTTGTGATTCTTTGTCTATTTATTTAGGTAAATCTTGACTACCACCCTCCCGCCCCCCGCCCTGTTGTTTAACTTTTGACTTTGGTCATGGGTCTTTTGAAATATGATGTTATTGAGCACATCAGTCTTTAAGTTTATGATCACTGTGTTTTTTGTTCTTATGGAAGAAATTTCCAAATGCCATTGTTCATATATTATGTTTCCATTTGTATTTGTCTTTCACTCTGCCCACAAATAAAGACAAATTTTATTTCTGTTCAACTTTTAAAACGCCTTCTTTTATTTTTATTGTTTTAATTTATATTTTAAGGAGAGAGTGGGATGACTTGAGAGAATAGCATTGAAATGTATACTTTTATTTTTTAACTGTTCTATTTAAGGTCTATAAATGATAAAGTAGGAGAGTTCCTATTTTGATTCTGACTTCAGCAGGATATGGTGCATTATATTAATGGACTTTTAAAAATAACTTAAAAATATCATTTTACTTATGTGGCAGTATGTACTTATTCATGATACATTTTTATGGTTTGTAATAGCACTTATTTAAAAAGTAAATATGAAATTCAAAACCTATGAGAACAACTTCCTGAATACCTAAGTTTTATTAACCAAATCTCTTACCTCAATATCCCATTTGCTTTCATCATATGATATATCCCAGTTTGCAGTTATTTTGCTTTGCTTGTTTGTCTTGGGTCTGTTTTGTTCTTAGGCTGTTAGCTCCCTGAGGACAGTTTAGCACTCCTAACTTACCCATCTTGGTCTGATTGCCCAGTGTCAACCCAGTGCCCAGTAAAAGCTCGTGCTTAGTAAACCTGCTTGAGGAGTGAGCACTCTAGGTTGGTCTGTGCTGTGGGACCCACAAACACGCACGCACACGCGCACACACACACACACGCGCGCGATGACTGGCTGCCTGCTTCAATTTTGCCACAGTTTCTGCAGCCTCTGTTCCTTAGCCTGCTGACCTCATTCCCTCCAAGCAGTAAGTCAGTGTTCTTCTGTCTGCACGGACTTTATACTATGCCGTAAGTCTGAATTAGGCTTCAGTTTCTATATTTTCAGGGTACATATTTTTGTCAAGCCACAAAATCTGTACCAGGAGTATTCTGAAATCAGGCGCAGTGAGGAGACACTTATGACTTCAGACACAAACTGGCTGGGTCATTTCAGGCAATTTGCTACATGCTTCTCTCACTGAGTACTATCTTCGCTGTACTGTAGGAATTATAATACCTGTCTCATTAGATATTGCCAGCTATGTGCTGATTAAGAGATAAATTCATAGCCAATATTATTCAGTGCTTACTCTGTGCCTGGAATTATTATTAGGACTTTGTCTGTATGGACTCATTTAACCAATGAAATCATGTGAATGTGCTGCCTGCCTGGCTCAGTGTTTGGCACAAAATAAATGATAAATAAAAATGGATTTAAAAAAATCTCTCAATGGGGAATTAGGCTAGAGCGGAAACTTAATCATAGAGAGGAAACTAGTAGACAGGAAGCTAATGTGTATCAGACACATTAAAAATAGAATTACAATAGTTTAAATATGAATGACGTAGTTCTTGCTTTTCAAGAGCTCCTGGTCTATCTGGTTATTACATGTAGTGGGCTTCATCAAAGAAATGATGAAAAGATTATAATTTTTATATAGAGTCTACTGGTATTTATGACTTTTTTTTTTTACATGTGAGAGGTAAAGAATACTAATTTACAAAATAAATATTTTAAATTACACTATGTTCACTTAGAAACAGCAAGATTAGATGGTTAAAACAGGAAATTTTTAGGTGATTATAAAGTATAAGAGTGCAAACAATAATTTAAGTAAGGTTCCAATTTTCTTTTCCTTTTGGTTGCAAGGACTGGAGTCACTCTTTCAGAAAATTGACTCTGTGGGTGGAGCAGCCCTAGAGTGGCAACAATGGAATCACAGAAAAGAAAGGGGGAGGGAGTCCTGAGTTCCTCACCACAGTGAGTCTTTGTTAATTAAGCCTCACATTCCTATCCAAGTCAAACAGTTCTGCAGAGTGACTTAAGAATTAGGCAATAAAAGCTCTCTGTCTTGGTCAGTGGTCAGGCTTGCTTAGACTGAAAGAAAATAAAAGAGAAGCATTTCTCCTCAAGCCTTAATTGCTCATAAGCAATGCATGATAGTTTACTCAAAGGCCTGTGGAATTACTAGGGCTGAGCTGGTTTCTATGAAGGATGATCCATTGCGTAGAACTGCATTACATAAGTGTAGGCAATACAGCTTTTTAAAACAGTGGATGGACTTCCTTAGTGTACGGCTTGTGAAAAAGTGCTGATCTCTGAGGACTGTGATTCTAAACAGGAGTGATTCAAGCTGTTTCAGACCTTGATGGTTAATAAATGGTGTCTTTTTCCCACTTTATAGCGATAGCTATCTGATGGCTCAGGTGGTAAAGAATTCACCTGCAAACGCAAGAGATGCAGGGTTGATCTCTGGGTCAAGAAGATCTTCTGGAGAAGGGAATGGCCACCTACTCCAGCATTCTTGCCTGGAGAATCCCATGACAAGAAGAGCCTCACAGACCATGGGTTCACAAAGAATCAGACACGACTGAGTGACTAACATGTTCCCCACTGTATCCTGAATCTATTTCCACATCTATTTTTTTATTGACTACAATCAACTTACTCTTTGAAGGGTTAATTTTATCTTGATCCTATTGGCTTAGAGCTTTTCAAAGTTTAGTGCTATCCTAGAACATATCATTGCTTTTGTTTCTTTCTTTCAT
The DNA here is from genome assembly GCF_042477335.2 of Ovis canadensis. Taxonomy (NCBI): domain Eukaryota; kingdom Metazoa; phylum Chordata; class Mammalia; order Artiodactyla; family Bovidae; genus Ovis; species Ovis canadensis. The sequence continues at coordinate 81,852,487 of NC_091246.1, read as the reverse complement.
TCATTCAGCCTGTAAGTATTTACTGAGCATCTACTGTGCGTCACTCACTGCCCTCGGTAGTCAGGTAGAGTTTTGGGCCTTTTAGGCCTCACATGAAGTGGCTTCTCAGGTGGTACAGCGGTGAGGAATTCACTACCAATGCAGGAGACATGGGTTTGATCCCTGGCTCAGGAAGATCCCTGGAGTAGGAAAGGGCAACCCACTCCAGTATTCTTGTCTGCCAAAATCCCATGGACAGAGGAGCCTGGCGGGCTATATTCGAGGAGGTCACAAATAGACATGACTGAGCATTATGAATGTAATTGCTACAGCAGCTCTGTGCCCGAAATACTTCCATAATTCCTGCACCCCAGACCTGGCCCACTTCTATACATGCAGATCTCAATTTAAATATTACTTCTTCGGGAAGGCTCTCAAATTCCCTTTCTCATCCTAGAATAAGCTTCCAGTACATAAATTTTTATAACTCATTATGTTTTCTTCAACACACTGATTACAATGTTAATGAAGTTATATAAGGAGGCTCACTAAGCTACAAGCTCTCTTAGGACGAGATTCATGACCTTTCTGATGTACCCTCAGATTTCCAGTGTCTCAAAGAGTGCCTGTGACAGACAAAATGCTATCATATAATTCTACCTGTTAGGAAACTTTCCGTGAGGTAGATTGACTTCAGGTTGGATTTTTGACCCTTTAATGTATCAGCGTTATATGGTATAACGGCACTTCAATTTATTGTATGCCTGGCCCTCCTCTCTAGTCTTCTAAGTCACTGATACCAATGTCCCACACATGCCCCAGTCTTATCCTGAACATTCCCCTACCCTGCCATCAACCTTTACACATGCATGGGCACTTGTTCAGCTTCATTGTTTACATTATTCCTCTTATCACATTTGTATATTTGTTTAGCTCTTTCTCTAAGCCTGCGGGTCTAGAGACATTAAGAGGATGCCCAGATAAGCTTCTTTGAGCACTTAATGACAATAAAACAGCATTAAATATTTTGCATGACCCAGTTTCTCCCCATCCCATTCAACTTGACATTGTGCCATTTTCACCAAGTACCTACCCTGGAAAGTCTGTTTTCCCTCTGAGTTCTTTTCTTTTAACTAGAGTTAAAATAATTCCTATGTTTCTTTATTTCCATTTCAACTTTTTTTCCTTTATACCTCTGCCTCAGAGCCAGCTATATAAGCTGTACAGAGGAAAAATTAAGAATTTAAAAACCCGGAAAAAAGGGCATTCAACCACACTGGGAATCTTAATACAGGGCCTTGTGCCCTTGCAAGAAGCTGGCCTCGTTCCTCTTTAATTTCACCCCCTTTTTTCCTCAGTCTCATTCTCCCTACCCTCTATTTTCTTCTCTCTGACAAGCACCATCATGTGTCTTTTCTTTCCCCAAGAATATTTCCTCCTCCTGGATCGGCCAGATTGGAATCAATCATTGAAAGTTACAAGTGAAATATGAAGTCTTGTGGTCCTATCTGATTTTGTGGGCAAAATCAACATTAATGTCACCGAATGCTTGTTATTTTATTTTAAAACTATATTCTTTGAATGAACTTCCAAGTTATAATGACTTGCCTAACCCCATTTACAGGGTCTAGCTTTATTTTTTAAATAAATCACTGCAGAAATTTCTTCCAGGATGGCTACTGTACATTTCTGTTCTTACTTTAAAAACTGGGCAGAGAGGGTGACAGGTACCAGGAAGTCACTTAGGGTGCACCCTCTTCTCTGGTATCTAGTTTCCTTGTTTTGCTCCCTGGCCATCAACTCAAACTGTGCTTCTTCTTCCCGACCCCCACAAAACACAAATTTACATTGGCTTACATGACATCTCACTGTCATGAGGTCTGCAACCAGCACCCAACCCCCAAGAAGTCCATGCACCCAGGGATCTGGTCTACTTGTCCTTGGCCCCAGTCCTACATTCCATGACAACCCACAGCCCCTGTTCAACCTCTGCACTCTATACTTCTGTACGTCTACATGGTTGAGCACCATCTCTGCTTTGTAACAAACTGAGCTTGTTCATGGTCTTACAGGAAATCCATTCCCACCCAGCATTCCGGGCTCTAGAGCCATGGCTGGTAGGTAGGGCACGTCATACTCCCTGTCTTTACCCATCCTCCTTCTCATTCATTCTCTTCTTATCTCTGCCCCCTAACATCCCGTATATCCCCCCCCTTTCCTGTAATCAAGAAGAGCATTCCTACTCTTCTCATGCCAAACAAGAATTGTTTCACTTACCTACTAGCCCCTTTGCCAGAGAAGGCAATGGCACCCCACTCCAGTACTCTTGCCTGGAAAATCCTATGGATGGAGGAGCCTGGTGGGCTGCAGTCCATGGGGTTGCTAAGAGTCGGATACAACTGAGCGACTTCACTTTCACTTTTCACTTTCATGCATTGGAGAAGGAAATGGCAACCCACTCCAGTGTTCTTGCCTGGAGAATCTCGGGGATGGGGGAGCCTGGTGGGATGCCATCTATGGGGTTGCATAGAGTCGGACACGACTTAAGTGACTTAGCAGCAGTAGCAGCCCCTTTGCACTTTTGTATTCTATCCTCAAGTCTTCATAAATTTGTCTAAATACAGTCCACTTCCTAAGATAGATTTCTTTTACAAATGTTAATATAATCATATGTTTTATCTAGTCATACCTGTATTATCTTGTTACCGGAGTTAGCTACTCCTGTATTCCATAACTTCACAGACCAGGAAGCCTAGACCTTTTTCAAATTTCAGATATTTCCCCCAGACTTCATTAGCATTCTCTAGTTATACTTTCAGATGTTGTCTGTCTGTTGATGGTAGGTTTTCTGTGTTGTTGTTTATTTGCTCTGTCGTGTCTCTTTGGCAACCCCGTGAAATTTAGCCTGCCAGGCTCCTCTGTCCGTGGGATTTCCCAGGCAAGAATACTGGAGTGGATTGCCATTTTCTTTTCCAAGATTTTCTATAACATATATGTATCAGAAAAGACCTCAGCCCCCAAATAAGACCATGATAAACTATTCAGGACTGAAGTGCTTATCTTCCCTTGACCCTTCATTAGCTTCTGACATTTTCCTTGGCATTTGTTTGATTTCAAGTTGCATACTTGTTTCCCATGAAATATGGTTTACTTTTTATCTGCCTTATACCATGCCCATGCCCTTAGACCACTTTCTATTACAGAAACCTGCTGATAGTTTGTCCCATAGAACATTTTTTTCTGCGTTTGAATAACGTATGTTCAATGTATTAAACTTGGAGACTATAGAATATAAAATAAATAGCCATTTCTAGTCTTGCTCCCAAGAAATAGCACCTGTTAATACTGTTTAATATATATTCTTAACATTTTTTCTAGATATTACTTTGTACAAAGCAAGTCTCTCAGATATATAATTTTATATTTTATCTTTGTTCATATAACTTTATATCATGATGATTTTTTTTAATGTGTCTTAACCTAGTTTTCTTTGCATGAAATGTTCCCTTGGTATCTCTAATTTTCTTGAAGAGATCTGTAGTCTTTCCCATTCCGTTCTTTTCCTCTATTTCTTTGCATTGATCACTGAAGAAGGCTTTCTTATCTCTTCTTGCTATTCTTTGGAACTCTGCACTAAGATGCTTATATCTTTCCTTTTCTCCTTGGCTTTTCGCCTCTCTTCTTTTCACAGCTATTTGTAAGGCCTCCCCAGACAGCCATTTTGATTTTTTTGCATTTCTTTTCCATGGGGATGGTCTTGATCCCTGTCTCCTGTACAATGTCACAAACCTCATTCCATAGTTCATCAGGCACTCTATCAGATCTAGTCCCTTAAATCTATTTCTCACTTCCACTGTGTAATCATAAGGAGTTTGATTTAGGTCATACCTGAATGGTGTAGCGGTTTTGCCTACTTTCTTCAATTTGAGTCTGAATTTGGTAATAAGGAGTTCATGATCTGAGCCACAGTCAGCTCCTGGTCTTGTTTTTGTTGACTGTATAGAGCTTCTCCATCTTTGGCTGCAAAGAATATAATCAATCTGATTTTGGTGTCGACCATCTGGTGATGTCCGTGTGTAGAGTCTTCTCTTGTGTTGTTGGATAAAGGACAGAAATGGTATGGACCTAACAGAAGCAGAAAATATTAAGAAGAGGTGGCAAGAATACACAGAAGAACTGTACAAAAAAGATCTTCACAACCCACATAATCACAATGGTGTGATCACTCATCTAGAGCCAGACATCCTGGGATGTGAAGTCAAGTGGGCCTTAGAAAGCATCACTATGAACAAAGCTAGTGGAGGTGATGGAATTCCAGTTGAGCTCTTTCAAATCCTGAAAGATGATGCTGTGAAAGGGCTGGACTCAATATGCCAGCAAATTTGGAAAACTCAGCAGTGACCATAGGACTGGAAAAGGTCAATTTTCATTCCAATCCCAAAGAAAGGCAATGCCAAAGAATGCTCAAACTAGCACACAATTGCACTCATCTCACATGCTAGTAAAGTAATGCTCAAAATTCTCCAAGCCAGGCTTCAGCAATACGTGAACCATGAACTTCCTGATGTTCAAGCTGGTTTTAGAGAAGGCAGAGGAACCAGAGATCAAACTGCCAACATCTGCTGGATCATGGAAAAAGCAAGAGAGTTCCGAAAAACATCTGTTTCTGCTTTATTGACTATGCCAAAGCCTTTGACTGTGTGGATCACAATAAACTGTGGAAAATTATGAAAGAGATAGGAATACCAGAGCACCTGACCTGCCTCTTAAGAAATCTGTATGCAGGCCAGGAAGCAACAGTTAGAACTGGACATGGAACAGCAGACTGGTTCCAAATAGGAAAAGGAGTACATCAAGGCTGTATATTGTCACCCTGCTCTTTTAACTTATATGCAGAGTACATCATGAGAAACGCTGGACTGGAAGAAACACAAGCTGGAGTCAAGATTGCTGGGAGAAATATCAATAACCTCAGATATGCAGATGACACCACCCTTACGGCAGAAAGTGAAGAGGAGCTAAAAAGCCTCTTGATGAAAGTGAAAGAGGAGAGTGAAAAAGTTGGCTTAAAGCTCAACATTCAGAAAACTAAGATCATGACATCTGGTCCCATCACTTTATGGGAAATAGATGGGGAAACAGTGGAAACAGTGTCAGGCTTTATTTTTTTGGGCTCCAAAATCACTGCAGATGGTGATTGCAGCCATGAAATTAAAAGACGCTTACTCCTTGGAAGGAAAGTTATGACCAACCTAGATAGCATATTCAAAAGCAGAGACATTACTTTGCCAACAAAGGTCCGTCTCGTCAAGGCTATGGTTTTTCCAGTAGTCATATATGGATGTGAGAGTTGGACTGTGAAGAAAGCTCAGCACCAAAGAATTGATGCTTTTGAACTGTGGCGTTGGAGAAGATTCTTGAGAGTCCCTTGGACTGTGAGGAGATCCCACCAATCCATTCTGAAGGAGATCAGCCCTGGGATTTCTTTGGAAGGAATGGTGCTAAAGCTGAAAATGCAATACTTTGGCCACCTCATGCGAAGAGTTGACTCATTGGAAAAGACTTTGATGCTGGGAGGCATTGGGGGCAGGAGGAGAAGGGGACGACAGAGGATGAGATGGCTGGATGGCATTACAGACTTGATGGATATGAGTCTGTGTTAACTCCAGGAGTTGGTGATGGACAGGGAGGCCTGGTGTGCTGCGATTCATGGGGTGGCAAAGAGTCTGATACGACTGAGTCACTGAACTGAACTGAACCTAGTTTTCAAGAAATCAGAACCTGGGGCTTTATTTTAGACTATTATCTAGGGATCAGAACAGGGGAGGGCAAATGAAGTAGAGAAGGATGCGGAAAAGCTAGTATAAAGATGTAATAGTGACTTCCCTGGTTGTCTAATGGTTAAGAATCTGCCTTCCAATGCAGGGAACACAAGTTCAACCCCTGTTCAGAGAACTAAGTTCCCACATGCCAAGGGTAACTAAACTTACGGGCTGCAACTAGAAATGCCTGTGGGCTACAACAAAGACCCAACATGGCCAAAAAAAGAAAAAAGAAAAAATGTGGTAGCAAAGTGACTGATAAATGCACCACTTAAGTGGCCTTGGGGTCCATTCCCACTGTTTCTTAGGGCCACCTGGTGTGGGTCTCAATGTGGCAGCAGCCTACAATCTATTCTCCTGTTGTGTCATCTCACCTGTGAACCAGGCTCAAGTTCATTTCTTCTCCACTGACTGTAAAGGAAAATCCTTGTATGGCCCTTGATGTGAGCTGGAGCCAAGATGTCAGAACAATAGGGGTGATTAACATGAAGTCTGATTACCTGCTACTCTGGTGGAACTCCTGACACCCTCTCCACAAAATACAATCAAATGGAACTGCTACCCTGCATTATGGCTCATTTCTGATAACACGGAGTTCAAAATGGGCTGTTTCTGAACCAATTAGTCACTTCCTAAAGCACAGTTACTCAGTCTCTTTGAGGGCTTGGGTACCCTGGGAACTGTTTATGAAACAGAGTAATTTTTGTCCATGAAGGCATAGTTTTGCTCTATAATTCTAGGGGTTTGTGATGTGCATTTTTCTGTTGAGATTTTCTAGGGACTCCACAGAGCACCCTATTCCACTGTGGACACCTCTGACACCACTATTGAAATAACTGGCCAGAGGGTCCGGGTGTCACAGGAGCATACACCCCTGCCTATATGTATGTCAGATTCCTCTCTTACTCTAAGTGCCAGTCAAGGGTCTCCAAATACAGGGGCTTGAGCAAAGGTATCGTATGGGCTTGTTCCAAAATCCTGAGTGCAAGTGTTTGGCCTCTCTTTTCTTGGTGTAAGGTGCAGATGGAACCACATCCTTTGCCTCAATGGCTCCAGGCCACCAGGTCCAGACAGTGTTAGTCACTCGGTCATGTCTGACTCTTTGTGACCCACCAGGCTCCTCTGTCTATGGAATTCTCCAGGCAAGAATCCTTGAGTAGGTAGCCATTCCCTTCTTCAGGAGATCTTCCTGACCCAGGGATCAAACATGGTTCTCCTACATTACAGGCAGATTCTTTACCATCTTAGCCACCAGGGGAGCCACTAGGTCCAGAAGAGCTTCACTAATGTGGCAACAGTGAGGATCTGTGAATCTTGTTTCTACCTCTCTGACATACATATGTCTTACTAGGGCATTTAGCAAACTCGCTGCTTCTTACTCACAGGATCATATTAGTAGGATATCATCAAATTATTGGACCAGTTTGTTTACTCAGATGTCAAGATGATCAAAGACTCTATAGACTATAATATAATAGGGAGAAAGGATAACAGATCTCTGCACGAATCTGCAGAGATTTCTATGCAGATTTCTATGCTATCCCCACCATATGAAGCCAAAATGCTTGCTGCCATCTGACAACTTGATATTCCAACTCCAAAATGGTGGCCTAAAAGTCTTCTTTCTAGGACATTCTAAATGTCTTGGTTTGTTCAGAAAGCAGAGCTCGAGGCAAAGCCTTATGTCCTTTTACTTTATTAGAAAGCGCAGCTCCAGGGAATAGGACTAAGGAGAAAAGAAGTGAAACATGAAGAACCGATATGAAGTTTTCATCTCAGTCCTGAGGAAACATTTTCCAAGAAAGCTTATGAGCTACAGCATGAGTTGTCAGTCATGGGGAAGAAAAGGGAAATGAATGTATCTACTAGCTACTCTTTCTTCCAGGTCCATACCCATAGCATCCGAACTCCCTCACGTGAGTGTTGCTGTGAGCAGGCTTCCTGGTAAGCCACACCTCACGGTCAACAGGAAAACCTTGCAATAAAAGGCAAGAGGCCTTATATTAGACATGAACCAAATTGTGTTAACTTGAGCTAGTGGGAATCACCTAGAACTTAGCCCAAGTTGATTGCTGCAGCAGAGTTAGAGATTTAATAAAAGGCAAGGCTAATAGGTGAATAGGATCTGAACTATGGCATGAATAATGTGATACATCATGCTATTGAAGATGCTTTAAAGCTAGTCTTTCCATAGATATACAATATACTTCATTTCATTGTTTCAGTGATGTGCCCTGATCTGTTGTAACATTCCCTAATTGTTAGATTATTTCCCTTCAATTATTAATATATTCCCAGTAATTTTTTATATGAAAATAGGCATTCATTATAGAACAATTTTTTAAAATTATTTACAAGCTTTAAACCAAAAATACATAACTGAACACACTGACATTGACTTGGTAGCATGGAAACACTTCAGCCCAAAGTGAAGTGAATTTGTCTTTGATGAATTTATATATAATAAATTCTCATGACATGATTCCAAAATATATGTATGAACTGATGTGGCATGATTATAAACATAAAGTAAATTTAAATACTGGTATTACTTTACATGATTTCAATTTAAGGTCAATGACTGGAGAGTTGTATTTCTTAGAAAATCTGAGATAAAATATTCTTTAAGAAGCTACCATGTACCTATGTACAACTGAAGATCAAGTGTTAAAAATCTACTCTTGATGAACACATTAAACAAAGGATACAACCTCTATCACACATCTGTTCCCAAAGCAGCATGTTATTAAAAGTATACATGTCTCTACAAATAAACATTGCAACATTAATAAATATAGAGAAACCAACAGAATGAGTTCCAAAATAAAATCACAGTAATAAAGCTTAGTTTTGAATGACTTATCAATAATTGATTCATATTTAACCCAAGCTTAACTCTTGGGGCTTTAGCATTAGATACCCTTATCAGTGTGATATTTTCTGGTGATCTTGATCTGTGGCTGAAGTAGAAATACCCAAACTGAATTCAAGCTGGACTTTCTAAGTGGCGTCACTGTGTAATAGAGAATGGAGGTGCTGCTTCTTTTTCCATTTGATGCCTTTGAAGTCAGTTTTTTTCCTTCCATATTTGTTGAGCCCTTAGTGTGTGCCAAGTGCTGAGCTAGAAGTTGGAGACACAAAAATAAATAAGATGTAACCCTCTGTCACAAAGAATCCTGATCCAGTGCAGAAACAGGGTTACTACGAACGTAGTTGTCTAAGAACCACTTCTCAACATTTCCCGTCTACATAATAATTTGCATATGAGGGAATATAACATATTATTTGCAATTGAAATGGCTGGATCGTCCATAACAGGGATTCTATTAATAGTTCTTAAAAAAAGGTCAGGTAGGAAGATTATACGGCTTTTGTGGCAGAATGTTTTTCAGAGTTAGGGAACATCGGATTCAATATGATCTCCCAGCAGTAATAACACCACATGGAAAGATAAAATGTTATTGTTTGAACCTCTCATTTCACTTTCATTTCACTGAGAGTTAATTCTCTATGCCAGGATGGAGCTGAGTCAGGTCTCTTCTCTGTGGTCCCAGAGTGAGCTTGTTGGGGTGTGGGGGAAGGAAATTAGCTTCTTCGTGGTGATTATTTAAATATTTCAATGTTGTCCTTAATGTGAATTTGAAAATCCTGTGAGCTGAAAAATCAGAAACTTATACCTCAGTGGTTACAGTGACATAGTTTGAGGATGAAGGACATGGGTAAATTGTAATCTGAATTAGGTAGGTAGCCTAACTTGAGTCTGCACATATTAAACATATTAACTGCCAAACCATATATTAAACACTGTTCCTTTTGTGGGTTAGCACCTTGATACTGGCTCATGCAGTGTAAGTGCTGGTTATAATAATCAAAGAAACATATGAGCTCTCTTCAGTGGCTACTTTTCATAAAAGAGTCATACTCTCTATTCCAAAATCCTGACAGGGATCTCCTAGGAATTACTGGAGTCTGTGTATTTAGAAAATCACACTGCTCCTTTATTGCACTTCCTTCCCTAAAGTGATTAAAACCATAAAATCTTATAAAATGGGACAGAGTAAAGGGAGAAACAGCCAAATTTATATTGGTTGTGGGACTTCTCAAAGCAATAAGGCGAGGTTCTCACTGTTTATCCTCTCTCAGTTTCTCCCTCTTTCTTTTTCCCTTTCCCCGTCCTCTCTCTCTTTAAAGTATTATAGTACTATGACCTTTTTTCCCATTAGTAAAAATTTCAGTTCTTTCAGTTTTGTCCTATTGCCATCCACTCCCCATCTCTTACATGATGTTATAAGAAAGAAAATTCTCTGCCGAGAAACATATTGTAATTTTGAAATCCTAGCAAAGATGACAACTTTCTTAAATTTATCCTATTGCTCATGACATAAAGTATAATCCCATCAAATATATTTGTCTTGTTAAATATGCACCAGCATCAGCAGTACTTTCAAAACTGAGCTTTGTCAGTGGGAGTACTTGGCTGTACTGACACCACTACTTCATCTTTCTGCATCTTCTGCCACTGAGCTGTAGACTTTCTAAAAGTCAGAACCAAAAGGCCAAGAGAAGAATATTCCTGCTTCCCATTTTCTGTCATGTAGGTCTTATCCATCTCTCTTCTACTAAGTAAATTTGTCTCTGGCTTTCTTCCTCTTAGTTTTGTCTAACTGCCCAAATACCTTCTTGTCTTTTGGATTCAAAAGACACCCTCTGACGTTTCCAATCAGATCATCTGAGACTGATGGGATGTATGTACTCTCTCTTGGTTGCTTTGTGAGAAAGGTCTGCTGAAAAAGCCTTGTGTTTCTCTCTAAGACAGTGGCACCTGTCCAGCACTCTGCCCAGTTTGTCAAGAGGGTCTGACTGAAGCTCTTCATTATTGTCTGTTGGTGAAATAATTTGCCTGAAGGGGAAATGGCTCCTTAATAAGAGGAATGAATGGTGCATTGTTTTTGCCGAATACTCACAGCTTCTTCCTTGTAACTTCCGTTCCTGGCCTTTGCTTTAAAGTGTCTACCTGCTTAGCAAGCTTCTGTGTGAGAATTTAGGCAGTGGCCATGAGTAGTGTGTTGTTGATGCCAGAGTTACCTGAGGGAACTGAATCACAGAGTAGATCAGAAAGCCTTTTGTGTTTTCTCTAAAAGGAACTAATCATTACAAAACACTTGTGTTTAGGTCCTGAGGCCTTTTCTCAGACCCTGAAACTCAATTCAAAGTGAGGCCAAAGGTGGTACTAATGGTGCAGACAGATATTTCAAGACACAAAGGCTAGTTTTGGGTAGGACAGCTTAGAATAGACATATGCAAAGTATTTGACCTTGTTGACAACACCATTTTACGTGTCTATCTAAAGGTTGGATTTCCAGTAGCCAGATTTGTTTTCGACTCCCTGTGATGAGAAATGTTTAATACCATGGTGAGATTAAGGCAACCTCTTTTTCCCTGTCTTGAAAACTGAGAAGAGACCAAGAAACAATGAATGGATCCTGTGTATGCTGAGAAGTCTAACTTAACTCAGGAACATGGGACATTCATATTTTCCTGAGTGCACTTCAAAGCAAGGAAAGCCAATTTTCATAGAGGAATGTACATAAGCGAAGTTGAGAGGATTCCACCAAGATTCTTGATATCTTTTCTGTCCTGAGAGGACTGTCTGAATTCCTTCTTTTCCCCTCAGCTGGAGCTAGCTTGAGTAACTGCCAATTATTTGCAGTTAAGAGTCTTGAATAATAGTAATACATAAGTAAATACAGGTAGATGCTCCTTTATACTCCCAGAAATCAAAATTGACAGTTTTGCACAAAAAAACCAACCAGGTGGAAACATTGTATTTTAATAGTATGACACACGTAAAACTGAGTGAGTGAGAGTTGACAGTTGCCTTGGATGGCACACTGGCTCATGCAGCAGGCAAGGAAACGAACATGGAAACAAGACATGTCAAAAAACTCAAGTTTCTAAGCAGTGCAAATCGATAGCAACTTCAGAGGGAGTAACTTGGGATAAGTTGGATTGACACAAATATTTACATAGAAGAAAACGTAGTCATGCAGTGCTATTATAATCATTATTTATGAAAACGTGTCACTGCAAATCATAATCTCTGGAGGGATAATTTATAGCCAAAGTTATTTTAGTTGCTTTGTACCACCCTCTGTTATAATTGTTTTATTAGGAAGATATTAAATAAAAACAAAACCTCTGACAACATGGCTGTTCATTTCTTTAAATAAAAAATTATTCATTTAGCTAAAATATAAACATCCAAGACTTTAAAAATGTACTCTTGTTTGTTTGTTTTTACTATGGAGACTGCTCATTCTTAAGAGAAAGGAAAATTCTGTGTATGTGTCATCACAGCTAATGAAGGGAAGAACTTTATAAGACATTAGAAACTACTCTTGAATTTTTCTCACTTTTTATCATAAAGTTACACTACCATAGTATATTTTGAAGATTATTTTTGTTAAATGTCTGGACAAATAGGATTTAATTTCTCCTAAAAATGAAGATAGACTTAAAAAAATTAATCTATACTTGATAATTCCAACATATATTTATTCAGTTTTCCCATCCCTTCTAGGAATAGTGATTTTAATATTTTTAGCATAAAATAGCAAATAAATAAAGCACTAATTCTTTACATATATAACAGTTGCTTTTCACTCCTATTATTTACTGAACCATGAATATCGTTTCTATTTTTTAAGTTGAAAATGGAGATACAAATCTACCATGGAACCTGTCCACATTTCTTATAGCCAGGCTTTTGGGGAGGATACTAAGCCCACATTACCTGCAGAGCAGCCTAGATAACAGAGCCTTTCAGAGAGATAGGCACACAGACCTTAGAAAGGCAAAGTATACTCAGCACCAGATTCCAGGGGCAGTAAAGATGTCCTGTTAGGCAGATGAAACAGAGGCAGAGAACCTGGTGTAGTTTTAACCTAAAAGACTAGATCACTTTATGGTTGGGTCTGGAACAGAAACTAACAAAGCACCATATACAGGAACCAAAGCAGAACGTTAGTGTCAGAGACCAGAATGAATAGGCACTGATGGACTTCAACTTCATGGGGTTGGAAAGTAGACACAGTAAGCTGCTCTCGGTCCTGGAAAAGAAGGAAATTGCTGAAGTTTTTTTTCAACCTTGCTGGTTCTACATCCCAGTGATTCAGGGTGTTGGGATGGTAACTGATTTCACAGATGGCGCACAGGGAAAGCAAAGGATTAATCTACAGCTGTTAGGTAAAATATCAATACCTGAATCCTATCATTGTATCCGGTTTGCTTAGTGTTGAGGGGTTTCTTCTGCTGATAATGTTCTAGCTTAATTCTCTTATTTCTCCTTCCTCACTCATCGGTACAGCCAAACTTGTCTATTTGATACCCTACTTCTTTCCTTTTGCCCATACAATTTCATATCTTTGGATATTCCTACCTGTGTCAGTTCTATCTTCAAGTCCCAACTCAGGTTTTATTTTATGCTAATTCTCCAGAGTTGGGAAAAAATTAGTTTTTCATAATTCCTTTAAAATATTGTTATAAAATATATCACTTCAGATATAAAAGTACAAAACAATTGATTTTAAAGAATCATCTATGTAACCGCTACCCAGGTGAAGAAACAAGACCCTTTTAACCTCTCTTTAAAAGTCCTTTATATGATTCACCTCCATGATGATGTCCTCTTTGTTCTTCTTTGGAGGTGATCTCTGTCTTGACTTTGTACTAATCATTCCCTTTTGTTTAATAAACTTACTGTATTTTGTTTGGACTTATGCTGCCTATGCACAGTGCTTTAAGTAATGTTGTTTAACGATATAATTGCATCTTACTATGCATATTTTGTTCTTCTTTTGGTCAACATTTATGTTTCATCTGTTTTTATTGCTTGTGGCTAAAGTTCAATTACATTTTTTATAGGATTCCCTTGTCTAAATATTATATAATTTATTTATTCTTTGTACTATTCATCAACATTTGGGCTGTTTCTAGCTTAAGGCTGTTATGAACATTCTTATGTAAGTATCCTGGTGCATGTATTCTTAAATCATTTAAATTATTTAACTTTATGAGCAAATATTTACCCTATATTTTAAAATATCATAAAAATTTCAGTTGTTATATAGTATTCTAGCTTGTGTTCTTAGCACAATGTATAGAACTGTTACTCTGTTTTAGGTGTCTTGGTATCTGTTATAGATAACACTCTAATGAATACTCTGAATATTGCTGCTGTTCAGTCGCTCAGTCGTGTCCAACTCTTTGCGACCCTGTGAACTGCAGCATACCTGGTCCCTGTCCTTCGCTATCTCCTGGAGCTTGCTCAAATTCATGTCCTTTGAGTCAGTGACGCCATCCAACCATCTCATCCTCTGTCGCCTCCTTCTCCTCCTGCCCTCAGTCTTTCCCAGCATCGGGATCTTTTCCAATGAATCAGGACTATAGCCCACCAGGCTCCTCTGTCCCTAGAATTCTCTAGGCAAGGATACTGGACTGGGTAGTCATTCCCTTCTCTCAGGAATCTTCCTGACTCAGGGATTGAACCTGTGCCTCCTGAATTGCAGGCAGATTCTTTACCATCTGAACCATCAGGGAAGCCCACTTAGGAATATATTTTCTCCCTATATGAGGTTACTTCTATAGCAAACATCTGCTTATTGGAATTGTCAGGTCAAAGGGTATGAATATTTAAAGATTCTTGATTTAATAAAGAAAAATGACTTGCCAAGGTTGTAATACACGTTTTTATTGACTACTTGTTTTTGGTAAGGAATTGTTTTTGGAAGAGACCAAATATGCTAATTGGTTTTAGGATCAACTGATCTTCATATTGTAACCATTGAGCCATGTATTCTTTCTTGCATAAGTTAGGAAAAAGGAAACCTGTTCTTTTTCTTGATTACTAGGAACTAATTCTCTATCTCTGGCTGAAAATGTGTCACACTGTCTTCAATATTTTGTCACAGTCAACTTTTTGATGGAAGGTAAGGTCCAGTGGTCATGTATGGATGTGAGAGTTGGACTGTGAAGAAGGCTGAGCACCAAAGAATTGATGGTTTTGAACTGTGGTGTTGGAGAAGACTCTTGAGAGTCCCTTGAACTGCAAGGAGGTGCAACCAGTCCATTCTAAAGGAGATCAGCTCTGGGTGTTCTTTGGAAGGAATGATGCTAAAGCTGAAACTCCCGTACTTTGGCCACCTCATGTGAAAAGTTGACTCACTGGAAAAGACTCTGATGCTGGGAGGGATTGGGGACAGGAGGAAAAGGGGAGGACAGAGGATGAGATGGCTGGATGGCATCACCGCCTTGATGGACATGAGTTTGCGTGAACTCCGGGAGTTGGTGATGGACAGGGAGGCCTGGCATGCTGTGATTTATGGGGTTGCAAACAGTCAGACACAACTGAGCGACTGAACTGAAGAATATTAGACTGATTAGAAATACTAGCCATCTAATAACTCAATCAGCTGGATGAGGAAGAAGTACTCTAGAATAAGATGTGATAATTGTCTATTAAACAATTAAATATCCTTTACTTTGGTAACATCTCCAGACCATAATTTTTGCAAGAGATTGGTACACACACACAAGCATACAAGATGTACATAAAGAGGACAAATGCTTGAAAATTAATATTAAGGTGGAGTCTTTCCTCGTCCATTTTACCACCTGATTACATCTTCCCCAAATCCATTTGCCAGTTGGTGTACGTGTGTGCTCAATCGTGTTGTCAGACTTTTTGTGACCCCCTGAACTGTAGCCTGCCAGGCTCCTCTGTCCACAGAATTTTCTAGACAAGAATCCTGAAGTGGATTGCTATTTCCTATTTCAGAGATCTTCCCTACCCAAAGACTGAGCCCGCATCTCTCAAGTCTTCTGCATTTACATCATCATATATTTGCCGCTCTTCTCAGGCTGACTGTGGCGGTACATGGTACATCTTTTTTACGTCCCTCAGTGATAGGAACCAGTGGTCAGAAACAGGGGAAAATACAAGATGATAAACGGAACTGGCTGTTCTCCAAGCTTAAACAATTGCAAGTATCAGGAGTCTGTGCCATTGTGATATTTGTGGAAAGGAGCAATGAGACAATGATTATGAAATAAGGGCCATGTCCTCTGCTAATAAGACAAACTGGTTGAGTTCAGCAGTTCTGCCTTTAAGGGTTCTGTAGGATCCAAACAGGAAAAATCCATTTATCTTACATCTGTGCCTTCCAATTAAAACATGCCTTACTCTCTGTATCAATCTGTAACTCTTTTGGCTGTTATGGCAAAGAGACAATAGTATAGATTTATCGACAATGTTTAGCAAGATTAGGTTTGATTCACCTTGTTAAAAACTGAAAATGTGCTTCTTGTATATTTTGACCGTAACAGCATGCATGTGACCTTCTTAAACTCATAAATTAATGTTAAAAACACAGGGTCCCCACTTTTAGATTTAGTCTTCTTAAAAGTAATTCTTACACATGAGACACTCAGTATTAATCTGCAGGTCCTCATGTCTCAGGTAAATGGCATGGTTCTTTTTTGTGAAAAATATAGCTTGTTTATTGACACAGGAGCCTTCTGGAGTTCTTAAAGGTAAAGTGTTCATAAGGCTGCAGACAGGGTTTCTAGGTTGTTGTAAAATCAGGAGCCATTATCTTGACAATAATCTTATCCCAGCAGAAGCTATGAATTTGTTTCATTTTTTCCTCTCTTCTTCTGCAAGAAACACCTAGATTCTTTCTGACTTTTAATAGTTTTCTTTCATAAATTAAAGCTTACCTAAGGACACAAACCAGAGGAATTGCAGGTGCAGAAAGTAAGGATATTACATAGATTTAGTCACTTGGTGGGTGAAAAACCTGTAAGAGTCATATGTTAACTATGGATTACCTATTTGATTACTCAAGTACTCTCTTTAATGTGTGTCTGTGTGCTCAGTTACTCAGTTGTGTCTGACTCTTTGCGACCCCATGGACCATAGCCCACTAGGCTCCTCTGTCCATGGAGTTCTCCAGGCAAGAATACTGGAGTGGGTTGCCATTTCCTACTCCAGGGGGTCTTCCTAACCCCAGGATTGAACCTGTGTCTCTTGCATCTCCTAGATTGGCAAGCTGATTCTTTACCACTGTGCTACCTGGGAAGACCCACTCTTTTTAATATTGCCCCTAACCTGTTAGCAGTGGTATTTTTGGCTAAAGATTGCATGAATCCTCTGTCTTCATTACATAAGCCAATCTGAAAACTATATGGACAATAAGATTCTAAAATTGTTTTACTGTTTTATTATAATTTCTCCATTTCAAATCTTTGGTGCTTATGAACTCTCGCTAAGCTATAGGCTTTTCATAATCTTGTCCCAGTCAAACTCTGTAACCTTATTTTGCATCATTTGTACCTCATTGTGAGACCTAAACATATTGAATGCCTCTCATTTCACTAAAATTAACATTATCCTGCTTAATGCCATTCCTACAAGCCCTATCACCCATTCTTATGCAGACAAGAGTTAATTGCCTTATTCCCCATTCATAATCATGTGACAGTCATTTCAAGGGTAGTTTCCCACCTAGATGGTATCCCTAATATCATTAACTATGTTATCATACAGTTCTTGTGTTTGCTGTTCATATAGCTGTTCATATGGTATTATTGTCACAATATACTTGTCTTCTATTCTTTTCTGCTGTTACTCAAATATTATGTTAATTTTAAGAGTGTCTGGCATTTCAGACTAGGTGTTGAAAATTATTAAATAAGTAAGAAAGTAAATAAAGTGAGCAGCCACAATATAATAAAAAGTACATCTCTAACCTCATAATTCGAGGTGAAGCTTTAGACAGTTTGAAAGTAAAGAACCAACACATTTGTTTTCCTGTTTTTAATTAAGTAAATGCTAAAATCCAATAGCTAAATAATATTAATTTGATTTGAGCTATCTATATAGCTTTGCTGTAAACATGGGCTGATTCTTTCAAATCTTAAAATGAAAAGGAATAGTCTTGTTTAGGGAGAGTAAAATGAATCATATGTATAATCTTTGAGAGAAACACTAAATCTACTCCTTCCATTCTGGTGAATCAGATTAAGCATAATGTCTTCAAGGCCAGAAGTCAGCCAATGAGCTTAAATTTTATTACCATTATGTCATAATGTGCATAAAGGAGGTTTTTACGTCTTTTTATGAAGGAACACAGGAGAAGACTGGAGTGCAGAATCCAAATTCTGTGATTATTTCCATACCTACACTTAAAACAGATATGAATACAAACATGATGTTCTGGCATTCATATCATCAAAATACAGAGATGTTGCTGTCTTAGAGGCAATTATACTCCTTTTCTTTGATTTAAACTTCTAGGGAAATTTGTTAATTGAAAATGTTTTGGCAGGGGAATCAAGATGGTGGAGTCAAACGACCCTGATCTCACTACCTCCCATGGGTACACTCAAGGATAGTTATCTATGAGAAAGACCTGAAAACTAACAGGAAATATTTTCTGCAGCTAAAGATATAAAGAAGGAACCACAGGGTGATGGATAGGAGGGATGGAGATGTCATACAGTTAGGATCCACATCTCTCATTTAGTGACTCACACACAGTGAGACTATCACAACCACAGGAATCCTCCCTGAAGAATGAGGGATCTGAAGCCCACAAGGAGCTCTCAAGCATAGGGTTCTGCACCAGGAAGACAAGTCCTCAGAGAGTTTGTCTGTGGAAATCAGAAGAGCTTACATTCAGGAGAGCCAGAGGGATGCCAGAGACTCCATTCTGAAAGGATGCATGAAATCTCATATTCTCTGAGTCCTGCAACTGCAGATGTAGCAGCTGGAAAAATGCCTGAGTCAGAACCACGTGCTGATCTTGGCGAGTTCCTCAGAGAGGCAGGAGGCGGCCAGAACTCACCTGGGAAATGCAGTCGCTGGCAGCAGTCATTTCTGAGATCTTGTTCTTTCACCACTGGCACCAGTGCTGGGAAGCACCATTTCAGAATCCTTTGTCTAGCCTGCCGGTTCCAGGGGCTTGCCTCACCCTCCAGCAGGCTTGCAGTAGACATGAAGGGCTGAGCCACACAGCCAGCCACATGGGTAAAATGCTCCATCTACCAACAGGTCTGCAGCTGTCATGAACCACTAGGCTGCAGAGCCAGCCTCTCAGGTAGACTGCCCTGCCCACCACTGAATCTACCCCAGGTGTGCACTGTCTGGAATTAAACCCAGCAATGCCAGGTTTCCTGCTCCACCTACCAGCAAACCCATAACAGCCACACAAGTTAGGTCCTCACAGGCTGCTGAGCCAGGGGCCCGCTCGCCTATAGATACCTAGTTATTGGCTTTGTCACAACAGAAGAGCATATACAGCTCACTCTGGATGTACCCCTGAAACATCTAGCTCTGATGGCCAGAGGGGAGCATGCTCATGGATCCTGTACCTAGTAGGATATTCCATAAAGCCACTTCTCCAAGATCAAAACACATAGTGGACCTGCTCAGTACATAGAAATAAAACAGGAAATTGGGCAAATTGAGAATACAGAGAAATATGTTCCAAACAAAGGAATAAGACAAAACACCAGAAAAAGAACTAAGTGAAATGGAGATAAGCAGTCTGCCCTGTAAAGAGTTTGAGGTAAGGATGTTCACTGAACTTAGGAGAAGTTGGATGAACACAGTAAGAGTTTTAACAGAGTTAAAAAATATAATCAATTAGAGCTGAAGGTTACAATGACTATGAATGAAAATACAGAGTAGAATGTATCAACAGAAGATGTTGTAGAAGAATGAAATAGTAATCTGGAAGACAGAGTAGTGGAATCACCCAAGATAACAGAAAAAATAATTTTAAAAACTGAGAGTAGGTTGAGACCTCTGGGACCATGTCAAGTGTACTAACATTGACTTTATAGGGGTCAAGAAAGAGAAAAACAGGCAGAAAACTTTTTTGAAGAAATAATAGTTTAATAATTTCCTAACCTGGGAAGGAAACAGACATCCAGATCATGGAAACAGACATCCAGATCTAGGAAGCACAGAGAATCCCAAACAAGCTGAACCCAAAGAAGTCTACATCAAAACATCTACATCTACATTACATTGAGAAAGTTAAAAAAAAAATCAATATTAAGAGATAATCTCTTAAACAGCAAGAGAAAAGAAACTAGTTAACATACAGAAGAATTTCCATAAGGCTATCAGCTGATTTTCAGTGGAATTTTTCATACCAGAGAGATTGGCACAATATATTCAGAGTGCTAAGAAAACTTGCCTTCCATGAAGCCCCACAATGGAAACTCTGCGATTAGGGTGCTAGATTGCTAAATGTAAAAAGCCAGCTTATACTGTGAAGGCAGGTTAGGCATACAGTAAACCTTCCTTTAAGACACATATTGTTGAGAATTGGCTTCATCTCTAAAGATGGCTAGGTTTAAGAAAGGCTATAACCCCGAATTTCTTATTTGCAAAACAGACAAATTCAGGGATAGTACTTCTGTTTTTCAGAATACTGACATTGCAGAATACACTTCCTCTACATATAGTTACTTAAAAATCCATCTCTTTTTAACATCTGAACTATGAGTCAGTTTTATCTGCCTTGCTGCAGTAACTCACTAATGGGGAAGGTGAATCATATAAAATTCATAATATATGAATAATCTGCAGCTAGTAGAATGGATGATTGAAGAGGATATGCTGCTGCTTTAGATGACAATAATGAACTTGATACGCAGATGCTGGATCTGTGTCAGTGAGGAAGACTTCCAGCTAGCGGTGCAGGCAATGTTAGAATAGTATTATATCTTGGATGACAGCACAATGTTATTGTAATGGACAGAGGAGGCTTTTATGCTAAAGTGAACAGATCCCCCTTTCTAGCTCTGTTGCCTACTTGCTATATGACCTTGATTATACATCGATATTGTTTCCCTTGCCCCATAATTTCTTTATCTGTAAAATGAGACAATGACATTTAAGTTGTAAACACATGCCACAAAATAAATAAAATAAATATACCTCATGTGGTTTCTAATAGTAATTAGTGTATACTAATGGTAGCATTTTAAAATTATTATTCTTATTTTATTTATATATTTTGGGAGTATAAAATGGATCCATGTTATATAGAGAAAGTGTAGAAAAATGGGATAACAACAATGTGTGTTGTAACAAGTCTGTAGTTACTGACTATATGTCAACTAAATGTCCTCTGAATTTTGTGTGTGTGATAGATGTATTTCATTCTGTGTATCTACAACTTATTTTTTTTAAAGCTGTGTTTCTTTTCAGAGATAAACCATTTTTAATTATTCATTCACTTATTTTTAATATTAATGCCAAATCTTATTTTAAGGAAAGGTTAGTGAGAAAAAAAAGAACAACATTCATTTAATTTTTTTTAATCCTTTGCCATTTGTGGAATGGCTGTTTGTTTTGTGGGAGAATGTTTGCAGCCCGCTGTAGCTATAGTAAATCCAAAACTAACTTGAGAAAGCCATACTTGTACTATCTCAGTAACATTTAGTTTTCTTTTTTTAAAAAGAGCAAAATTTATTTCTAATAAATGGCACTCATCTTCAAGTTCATTATTGACAGGTCCATTGTGTTAGGGGTACATTTTTTTCTCTGTGCTGGCTTAAAAATATACACATGCATCATGAAGAAGTAAACCTTTTTTACAAAAATTTTCACATTTACTTAAATGTAAATTTCACTCTTTTTTTTATTGAGGTATAATTGACATGCAACATTATATTAGTTTTAGTTATACAATATAATGGATCACAGCTTTGAAGGTGAGATACAATAGCCATGTAATCAGGCCTTGCTTACAAATGATACCCCTTAGAAGGAGTGGAGAGAAAGGTAAATACTTGTGTTTTTATTATTGTGATTTCTGCCACATTCTTATAGCACTTACCATACTTTATGATTGTTCTTATGTGACTGAAATATTCAACATCAAATTAAGCCTTTCGCTTTTTAGCTTAACCTCCAGCACAGCACCCACCTCAGTTAGAGCACAGTTTGTTGAATGAATGATCTCTTGAAAGATTAGATCTGTTTTCATAAAACTGTTTCTCATCTTCCCAGTTCTCTTGCTTTTCTTCTAAAAGTGTGAGTGTTGACCTGGAATAGATTAGTTGTATATTTTATGTTTTTTGTCAGAAATCTTAAAATAGGGTAATATTTTCTTTCATAAAATCACACAGAGATCAGCTTCCTACCATTTCCTTTATTTGTATGTAAACATATTTTTTCTCTTTACAAATTTAAGAAACTCTAGTAAACTCTTGGGATTAAAAGGAGGTTCTCAGTTCTCTTGTGAGAATTTGACTTAGACTAAAATGGCGGTTAAATTGTAAGTTAAGAAGAAAGAAAGTAAGCATACACAGCTGAAAATAGACATTAAGTGTGGTTTCAATGAAAGCCAATTTAACTCAGAGTTTAATTCTGAAATCAAGCAGAGCCACATGTGAATACGTACAAATCAAAATGGTAACTGTGCCAGTCTAAGAAGTAAACAGCATTATTATTGCAAAATTGTATTATACCAATTCAGATTATAAACTTGTTTTTAAACTAACCAAATAACAACAAAAGGCTTTCTGGAAAATTCCTTGTAAGCAGTATAATTTTATGTTATAATTCATGTAATATGTACTTACTATCTACTATGTGTTTGGCACTAACTTAAATAATTCAATCATTCTTGGTGAGGGCAGAAAAACAATTCTTAGTGATAATAGCTTTCGACTACTGTTTTAAAATTTTTTTCGTGGCTAGAGATCAGATATTCTTTTGTGACCGTTTCACGGCATGAAATCAAAATATATAAACCTTAGATTTCAATAATAACTTGGTTCTTAGAACTATGGAATTATCAATGAATCTTGTTTTATAGAACATTTCATTTGAAATAATTTCAAATGAATCATAAATGAACATCACAAGCACCAAACAATAGTAAATTATTGAAAAAAGCTTTCCCGTCAAGCTGCTTTCTATAATTACATCCTTTTTACTCTATTTGCTGCAATTGTTTTTTTCTGAATCTGTTTTTTTTCTAAATTTCAGAGCTGTAACTTTTAAATACACATTTTTTTTAATCATTTTAATTCCTGATTTTTATCCCAATGTTTGAAATTTAAAATGTTTTCTTCTCTAGCTGTCTTATGGTAATTTTTAAAACTAACACTATAATGCACATGGGATTAATTTGGCTTATGTTGTAAATTGTAGCTCTAAAGCAAATTTTTGTCTTCAAATTCCTAACATTTTATCTCAGTGTTACTGATTAAATAAGCTGTTTTTCCATTATTTTCAGATGCTTCTTTTGTAAATATTATATCTTTATGTACAATTTTTCTATTTCCTTGTGGAAGTTTTATTTTTGTACCAGTGACACACTGTTTTAATTATTATGGGCCCAAAAAAGTTGATTGTCTGGTAAGAAATTTCTTCCTCGCTGAATATATTCTTGCATGTTTTTACCCATTCTTCCTTACTTGATTTAGATATTATTCTTTTTTTTAAAATTCTGCAGCAGTGTGTATCACCTGCTTATATAGTTCCATAAATAAACAAATAAACAAATAAATAAACTGGGAAAAAATTGCACATTATAATATCTTTCCATCCTTTCAACTTTTATATTATCTTTCTAGAAAGTTTACCATTTCTTCATTCAGTCAAATAATTTCTCATTAAAATTATTGTTAATTATTTTACATATTGGGGGCAGGAGGAGAAAGGGACGACAGAGGATGAGATGGCTGGATGGCATCACTGACTCGATGGACGTGAGTCTGAGTGAACTCCGGGAGTTGGTGATGGACAGGGAGGCCTGGCGTGCTGCGATTCATGGGGTCGCAAAGACTCAGACACCACTGAGCGACTGAACTGAACTGAACTGATTGTCAATTATATCTCCTGGTACATTTCTCAAATGACTCTGGTATATAACAAAATGATATATTTTTAAAATTATTGGCTTATTCATTTAATTTATTTATTAATTAAAATTTTTATTTGGTAGTTTTGGCTTTGCTAATCACAATATTATATAACTTCCTCATTGTTTCTTTTTTTGATAACTTTTATATCTGTTTTCACATTTTTCCCCAGTTTTATTGAAATATAACTGACATAAAGCACTGTATAAGTTTAACATGTATAGCTTGATATACTAATATCATGAAATGATTATCACAGTAAGTTTAGTGTATATCTATTATCTCATATAGATACAAAGTTAAAGAAATAATTTTTTTTTTTCATATAGTGAGAACTTGTAGGATTTACCATCTGTTTTAATAGCCTTCTGGAGAAGTAAACAGCAACCCACTCTAGTATTCTTTCCTGGAGAATCCCATGGACAGAGGAGCCTTGCAGGCTACTACAGTCCATGGGGTTGGAAAGAGTCAGACATGACTGAGCAGCCAACACTTAACAGCCTTCATATATCACATACAGCAGTTTTATCATATTGTGTATTACATCCCTGGTACTTGCTTATCACATAACTGAAAGTTTGTGCCTTTTGGCTTCCCTCATCTGATTCCCCCTCATCACCCCCACTGGCCCTGGTACCACAAATCTGGCCGGCCTCTTTTTCTGTGAGTTTGATTTTGAAATATAATTGACTTACAACACTATGTCAGTTCCTATTACAAAAACACTGTAAATTTTTATTTCTATACATTTCAAAATGTTACTGTATGTCACCACACAAAAATATAATTACTGACTGTATTCTCCACACTGTGCATTCCATAGACATGACTCATTTATTTTGCAACTTGAAAGTTTGTACCTCTTAATTTCCTACACCTTTTTTTCCCCTCCCTCTACTCCCTTCCCCTCTGGCAATCACCTATTTGATCTCTGTATCTAGAACGCTGTTTCTGTTTTGTTATGTTTGTTCATTTTTTTTTTTTTTAAGATTCCATGTATAAGTAAAATCACACAGTATTTGTCTTTTTCTCACTTATCTCACTTATTTCGAAATTCCCTCTAGATCTTTCCATGTTGTCACAAATGGTAAGATTTCATTTTTTTAATGGCTAATTTTCCATGGTATAAATATGTGACATCTTCTTTATCCATTCATTTATTGATTGATGAATAGCACTTGGGTTGCTTCCTTATCTTGGCTATCGTAAACAATGCTGCAGTGAACATAGGATGCATATATCTTTTCTAATTAATTTTTTGTTTTCTTTGATTAAATACCCAGGATTTAGAATTGCTCACCATATGATAGTTCTGTTTTTATTTGAGGAAATTCCATATTATTTTCTGTAGTGACTGCACAAATTTACCTTTCCAAAAGTGGTGCAGGAGGGTGCCTTTTTCTCCACATCCTTGTCAACAATTATAATTTGTTATCTTTTTGGTAACAATCATTCTGACAAATATGACATGATATCTCATTGTGGTTTTAATTTGCATTTCCCTGATGCTTAGTAATGTTGAGTGTTGTTGTTGGTTTTTTTTTTTTTTTTTGTAGGCCTACTGGCCATCTGCATGTCTTCTTTGGGAAAATTTCTCTTTGGATCCTATTCCATTTTTAAATAGTGTTATTTTTTTGATGTTGAGTTGTATGCATGTTTTTATGTATTTTGGATATCAACCCTTTATCAGATACATAGTTTGCAAATACCTTATCTCATCAAGTGGTGACCGCTTGATTTTGCTAATAGTTTTCTTTGCTGTGTAAAAGCTTTTTAGTTTTATATAGTCCTATTTGTTTATTTTTGCTTTTGTTTCCCTTGCCTGGTGAAATATAGCCAAAATTTTTTACCAAGACAGATGTTAAAGAACTTCCTATGTTTTCTCAAGAAGTTTTATGGTTTCAGGTCTTAAATTTAAGCCTTTAATCCATTTTGAATTTTGAATGTATTTTAAATTTAAATTTAATATTTGTAAAATATCCCATTGTTTCTTTCTTTGATGTCTTTTATTTCTCTTCTCATATTTTTTAGCCATCTATTAAAGACAATGCCATCTATTAAAGACATTCAAAAAACTAAGATCATGGCATCTGGTCACCTCACTTCATGGCAAATAGGTGGGGAAACAGAGGAAATGGTCACAGACTTTATATTTTTGGGCTCCAAAATCACTGCAGATGGTGACTGCAGCCATGAAATTATGACGCTTACTCCTTGGAAGAAAAGTCATGACCAACCTAAACAGCATATTAAAAAGCAGAGACATTGCTTTGCCAACAAAGTCCATCTAGTCAAAGCTATGGTTTTTCCAGTAGTTATGTATCGATGTGCTGCTGCTGCTGCTAAGTCACTTCCGTTGTATCCAACTCTGTGCGACCCCATAGACGGCAGCCCACTAGGCTCCCCCGTCCCTGGGTGTGAGAGTAGGACTATAAAGAAAGCTGAGTGCCAAAGAATTCAGGCTTTTGCACTGTGGTGTTGGAGAAGACTCTTGAGAATCCCTTGGATGGCAAGGAGATCCAACCAGTCCACCCTAAAGGAAAGCAGTCCTGAATATTCATTGGAAGGACTGATGTTGAAGCTGAAACTCCAATACTTTGGCCACCTGATGCAAAGAACTGACTCATTGGAAAAGACCCTGATGCTGGAAAAGACTGAAGGCAGGAGGAGAAAGGGAAGACAGAGGATGAGATGGTTGGATGGCATCACTGACTCAATGGGCATGAATTTGAGTAAACTCCAGGAGTTGGTGATGGACAGGGAGGCCTGGCATGATGCAGTCCTTGGGGTCACAAAGAATCAGACACGACTGAGTGACTGAACTCAAAGACAATTTAAATAATGGTAATATGTTGATGGTATGAATAATTTTTCCGCTGATTTTAATGACTGTGAAATTTCATTTGATAGTGCTTACAAATAAACTCAAGTAAGTTTCTTCTAGAAATATCTGTTGAATATATACTAAGAATGAATATTATGAAATATGGAACATTAAGGCAGTAAGGAGTAAAGTTTAGGAGTCTACCATCGAATTACTTACACATATATATATATTCACATACACATATACTTACATCATATTATAGAAAATTCTTAAGTTCCAAAGCTCACAGTACAGTCAGCAAATACTGCAGGTTTGCAGTAAAGTTGACTGCACCTCAAGAAGATGTTCAAAGATAAATGGATTTGGATAGATAGAGGATAGGCAGAGGGGAATTCTTGAGCATGGGGAAGGAAGAGCAAAGACATGGATACAGTATTCTCAAGGTATGCTCATATTATAGTCAGACCTGTTCAAGGTGAGAATAGTGGGCATGGTGTATCGATGGTTCATTTATCTAGCTTGTCTCACTCATGAGCCACACTTCTGCTCTTCTCTAGAACTGCCCGGTGTTTTGGATAGTGGGTGAGAGTTTACTCCTCTTCCCTGTTTGAACCCTAACTTCTTTCCCTGGTGTCCTTTGGCGAGATTAAACACTTTTAGCTTTGTATCCGGATTTACTCTCTAATGTGGTCTTTTTGTGATTATCTCCCTGGTCCTTTGACTTTGGTTGTTGAGCATGCTTTGCGGCTTTGCAACTGTGTACTATTGGCTTCGATACTGACTTGATGATGAAGAAAATCATTATTTGTTTTTTCCTTTAGATCTTCATGACAATTCTAGTCATTTTACTCCTCCCATTTGGAAGGAAGAGTACTCTTATTTTGCAGAGCTAACATGGGCAGATAAAATTGCAGGTGTGAATACTAAGGTAAGGGAATTATTTAGCAATAGAAAGCTCTTGAAGGGAATATGTTACAGTATATAACTATAGAATAACTATGATGAAAGGGAAGTTATACACAAAAATGTTTTATAGTTACTTCTTCGAAAAGAATTTAAGTATAATGTGACATACCATAGACTTTCGTTCTTAGGAACACAAGCCTCTGTGAAAATATGGAAGTTATTTGCATTACTAAAAGAAAGAATGTATCACAGTGTTTATTTACAAGTGAATTGTTTAACTTAAAATTAAATAGTTCCCCATTACCAAATAATAGTGATCCCAGTAACTAGTAATTCAGATTTCCCTGAAGAACTCTTAAGATACAACCTTGTGGTGAAAACTATATATTGTTTATTTTCTGTTCTTCATTCCTGAGCAAATTTTGACATTGATATTTGAAGGCCTTCAAAGTCTGTGAGTTCATACATATTTCTCATCAAATGTAAGGATCTCAAATTTTAAAAAAACCCACACATTTTCTGGTGATATTTTCATTTTTCCAAAAAGCATTAAAAAAAAAAACTCAATTTGTCTAATTTTGCAAATTCATCAAGAGTCTCAGGGTTTTAACATTTCTTAGTCATTGTAGAACACACTACATGAAATTTTAACCATTTTCATAGATCTGCCTATCTTTTAGAATTCTGGCATACTTGCATTGTGCCTCTTAGTAATTCAAGAGCAAGCCTCTAATAGTCAGGCTTGCTCTTTGATAACTTTTCATCCTAACTACTGGCAGATATTTAAGCCTAGATCCATATTAAAGATCCAGATATTTAAGCTAGTGAAAATCCACTAGAATTTTAATGTTTCAAAGTTCTATAGGTAGTAAGCATTTGGAAGAAGATACAGTTATGATAGGGTTTCAAAAAATAAATCACTGAACTCTTACTGAATTAAATGTACTCTATGACAAGTGGTACTTGTGACTATAAATGATATCACTGGCTATCATTATGTTACCTATTGTTTTCCCACTGATTGATAGGATGAACCTAGTAGGAAAAGTTGGTCTGATACAGTTATATGTTAAATTTTGTTCATATTTATATTGGCTTTGTTTTTCATTCTATAATAAATCTACTAAAATAATAGAGTTTTCTGTTACTGTATGTGTATGGGAGCTAAAACAAAAAAGTTAAATATAGATATTCCTTTTCCTTTTCTAAAAAACATAGCTCCACACGAATTTGAGACAGCAAATTAACAGTGTTTCAGAAAATATTGTCTAAAGAATTCTCTATGTAGATGATTGGCTTCCAAAAGCTAAATTTGAAAAAAACTAGAATCTGAATTCAGCATTTTCTTGTCATTCTGAAGACTTGACTTGCTCTAAAGCATGTACTATAAAAACAAAAGCTTGTTCGGCTTAAAAAAAAGACTTATTAGCAGTATTATCGTGACCCTTAGGGCAAAAGAAAAACAACTGTGTTCAGTTTGTCTAATTCAGTGCTGGCATTGAGTGTTAACAGTCCTAAAAATGCAAGTTGCACTTTTAATGCCTTTACTTGCAAGAGTTTTACAACTGCCATAGGAAATAAGAATGTGAGAAGCTCAAAATATTCTGAGTTCAGGAATGGTTTATATAAACAGTTCAAAGTCAGCAAAAGGGTTTCCAGAAACTCTTGTCAGATTTCTGCTTACAACTTATTGGACAAAGTTTTGTCCCACAACCATGGCTAGCTCCAGGACAGCTATTTAACTTCTGTTGGGAAGAGGGAGTTTATCAACACAGAAGTTAGTTGTGAATAATATTGGATCATACAGCAGTATATGTACCTATACTATATGCCCCATAATAGGCCATCTTTAATTTCTTCCTTCTTCAATTTAAACAAATTCCTTTACTTAACTAGTTGTTATAATAGTAGTAACATAATTTATCAAGCATTTCTGGGTGCTCAGTCATATTTCAAGCACTTTCCAAACAATTCTGGGGCAGGCTGCATTAAGCCCATTTTACAGATGAGAAAACTGAGGCACAAAGAAATAAAGTTAGTTATTTCAAAGTTAATATATGTAGTAATTGGCAGAAGGAAATACTCGGAAACCAGCGTCTTTATACTTTTGTCCCACCCCTTAATTGTAGATTAATGACTATGCCATTTCATTTCTTCAATGTCTTTCTTTTCCCTTTTTGTATTATGTTATTAATATTTTAAGTAGAATTCATTACTTTTGTTTGTTTTACTTAAAAAAAACTTAAGCCATTTATTCTTTGCAGCAAGAACATTTTCTAAAGATCAGATCTAAGATCAGATCATTTTCTAAATCATAATTCAGAAAGACTTGTCCACATTGTCTATCATATGTTACAAGCTGCCCAGGAATGCTTCATTTAGCATATTTTCAAAATGATAGATTATTCTCCATGCCCTCTAACAGCCCTTCAAGATCCATCATCATATAATCTCTGATTTAAAAAAATCAGATCTTTGAGGGTCCAGCAGAATATGTGACCTCAGTTCATTTTTTATGAGGGACAAAATAGTCAGATGGTTTGAGAGATTCATCCCTAGTAAGTTTGCAAAGAATCATCAATAAAGAAAGACAAAAATAATGCTTTGAGGTGAGGGCCAAGTGACAAGGAACTGGAATGCATCAGTTATAAAGGAGTAGGAGGTCTTCTGACTTCTTACATATATCCCTTTCCATAGGAGGGAAAAAATGCAGAGTTAATAGCTAAAATTGTATTTGATTTATAGGTGGATTTGGCTGATGTAAAAATAATTATAAATCACTCTGAGAATAATCTAAAAACATCAAGAATGCAACATATCCCTATTGGTACATGATCCCTTATTAGTAAAGAATGAAATAATGCAGGCTCTGATAATTCTTTCTCCCACGTTGGACAAACAGGCAGGATATTAGCGACTTGAAAGAATGCCAATGTGAGGCAATGTTTGGAATTTAACTAGCGCTCATAAATACAGGTAGATGTCATATGATCCTAGCACTGGGTCTGGTTTGGTTTGACCAGGCCTTTGATGAAGCATGCTATACAATAATCCAGAGTAATAGGTGAGAAGCTTTGAAAGAGTGTTGTTTAACATTTATGGGAATGCTCTACTAAACATTTAAACAATGGTAACTGTGGTTCCATAGAAACAGTGTGAGATGTACCAGTCAACAAAATCCAAGCAGAAACTGTATCCTGTGCAAGGAATTAAAACCCTGTGCAAATCAATTCTAACTCCTTCTCTCTTCTTCCTTCATACCACTATTATATTTCCATACTTACTCTGAGAAATCCTTCTTCTTTGCAAAACTGGATTTAAGTCTTCTAGACTTAAACAGATAGCATGATAATGGACTGTAATAAAAATGTTAGCTATAAATATAACTGTACACAGACAAGTCTTATTTTGGTACATCTCAGGCCAAGAAAAGATATTTTGAGTTAAGCATAATATTTTTTTTTTGCTATACTCTGCATGCTGTAAGTTTTGGAGTCTGTAATGCTTAAATTAGCATCTTCGATCTGACCATTATTATTTGAATGAACTTGAGTGATTTATTTAAAGATTTATTTGTGTTGAAAATAACATGGGTTTGCTATTGTATCCATGGTCATTAGACAACTCCCAGCAGAAAAACATTCTTGATTCCATGAGATGCAGTTTCTGGTAGTTAGTATCTGGTAGTAATCATGGAAATAGGTATTCTCATTCTCTTTTATTTTTATTCTGATTCTGTTCAATAAATCCATCCCCTTGGAACAGTAACAAATGTAAGCTATATTAGCAAGAAATCTATTGACAAACTCTAAGCCATCTATTTATTAGCATTATCTTAAGTTTTATTGAATTAAACACAATTTAAAGGTAGAAAGATTTATGCAGAAATAGTTGAATTATACTATGTCTCTCTCAATAATGAGAAAACAAATAATAAATCAGTGTCCCTAAGATATGCTTTTGATATTTACCAAGGACATATTTTATAGATTTTGCATTAAATCACCAATACCACTTCCCATGTTAGACCATACTTCTTACTCAGCAACTATCATACTGTATTGTAATTGTCTTCATTCCTCCTGAGATTATAAGCTCTTATATAAGCAAGACAAATAGCTAAAATATTTTAGGTTTTAAAATCTGGGGGCTGTGGTTCAGGTGATATTTAAAATATGAAGAAATGGAGGCAATCTATTGGCTACAAATGCATTTTACTGAAATAATAGTACTGTCTTAATATCCATTTTGACAGTATAGAAAATGTGCCTGAAGCTCAACAGCTCTTCAAACAAATGGCCATCAAATGGTAAACACAAGATGAAGGGTAACTCTGAATGTGTCATGAGAATCACTGAGGAAATAATAAAACAAAAATTGTATTGTTGAAATTAAAAACCTGGTTTTAAAAGGTGGCTTATCTCTTGATTAACCAGTGTGCTAGGGAGGAGACCATAGAGTACACAGCTGACTGGTTCATGTAATATGGTTCAAGTCGCCCTCCTACGTGTCCTAAGTGCTTCTTAGAAAGATATGACTTTCAGAACATTTTCCCAGAATGGAGGTTACTACTGGCATCACTTCACCTGTTAGGAGCCCAGGCATGTTTATATTTGTCATGTTTATTCATGAAATTAGAAGGAATAGGAATTTGGTCCTACATGAATTATCTTAAAACAGGATTTGTGAAAATTGTGGGTACCTAGCTGCATCCTATTGTATTTTCTATTATAATACAGCCCAGAACTCTTTCTTGTTGAGTATCTACCGTCTTCTTTGGTAATAATAATAAAAAAAGCACAGAACTACAACAGAGAAAGACGCTTGGGTAGAGGCGTTATGTTAGTAAGGTAATATTAGGTAACATAATCACAGGTTTTTAAAAATTGGGAGGTAGATATCTTTGGGGGTTCATTACACTTCATAACAAAGTCTGCTCTCTGGACCTCACAGTGTATAACCATCGCACATGTAAAATTCATTCACTCCATCTAAACGTTACCAAATGTCTCAATTCAACATAGCATCTCATCACCTCAGAAGTCCCACATTTATTCAGCTAAATCATCTAAATCAGGTATGCGTGTGGCTTGGGTATAATCCATTCCCAAAACACAATTCTTCTCTATGTTCAAACCTGTGAAACTCAAGAAATAAATTATATGCTCCCAAAATACAGTGGTGGGGCATTTATAGGATAGCAGTAATTTGATATCTCTATTCCTTTCAGTCCAAGCTAACAAAGGATTTGCTGGTATAAGATTATCAAGAACGTTATGAGTCTCCTGTGTATGTCACAGAAATTCATTCCATTAGATAAGAAGCCCTTCCACAGGCCTTTCTTAGAAAATGCCATCTCTATTTTTGGCTTTCGCTCACATAGTTGGAGGAATCCATTAGTCAGTCACATGTCTGATCTCTTCAAAGAGACATCACTGTGTTTGAACACTCAGAACTTTGGATTTTTCTAAAGCATTAGAAAAAGCTTGTCCAGACACAATCTTGGCTTTCCCTCCAGATCATTCTTTCTCAACGGTGGCTCTCCTAACAGTAGTGTCTTTTGCAATCTAGACAGCTAAGAACTATTTCATCAAGTCCTGACTTCCTTTTGACTAAACTCTCCTCTTCCTTATCTTTTTCCTCTTGCATTTTACTATAAGAAGCAGTAAGAAACCAAGCCATATCTTCAACATCTTCAACACTTTCCTGGGTTCAGAAAAAATATCCAAGTTCATCGCTTAAAAGTTCTGCTTCCCATGTAACTGTAGGACACAGTTCTGCTAAACTTTCCACCTCCATATAACCAGAATTTTCTTTCTGCCAATTTCTGGTAATGTTTCTCATTTCCTTTTGAGCCTTTACCAACAATGCTTTTACATTCCTTTCAAGAGCCAGCTTATGATAACTAAGTATTCTCTAAGAAAATACAGCTTTTCTCTACTTTTCTTCTCACTTCCAAGTCTTTACTAGCAGAGTCACTAAAATCCATATTTTCACCAACAGTCTTTTCAGAGCAATCTGGGCTTTTTCTATCATGCTCCTCAAAATTCATCCAGTAACTATTCAAAGCCACTTCCACATTTTTAGATACTTCTTTCAGCAGCATCTCACTTTTTGTTACAGAAGTCTTAATAGTGTCCTATTGCTACTTAACCAAATTACTACAAACTTCATGACTTTAGTGACTTAAAACAACACTAATTCATTGTATTATAATTATGGAGGTCAGGAGACCAAAATATATCTTACTCGGCTAAGATAAAGATGTCAGTAGAGTTCTAGGTGATATTTATTCCTTTGTCTTTTGAAGCTTCTAGAAGCTTTGCCTATGTGGATAATCCAGGGACACCTTCCCATCTCAAGATTTTTACCTTAGTCACATTTGTGAAGTTTCTTTTTCTCCATGTAAGGCATTCACAGTTTCCAGGGATTAGGACATGACATCTTTGGGTGATGGGAGTGAGTGTTATTATTTCCTGCCATGAAAACATGCTACACAAAAGAATTTCTTGAGATCAGGGCTTGTACCTTCCTTTTTGCATCACAAATCCCTAGAATAGTCATAGCCTGTTACCTAGAAGGCACTCAGCAAATTAATAATTGTTTTAGTAAAAATAAAAATGTATTTGGTATCTATTGTAAGACACAGATTTTCTAGCTGACGGGAGATACAGTGGTAGATGAAACATAGTTCTTGTTTTCCTAGAACTTATATTCTAGTGTGAGAAAGCACAAAATATACACACAAAATAGGTATCAGATGATAATATGAAGAAAAATAAACCAGGGTGAGAACAAAATATTCTAGGTGTGCTTTGTAAGAAATCCCTTGCCATTTGATTGGACATTGGAAAGAACTGGGTAATCAAGACTTATGAACATTCAGTAGATGAACATTTCAGAAAGAGGATATAAGAAGTGCAAAGATTCTAATGTAGGAACTTGTGTAGATTTTGAAATTTTTAAAGAATTGTAAGGATGTAAATGAGAGAGGGTGGAGAACGGTATAAGGTGAGTTCAGACACTAGAAAGGGGAAAGACTGCATAGCATTTTGCAGTCTATGGTAAAGAGTTGACTTATACACAGATATGAAGTATAAAAACGTTACAGCATTGGAATTCAGTTCAGTCTCTCAGTCATGTCCAACTCCTTGTGACCCCATGAACTGCAGCACGCCAGCCCTCCCTGTCCATCACCAACTCCTGGAGTTTACTCAAACTCGTGTCCATTGAGTCAGTAATGCCATCCAACCATCTCATCCTCTGTCGTCCCCTTCTCCTTCCACCTTTAATCTTTCCCAGCATCAGGGTCTTTTCTGGTCAGTTCTTCACATCAGGTGGCCAAAGTACTGGAGTTTCAGCTTCAGCATCAGTCCTTCCAGTAAATACTCAGGACTGATTTCCTTTAGGATGGACTGGTTGGATCACCATGCTATCCAAGGGACTCTCAAGGGTCTTCTCCAACACCACAGTTCAAAAGGAATCAGTTCAGTACAGTTCAGTCACTCAGTTGTGTCTGACTCTTTGCAACCCCATGAATTGCAGGTTGCCAGGCCTCCCGGTCCATCACTAACTCCTGGAGCCCACCCAAACCCATGTTAATCGAGTCAGTGATGCAATCCAGCCATCTCATCCTCTGTCGTCCCCTTCTCCTCCTGCCCCCAATCCCTCCCAGCATCACAGTCTTTTCCAATGAGTCAACTCTTCGCATGAGATGGCCAAAGTATTGGAGTTTCAGCTTTAGCATCAGTTCCAAATAACACCCAGGACTGATCTCCTTCAGAATGGACTGGTTGGATCTCCTTGCAGTCCAAGGGACTCTCAAGAGTCTTCTCCAACACCACACTTCAAAAGCATCAATTCTTCAGTGCTCAGCCTTCTTCACAGTCCAACTCTCACATCCATACATGACCACTGGAAAAAACATAGCCTTGACTAGACGGACCTTTGTTGGCAAAGTAATGTCTCTGCTTTTGAATACGCTATCTAGGTTGGTCATAACTTTCCTTCCAAGGAGTAAGTGTCTTTTAATTTCATGGCTGCAGTCACCATCTGCAGTGATTTTAGAGCCCCCCAAAATAAAGTCTGACACTGTTTCCATTGTTTCTCCATCTATTTTCCATGAAATGATGGGACCAGATGCCATGATCTTCGTTTTCTGAATGTTGAGATTTAAGTCAACTTTTTCACTCTCCACTTTTGCTTTCATCAAGAGGCTTTTTAGTTCCTCTTCACTTTCTGCCATGAGGGTGGTGTCATCTGCATATCTGAGGTTATTGATATTTCTCCTGGCAATCTTGATTCCAGCTTGTGCTTCTTCCAGCCCAGCATTCCTCATGATGTACTCTGCATATAAGTTAAATAAGCAGGGTGACAATATACAACCTTGACATACTCCTTTGCCTATTTGGAACCGGTCTGTTGTTCCATGTCCAGTTCTAACTGTTGCTTCCTGACCTACATATAGGTTTATCAAGAGGCAGGTCAGGTGGTCTGGTATTCCCATTTCTTTCAGAATTTTCCACAGTTTGCTGTGATCCCTAGAGTCAAAGGCTTTGACATAGTCAATAAAGCAGAAATAGATGTTTTTGTGGAACTCTCTTTCTTTTACCATGATCCAGCGGATGCTGGCAATTTGATCTCTGGTTCCTCTGCCTTTTCTAAAACGAGCTTGAACATCTGGAATTTCATGGTTCACGTATTGCTGAAGCCTGGCTTGGAGAATTTTGAGAATTACTAGCGTATGAGATGAGTACAATTGTGCAGTAGTTTGAGCATTCTTTGTCATTGCCTTTCTTTGGGTTTGGAATGAAAATTGACCTTTTCCATTCCTATGGCCACTACTGAGTTTTCCAAATTTGCTGGCATATTGAGTGCAGCACTTTTACAGCATCATCTTTCAAGATTTGAAAGAGCTCAAACTGGAATGCCATCACCTCCACTAGCTTTGTTCGTAGTGATGCTTTCTAAGGCCCATTTGACTTCACATTCCAGGATGTCTGGCTTTAGGTGAGTGATCATACCATCATGATTATCTGGGTCGTGAAGATCTTTTTTGTACAGTTCTTCTGTGTATTCTTGCCACCTCTTCTTAATATCTTTTGCTTCTGTTAGGTCCATACCATTTCTGTCCTTTATCGAGCCCATCTTTGCATGAAATGTTCCCTTGGTGTCTCTAATTTTCTTGAGGAGATCCCTAGTCTTTCCCATTCTGTCATTTTCCTCTATTTCTTTGCATTGATTGCTGAGGAAGGCTTTCTTATTTCTCCTTGCTATTCTTTGGAACTCTGCATTCAGATGCTTATATCTTTCCTTTTCTCTTTTGCTTTCTGCTTCTCTTCTTTTCACAGCTATTTGTAAGGCCTCCCCAGACAGCCATTTGGCTTTTTTTGCATTTCTTTTCCATGGGGATGGTCTTGGTCCCTGTCTCCTGTACAATGTCATGAACCTCCGTCCATAGTTCATCAGGCACTCTATCTATCAGATCTAGTCTCTTAAATCTATTTCTCACTTCCACTGTATAATCATAAGGGGTTTGATTTAGGGCATACCTGAATGGTCTAGTGGAGGCAAGGTGAAGTCACTCAGTCGTGTCCGACCGACTCTTTGCGACCCTGTGGACTGTAATGTACTAGCCTTCTCCGTCCATGGGATTCTCCAGGCAAGAATACTGGAGTGGATTGCCATTTCCTTCTCCAGGGGATCTTCCCGACCCAGGGATCGAACCCAGATCTCCCGCATTGGAGGCAGATGCTTTAACCTCTGAGCCACCGGGGAAGGTCTAGTGGAGAGAGGCTGGCAAAAATCCAACTTGTTTCTTAATAGATTACTCTTGTTGCTGTGATGAAAATTAACTGTGGGGAGGTAAAGGTAGAAGCAGTTTAAGACAAGACAGGCCTATTTAAATAATCCCAGGGATAAGTGACGCTGACTTGATTAGACTCAAAACAGGGGTAAGGGACACAGATGTAGGGAACAAACATACGGACACCAGGGTGAAGAGGGGGTGCGATAAATGGGGAGCTTGGCATTGACATGTTTACACTATTACGTATAAACCAGATGACCAATGAGACCTACACTATACCACTGAAAGCTCTATTCAATGGTCTGTGGTGACCTAAATGGGAAGGAAATCCATAAAAAGAAAGGGATTTGTAGTTGTTTAGACACTAAGTCATGTCCAATTCTTTGTGACCCCATGGGCTTTAGCCTGCCAGGCTCCTCAGTTCATATAATTCCTGAGGCAAGAATACTGAAGTGGGTTGCCGTTTTCTTATCCAAGGGATCTTTCTGACCCAGCGATCAAACCCATGTCTCCTGCTTGGCAGGTCTTCACCACTGAGCAACCTGGAAATTCTACCTAAAATGAAGGGATATATGTATACACATAGCTGATTTACTTTGCTGTACAACAGAAACTAACACAACATTGTAAAATAACTGTACTCGGTAAAAATTTTTAAAAATCTATAGCTCACTCTGGATATATTTCTAAGGTGGTTCTTTTATGATTTACATGACAGATTGCATGTGGAAGATGTGGTGTGAAAGAGAGCACTTTAAGATATGATTTCAAGGATCTGGGCTGAGCATTTGGTAATTAGAGGAAGCATTTACTGAACTGGGGAAGATTACAGAACAAGAGCACAGTTTCAACGTTGGTTATGTTTTGACTGAGACTTTTATCAGAGATCAAGCAGAGATGCTGTGGAATCAGATGGATATGGGAGACTGGAGTTCAGAAGGGAGACTGGGGCTAGAGATAGACTTGGAGGAATCTCAGCATGTAGATGCCATTTAAAGCTATAAAATGGATGAAATCCCTACGGGAACAATTTCAGAAAATAAATGTTGCCAGAACTGAGCCAAGAGACACTCTTGTGTGTGGAGGTCAGGAGAATGAAGAAAATCTTGCAACAGAGTATTCCAACAAGCAGGCAGCAGCAATGAAGGAATGCATGAGATAGGGATGTTCAGATGTCAGGTAAAGACGGTCTTTCAAGAAAGGAGTGATCAAATTTGTCAGTTTTTGCTGAGATGTCAATGATATGAGAACAACAAAATAACCATTCATTTTGGCATCACGGAGGCAATTGTGGTTTGATGGACTCAGGAATAAGAATACATATTGACGACGTTAATTGTGGAGTCCCAAGAACCTTTACAATTCACTCAGCGACAAAGAATCCTATTGCATTTCTTGTTGTTGTTCAGTTGCTAAGTCATCAGCAACCCCATTGACTGTAGCCCACTAGGCTTCTTGGTCCATGGAATTCTCTAGGCAAGAATACTGGAGTGGGTTGCCATTTCCTTCTTCAGGATATCTTCCTAACTCAGGCATCAAACTCAAGTCTCCTGCCTTAGCAGGCAGATTCTTTACCACTGAGCCATCGGGAAAGCCCACATTGCATTTCTTATGGTTGGTAAATACCTAGAACTAATTGATGCTGTGTATGCAGTTTGGGGCTGACATAGTATAAATACTGGAGTTTCTTTGAAATTAAGACTTCTAGGTTGATTATCTTGAGTTTCTTTATTTGCAGAACTCCAAATATGTACTAGCTTTAAATTGCCTAAATTCCTTACCAATAGAAGACAGTATACCACCAGTATACTTACCAGTATAAGACAGACAAATCCATAAAATGTAGAGGCTACTGTAACTGAGGAAAATTCCATTTTTCTGGGAGAACACAACTCAGTGCAGGCAGAATAGTTTGAAGGCACTTTAACTTTTTACCTCATTTCTTCATGGTGCTGACAGAGATAAAGTATTCCAGCTCATACATTAGTTATGGGAATTATTTATTTGAAAATGCATCCATTCTCTTGAGACCAATGAATATGTCAATAATTAGTGTTTAGCTTCATATTCCCCTCTTCTTAGTAAAATCAACTATCAAAACATTGTTGGCTTATATGTGACTCCATATGTCTAAATCATAGACTGTATATTTGGTATCTTCTACGAAAAATAGGAACTACAGTACAGTACATAAAATCGTGAAACTTACATAGCCAAAACATTTTCAAGTTTTCTGCCAGTGTTCCTTATAGATCCCTTAAAATAAGATGCATAAATGAAAACAGTTCTGCACATTTCATTCATATTGTATTCAGGCTTTTTCATTTCCTTTCTGTAGAGATGAAATTTATAGAGGGCCTGGGATGGACAGGTAGCAGGGGAACACAACTGGAAAAAGGGGCATGTGAAAGAAATTGGTCAGATTGAATTTACAACGTGAAACAGTGATCCGAGGACAGAACTCATCTTTCCTGTGCCTGGCTTATTCTAGACAAATCTCAGGTTCTGAAGAGGTTAGAATTTAGCCTTGATGCCTCTTACAGTTTTGCTGTCTCCTCGTTTCCCTCTTGTTGAACACGTTCTTGCAGTGCTGTAGACGTATAGTTACAAATGTCATTGCTCTCTGTTTGAAATTCATTAGTCTTAGTTCTACCGGCTAGATCATAATGCATGTTCTTGGATTTTAATCTGGTAAAAAAAAAATCTGTGCTAAAAGTTGCTTAGTTTAATTCCGCATTAAAACCAAACAAAATAGCCAACCCACCAGCCTTTACTCAAAGTTTAAAATGAAAGCAAGTAGAAAGGGGTAAAAAAATGGGGGATAGCTGGCACGTGGCCAACTCCTTGCTTCACCTATAAAAACAACACTGACTGTGGACATGTGATGTCAGGAATGGACTCAAAAACCTCAGGATTTGAGCATGTAGGTCCTACTAATTTAGAAGAAAAATGATAGGTCACTTTTTGTCATGGGTTAAGTTTGCTTTCTCATCTCCGCTTTATTATTTAACTTCCCTAAGTACCAAGTTTTATTACCAAGTTTTATTGTTAGAATTAGACAGGTTTAAGTTTAAATCCCAATTTTGACACTTACTGGGAGATTTGACCCAGTTACTACCTTCTTTGTGTTTCATTTTCCTCAAACACAGAAGGGAGACAATCCTGACATCTTGAGATTGTTGTTGATGAGGATTTTATCTACAATTTATGAAAAAAGGACCTGTGTGAAATATAGACCCTGTAGATCTTAATTGGAAATTGAATAATATATAACTTGGAAATAATAAATTTGACTGTGTGTAATATGTATAATAACAAAGCAAATTTGGGGGAAATTATTTCTGGAGTATGGCCATTTTTCAGTTACAAGTAGAGTTTTTGGTTCACACTGTGAAGTGTTTAGTGCAGAAACATATCATTACAGAGAACAGTTTGAAATCTCAATTATATTTACTCATGAGGAATCATCGAGGTAAAAGAAATATAGAAGATTAATATCACATTGAAATTTTCACTACATGAATGATATTTCAGATGTCATTCCAGAAAACAAAGAAATTATTTATTCTTCTCAGAATGAAAGGATCTATTAGGTTTTGTAAGTAAATAGTGATACTACTTCTGACTTCATTCATCCATCATCCATCCATTGTATAAATCTATGTTTTTATATATCCTATAATTGTAAAATGCTTATAGTAAACATCAACAAAATCTTAGGATACAATAAATCTAGGATACCTTAACCTCTAATCACCTTCTTACTTAATTTCAGTTATTCTTTGAAATTTGGGAGAATCATATATTTAATTACACAAATTTGTCTACAGCTTGAGTTAGAATCACTGGTGACAAAATGATCATCTACAGTATGAACACAAAGTTGAACCGAATAGATTCCATAGAGTTGGGGCTTCCTAATGGTTCTCATGAGAAGTGTGTGGTTGACGGTATTATTGATTTCACACTAGGAACTTGTGGCCTCAAAATAATGCCTAACTTAGTCCCAAGCATGTTGTCCAACCTAATATAAAAACAGTAACAAACCTCAGTGTCTTCTGGAAAACAAACCTTTGAATCATTTAAGAATACAGACAACAAAATCAACTATTATCAGACTTTGGTTTATTGTAAAATTTAGCGAAGTTTATCTTGTAATCCCTGACCCCTTGCTCTGAAAACAAAAGCAAAGATATAATTATTGCTTATTCTTTTCCCCCTACTTTATTTGTGCCACTGTGAAAGAAGGGAGAAAAATCATCGTAATAAATAGACTTAAGAGAGAAAGAGAAATCAGTCCGGATGAGAAATACTAGGAGCAATAGAAATACCATCAAGCCATTCAAAATAAGCTTCCTTTTAAAAGGTTGTCGTACTTAAAAAAAAAAAAAAATTCACACCAAAAATATAGCAGCGGAGAAGGAGGATAAATACAAGTTAATTGCACACCAATCCCATGCATAAAACTGGGGCATTAGCCAAAGCAGTAGTATTCAGAATCCAATTTGGGACGCTTGTACAGTGCATGTGAGTCCCCTATGACTGAACTGTCACTGAACTGGTCCAAGTCTGAGGGGGTGTGGTGGCCTGGGACGTCATCTGCCAAAGTGTCCAGGTAGCTCCCAACGGAGATGCCGTCTAGCCCGTCACTGCCATCGTGGAGGCTGGTGCAGCTGCCATGTAAGGAGGTGCTCTGGCTCTCC
Source organism: Ovis canadensis (assembly GCF_042477335.2). Lineage (NCBI taxonomy): Eukaryota > Metazoa > Chordata > Mammalia > Artiodactyla > Bovidae > Ovis > Ovis canadensis. The sequence continues at coordinate 81,810,493 of NC_091246.1, read as the reverse complement.
AGTAAGCTGCACAGGCTGCCACTCAGACTGCTGCCTCGGCTGGTGATGGTGGCTTTCTCTTCAATCATCCACTTGATGGACTCGATGCTCTCGTTGATGAGGAGCAACTGGCGCATGAGCTTCCCGTCTGTGGCTCTGAGGTTAACCTGTGGAGGGCAGGGAGAGGGGAGACACCTGCCAGTTATTCTGTGTTCTCGAAAGACCCCAGAGTCATTTAAATTCTGCCTCCTGCAGTCCATCATTTTACATTCAGAGAATAAAATACAAATTTACTTGAGCACAGGATCTTTTTGAAAACTGCTTACAAAGGGTAGGAGTCATACTCAAAGAACTCACCTCCTTCCAGCCCTAACAGGCTCTGAAAGGGACTATAAACTCTCACTTCATCTCTGACCCTCACCAAGCTACCTGGAAATATCCTATTGAATGACAGATTCTGTCCAGAGACTTGTTCTGTCTATGCCCAGATTGTTTGTTGTTGTTTTAGTTGCTTAGCTGTGTCTGACTCTTTCGTGACCCCATGGACTGTAGTCCTCTATGCATGTGATTTCCCAGGCAACAATACTAGAGTGGGTTGCCATTTCCTTCTCCAGGGGATCTTCCTAACCCAGGGATTGAACCTGTGTCTCCTGCATTGGCAGGCAGAATTCTTTACCACTGAGCCACCAGGGAAGCTCAGATTTAATAGTTTATCCTTGTTAATTGAGAGTATGTGTATGGATATTGAGAGAAGGGGGGATAGGAATCTGTAGAAATTAAGGAATCATCATCATCATTGTAGCAGCTCCTATTTTTGAGAGATTATGTGACAAACACCATTTATAAAAGCTCAACACGCATTATATTGGGTTGGCCAAAAAGTTTGTTCAGGTTTTTTGATGTTATGGAAAAACCCAAGCGAACATTTGGTCAACTCAATGATAACCCTGTGCCTTAAGTATTATTATTTTTATCCCTCTTTTATAGATGAAGAAACTGAAATCTGAAAATAAAAAATTAAGAGTACAGAAAATGTCTGCACCTTTTATGACTATACTGACAAATATATAGTGCTGAGTAATGCTTTCATGTTTAACAGGAACCAAATTGTTTCAATATTTCCTGAATCCAAGAGGCTGATAAATGAGGCTGATCTACTTTACACGATGAAGTGTACAAGTATTTTCTGTAGATTTCATTATTTCCTTCAGATGTGTCAAGAGCAGCTCCAATCAAAACTGGGATATGAGACTGGGACAGTTCCCTTAAATGACTTCTAGGTATGTAGTCTTTCTGATGGTTTTAAATTACTTCAGAGAAATCTGTCTTCTTAGTTACAAAGCAGAATTTCTCTGTAGGCCCTTCAGTTCAACAGGAATATCTGTTAACATGAAGGGTGTTTCTGAAGGAAGTAGGGGGAGAGACGCTACAAGATAGCCCTTGTTCTGGTTGGAATTGAAGAGATAAGGCTCCTGCAGAGATTCCGGTGGACTGGACTGTGAGGCAAGGACAGATTTAGCCACCAGAGGTCCTAGTCACATTCATCAGGGTTTAAATGAAATTCCAGGTTTTTTCACCTGAGGTCTTTTAACCCAGGAGACTGGACCTTGCTTATTCTCTCTTGAACACACAGGAGAATTCAGATTTGCGCGTTTCTAGAATTATCCAAGGCACTCAGTTGTGAGTGACTCAAGTCAGAAGAGAGAAAGAAGCTTATATATGCATTTATATTGTAAATGTATTTCTAGGAAACAATCCATCTCTGAAAGGGAACTTTGGATTGAGTGAATGTGACAGATAGCCATTAGGAGAGATGAAATTTCTAGGATGACTTCAGAGATTTAAGATTGCAGGTAAACTACATGTGTACTACATATGTACACAAATGCTCACGTATGTATGTATGAAGTATGAAGTATAATTTAAAACCTGTTAATCTATCTAGGATATTAAATAAAGTGACTTAGGAGACTGCCTTATCTTCTCTAAGAAGTGTACCAAAAATTCTTAGGCAGTCAGCAAGGAAAATCAATTTTCTCTGAGCCATTCATGAACAGAGCTTAGTAAGTCTTGAGATGGTTTTCTATTTGTGGTGTTGTCTCAGTGACCTTGCTTTAAGGTTGTGTGGGGGAAGGAGGTTTTGTGGCAATTTTTTATATTTGAATTTACCCCCACACCCTATGAGTCATCAAAATACTGTTCAAATTACAAGTAATACAACAAATATTTACAAATCATCAACAATTTGCTTACGTCCACAGAGGAGCCAGGAAAATCAATAGAAGTCAAAGTCCTACAAAATTGTTCAGTTAAGCATCTGTAGCCGATAAAACATGCTGTGCCCATTGTAGGCACAGTGCAATGGAACTGTGACCATTTCCCAATAGCTCCCCAAATGAATCACAGCTGCATTTGTTCACATTCCCACCCTGTCCTGTCAGAATGTTCCTGCGCATGCCCAGATCTGGACATATTCCCTGTTACTCCCTTCACTTGAAATACTTGACTGTTTTCCCCTCCAAATCCTCCCCATTCTTGAAGTCCTAATTCTTCCGTGAAGTATCTCTTCTGCTGGCCTGTTTACCCTCTACTGTATAGTTTGTATCTGACAATCTACCTTAATTGTGTACACTTATGTTGCTACCTATTATTGTGTCTTTCAGCTGTTTCTTCAGCTAAGCTTGCAGTTCCTTAAAAAAGCCATGTCTTACGTTTTGTCCGTCTCTTATGGTCTGTTTTAAGGATGGATTGATTTTGCGGAGGGGAAATAGTCGCAATTTTAGGGTCTGAGAAAGTTCAGCCCTTAAGACAATGATGCACATTCCCAGCAACTGTGTCACTGGAGGGCTAAAACATACTTACACTTTTTTCCAGCAGTTTTTGTCTGAGCTACACAGTGGCTACATCACATAAGAAGTGTTCACTTTTGTTGAGCAATATGAATGAGAGGGGAGTAGACTCTGAAGTAACAAAAGCTTCCTTTGACCATGAAATGATTTATTTAAATAAAAAAATTCTTTTCTTCTGAAAGCAAACATTCACAGGCCATTGAACCACTGTAGGGGAAAATATGACGAAAGCAAGTCACTAAGAACGTGTTGGTCCGGCTGATAATGATTACCCACTTAACTGCATCTAACCCTGTGTCCTCCTGGGGAGAGAGTAAACAGCTTCCCACCGTGGGAGCCCTGAGCCATTCGGTTCCCATGGCTGTCTGCCTGTCACCTGGCACTCCACCTAATAGTGCTTTCTCCTGGAATTAAGGTGCAGTTATGCTCCTCCTGATGAACCTTCGAAGCAGGAACGATCCACCACCAGGACTAAATCACCATGTGGCTGCTGTCTCCAGCAGCTGCCCTGCCTTCCCTCACTGTCATGCACACCAGTCCTTAGGAAGTCTGCCCATCCATTCAGAAGACAGCAGTCTTGCCCAGTGGGCAGAAACCTGTGTGGTTTTCTCACTTGAGGTCTTACAAGATCCCAGGACGTTTCTCTGAGGACAGTGGTTGTTGGGAGGACTTCCTCATGGTCTGAGTCTAAGTGACCCTTCCTTGGAGAGCCCCTTCCTGATCAATCATAGTATCTAATTCTTATGCTTAGTTGTATACAGCATTTCTATATTTTTATATTCCCTTCATAATACTTATGACTAATGGAAATCATCCTACTTATTACTTGTTTACTTTTTATTTTCTGTCTCCCATATGAGCATGTAAGCCATCACAGAGGGCAGGGGTCTTGGTCTGTACTGTTCACCACTGTGCCCAAGACCTCCAAGAGTGCTTAACGCAGAGTGGATGTACAAGTCTTATTTGTCCAAGGCCTGAATGATTGCCATAAGCTGAACCATCTGTCAAGAATGCTCCTCCCTTGAGTTTTGCTATAAGTCAGTAATATCATAGGGCTTCCCTAGTGGCTTAGATGGTTAAGAATCTGCCTGCAATATGGGAGACCCAGGTTCAATCCCTGCATTGGGAAGATCCCCTGGAGAAGGGAATGGCAACCCACTCCAGTGTTCTTGCCTCAAGAATCCCATGGCAGAGGAGTCCATGGGGTCACAAAGTGTCGGACACAGATGACCGACTAACAATTGCTAGTGATACAGTGCTTGAGGGGAAAGAACAAGGTAGCAAGAAAGAGCTCTGCAGTATTACAGCATTCCAAGCATGAAATCCCACTCTCACCGATTCACAGAGTTCAAACACTGAGTAACTAGGTCAAAGTTATTCCCAGCTTAAATATACAGGTTACAACATAGTATCTCTGAAAGGAAGTGGGCTTCACGATGTAAATCACACTCCAAGCATTATTCTATAAACACTTAGTGAAAGAAATTAAACAAAGGGAACAAACAAATAGGATGCTACCAAAAAATATTTTTTGTAAGGTTTGCATTAATTGATCCAAAGAGATGTCAATGTCCTTTCCTCTTTTCCTCTTCACTTGTCACCTCTGGCCCTTAGTTATTGCAGTGCAGCCCATCTTCATAATTAATAAGCCTCTCATGCTTTGAAACTGTAGCATAATAGGTCTCTCAACTCTAGACAGAATGGAGACTGAAATTTCATGTCAATTATGATCAGAGAACTGGTATATAGAAGAACTTAATGGGGGGGGGGTCTTGAAAAGCAAATATTCTTAATAATAAACTTTTCCAGATCTATGTTTTTGTCCAATGTATCATTTTACTACTACAAAATTACAAAGGTTATGAATTGTCTCACTGGAATCCAAGAAAGAGAGAATACAGTCATGCTTTCACTTCATCATGAAGTTGCCAAATAAATTGACTTCTTTGGTGGTGGTGTATAAGGAACCCAGGGCAGAGCTCTGGCCTGTCATTGTTACAGTCTACCTTTGGGCAAGGTGACTTGGCATATACAATCTTCTTATATAAGAAGAAGAATCCTGGGGATTAATTTTGAGCTCTGGTGAGCTCCTGGACTCAATAGACATAGTAAAGCAGTCTGTGAACAAAGTCTTATTTCTGCCCAATATTTAAAATGTAATTCAGCAGAGAAATCCACATATACTTTTCTCTGCTCTCTGTATTTAGGTTTCATTGAAAATGTTATAGGAAGATTCTGTAGATCAGATCATCTCAGGATTTCCCTTCACTCTTAACAGTCTCTGATTGTCATTCCTGTGGCCATTTGATTACTAAATTGTTTCTGCTGTGAGAGAATCATTCAAGCCATACAGGAGACAGAGCAATTAATTTACTGCTCCATTTCTGGCAAATTACTTAGCTAGTAAAAGCTCATGGCTAAAGTTTGAGCTCTGTGTGAATTTTAATCACCTTATCAGAAATTCTGTGGCGATAGTAATTTTAGCTCTTGCCATTTGGGTTTCTCTAAAAGTAATATTTGTGTTCTGTGCCAAGATAAACATACATACCATGTTTAATGGATCTATATATTAACTGAAATGGGTGAGCTGCTGAATATATCTGCCAAATAGGGACACTGCTCACTCCTTCTTGTCATCCTGCAGGCTTGCGTAGCACCAGTGTTCATATCTCTCACAAAGCTCTCCTGTACCATTCTTATCTTTTTATTTATGGGAATTGACTAGTCAGATAAAAGCAGGCCATCTCCCAGTTATGCAACCTACTGTAAAATCCACAGTATCCATGACCCAAATCCCAAATGCCCAGCAAGCTGTTATAGGAAGAAGACTACTTTGCAAGCAAGTTCGTGATCATGAATATAAAGGAAGGAGAATAAATTAGATTTGCCTTTTAATGTGACGCCCTAATCCTAGTGTCTAAGATGAAAAAACCAATCAGCATTTTTTTTTCCAAATTTCTAATTGATGGAAGGCCTTTTTTCTAGCTGTATTTATTTCTAAATATCTAAAAAAAAAAATCAGAAGCATCTAATGTACTAAATTAAAAGGCTGTTGTAAAGATACTTAGAATATTGTTTCTCCAATAGTTTATCCCAGTTTATCTGCATGTTCCCTTTGTATAACCTCCTCTTGTCTAAATGTACTCCTTCCTCAAATTCACCACATCCTCAATTTGAAGAATACAGATTTCCTGTCTACTCATCCTTAAAATTTCCAGCAGTTTTATTAATAGCTGTATTTCTAAAGCACTCCTGTTTCGTCCAGAGGACCCTTAAGGATGGCACCATCTTACTGCAGTCTGAGAAGACACAGTATAATACTTGCATCCAATGCTTCGGGTTTAGAATGCTTTAGGAGATGAGCATGCAGCATTTGCAAGTCAGAGCTAGTCTGCCAAAGTTTTCCTCTGCTTTCGTAGCCAGTTCAAAATTTACAACAGAATTTGTTTTGAATTGGGAAACAGAGGATTCCATTTTTCTATCAGTCAGCTTTGTCTTCGTCCATTTGAATTGTTTTTATGTGGAACTGAACAATAACTAAAACAGTTCACTGTTTTCCCAAAACCTCATAGAGGGGTAATTTCCCCAAAGACTAAATTACATACATAAAAACACTATCATCAGCACAGCTGACCAATTGATATTGTTTTGATAAATCAGATAGCTGCATCTGGTTTATCTGAAAGGGGCACATGTGACTCTCCTGAATCTTGAACATAAATTCCTGCCATCAAGCCTGCTCATGAGATCTGTCTAGTGTCTGCTGGTGAGTCCTCTGATTACCAAAGTAAGACAGAGAACTCTACAGCCTTATTCGGTCAGGTTTTAGCTCCAGCTGATACTTAGATGCCTGTGATGAAAACTCTTTTACCATAACCTAATACAGTGAAAATTTTTTTCTTGAGAGATTTCAATATGTATATGCAAAGTATAATTCTGGCTAATGTATGAGACTATAAATCACCTGAGCTGAAATTCATTTGGAATGATGTCACTGAAACATGGACTCCCCATATTTGTAATAGAAGAGCTCCCACACAGAACACAGACCAGAAGAGTTTCTGCTAACTTATAATAAATGTTCTTTCTGCATGTTCATTTTTCTAATTTAGAATTTAAAGTGCGATTTTTACACGGAAGGGTTGGATTTGGTAACGTGCCGCCCTGTGATTTGTATCGGCTGTGTCTCCAATGGGAGGGAAGCAGGAGGCAGGGTGGTTTGCTGGGAAATGTTGAACGGTTGGCTCCCTGGAAAGCTACACACACACAAACACGCATACATGCATGTAATAGAAACTGTGCTGATACAAATAATACTAAAATATTTTTATAAAATATATATAATTTTTATAAAATATTTTATAAAATAAAATATACAGTACCTTTTATTGTAAACTTCATGTACTGTAACTGATTCTCAGAGACTCCTTTTGTTTATTTTTGTTGAATTATTGTACGTACAGCAACTTCTAGTTTCAGTCCAACCATAATTGAACAAATAGAATTGATCTCAGTCCACTAACTCTTTTCTAAATAATTTTTCTTCCTTAAGCCTGATATGTGATCTGTTGTTTAACCATTTTCCACCCTAGTGCAAATTATATTCATTAAATTGAAAACTGTTTCAGCCTCAGCATGAGTTACATCTGAGCTTTATGGATTTGTCAGTGATGGGAGCAATTTGGCTGAGTTGGATGAGTTTTTGACTGCATAGAGAGCATTTCCCAGTAATTTTTTTGTGCTATGGATAATATAATAGCTAAGGACATGACACAGTTTTAAGTTGAATCTGTAGTATCAACATTTTCCCCATTAGATCATTTTCCCCTTAAGATCATTGTCTTAAGATAATCAACAAAGTTAAGTCAAGTTCTGATTTATGAAGTTTTATAGTTTCTATGCTGTAAATACTCCTACAATGGCCAGTGTCCAGCTGCCAACATGATGTCACTAAACATACAGTTGGTATGGAAAGGAATTTTATCTTTTCCCCTAAGTAGAATTTGAGGGAGATGTAAAATATTTACACCAAAGTTATTAGTGGTCTTTTATGGAAAGGTTTCAAATACTGAATATGATTATTCTTTAAGCATCATTGAGATATAAAATCTATTTGGAAAGGGAATAATCAAGATACTTAGAACCCACTTAGTGTTTATATTTCTATATTCTAATTTTTCATGGATTTATTTCCAAAATATGCTGTGCACTTCTCCATCTCTGTAACTAGAACAAAGTAGTAGAACCAAACAGAATCAAATAGTAGTAAGAGGCCACCACCATGAACAGAGTTTTTCTAATTCAGAGTTATTCACCAATGCACTTAGGGGTTACTGAGGTAATAGCTTGTTAGTCCTTTCATATGGTCCCTTCTTATAAAAGTGCTCAATTTTCTCTTCCAGTAACTACTAGATATTGATATTGGATCTGTTTGCCATAGTTCTTATGCTGCTTTTTCTTCCTCAGTCCATTAATTCTTTCTAATCTGCTATCTGCAGCCCAGCAGTACTTCAGGAATACTTCAGTAACTATAATTTTCCTATTTGTTGAGTATGAGAGAACTGAGTTGCAAGGAAAACTAACCTTTGCAATTCTTAGAAAGTGACTTTAAGCAGTGAGTAAAATTAGGTGAAGAAGCAGCCTCTGCAAAGAGTAAAGTATGTGGGCCTTGCTTCCTGGAGCAGTGCTTCTTGACATACACATTCCCTTGGAGTCTTGTTAAAATTCAGATTCTCTTCACTAATTCTGTGATCCTGCATTTCTAACAAGCCCTCAGCAGATGCCAGTACAGGTAGGCAGCCTCTAAGATGCCTCCCAGTAAGACCCCCTCTCTCCTGGTATCTATATTCTTGTGTAATTCCCTGCCCGAGTGTAGACTGGACCTTTCGACTGGTTTCCTAGGAATACAGTATGGCAAAATGATGGGATGTCAGTTCTGAGAAAATATTACAAAAAGACTGTTTTCTGTCTTGGGTACATTCCTCTACTTGCTGAGAGGAGACGCATCTGCCAGGCTGTGAGGTGTACTACTGTGAGATCTCCATGATAAGGAACTGATATCTCTGGACAATAGTTAGCAAGGGGCTAGACGCCGAAGAATTGATGCTTTTGAACTGTGTTGTTGGAGAAGACTCTTGAGAGTCCCTTGGACTGCAAGGAGATCCAACCAGTCCATTCTGAAGGAGATCAGCCCTGGGATTTCTTTGGAAGGAATGATGCTGAAGCTGAAACTCCAGTACTTTGGCCACCTCATGCGAAGAGTTGACTCATTGGAAAAGACTCTGATGCTGGGAGGGACTGGGGGCAGGAGGAAAAGGGGACGACAGAGGATGAGATGGCTGGATGGCATCACCGACTCGATGGATGTGAGTTTGAGTGAACTCCGGGAGTTGGTGATGGACAGGGAGGCCTGGCATGCTGCGATTCATGGGGTCGCAAAGAGTCAGACATGACTGAGTTACTGAACTGAACTGAGGCCTGCCCACTACTACTGCCTGTGTGAGTGAGCATGACGCAGTGAGGGGGCTGTGAAATGACTGCAGCTCCATCTGATGTGCTAATTGCAGACTTCAAAGAGACTCAAGCCAGAGACACTCGGTTTACCTGTGCCAGACTTCTGCCTCACAGAAATTGAGATAACACATTTGCTGTTTGCCTTGGTAAAGTTTGGAGTATTTGTTACACAGCATGGATAAACATACATCAATGCCATTGGTATATGGGCTACACTTTGAGTAGCAAGGACCTATATATCTTTTCTATTTGTGGATAATTTGGGGTGATAGATGCTGGACCACCATGTCTGTGGAATGCTACTCTCCTGGCATATTGTTTTATAGCTTGAAAAAAGTAAAAAATTGAGTAAATAGTGAAATATACATTGATGGAGACAAGAAATGTTACAAAGAAGTCATAGTCTTCTTTGAGGGGCCATCTGCATCACCCACAGGACAAATGCATGGTTTATTATCCTGAAGGCGAAATGACAAATGATATCTCTGATATTCGGTGACATAGATGATGCTTTAAATAGAGATCACTTATAAATAATACTCCTATAATTTGAGGACCATAAAAAGTAGGGTATGCAATGATAAGATAATAAACTTAGATGTTAACATTCAGATAGCTTAAGAACTTAGAATACACTAAGACTAGTGACATCTTTGAGTTTTCAACACTGACAAGTTGACTAAATTTTAACCCTGCTTTTCTGAATTCATTTAATTTGAAGGATTCACTTTAATGTGTCCTCACTAGGGGAAAGAAAGGAGGAGATAAGGAAAGCAAAGAATGTGTTTATTGTCTCCTATGAACCAGACTTTGTGTTTCACATATTAACCCATTTTTTTAGAAAGGGCCTCTGTAGAATGGTCCTTGTGCATAGGGAATATAACTGAGACACAAACCTTTTGTTAGAACCATTCATTTTTTAGCTAATGTTGATAATTTTATAATATTTGGAATGCTTCCTTTTATGATGAAGATCAGTTTTATTTTTCATATGATGCCTAAACACCAACTAAATATTGACATTTGGGAAAATTTGGGTGGGGCTCTCCAGAACATGAGTTGCAGCGCAGCAGTGATCTCACTCTATAAAGTGTGGCCAGTGAGAAACAACTCACTGATAATACACTGACTTTCTTATTTAGTGATTTTGTCTGATTAAAAAAATCTTTAGGAATATTAAACATATCTTCCATTTATTAGTTGCTTCCTATATATTATGTCTTAAATATTAACTTATATATTTAATGTCATTATCATAATAAATCTGTAAAGCTGATTATGATTCTCACTGTGGTTCGAGTCTGACATATAAAGAGGTTGAAAGTTATCACTCCTGTTTCTCCATCTAGAAAAAAACGGAATAAACTGAAGATCAACAACTCTTCTTACATCCACCAGAGACTTAAGGTCACAGGGTAAACTGCTGCACCCAGGAGACAAAGAAGTGGAAACAGAGCATCTTTGCTTACCAAGAACAGATGCCCAGAAGCAGAAGGCCCTGGCTGGAGTTAGTAGGAAAACTTAAAACTATAATTGAATTGCTGGAGATTCATTGTAGACTAGCTTGAGAGTTAAAAACTCCACGTTAAAAACTTCAGGGGAAGCCCCACAGTTTCATGAGTTTTATCCCAGCAGCGCCACTAGGTCCCAACTTTCCCTGATGCTCTGATAGGGGCAGGAGCAAAGTAACCATTCTAAAATATGCCCAAAGCTCTCTATTCTCTTTCTCAGGGCCTGCTGTCAAGGAAAACTATTTACCAGAGCCTCACTGACGGGTTTTCCCAAAGCCTAACCAACATTTTTTGTTGTTGTTTAGTCACTAAGTCATATCCAGTTCTTTTGCGACTTCATGGACTGTAGCCTGCCAGGCTTCTCTGTCCATGGGATTTCCCAGGCAAGAACACGGGTGGGTTGCCGTTTCCTTCTCCAGGGGATGTTCCTGACCCAGGGATCAAACCCTCACCTCCTGCATCTCCTGCATTGGCAGGTGGATTCTTTACTGAGCCACCAGAAAACCAACTAGGGGTGAAGAGAAATGCCCATCTCAGGCTCACAAAAAGACTGAGACCAAACCATGGACTCTAGACTGCCTCTCCTCCCTACACCACACACCATGTCAATAGGGCTCCTGAAAATAACGGGGACAAGGAAACTCTAGGAAAACCCAAAGACAAAAAAAAAAGACCAAAAAAGAAAAGATACTAGAGGAGATATTAGTCTCTGACACCTACAGCTAACAGTAAACACAGTTTAACTCCTATTCAGATAAATATAAAACCTCACATTTCGGGTCTCTCTCAGTTCCTTTTATATCATACATAGCTTGCAACAAAAAATTACAGGACATTCTGAAAAGCAAAAAGTCTGAAGAGACAAGTCATGCATCAGAACCAGACTCAGATATGGTACAGATTTTGATATTATTAGACTGGGAATTTTAAGTAAGTATGATTAGTTTGATAAGGAATCTAATACAGAAAGTAGACAACATGCAAGAAGAGGTGTGTCATGTGAGCAGAGAGATAACATTTGGACAAACAATCGAAAGGAAATGCTGTAAGTCAGAAACACTGCAACATAAATGATGAATTCTTTTGATGCATGTATCAGTAGACTGGACACAGCTAAGGAAAGGATTCATGAGCTCAAAGAGCTTAACAATCTCTTCAGCAATGTGTTGAAGCATAGCCTAAGAGGCTTACCAAAGCATAATTTAATTACCAATGGAGAGATATGCTTGTATGACCTGTAATTTACTACTAATTTGGCTCAGACTTATAAATTTGTAAGTTGACGTGTAGATTTGTGTTTTGAAGACCTGAAAATGATTTTGGCCCAGTGGAAAGAAAAACATCTCAAAGCTATGGTTTTATTGTCCTGTTTGATGTTAAACGGCTTTGTCTCTAAACAGATTATTTCATATATCTTTCCTGAGAAATTACATAAACTCCAATTCTCTTTTGGGCCAGCTGTATCATCTTGCTGCTTTTTTCATTAAATAAGCTAAATAAATCTTCAGCAAGTGCTCCATCTATGTTTGTATGAGAACCATGTTTTTAACTATTTAAAAATTACACTTTGATAGGGTTGGAGGTTGCCGTCAAAATTCATAGTATGCCTGCCTGCTGGAACGGGTGAAACAGTTCCAAAGAAGGGGCCTTTGGAATAAAATTCTGACTCTCCATTTTCTTCTGATTTGGTGCCTTTTATTCTGGTTTGCTTGCTTCATTATTATTGTTTTGGATCCTTGGCTAATAGTTACCAGTTTTGGTTAACTCAATGTTTAGGTAATGTCCATTTTCTCAACTGGGTACTGAACACTCCTGTATTTAAAAAAAAAAAAAAGTATGCAAAACCAGCCAATTCCAGGAACTCGTGCAATGAACCAAGAGGCCAGTCAAGGTCCCATAATCTATAAATGATTTCCTGTTTGGGGTAGCACTAACTGGCAATCTGGTTTCATGATGTATTCACTTGGGATCTCTATAGGATGATGGGAATCTATTCTCTGTTGGGCGAGAGATGACACAGAGTTTGGTCAGTTGGTCTATATTGTTTGTCTTTTGTTGTGCTCAAATCCACGTAGAAAATATTATTTCCACTGAATAGGAGAAAAGCACTTTGAGAATGTGCGTTTTGTATTTTCTACCATCCTGTGCCTAGGGTGGTAGAACTGAAGTTTTAAGTCCTGTTGGTGGCTGTGTATTTGACAAAAACCTTTTACTGCTCACAAATAAGAAAATGAAATATTTCTCTACTTCTAGAATAAATTAAGTTATAGTGTCTTAGGAAAACAGAGAATTTTCTCATTAGAGATACTAATAAATACTTGGAAAATTTAATATTCTCAGAATTCCAAGAATGTAAATTGAACTTTAATATTTTGAATGTACTGACATTTTTCAGGGAAAAAAAATCCTTCACAATGTTAGCTTAGAAATATCAAAGTGAATTTTTAGACATGAATTGGTTTGGTAAATTTAGGTTATAAATAACTAAATGTCTTTTCCTTGCTTTTTTCAATATGGAGACCAAACATGTGATTTAATTTTTCTTGTTTAAGATTTGGATTTATTTTCTAATGAAGAGACTAGTTAATGCTAACTTCCTGAATCCCTTTAACTGGTTTACTGTTGAAATAAGCTAAGGTTTCTTCCATATATTGAGATTAAGAAAATATGCAATTATGTATTCAACTATATTTTCTTGGGCTCCAAAATCAATGAGGATGGCGACTGCAGCCATGAAATTAAAAGGTGCTTGCTCCTTGGAAGAACAGCTGTGACAAACCTAGATAGTATACTAAAAAGCAGAGACATCACTTTGCTGACAAAGGTCCATATAGTCAAAGCTATGGGTTTTCCAGAAGTCATGTATGGATGTGAGAGCTGGACCATGAAGAAGGCTGAGCGCTAAAGGATTGAGGCTTTGGAACTGTGGTTCTGGAGAAGTCTCTTGAGAGTCGCTTGGACAGAAAGGATGTCAAATCAGTCAATCCTAAAGGAAATCAATCCTGACTATTCATTGGAAGGGCTGATTCTGAAGCTGAAGCTCCAATACTTTGTCTGCTGATGCAAAGAGCTGACTCACTGGAAAAGACCCTGACACTGGGAAAAACTGAGGACAAGAGGAGGAGGAGGTGACAGGATGAGATGGTTGGGTGGCATCACTGACTTGATGGACATGAGTTTGAGCAAACTCAGGGAGATAGTGCTGGACAGAGAAGCCTGGTGAGCTACAATCCTTGTGGTTGCAGAGTCAGAAACAACTTAGCAACTGAACAAAAACAATATTAAGTTATAATTCTTAACCTTTTTTATTCAACTGTAATTGTGTTCTGTCAGTTCAAACATAATTTGGAGGACATGAATTATAGAACTTAAACTAATATAAATCAAGTTAATAAATCAAGTTATGGCTATAAATAATTTCTAAGGAAAACAGAATTTTCAGATGTATCACCAGTTGTTATGTATATCATTGCTTTTTATTTATAGAGTGGCTGAATCTTTGGGTCATTTTAATAAACATATTTTTGCATCCACGAAAGTGTTAAAGGTGTACACTCGGCTGTGAAGATCTTATAAAGTAGTTGTGTAAGCTTCGCTGGTCTCCTTCATGCTTGTGTATGACAGTGGTTACTCTCCAGTCTTTCTCTGAAAGGTTAGTAAGTTTGATTAAAACCTATGGCTTATATAGGTGGTTCAGACTAGACTAGAAATAATCATGGCAAAGAACTAAAACTAAGATATACTTTTGCTTGTCAAAAAAGAAGAGTATTTTTGTTCTCAGTAAAAGTGGTTTGTTCCAGAATGTGAAAGGAGATAGTAAAGAATAGAGCTTGAATTGAAATTGAAAACAGACTATACCAAAAATTCCAAAATTATTTGCCTTTAAATATCATATCTACAAAGGCTTCCCTGATGGTTCAGATAGTAAAGAATCTGCCTGCAATGCAGGAGACCCAGGTTTGGTCCCTGAGTCCGGAAGATCCCCTGGAGAAGGAAATGTCTAGCACTCCAGTATTCTGCCTGGAGAATTCCAGGGACAGAGGAGCCTGGCGGGCATATATAGTCAATGGGGTTGCAAAGAGTCAGAAATGACTGAGTGAATAATACACAAAGAATTATACGGGGAAAAAGTAATATAATGTGTAAAAATATCAGTAAAATTTGCTCAGTTTTGATGTCTTTATCAGGAGATAAAATTTTTAAATCTAAAAATACATTTAAAATAATGAATAACAACAAATTTCATTAAATGTTAAACAGTTTAGTTATCAAAGACATTTAGTCAATATGTTAGGAAACAAATTTTTAAAGGAGTTTATGGATGAAATACTACATTACCAATGCAAAGCTCAAAGTTGCTTTTTTGCCCTCTTCTGTTGGAATGAAAAATTGGTGTAGAATTTAGTTTGCTCTTAGTAAGAGATAGTAAAATGTCATTCTTCTGTTATCTGCCCAGATAGTAGAGATGCCTTATCTAACCTGAACATTTTCCATTCTTTGGGCTGATTTTGGCTTGTCCTTGAAAAAAAAAAAAAAAAGTTACTTAAAGAATTACTTAAAATTGTGACGAATTCTTAATGCCAAACAATGACCATTCATTGTTTCCAAGCACATAATGCTAGTGTTTTAATCAAACAACTAAATATATGCTAATAATACTTTAACTCTTTTAATTTTACCTTCCCAAGATAAGACCCTAAATTCAGGGGGAAATTTTTAAAATATCTTTTATGCCCAAGCTGTTCTTTATGGGCTTTGCAAAGGTCCCCATTTGCTAGACAGCAGGCACAGCAAATGACTGAACAAGCATGTGTTCCAATAAAAGTATTTACAAAAACATGTGAACTGGATTTAGGCAGTGGCTGCCAGGGTCCTAGTCTTACAGGTATTAAAACAAACCAAAAAAAAACAAAACAAAACAAAACAAAAAACAAAACCCACCACATCCTAATGAATTTAACTCAGTATATTTTTTTCAGGGACTTATTTGACCTCTGTGCCTCTATTCTTCCTTTATCCACCTTTTCCATCCTTACGGTTTCCCCTCATTAAAGGGCTAAAGACACCTTAGCATATGCTTGCTTTAGGTTTGTATGAGTCATTTTTTTCCCCTTTATTTTATTTTATCTTTTTTTTGGAATAATGTGCTTTGGTAGACTCAAACAGAGCCACCGCCAGAAATCTACGTAGAAAAGGCATAAATGCAGATGGGTCCAGGAAAGTATATGCAGCATAGACGATGTATGTGAAGGAACTGAAAAATGTGACTTTGTGTGACAAAAGTTTCTGTTAAGTATGTATCACTAAGTCTTTAACTCCTTTTTATCTTTAATCACTTTTAATCTCTAATTTATTCCATAAAAAGTTGCCTTTATTGTGTAAAAGAACATGCATACTCTGAATTTAATACTTTAAGTAATACTCCATAAGCTTTGTTTCTTCTGGGTGGGTCAAGGTGAATTCCAGGAGGAAGGAATGGATTAGCTCTTCATTTTGGCTGGCTTCCCCTCTCTCTGATTATCTGTGATTCAGCATATATCTAGTATTGTGATGATCCAGTGCTCTTCATTTTACTGAGAGCTTTACATTTTCCACAAATAGCTTAATGATATCTCTGTGCCCAAAGATTATCAGTAACTAAATTTATATGCTTCGATCTTTAGTGTTTTAGAAACTCAAATGTTTAAACTGCCCCTTTGCATGATACTATTTTGAAAAATTATTGTGTTTGCTTTATTTTAAATGAAATTTTTGAGCTTTTTAACATTGCCTCAAATGCTATATTCATTTTCCCAATTTAGTACTCTCCTAGAATTTTACTCTAATTAGATGATTTCACCTGGATGTGTAAGAATTTGTTCTTCTTTGAACAGTGAGGTAGTTTGTCATGTTTATATCTACACTGATCTATTTCTGGAAGAAATCACATACAATGCGTTTAAAACAGAGGTGATGGCGGAGTTGTTACTTATTGACACTAGTGATGTCCTGTGATTCAATTACCCATTGATGGTGGAGTTCAGTGAGGATAGCAAGAAAACCTAAAACTTTGAGTCTAGTCTTGGTTCTATTAGTAACTTAACTTGTAACAAGTCACCTAATCTTCCCATGCCTCCATTTCCCTATTAGATTCCTTTCAGCCCTAAATTGTCTTGATTCTCAAATGTAACGTGTTAATAGTAAATGACCAGTATACACTTTGCAAAGGAAATTGGAAGTTCCTCCATTTGTCCAATAGAATGCTGTCGGGATGATCCCAGAGTTCGATTCTGGTAGATGACTACATCAGTAGAAAGAGTTTATGCAAGAACGAGGGGATCTTTCAAGATAGAGGATTTTTCAAGACATGGCAGCAACAAACTTAGTGGTAACAATCGAATATAGAGACAAATGACAAGGAAGTAGTAAGCAGGGCCTCCTCCAGTGCAGTGGGTCTGTCCTGTCCATTCATCCTAGTTTCTTACTGGGATTATTAGTACTCGCCAAATCTATAAAGGTACGTTGAATGAAGAAATGAGTGAGAATGGAAAAAACAGGTCCATATGTATATGATAATGTAGCAGAGAATAAGTGTGTATTAATTTTCTTTGGGAAAAGAGGATGTATTTCAGTTGCCTAATGAAAAACAAGATGGATTTGGATAGAGAGATGAGTACGGGTGGCCAGTCAGGAAGGACATTATAATTGGAGCCTGTAATGAGGAAAATAGGCAAAGGTCTAGAAATGTATAAGTTCACTTCCTGCTCAGGCAGTGGAAAGCCAACCAGAGGACCTGAGGATCAAGAATGTGGTTGGAGGTGGGAATGTAGTTTGAAAGCATATCATGAAGGGAGTCTGGAGTGCTGGACAAGGATAAGATGCTGTGATAGTCCATGCCTTAGAGGCGTTCACCACATTCTCTTTAACATAAGCTCTCAATCAGAGTCTCTCCTCACTGCTGTAATGTGGGTTACTAAATCTAGCTGCCCTCAAGAGAGCTTCAGAGGGCTTCCTTAGTATCTCAGGCCTATTTTTAGTACGGGCAAAATTTTACTAGCTGCAGCAACAAAAGATATTACAGAAAACAATTTGGCCGTGTAGCGACATTAGCTAGGACTGGAGCTTAAACTGACACCAGAATGCTTTATTGTGTGCATCTTTTTCTTCTTGTTCAGTTGCTCAGTCATGTCCAATTCCTTGCGACCCCATGGGCTGCAGCATGCCAGGCTTCCCTTGTTCTTCACCGTCTCCCAGATCTTGCTCAAACTCTTGTCCATTGAGTCGGTGATGCCATCCAACCATCTGATCCTCTGTCATCCCCTTTTCCTCCTGCCTTCCATCTTTCCTAGAATCAGGGTCTTTTCTAATGAGTTGGCTCTTTGCATCAGATGGCCAAAATATTGGAGTTTCAACTTAAGCGTCAGTCCTTCCAATGAATATTCAGGACTGATTTCATTTAGGATTGACTGGTTTGATCTCCTTACAGTCCCAGGGACTCTCAAGAGTCTTCTTCAACACCACAGTTTGAAAGCACTAGTTCTTTGGTGCTCACCCTTCTTTATGGTCCAACTCTCACATCTATACATAACTACTGGAAAAACCATAGCTTTGCCTATACAGACCTTTGTTGGCAAAGTAATGTCTCTGCTTTTTAATATGCTGTCTGCTAAGTCACTTCAGTTGTATTCGACTCTGTGCGACCCCATAGACGGCAGCCCACCAGGCTCCACCATCCCTGGGATTCTCCAGGCAAGAACACTGGAGTGGGTTGCCATTTCCTTCTCCAACGCATGAAAGTGAAAAGTGAAAGTGAAGTCACTCAGTCGTGTCTGACTCTTAGCGACCCCATGGACTGCAGCCTACCAGACTCCTCCATCTATGGGATTTTCCAGGCAAGAGTATTGGAGTGGGGTGCCATTGCCTTCTCCGAATATGCTATCTAGGTTGGTCATAGCTTTTCTTCCAAGGAGCACATATCTTTTAATTTCATGGCTGCAGTCACCATTTGCAGTGATTTTGGAGCCCCCCAAAATGAAGGGGGGCTGTTCACTGTTGCCATTGTTTCCCTATCTATTTGCCATGAAGTGATGGGATCAGAGGCCATGATCTTCATTTTTTGAACGTTGAGTTTTAAGCCAGCTTTTTCTCTCTCCTCTTTCACCTTCATCAAGAGGCTCTTTAGTTCCTCTTTACTTTCTGCCATAAGGGTGATTGTCATCTGCATATCTGAGGTTATTGATATCTCTCCTGGCAATCTTGATTCCAGCTTGAGCTTCATCCAGCCTGGCATTTCATATGATGTATTCTGTACAGAAGTTAAATAAGAAGGGGGATAATATACAGTCTTGATGTACTCCTTTCCCGATTTTGAACCAGTCCTTTGTTCCATGTCCAGTTCTAGCTATTGCTTCTTGACCTGCATACAGGTTTCTCGGGAGCCAGGTGAGGTGGTCTGGTATTCCCACCTCTTTAAGAACTTTCCACCCTTTGTTGTGATCCGCACAGTCAATGAAGCAGAAGTAGATGTTTTTATGCAACTCTCTTGCTTTTTTGACAATCCAGCAAATACTGACAATTTCATTTCTGGTTCCTCTGCCTTTTCTAAATCCAGCTTGAACATCTGGATGTTCACGGTTCATATAATGTTGAAACCTAGCTTGGAGAATTTTGAGCATTACTTTGTTAGCGTGTGAGATGAGTACAATTGTATGGTAGTTTGAACAATATTTGGCATTGCCTTTCTTTGGAATTGGAATGAAAACTGACCTTTTCCAGTCCTGTCACCATTGTTGAGTTTTCCAAATTTGCTGGCATACTGAGTACAGCACTTTCACAGCATCATCTTTCAGGATTTGAAATAGCTCAGCTGGAATTCCATCACCTTCACTAGCTTTGTTCATTGTGATGGTTCCTAGGTCCCACTTGACTTTGCACTTCAGAATATCTGGCTCTACATGAGTGATAATGCCATCATGGTTATCTGGGTCATTAAGATCTGTTTTGTATAGTTCTGTGTATTCTTGCCACCTCTTCTTAATATCTTCTGCTTCTGTTTGGTAGATACAATTTCTGTCCTTTATTGCACCCATCTTCGCATGAAATGTTCCTTTGGTGTCTCTAATTTTTTCTTGAAGAGATCTCTAGTCTTTCTGATAGTATTGTTTTTCTATATTTCTTTGTATTGTTCAGTTCAGTTCAGTTGCTCAGTCGTGTCTGACTCTTTGTGACCCTATGAATTGCAGCGTGCCAGACCTCCCTGTCCATCACCAACTCCTGGAGTTCACTCAAACTCACGTCCATCGAGTCAGTGATGCCATCCAGCCATCTTATCCTCTGCCATCCCCTTTTCCTCCTGCCCGCAATCCCTCCCAGCATCAGAGTCTTTTCTAATGAGTCAACTCTTTGCATGAGATGGCCAAAGTACTGGAGTTTCAGCTTCAGCATCATTCCTTCCAAAGAACACCCAGGACTGATCTCCTTTAGAATGGACTGGTTGGATCTCCTTGCAGTCCAAGGGACTCTCAAGAGTCTTCTCCAACAACACAGTTCAAAAGCATCAATTCCTCAGCGCTCAGCTTTCTTCACAGTCCAACTCTCACATCCATGACTACTGGAAAAGCCATAGCCTTGATTAGATGGACCTTTGTTGGAAAAGTAACGTCTCTGCTTTTCAATATGCTGTCTAGGTTGGTCATAACTTTCCTTCAAAGGAGTAAGCGTCTTTTAATTTCATGGCTGCAATCACCATCTGCAGTGATTTTGGAGCCCCCCAAAAGGAAGTCTGACACTGTTTCCACTGTTTCCCCATCTATTTCCCATGAAGTGATGGGACCAGATCCCATGATCTTCGTTTTCTGAATGTTGAGCTTTAAGCCAACTTTTCCACTCTCCTCTTTCACTTTCATCAAGAAGCTTTTTAGTTCCTCTTCACTTTCTGCCATAAGGGTGGTGTCATCTGCATATCTGAGGTTATTGATATTTCTCCCGGCAATCTTGATTCCAGCTTGTGCTTCTTCCAGCCCAGCGTTTCTCATGATGTATTCTGCATATAAGTTAAATAAGCAGGGTGACAATATAGAGCCTCGATGTACTCCTTTTCCTATTTGGAACCAGTCTGTTGTTCCATGTCCCGTTCTAACTGTTGCTTTCTGACCTTCATACAGATTTCTCAAAAAGCAGGTCAGGTGGTCTGGGATTCCCATCTCTTTCAGAATTTTCCACAGTTTCTTGTGATCCACACAGTCAAAGGCTTTGGCATAGTCAATAAAGCAGAAATAGATGTTTTTCTGGAACTCTCTTGCTTTGTTCACATAGGAGGGCTTTTTATGTATTCTTTGGAACTCTGCATTCAGATAGGTATATCTTTCCTTTTCTCCTTTGCCTTTCACCTCTTTTTTCTCAGCTATTTGTAAGGCCTCTTCAGACAACCATTTTGCCAATTTGCATTTTATTTTCTTTTTCTGGATGGATGCAAACTCTTTCTAGGACTAATTTGCCAAACTAAATAGCCTACTAGTTCATGCTCCCGAATGCAAAATGATAGATTCATGTTTAGGAGGAACTGGGATGAGCATTAAAAAAATAAATAAATAAAAGTCTGTTTGTACATGTGAAGCAAGGCTGTTTTCTGTTTTTCAATCAGAAGCAAAGATGTGAGTGAAGTGACAGAGAAAGGCCCAGAGGTCTTGACTCCAAATTCTTATTCTGATCTCTGATTTCCTCCCCATAAACCCAGTCTTACTGTTCTTAAAATTCTCATAAGAAATATGCATTTCCTCTTGAGTTTTGACTTGTTCTCCCTATTTAGGGACATATTTAAATTTCTCTGAAGTCTATGTTTATGCTGCCTTTTTTTGTGTGACTACAAAGGAAGTTTGTTACATGCCTTTCAAATGCAATAACGTTGTTTCTAACTTAATTACTAAACAAACTATGTTTTAAATTGCTAAACAAACTTTATGTTTTAAATGAGTGCATTTAAAGTGTTCTCAAGAGAACAAGCAAGATTTCATTTTGAAATGCATCCTTACAGCAGTTTAATGAAGTTAATGCAGTAAATATTTCTTAAAAGGAGTGATAACTGAGAATTTCTGTTTCCCTTTAGAAGAAGAAATGTCTGATCCTCCATCCTGTAAACAAGGATATAGATTCCTCAGATATACAGTGACACCTGGCTCATTTCATTGTGAGCCAGTTTCTTGACAGCTTTAGCTATCATTTATATATTTAACCACTTTCAAAATAATATCCTGAGGCTACCTTAGAGACTCTGCTAGCTGGTAGAGTTGTTAGATGGTCTTGGAAAAAAGAAGCTGTGTGGAATAGCAATGTGATTATCATAATTAAGAAATCACATTCTCAGCTTATGCAACTCACTGGGGAAATTTTTCGTACCAAGGGTAAGAATCTGATCCTTATCTCTATGTATTAATAAAAGACCTAAATAGATTCAGTTGCTTTTACACCTTAATTTTATGATTAGTCCAAATTAAGAGGTATCAGTTTCTGTTTGAGCGTCTCAAGAGAGACTGCTGTTCAGAAATAATTTCTTTTTCAATGTTAAAATTACAAAGATACCAGACATTCGAATGATCTTAATAGATTCTTGCTCACACATTGGCAATACCATTTTACACAAAGACTTTACCTCTTTCCTCTAAATAAACTAAGAGAAGTAGACATTTTTGCTTTGTCTTTTCCTTTTTGACTTAGTATATTTGGGTATTTCTTTTCTTTATGAAGTTCCAGTCTCAAACAGGTAGGAAAATGGTATCCCAGGCAGTTTGGTATCCCAGGAAGAAGTAGAGTTTGGATCTTGAAAGTTCAGGTATAAAATCCAGTTATTCCATTAATTAGCTCTTAGGATTCATCAGTGAGACATGCTATTTAATATTTTCTCTGCACCAAAATTTTAATCCATAAAATGGTATATGTTACCCATTAGATTACTGCATTAGTATGGCTGGAAAAACTGCATGAAATAATATATACACATAACATAGAGCCTGGCCCAATGGTGCTCTCAAAGTGTAATTAACTCCTGAAGTTTGCAGCAGTAAACACCGACTTGGAAAAGAAAAAAAAGTCTCAAATCAAAAACCTGATGTTGTATACCTCAAGGAACTATAGAAAGAACAAACTAAACTGAAAACTAGCAAAATGAAGGAAATAAAAAAAAAAGAACAGAAATAAATAGAAAAGAGAATAGCAAAAATGATTTACAAAAAAAGAAATCAATGAAGCTAAGAGTCTCTCTTTTAAAAGATTTAAAAAATTGACAAACCCTTAGCTAGACTAAGGCAAAAAGAGAGAAAACTTAAACAAGAAAAATTAGAAATAAAAGAGGAGAAGCCACAGAAACAAAAAGATTTTGAGACTACTATAGACAATTATACACTAACAAATTGGATACCTAGTGGAAATGGCTACATTTCTAGAAAACCTACCAATACTGAATCATAAATAAATAAGACAACCTAAAAAGACCTATTCATGACAGGCTACCTCTAACAAAAAAGCACTTTGGTATATTGAATATTTCAAGCTGAAGGAGTTTGAGAAGATAGCAGAAGGAGGAAGGTCACTCTGACCACCTTCCCACATTCTTCTCCTGAAACATATGCTAAAACTCTCAGGTGAGAAGCACCTTCCCTTTCTTTAGAGGAAAGACGCATCCCCATCTTTAAAACCCAAGGGTATGCTAAAAAGAATCTGAACAAATAGGCCTTGTTAAATTTCCTCCAGTTCACTATACTGAGCTCATACTCTTCAGCCTATGCTATTTCTCCATGAGTGTCCATTCTTCAGCTAACCCAGCATAAAATAGTCAGTTTTAATCTTTTCTTCAGATGTTTATTTCCTTATGCAGACTCCTGTGTTATATAAACTTTATATTAAATAAATTTGCATGCTTTCCTCCTGTTAATTTGTCTTTGTCAGTTTAATTTTCAGACCCAGTTAGGGCACCTAAGAGGGACAGGAAATTTTTTTCTCTTTTATAAATTAGTAAGAAAGTTGAATTATCAGTCAAAAACCTCCTTACAAGAAAGACCAGAACCAGACAGCTTTACTGGAGAATTCTACCAAACATTTAAAGAATTAAGTACAATCCTTCTCAAACTCTTCCAAAAAACTTGAAAAGGAGGAAATACTTCCTTAGTCATTTTATAAGTCAGCATTACCCTGATACCAAAATGAAAGACATTATATAATATGAAAACTATAGCCCTAATAGCCCTGATTAACACTGATGCAAAAATCCGCAACAAAATGCTAGCAAATAGAATTAAAATACAAATTAAAAGGGCCTATGACCAAGTAGGATTTATTCCTGGAATGCAAAGATGATTCAAACATAGGAAAATCAGTTCAATATACCACAGTAGCAAACTGAAGGACAAAAGCCACATGGTCATCTCAATTGCCGCAGAAAAAGCATTTGAAAAACTTTGACATCCTGAATTGTTTCTAAAAAGTCTACCACATTTGAGGATGCTGAAATTCAAGGTAATTTAGCAGGTCAATGAAACTGACTGAATTTGTTTCCAATAAAAATCTGGTTGTTCCCTTGCTCAAAAAGATTATGCTATAGTTTCAGGATAGAAAATCTACACGATACACGTGAGTTAAGTCATTTTTAAAGTCATTGATATTTCAATCAAAATATCTAATATCATTGATACATATTATACTTCAGAATTACATGTACCCAATGAAAAATTAAATGAATTGATGAATGCATGCATGATTAATTCCATGAAACCAAAAAGTATATACCTTAAAGACAGGAATAAGAATCTCAGATTGCTAGTGGTAAAAGAAACCACAGTTAATAATTAAATCAGGCTACCACATTCTATGAGACCTGTATGTCAACTTAAGATTGATGACTTGCTCCACACCGTATCACCACTTAGTGGCAAAAATAATACTAACACTCTATCTTCTAGTTTCAATTCATTGATATTTCCACAACACTAAAAAGCTGAGATATGTTAAGTTATGGTCTGTTCTGTAGTATTAGCCTTTAACAGATCATCCACACCTTTTGATGATAGTTTAAGATTGGATAAAAATGAATCTTTTTTTTTTTTTTAAAGAAATCTACTTGGATTAAACAGGTGCTGATTTGAATAAGGATTCATGAACTATTTGATACTATTATATTTGATGTTATATTTCTTTGATCTAAATTTAACACGTATTTTAGAACCAAGAATCCTATCTCACATTTTGCTGTTGAAAAATTGGAGCCATGGAAGTATTATAATTAACTAAAACTTACATACCTGTTCAAAAAGGTAACTGAGAATAAAAATATATTGTTAATTTCTATTCTTATCCTTGCATATTCTGTTCCACCTGAAAAATCACTGGGGCCAAATTAAATGGTTTGCAAATAGCTGTTCTCTTACAGTAGAAAAATTAGCATAAATTCAATGTTAATTCATCACTTCTAGCTTTGAAAGATCACAAATGAGGGTGATTAAAAACAGATGCCTGGCATATGGCAACAGATGGGTCACCACATTTAAAAAGAGCTACTGGGAACAGGATGGTTCCTTTTACTTAATTCTTATCACATAAGGTGAAAAGGATGGAAAAGAAAACAGTCAAGGCAATGCAGGCATAACTGGGTCCAATTTTCCTATAGTTTTAAAATGTGTTTTTAAAATACAGGACTTAGTTTGCCCCTATGTTTTACATCATAATGTTGTCCGTAACCATGTAGAAAAATCAATAATAGAAAGAGTCAAACAAATATGGATAGAAACCTACAATACCTATTGGCAAAAAATAAGTCTGCTGGTGGCAAGATTTATTGAACAGATGGCACATGATGAATTCATCAGGACATGTCTAGACACCCAGATTCATAATAATATGAAGTGTTACTATTTTCACTCAGATGATGCCTTATCCTAATATTACACTGAAAATTTCATCTATGAAGCAATTACAGTTTTATAAATATATATGCCCTTTTTTATAAATTTGAAATAAGAATGATGCCTATGATAAAACTTACTTAATACCCATAAACCACTACAGAGATACCCTAAGATGCGATGATGCTTGCCTAATATACTAGCCTCTAAACTACTGTTCATTTTCAAGAAATAGTCAATGATCTATTTGGATTTGGTTCTATAAATACAACTATAAATTCAGGGGATAAAAAGAAATAAAATATTTGCATTCACACATGTTATATTGGCTTCCCTGGTAGCTCGGACAGTAGTCGGCCAGCAATGTGGAAGACCGGGGTTTGATTCCTGGGTCGGGAAGATCAGCTGGAGAAGGAAATGGCAACCCACTCCAGTACTCTTGACTGGGAAATCCCATGGATGGAGGAGCCTGGTAGGCTATAGTCCATGGAGTTGCAAAAAGTTGGACACGACTAAGCGACGTCACTTTCATTTTTCATGTTATACTACATAATAGCTGGATTTTATATAACTGTGTGCCACAGAATTAGCAAAGATGATGCCAAATCATTTCTTTTCCTTTGGGTATCAATCTTCTTAATAAAGCTATTAATACCTATTGATATCTGTCTATTAAAGAAAATACATAATTCCAACTGAAAAATCCTTGAAGAATTTTCTGAAGTTAAAAGTCAACAGCTTATCCTATTATTGTTATTGTCGTTGTTTAGTTGCTAAGTCTATCTGGCTCTTTTGCAACCCCATGGACTGTGTGTACTCCACCAACCTCCTCTGTCCATGTGATTTCCCAAGCAAGAACATGCCATTTCCTTCTCCAGGGGATCTTCCTGACCCAGGGATAGAACCTGAGTCTCCTGCATTGGCAAGTGGATTCTTTACCACTGAGCCATCAGGAAAGCCCCATAAAGCCCCATTCTATATTGTTGTTGAGTCGCTAAGTCATGTCTAGCTCTTTGTGACCCCATGAACCACAGCATGCCAGGCTTCCCCATCCTTCACAACAATCAGGGAAGCCCCATCCCATATTGTGCTGGTGGTGGTTTAGTCACTAAGTCATGTTGATTCTTGAGACCCCATGGACTGTAGCCTGCCAGGCTCCTCTGTCCATGTGATTCTCCAGGCAAGAATACTGGAGTTGGTTGCCATTTCCTTCTCCAGGGGATCTTCCTGACCCAGGGATCGAACCTGGGTCTCCTGCATCGCAAGTAGATCCTTTACCAACTGAGCTATGAGGGAAGTCCCCATCCCATATTTTAATACAGAATAAAAGCAAAACTACTATAATGAAAGTTCAGACTTACAGTCAAATATCACTAGAATTTATAATCATTGTCTAGAAGTTAAAATTTTGTTGGATGCAATTCAAAACATAACCAATGTTGTGCCTGCTGCTGCTGCTGCTGCTAAGTCCCTTCAGTCGTGTCCAACTCTGCGCGACCCCATAGAAGGCAGCCCATTAGGCTCCTCTGTCCCTGGGATTCTCCAGGCAAGAATACTGGAGTGGGTTGCCATTTCCTTCCCCAGTGCATGAAAGTGAAAAGGGAAAGTGAAGTCGCTCAGTCGTGCCTGACTCTTAGCGACCCCATGGACTGCAGCCTACCAGGCTCCTCTGTCTAGGTTCCTCTAAAACTAGGGAAATTTTTATTTTTCTTTTCCCATTGTCCATCTGATTCAGAGATGTTATTCTTGCAATCAGCTAAAACTTGACATTGGTCCCATCTAACAGTCTGTATATATGGCTTCTCTAAACTTATCAGAGTGATTCCCATTACCATTCTTCAGTAATAACATCTTTCTAGACTGGTTATACAATGTCAGAATTCACTGCTCAGATAAAGAGCAGCTGGAGATTATGTATTGAATTCTGAGAAATAAGCGTAGGTACCATAAGTAAAGCCCTGTGACCGATGTCAGAAATAGGAGGAATCCTGGTAGCAGTGCTTTTTAAATGTAGTGGAGGTTTTATTTTGATAAAAGTATTCAGTTTGAATTTTTGTTATATTGTTTATATAATCCCACTTAGAAAATTTAATAAGTTTTAATAAGTTTAATAAGTTCAGAATAACTTCCAAAGTAACAACAAAGAATTCTAACAATAATCATACTGCATACAAAATAATGGCTAGTTTTTAGTAAAGCACTAGTTCATGATGTGTGTGTGTCTATGTATTTCACCTAATTTTCACAAAAACTTTGATGGATATCATCCTCTTCAAATTGCAACTCAAAAAGGATCTGTAACTTGCCAGCTTCATACAATTGGAAACTGATGGAGCTGGGATTCAGTCTGAGATCTATAATGCGTGGTCATGCAGATGCTTACCTGCTCTTTTCCCCTCTGCAAGAGATCAGAAAACAGTATTCATGCACCCTTTAAAGAAAAACAAACTACTCAAATATTCAGTCTGACAAAAGAAAAAGGAATGAACAGTTGGAAAATCATGTTGTAAGAGGAATGACAATTATTCTGCCTGCCTAGGAATTATTAAGGAAATATTACATCATTACAACAAAAATATAAGAAACAAGTTAACTATCCAGTATTAGGGAAATGCACGGAAAACTGAGTATTTTTCAGGGAATGAAAATTAAGTTTAGAAAGATCATATAGGAAAAGGCTTATAATACAATGTCCAGCAAAAAAAAAAAATGAGCTACAAAAATAAATAAGGTGTAACTTCAACAATGCAAAGGAAAAATTACAGGAGAAAAATACTTTAAGAGAAAAATGTTACACTAGTGGCCTCAGGGTAATAATTTTTTGGTTCCTCCATCTTTTCCTTGTATTTTATGTACTTTCTAAAATATGTATCAGGAATATATATTACATTTTAATCAGAAAACTACTTTAATTTCAAAATAAAGCAAAGTCAGAATTATATAATTAGTTCATAGATAAATGTCATTTGGATAATTAAAACATAATTTTTTTTGCTTAGAAAATATCAACATACTAATAAAGGCAACTTAAATTTATTGAGGGCATATATTGTAATCATATAATCTGTAATTATGAAATTATACCTAGTAGGAAGAAAACAAAAATTTTTGACATATTTATATTTTGAATAAGTATAATCTTTTCTCTTTCCTTGTTCCAAAAATATTTTTGTCATTTTGTTATTCTGCTGCATACTTTCATTGCTCAGTAATAAACAGCATGCTTTCTTGTTTATGAGTATTTCAAAAAGACAGCATACTTTAAGGATCCCGTAATATAAAACACATGGAAACCATTTAGTTCTCAAGAGAACTTAAGAGAAAAATAATATATTAAAAAATACAGCTTTTGTTACATGGTCTTTAGTGAAAAAAGTGAAAGTGTTAGTTGCTTGGTTGTGTCCAACTCTATGTGACCCCCTGGACTGTATATAGTCCACAAGGCTCCTCTGCCCATGAAATTCTCTAGGCAAGAATACTGGAGTGGGTAGCCACTATTGGTCCTTAGTGCCAGTCAAATCATATTCAAACTTCTTAGATTAGTATTTTCTATTCATTTGGGTAATTTTACCTTTCCAATATTCTTTTCATTGACTCCAGCATAATCTTCTCATCCACCCCAATCATTCTCATTACAGTTGAACAGGCAGTCAGTGCTTTATACGATCCTAAATTTGCTCAAGCTGATATTTCTACTGACAGTTATTCTCCTAATTACTTTCTAGACAGCTTTATTCATTTATTTCTCTACTACTGAGCTCTTAAACTTTGCTGAATTCTAGAAATGAAATAACTGAATGAGATTCTGGCTTTGAGAGAACTTATAATCTTATGAGGGATATAAAAAAAACAAAATACAGTATTATCCATGACATGACTGGAACAATAAAAAATCAGAGTTAACAGGAAGTGGGAAGGATGAGGATGGGAAAGAAAAAAGATGCAGACAAAAGGAATGGCATGTACAAATGTCAAGACAAGAGTGTACACAGAGGACACTGAAGAAGTTGAGGTGGGGTGATATATTAAGATGTAAAAGATAAGTGTGTATGGACAGTATAAAGAGTTAGATATAATTTGTTTCCAATAAAAATTACATTTTATTATTAGTCAGAACCTTTTGGCATTAGACCAGAATTTTCAATAATGTGGAGGTTAAATATTGCTATTGTTTTAGTAACAACCTCATGCCTTATCTGATTGATTTGCAAGTTATCTGAAATTCTTGTCTGAAATTCATTTGTATTTTTCCTGGCGTTTATATGGTAGTGGGATAAAGATGATGTTTAGGATGTGTTTTATTTACTTGATCTCTATTCTAGAAAACATTTCTAGAAGCAGAGATGGGGAATAGTGTCCAGGGTGGACATTTACATAGTTAAATGATTTGCAATTGAGAGTTTCCATCTGTCTTTAAAGGTCAATAAAGAGTGAGGATTTGGAAAGATGTATATTTACTATAGATATTGGAACAACTAAAATATCTGGCTGGGGCAAAGTTAATTTCATGTATAAGGTCAAGAGAGAGAAAATAGATTCACACGCTTGGAAATGAGTCTAACAAGAATCAACTTGACGTTCTTAGTATACACTTATTTTATTTGTTCTCAGAGGAGTTAGTGTCCTTGAGCAGCACAGAATTCTTACAAAAAGGCACTGGGTTTCATGTAGATAAATTTTTCAAGTTATTTGATCCTATTGACAAAAAAAATCAACTCAAAGATGTAAAAGAAAAACTAAAAAGGCACAGTGTATCTCTCCTTAAGGAATACTGGGTGAAATCCAAACAGAATCACTTTGTCGTAAGACTGAAAGCAAACAAACATAACACAACAGTTAGTATTAAGAAATTACTGGGCATTCCCATAATGATATCTGGACTTTGGGAATTAACATATAAATGGAAATGCATCTCCTCTGTTTATGTTGGCTGCTCCTCAGCATCCGGAACAACCGGTTTGGAAAGTGGGAAGTCTGGCCTGGTCTCAGTCTACCGTAAATCGCTCTGTCTCTATATCTCCATTTCCGACTCAGCAATGTGAGCGTTTGATAGCGCTCCTAGGAAGCTTAGTTAGTGGTTCATGGCTTTAAGTAAAAGTGTTACAGACTCTTAACAGTAATCATTTTAACCCACCTGCTTGTTAATGCCAATAAGGTAAGATAGTTGTGCTGGGATTATTTAAAAGTATCCAACACAGAAAGTAGTATCCTTTGGTGAGTTTAGCCTTGTTGTTTAATTTATTGACTGCTAATGACAATATTCTGAACTCATTTTGTTTATTAATTAAATCAAAATGTTTGGGCAATTCCATTTTGTGTGGGCACCACCCTCCAAATCCTGTGGATTCTCCTTGTCTATTGCCAAGCAAAGTTATGGCTCACTAAAAAGATTGCTTTGTATTGTGACTGGAAGGAATACTGTTTAAAGAAATTCTTTCACTGTCTTCTTAAATTCCCTTTAAAGCTATAGTATATGTTAATATTGGAGAAGGAAATGGCAACCCACTCCAGTATTCTTGCCTGGAAAATCCCATGAACAGAGAGCTTGACATGCTACAGTCCATGGGATCACAGAAGAGATGATACAACCTAACGACTAAACAACAATACTACATTAATACAATACATGACAACCATTAAGATCTCTTGATCTTAAAAATTCCTCCGAAATTCCTAATCTCATCATGCCTGCAAATGCAGGAGACCAGGGTTTGATCCCTGGGTCAGGGACATCCTCTGGAGAAAGGAAGGGCTACTCACACTCCAGCATTCTTGCCTGGAGAATTCTATGAACAGAAGAGTCTGGTGGTCCTTGAGGTTGCAAACAGTCAAACACAACTGAGTGACTAACACTTCTTATCATGTATGAATCCAGATGACATTTTAACTGCAACAGAATAGAAGTAGTCAATTGCTTCACTGAATAAGTTTCCCATCTTCTATGAAATTGGTGTTTTTTAATCTCACTTATAAATGTAAGTCATAACTTGGTTGGAAAGGAGGGCCATTAAAAATTACTGCCAGTGAGCAACTGAACAAGTTCAAAAAATGCTTACCAGGACCCATAGGATATTCATCAGACTCCACTTTGAAGTACAGATCAAGGCAATGGACAATACTATGCTGATAAAAATCAACTCAAATAATAACCCAAAGAAATTATACCAATACAGACATCTAAGAAAATAGTTTCATTATGCATAAGCATACTGATATGAAAAATTCGAATGTCATTTCCCTGTGGTACCAGATTATCTTGAAGCGGGACACATGATGGTAGAGATGGCAGTTTAATTTCTGTATAATTTCATAGGCTGAAGGATGGTGGTTAGAGGGAGGGAACTGGACAGAGTGGAGGAAATTTCAAAATCCATTTCTAAGTCCTTATGTAAGTTTGGTCCCCATGAAAACTTGTGGGTTCATCCTCATGGGTTCAATGTCTACCAAAATAATCCTTGTCATATTCTAGTTCATTTTTTTCCACTGACAAAAATACACATAGAAAGAAAACTATAAATCTCAGCTCTTCGTTATCCTGACTTTCTTCTCACATATTTATTCTGGCTTTTCCAAACTAACTTTTAAAAACTTCCAAATAAGGAATAAGTGGAACAAGTATTACTTGATAAAGGAAACAGAAATTTTAACATTGAAGTAGTAAACTCAAAATTCACAAGCAGAATATAAAAGTTAAAATTCTCTTTCATCAAGCTTGTCAGAGCCGTAGTTCTTGGCAAACTCTTAACATAGCCAGAGTAAAGGAAAAACAAGTGGGTATTTTTCAAGACTTATTTCAATATATGGATTTTACTATTAAACATAATGGCAGCCCACTCCAGTGTTCTTGCCTGGAGAATCCCAGGGACGGGGGAGCCAGGTGGGCTGCCGTCTATGGGGTCGCACAGAGTCGGACACGACTGAAGCGACTTAGCAACAGCATAATCCCCCAAAGGGGTTTGTCTGAATTTTAAATACTAAATTTAATATAACAAGATGATGGTCATAGCAAAGCTTGATTTATTACTTCTTTAGCCAAGTGAATATAATATCAGGCAGAAGGCTATTATTATTAGCCACATTTACTAGGCAGATACTATACTTTAACAAATGACTGCTATAAACATTGTAAAATAGCATATGCTGCAGATGTTACATTCACTGTCTAGTTGTTGTAACCTCATAACCCCATGACTGAGAAAGGAAGATGGCATATGTGAAAATGCTTTGTAAACTATGGTTTACAGTGCAAAATAACAACTCCAAGGAGAAATATTTTCTTAGACCAAAAAAAAATGCTAAAAGAGTATTTACCTTTCCTGCATAGTCTTCTCTGCTCTTCCTCACTTAACAAAACTAGCTTCCAGCATCCTTGCCCCTATACAGCTTAAATGTCAGTAGTAGAAAGTGTCTAACATTCAAAATGTATTTACTGAATACCACCTAGTGTCCAAAATCTTCCAGTTACCCTTTCATTTTTTCATATGGAGCCCAAACTCTGTCTGAAAAGATGATTTTGTAAGAACAGGGTTTCTGGCATTAAGTCAATAGGAAGGTAGGAAATTGAGAGCATATTCTTCCAATTGCCCCAAATACGCTTCAGGTAGACACACGTGTACAATGTAACTGAGTGCTGGCCTGAGGTATGCTTCTGATTGATGTGAGGTGGCCACCTGTAGTGCTCTGTTGAAAAATATTCTTAGGACAGGTCTAAATTCAGCAGGAAAAAGTGATGTCAGTCATCAATTATGAATATACTATACATAGGAGGGAGGAAGGGCAATATTTATAATTTCTTGTGCTGAAACTTTCACTGAAGTATCTAGAGGGAAACTTTTAAGTTGAAGAATGTTTAAGGAAAAGTTGTGTTTTTGTATATGTATGTGGATATGTGTGTAGGAGGATGTGGGAGAGCCTGCTGCTGCTGCTGCTAAGTCGCTTCAGTCGTGTTCGACTCTGCGTGACCCCATAGACGGCAGCCCACCAGGCTCCCCCATCCCTGGGATTCTCCAGGCCAGAACACTGGAGTGGGTTGCCATTTCTTTCTCCAATGCATGAAAGTGAAAAGTGAGAGTGAATTCGCTCAGTTGTGTCCGGCTCTTAGCGACCCCATGGACTGCAGCCTTCCAGGCTCCTCCGTCCATGGGATTTTCCAGGCAAGAGTACTGGAGTGGGGTGCCATTGCCTTCTCCATGATTTCAGGACTGTTTTCGTAGCTTTTATGTAAAGTCCAAAATTATTTTAAAATACAGTTTGAAAAAAATTCCCCACATATTTGTAAATTTTTCCTGTTGGTAATATAAACAAGAAGTAGGAAGATTAAAAGCAGCAAAAGACCATGCAGTGTAGCTTCTTGGAGGGGAATAAAACCAAAACCACTTTGGGAAAGTGAGTAGTATTTAAAAGTTCACATAGGGACAAAAAAATTCTGAAGGAAACCCATGCAGTTGCTAGGTTAGTAGTGATACTAACTTATCTGATGCTCGGAGGGATTGGGGGCAGGAGGAGAAGGGGACGATAGAGGATGACATGGCTGGATGGCATCACCGACTCAATGGACGTGAGTCTGAGTGAACTCCAGGAGTTGGTGATGGAGAGGGAGGCCTGGCGTTCTGCGATTCATGGGGTCACAAAGAGTCAGACACGACTGAGCAACTGAACTGAACTGAACTGAACATATCTGATAGCCATTTTTCATCTTTGAAATCTAGTTACAAATTAAAAACCGAGAACTTCGTTCATTCTTTGAAACAGTCTCCAGTTCTAGAATCTTATAATAAATCCTGAAGAAACCTAACTTTCCTCATTCCATCCATCTAATTTACCCATCTGGACATTGCTGATGATGTCCACTGCGAGTTTGCAGACTGCCTTGAACACCTCAGACGCAGTGTTCCCAAGCCTGTATTGAGGATGTGCCAAGGAGAGGCAGAGGAGTATGCCCCAGAAATCAGTGCTCTCTGAGTACCAAGATGGACTGCAAAATAAATTATCATTTTCAACCAAAACCACATAAACTGTTATATATCAATATGTATTGTATATAATATTATAAATGATGTCTCTCTTTAAGTTCCTTTTTTTTTTTTTAACTCTGGGACTTCAGAACCTCATTCCAGAATAGGAAAAGATGGCAGAAACTAAAATGTGCATTTCTGTGTGCACTTAATGGAGATGAAAAACATCCTTTCATTCCTATGTGGCCAGTATCCCTGAGAGTAACAGATTCTGAAACTGACCATATGTGAGAATAGAATAGGTCCTGAAACCAAGAAAAATTCTTCTGTATCACTTCACAGAGGAAAAAAGGTTCTTTTCCTTCCTCCTTTTCTTCAACCTCCTTACCCCACTTCCTCTCTCTTCTCCCCACCCTCCCTCCTGTTTCTCTCTCTTAAGTCAAGTGTCACAGTAACAGATATTAGGAAGAAAAATGTCTGTCTTTCTTAACTAAGAACTTAAGTTCCAGGTGACTGGGCATGGCCGGTGGGAAGCAGTGGAGGGATTGGGGTTCTATGTTCAAGTCTCTACAGGCAATGTTGTTAATGCCTTCGAAAGACAAAAATTAGAACCAGGACTCAGATGTACTTTGATTTACACATTAAATAAATGCTGAGTCCTAAATGATTGCTTGGGCGTTAGGGAAACAGAAGTGCTTAATCATAGCTTCTGCCCTCAGGATTATTATAGAGAGGGAGAAGAAGATAGTCGTTTTCTTAACCAAACTGAAATATACAGCCAAAATTTGGCCCAAATACAAAGTGACAAATGAAGTCATGTACATATAGATGGGGAAACAGTGGAAACAGTGGCTGACTTTATTTTTGGGGGCTCCAAAATCACTGCAGATGGTGATTGCAGCCATGAATTAAAAGACGCTTACTCCTTGGAAGGAAAATTATGACCAACCTAGACAGCGTATTAAAAAGCAGAGACATCACTTTGTCAACAAAGGTCTGTCTAGTCAAGGCTATGGTTTTTCCAGTAGTCATGTAAGGATGTGAGAGTTGGACTATAATGAAAGCTGAGCGCTGAAGAATTGATGCTTTTGAACTGTGGTGTTGGAGAAGACTCTTGACTGCAAGAAAGATCCAACCAGTCCATCCTAAAGGAGATCAGTCCTGGGTATTCATTGGAAGGACTGATGTTGAAGCTGAAACTCCAATACTTTCGCCACCTGATGCGAGGAGCTGACTCATTGGAAAAGACCCTGATGCTGGGAAAGATTGAGGGTGGGAGGAGAAGGGGACGACAGAGGATGAGATGGTTGGATGGCATCACTCAATGGACATGAGCTTGGGTAAACTCCAGGAGTTGGTGATGGACAGGGAGGCCTGGCATGCTGTGGTTCATGGGGTCACAAAGAGTTGGACACAACTAAGTGACTGAACTGAACTGAACATAGGATTTTATCAGACTTTCACATTATAGAACTCTTTAGCTCTAGAGATTTATAAATATATCTTAAAGAATCATGTGCTTTTTCTGCAGAAAAATTGTATCAATGAACAATATTTCAAATACCATTAAATCATTAAGTTTTATGGTGTGGTTATAAAATCACTGATTTAAGTGATGAAACTGGTGGCCTTCTGGCACCACTATTTTATCATCATCTTGTAAAATGGTAAGTGGCTTCCCTGGTGGCTCAGCTGGTAAAGAATCTGCCTGCAATGTGGGAGACCCGGCTTCAATCACTGGGTCAGGAAGATCCCCTGGAGAAGGAAATGGCAACCCACTCCAGTACTCTTGCCTGGAAAATCCCATGGACAGAGGAGCCTGGTAGGCTACAGTCCATGGGGTTGCAAAGTCGGATGCGACTGAACAACTTCACTTTCATCTCCTTTCCTTTGTAAGATGGTAAGAGGCTAGAGTATGTTTTCAGATGCTTACCCATGAAATCCTATAAAGGGCTTTGTCTGTCTATAATCAGTTACTTTTGTCCTTTTCTGAATTCTGAGCAATGACTGCTTTTCTCACTAAAATCCTATGTAAAATCTATCAGAGTCAATATTTTCTACCCACTTATTTCTGGCAGGAGGCATGGGCTCATAGGAGGAAACTGTGGAATGCTGGTAAATGTTCTCAAAGTAGTGGTCCAGTCCATTACCTTCCTTGTGGTGGTCTTGTCCATGATTCCCATCAGCCATTGCAACTAACATCCTAAGGAGTCAGTTGATTTGCAATTTACCTTACTCAATAGGAAGGATTTGTCAGTGTTGAAATGATCATTTCCCACTTGGGCAATAATAATTTCAGATGTTGCTTTTGTGAAGTATGTTCCAGGCCTATTTAGCAACCTGGATATAGTTCATGCAGGACAAGAAGTTGTTTTGTGTGTGTGCATGCTAAGTTGCTTCAGTCATGTCTGACTCTTTGCGACCTCATGAACTGTAGCCCTCTAGGCTTGTCTGGCCATGGGATTTTCCAGGCAAGAGTACTGGAGTGGGTTGCCATGCCCTCCTCCAGACGATCTTCCTGACCCAGGGATTGAACCTGCATCTCTTGTGTCTCCTGCCTTGGCAGGCAGTTTCTTTACCACTAGTGCTACCTGGGAAGCCCTTTAATATCTCACTCTTAGGATTTTTTGCTTTGCAATCTTCCAACTCTCCATAAGATGTGCCTTCATGGAGAGGGCAAATTGATCAGTAGTATAGCTCTACTTTTATACATCACTTTCATGTAAGAATCAGCTTGAAGGATATTAGCTATTTCTTCAAATAAAGAATCCAGTGTTATGATTATGCCTGACCTCTGCGAGTAGAATCTGTTTTGTCCTCATGAGCCTTCCAAAGTCTGAACAAACCTAAGATGGTTTTGAGACATGACCACAGAGGCACTTTAGTTTTAAGGATGGCCATTCTAGTTCCTGGATATGGCATGAATCATCTTGTGCCATGTTAGCATTCTGACCCAACTTTAAAAAGTTTTGTTGATATTATTATTAAAAAAACTCAACACAGAGATTATGTTAAATGGCAAGTGACTGATAAGAAGTACATTCCAGTTTGAAGACTTGGTTACTTTCTTCAAAGGAGTGATGAAGTGGTCTGATTAAGTCAGATTTCTATGGGTAGAATTTGATTCTAAAAGAACTACTGAATATTTGGATAATCATTTATTGTTAAAAGCAAACTAATGGCTTTTTCATTTTAATGAGTGACTAGTTGAGATTCATATAAGTCAATTGACAGAATAAGATACAAATTGACTAGATAAATATTTCTTAAACTCTTATCAGTAATCTGTTTATATTACCTAACACCCCACAGGTCTTACCTCACAAGTGGGTTAGGAGTGAGAATGAAACGGCACAATTCATGAAACCTATTTACAGTTCCAACTGGTACATTGTACTAATCCAATAAATGCCAGGTGACGTAATAAAATATTATTGTGTAAAATAAGAAAAACGAAATCCACACATGTTAAATTCTGTAAGTGTATATATGCCTATATATGCAGGCAAAGACATAGAGAAACACCCAAGAGGATTCACACCAAATTGCCAGCAGTGGTTTCCTTTGGGTAAGGAGTAACAGGGAAGATGTGTTAAGGGTAGGTGAAAAGGGACTTTTGTTTTCCTTCATATAACATTACTGAAAGTTTTATAATAAGAGAGCATATATTTAAATTCAATAGGAAACAATAATATTTTAAAGGGATACCAAAATATCCACTGGTAGTTGTGTGATGAAATTATTCTGAAAATGTCCATTCACAATAAATGCACACTTCATGGTGCTGAGATATAGCACTGCTTGGGAATAACTTGGATCCGGAAGATACCCAGTGGTTCTTGTTTGAATGAATGGCTGGGAAACCACTTATGGTGACCTAGTCAAATTATTAACCCCTGTGAGCCATAGTTTCCTTATCTGTAAAATTAACATAATAAATATTGAGCACAGTATTTATTCCCTTTTTTAAAAGGAGAGTTACTTGGGTTTTATTTTAAAGACTGAGACTTTTGAAATGTATGTTTGAAAATATAATTTTTCTTTATGAAATTCTATGAATAGTTTACACTGAGCACAGTTTGGATCAAGGTGTTTTGAGCACATATCTGTAAAGTCCTGGCAGGTGAAAGGATTTCTCATTTCTACTATTTTTTAGTGAGTTATCTAAGAGCCAAGCTTAATTTCCGAGAATGTCTCAGGGAACTAAAATGCTACCAGTGGTAAGTTTTTAAAACTCCAAGTCATGAACACAATTGAGCTCCAGCATTGAACTCTGAGCCTTGAGCTAGTCAAGGCAGGGCATTAATTCACCAGCAGCTTTTGTACAAAAGTATGTATGGGAATGTTGGTGATGGTGGCAAAAAGAAAGGGTACAAGTACTGGAAACAAGCTGATATTAAACATGTTCGTCCAAATCTTGGTTGTTCCTAAGATAGATGTCTTTAGTTTTTCTTCCTCCTTGGAGGGTTTATGGTAAATAACCACACAGTTTAACTCATTTGTAAATTCTAGAAGACAATCACACATGTACACTTAAACCTGAGTGTCAATATGGGCAACAGGGTTCTCTAAAGGGTGAAATGTAGCAACACAGGCTTAAAGCTCAGATTCTGACCCCAACCTAGCTTATCCCCACTCTCTCAGTAGTTTTGAGCATTAACAGCAAGCCTCAATGCTTTATCTATAAAAAAATATTTGTGAATAATATATTTAGTTATGATTATTATAAGAATGGGATAGTACATATAACTGTTCAACTAACACAGTGCCTTCTACATAGAAAAGTCTCATGATAAGTAACCAAATATAGTCTCAATTCCTCAGATTTCCTAAAGAAATTAAGTTCTGCAGTTCTTTATGCTACTATAATTTGCTTGTACTAAAGCTGGGGAAAGGCTTCACAGGTTTCTTTTTTGCTTTTTATGGAAAGGCGGTCTCTATGGAAGATCTGATGCATGAGAAGTGCTGTGATGGTCAGTCTGATAGAAGAGGTGCCCGCACTTTCATCAGTCCCATCAAGGACTCTCCTTGTACGATCAACAGAACAGCCACGTAATTGACAGAACACCTATTACTGTCATCATTCTTACTGCTCTTGGATGCATCAATAATAGCTGATTTTTTTAATATTATTTCATTGGATTCTTACAATGCCTTATGAGAGATGCTTTAATCACTATGTTAACAGAAAGCAGAGTCCTAGAGTAGTTACATAACTTGCAGATGCCACATAGCAGTGAGTGAAAGGGCCAAGATTAGAATGAGGGTTGCTGAGAACTGGGCAGGCCCTCCCACCAGGGAAGATGGACTAAAAGTCTCTGCAAGAACAGAGTTCAGGGCCTTGGCAGGCTGGTGGGCCCTGTGGTTTGTCTGCACTCTGACTTGCTCTAGGCTTGACTGGGAATCCCTGCTTGTCCAATTCCAAAGTTTACGAAGGTTCTACCGAACCAGAGGTTCACCACTTGAGTAGTGACTGAACAGCTTTAAAAGATAATCAAAAAGGAATGTTCTTCAAAGAACTGTCCCTGCCCCCCTCCAAAAGAAACAAAAATAACAACTTGTCAGGAATCCCAGAGATTCCAGCCATGAATCATGGTTTCAGAAGTACTATCTTCAAAAACTAAAGTCTTATGTGAGAAAGTGTTTTAATTATGATTCATTACCATAAAATGGAAGGTAAACAATGTTTTTATGCTACCAAGGAAGTAAACATAATCTTTTATGAGAAGTTAAAAAATCCTCATAAAGTTTGTGGTCTCTCAAGACTGAAGCAGTATGGTTGTACAACTTGAATGGAAGGCAATTCTTTCCATTTGGTGCACATTCCTGGGGACAGGGCAGGGCTCATCGGTTCTTTGATATGTTACTTTTTTTAAAGTTTTTCATAAATCCTCTAAATTCTGTGTGTTTCTACCAAAGAATAATTACTACCTTTGCCTACACTGCTGTCAGTTTTAAGTCACTGTGTAAGGAAACACAAACCAACATAATTTATTAGATTAAGTATAACAACATTCCATGTGCAAAATAACAGAAGAAGCTACTGTTTAGGAATCAGATTTTCTCATCTCTTTGATATCTTTATCACTAATATTTAGCCCTTAATTTTCATGGTTATCAGCACTTTTAATTCCTTGTACAAGACACATTTGTCAGGAGAAATCTCCTGAGCTTTATCTTTTAATCTCAGCAGTTATATCTGATTTCTACTATGGCATACTGACATATTGGTTTGTAATCTTTCCCTGGCAAAATTATATCCCTGTCTTATCTTTTCAGCTGTCCTGTGAACTCATCAAGGAAAATGCCTTCCATGTATGACTTCTCAAGTATTTACCCAAGAGTTTTACATAAAGTTTTGTCCAAT
This sequence comes from Ovis canadensis, assembly GCF_042477335.2. Lineage (NCBI taxonomy): Eukaryota > Metazoa > Chordata > Mammalia > Artiodactyla > Bovidae > Ovis > Ovis canadensis. Next base: position 81,769,453 of record NC_091246.1, on the reverse strand, counting down.
TACAAAAAAAAAACCCAAAAAACTACATGATAAAACAGTAACAATACTACTGAAACAGTATTATGGAACAAATGATAGAAATCTCCTACCCTAATTTGAAACATGTCCAAAGCAATTGTGAAGTTAATTTAATGAAATTATTATCACTTTCTGAGGAAATATAAAGTAACTTTATTTTTTATTACAAAATAGAGAAACCATTTGTTATGAGAAGGGGCATGGAAAAGATAGACAAGAGAAAGTATTGATAAAAACCAAATACAATTCTATCCTTTTCAAAAATTTTCAATTTATGTTCTAGTATTATTATGTGCCTTGTATTTATGTGTGTTTGTGTCTAGCCCTGGGTATTATCTGGAAAACGTTATTAAAGCAAGAGTTGAAGAATTAAGTGGAGTATTTGAATGCTTTAATAGTAAGACAAATAACTTAACTTGAAATTGTTTATCCCTCACTATTACACAGCTGCAAAAGTAGTTGCTAAAATATGGGATGAGGAAACAATATTTTCAGATTAGTCATTCTTAATGGCACAGCATTCATCATTCCAGCATGACACAGAATTGACTAAAATTCCAAAAATCTGGAATGTGGCATAAATAGGTAGTATATACTTCATTCAGCATACTTTGTTGTTCTGAACAGTAATTATTTAGGAAAGCAAACTTGGGTGGGTCCATTAGATCCCTTCTAACTCCAGACTCTGATTCTTGAGTGATTACCATTATAACCTTATACATTTCAAAATTTTTCCAGAGTAAATCAACAAACATAATGTTCAGTCTTAAACTAGAGGTATGGTACAGATGTTATTGAGATAACATTAAAATCCCTGGAACATCTTGTTAAAGAAAACAGCAGTATAAAATTTACTACTAACTGGTAAACACAGACTTTGACAGAGATTATTTACATTTATTAGAAAAATATTTCAGATATTATGTGACATTCTAAAACTTAGAACAGTATTTGATAAGCAATATTTTAACTCTTATTCTTAAGAAACCTTTGCAAGTGGAGTCTGCATAGATAGTAGAATGAAAATTCCAAATACAGGGCAGAGCCTCCAAAGACTGACTTTTTATTTTTTTATTTATTTATTTTTTAAATTATTATTATTATTTTTTAAGTTTTTTATTTTTTTTAATTTTAAAATCTTTAACTCTTACATGTGTTCCCAAACATGAACCCCGCTCCCACCTCCCTCCCCATAACATCTCTCTGGGTCATCCCCATGCACCAGCCCCAAGCATGCTGTATCTTACGTTAGACATAGACTGGCGATTCAATTCTTACATGATAGTATACATGTTAGAATGCCATTCTCCCAAATCATCCCACCCTCTCCTTCTCCCTCTGAGTCCAAAAGTCCGTTATACACAGCTGTGTCTTTTTTCTTGTCTTGCATACAGGGTCGTCATTGCCATCTTTCTAAATTCCATATATATGTGTTAGTATACTGTATTGGTGTTTTTCTTTCTGGCTTACTTCACTCTGTATAATCCGCTCCAGTTTCATCCATCTCATCAGAACTGATTCAAATGAATTCTTTTTAACGGCTGAGTAATACTCCATTGTGTATATGTACCACAGCTTTCTTATCCATTCATCTGCTGATGGACATCTAGGTTGTTTCCATGTCCTGGCTATTATAAACAGTGCTGTGATGAACATTGGGGTACATGTGACTGACTTTTTAAAGTAAGCATTTTGTACCAAATCCCCAATGTCTCAAGGCAGGCCTGGTACATTGTTGGCAGTTAATAAATATCTGTTGGTTATTGAATGAACCAATATCTGAAACTACCCATGACATGACATCATGATGACTTCTTTTTGTTGGTCCTTTAAGTACTGTAGGTAGGGGTTGTGAGTTATCACAGATTTATAAAAATTATTCTGCATTTTGAAGAGAATTTATTGGGATGCAGACTAGAATGGGGGAAAAGCATAGTACATGGAGTCAGATGATATGCGTTCAAATTGTGATTCCGTTTACTAACTAGCTGTGTGACCCTGGCCTGTTTCCTCAACCACCTCTAAGCCACAATGATCTCATTCCCAAAATGTGAAGATACTTCTTTCTCAGTTATGACCTGAGACTCAAATAATATGGCAGATAGTAAAACACTCTGTGAACTGAAGAGCAGTGAACAAATATTACTGGGCAGACTTTGCACAAGACATCAGACATCTATTTCCAACTTTGTTATAAATTTCCTATACATATCCCTGCATTTGCTTATTGTATTGTCAAATTTCCTTATCTCTAAATTGAAAAATATTTTACCCATTGGGAAAATGTGCTCCCTCTCAAAAATATCCTGATGGTTACTCTGAATTGCCCTACTGTATCAAATATATGGGCTTCCCTGGTGGCTAGGTGGTAAAGAATCCACTTGCCAATGCAAGAGACATGGGTTCCATCCCTGCATCAGGAAGATCCTCTGGAGAAGGAAATGGCAACCCGCTCTGGTATTCTTGCCTGGGCGATCCCATGGACAGGGGAACCTGGTGGGCTACAGTGTATGGGGTCACAGATGAGTCAGACATGATTTAGCAACTAAAACAAAAACAGCAGCAATCAAATATATGCCTGAAAATTTCCTTTTCCAATATTTTCCTTCCCACACTCTTCCTTCCCACGTGAACATATGCTATTCATGTTGCTAACAAGAGTTTCAAGGTTAAGAAGTTTGGCCACAGAAACAGCTCCTCCCCACTTCAATCTCTTTCATCTTCCTTTACACCTGAGTCTCACAGACCTCTAAGAGCTTTGATTGTAATATTTACAGATAAGAGTTAAGGTAATGATTCACAAAACCATAAAAGGAGATGAGAGAGAGACAATGGGAAAACCAGGTGTGTGTAAAGAACTTAAAGTGTTGAGATTCTATCTTAGAAAAGTCTATGGTGCCTTTTGTCAATGGTTAGCACATACATTTTAAGAGGAAAAGAAGGAAGTCTTAATTCCTGCAAGTGTCCAGAAAGTCTTGTACAAGGCTAAGGTGTTTCATAGGAAGGAGTTCTGAGGGCAAGACCCAAGCCTGATAATTCCAGATCATCCAGAAGAAAAATCTGTGAACACAAAGTAATGAGCGTAAAATGTGGGTCAGGCATAAGTCCAAACAGGCTGACTCAGTGCTCACAGGAGAGGGCAGAAAAGAACATACAATTCACAGAGGACTCACCCCAAGTTCTCTTCAGGAGGATGCTAGGAGACAGAAAGAACTGTACAACTACATCTGTTCCACATTTATAACAAAAGTGCCAAGTCTACATAAAAACAAATATGTTGCTTTGCAATTATGCTGAAGCTGAAGGTTTTAGCACCCACAAGAGTTACATAAAATGGGGGGAAATTATCTCATTGGCAGGGGAATATACCTGTTTTTGATTCCTTCTCTCTAAACTCCCATGGCCAGTGTTAGTGTTATCATTTGCTCAGTGGAGACCTTTATTAGAGGACAAAGTTGAAGACAAAAACATCTGCTCTGGCATAAATCCTCCCGGATGCATAGATAACTATGCTTCACGTAGAAAGTATAGTCAGCTTAATAATCTGCTCCTGCTATTGCTGTTTCTGTTTGTTATTTTTTAATGTATTTATTTATATAACATAATCATCATATATAGCAAGATCTGGCTTGGGAAAACAGATTTCTATGACATTTTCATGGAGAAAAATAAACAAGGCTAGAAAATACCTTTCATTGAAAAATGACAATTTTCTAAAAATCTTACAAAATTCTTCAGTACACTTGGCTTGATACACAATTAATATAAATAATAAATGGTGAGTACAAGAGATTTGAGAGCCCTAAATGGCAACCCACTCCAGTGTTCTTGCCTGGAGAATCCCAGGGACGGGGGAGCCCGGTAGGCTGCTGTCTATGGGGTCTGCACAGTCAGACACAACTGAAGTGACTTAGCAGCAACAGGAGAAGCAAATAGGCTCCTTGAACTTTTATGTTGTGTATTTTGAACACCTGGTTAATTACCAGATATAGTAAATGTGCTTACTGAATAATTATTGAGTAATATGTACAATCTGTGGTGTGTGTATATATTTAGTGAAATATCATAAGAGTGAATACAGTAATGATATCTTTGCCATGCATACATAGAACTATGTATGTATGAATCTCTACATGTTTGCTTTCAACATCTGGTGCATTCCAGTTGGGAAGAAAATGAATACTTGAGGCATAAGTTGAGGTACAATACTTGAGGTAAAGTTCTTAAGTAGACCAGCTTAAGAGATCTTAAGAGAGGTTTTTGGAGCCCTTTTGTTGATAGTGTGGTAAAAATTCTGAATGTAGGACATGATCTCTGAAGAATGGCTTTTTGTACAAATATGTTTGCCAAGATTACTTTATGCTGTGGAATTTATTCCCTCCCAGAGTTCCAACTGCAAAAAGAGAGGAGCTAGGGTAACACTACCGGTTACTTCTTTTCCATGCAAAGCCCCTATAGATAGGATGTATGTAGAAGTGGCTGAGGCTCCTGTTGTTACTTTCCTCATTTCCAAGCTGGTGGGAAATGCGGTTTTGTGGTGTGGTCATCTTAAAAGGATTTGGGAAGGAATCATTTCCTCCAACCAGTTCATTGTGAAAAATAAACCGAGGTCCAGAGAGGTTAAGTAATTTGCCCGAGTTCACGGCAAGTAAATAAAGTGTCTCTCACTAAGTACATCCGGAATAACAAGTATTCTAGGACCCTTGTTAGCCCCATTGTCCTATTCTTAGGCTAACGTTTGCAAACAGCACAGAAAACAATTGCAGATTGAGGACTGAGGGGGAAGGGTAGGAAGTGGTTATTAGCAAATCCCTGGGCCTGGGGATCACCTGCTCTTTCGGATCAACCGTGAAACAAGCTATTCATGAGGACATCGAGGACGACTGAGCCATTGTTTTCAGAACCAGCAATGGGGAATCAGCTCCACAGTGGCTTGGGGGTTGCACCAAAGGGCGGGAGCAGCAGTGGTGTAAGAGGAGTGAGCCAGGAAGAAGGGCTGCAGGGACCCCGCCGCGCCACCTTTCGGCAAACCAGGAAGTGTTTTTGCAATAAGCACGACGGACCGACCCACGTTTGGAAACGAAAGTGTAAACGGCAGACAGAAGGCCCCTGATGCCTGCAGTAACTGCAGACCCTCGGGCGGGTTTACGCCTGGGAGGCTGTGGACCGGCAGCTGAATGGTCAGAGCCGGTAGCAGCGAGTTGGCTTCAGAAAGTACACAGAGCAGGGCAGGCTTTCCGGTCTTAGCGAACTGCGACTCAGCAAAGTCTCCCGTAAACAAGCTTCCTGCAGCTACATCCATATGCGCCCGCTGCGCGCCCCTCTCACCAGTGTTTCCCATGCACCCAGCCCTCTGCTCGGCCGCCCCAGTCGCCCTCTCTCCCCTGCTCCACCTCCCGGGTCTTGCTGCCCGGGTTCCCACTCCCACAGCCGGCGCACCACACTCACCATCTCTTGCCTGAGGAGGTGAAGCTTGGTTTCCAGCCTCTCCAGGGTGCTACTGGAGTGGATGGGTCGTGGGGAGCCAGAGGTTGGGGAGGATGAAGAGGAGGACGACAAGGAGAGAGGGAAACTGCAGCAGCTGCTGCTGCTGCTGCAACCGCTGCCGCCACCCCCGCTCCCCCCTCTGGGGTCTCTGTCCCTCTCCGGGGGAACCGGCTCCTCCCCACGGAGCGAGCGCACTAGGCTCTCGGGCACTTTGCGTCCCAGCTTCAGCTCGATGTCTCTGAGGTCGGGCAGCGGGCCGTCTTCCATGACTTTTCAAGAACGATGAAAATGGTAATAAAATACCACCGATGAGAGTCAGCAGCGGCCTCCAAGGCTGCCTGGAGATCGGCACACCCCTTCCGAGCCCGGGTGTCTATCCTCCGTGGTTCAAATGCACTGTCCACTCCATAGCCGCCTGCGCACGGTTTAAGTCCTGAAATCCGCACAGGACGCGGCGGGTCGCAGCCGCAGTTCCCGGGGCGCTGTGACTCGCCCAGCACTTACGAGATTATAAAGCCCTCTTCATCCTCTTCCTTTTTGGCCACCCCACTGCAAAGTTGAGTTAATTGATATTGCAGAGAGGGGGAAATTCCGAGTGCTAGAGACCAAAAGACAAGAGAGGGAAATGTCTGTTTCAGCTCTATTGGGGGAAAAATTCACGTTATAAAACTGTCCATTCACATCCCAGCGCCATTCACCGACTGCCCATCTGGTACCATGCGACACAAAATAATGATGTGGCCACACTCCAGGGTTGTTTCATTTCCCAGCCATATGTCTTCAAGCTTTGGTATATTCTGGATTATCAGAAATAATTTCTGGTCCATGAGAGAAGAGGTCTGTCGTGTGCCCAGACACATTAAAAAAAAAAAAGTTTGCTTAACAGTTTAACGGCTTCCTCAATGCTGCAGAAATTCCCATCTCCCCATTTACGCAGTTAGATCCAAGTCATTGTGTTCCTCCAAGCCTCGGAAACTTTAAACTCTGCTGGCAGGTGGACCAAACCAGGGCCAACCCTTGTACCGTAAAGCATAGGCAAGAAGAGCAACAGAAAATTTCCCACCCCTGCTGCTCCCTGTAGTTTCAAAGTCCTGTCTTAGTTGAAAGCACCTACACTTTGATTAGACTTAAAGGTTCAGTTTTTCAAAATTGCCGGGTAACTACAACGTCTAGAACTGGTAACAAATATTAGAGGCAGAAAAATGTCTTTAACTATAGTATCATTCCCCATCCCTCATCTTCCTATATGGCAAAAATTTTGCTTCAGAGAAGCCTTTCCTAATAATTTTGTACTAATGTAAGGTGTAATAATTCCACCAAAAGTTCATTGAGAGTGTACAACCAAAGTTAATCGTCTTATCAAACGTTACACTATGGCAGCACAAGCAAATGTGAAAAATTAAATAGCCAGAATAATCTATATGATTACTGAGTGGTAGATTTTAAAAGGGGAAAGTTGCTGATATACTTTTACCTTAATTATGGAGGAAGAATATTGAATCTAACTGGTAAAAAGTTGTCTTTGGTAATTTATCTTTTTTTTTTTTTTTCCAGCTATTTAAAAGAAACCCAAAGCATGCCATCTATGGATCTGAGATACTTCTACCAAATAAGTTGTTATGAACTCTGTGGATTATGGTTTTGATTTAACATTGAATTTGTGTTAAGAATCTTCAAGCAGAGGGTACTGTTTTTCAGTCTACTAAACTACTATTTGGGATTACATTAGGATTTTTCAAAATAGGGATCCCTCTCTTTCTGGGACAAATAAGTACTTGTGTTCTTGGTCTTTCCCAGAAATATCACTCAGGTTTTACACTTATGAGAGCATGGGCAGCTACATCTCAGAGTATGTTTTTAGCAGAGCCATATCCAAGAAGCCTAAGGATAGAAAATAGGCCTTCTCAGTAAAATATTTCATATCGAGGAGAAAGTTGCTAAAGTTCTCTTGTCAGCATGTCAGAAATTATAGGTTATTTCTTCTCTTAGAAAGAGATGAAATAAAAAGCTGTAAATTAAGTGACTCAATCAAAGGGGGAAAAAACTAAATCTCACCTCACTGATAAAACTTCATGCTTTGTCCTATATTTGGAAAACCACAAGATCATTGGGTAGCAATTATAACAAAGAGGTTTTTTTTTCTTTTTTAATATTTTTTGTCATAAAGCCCTTACGAAGTTCAGCACAGGACTGGTTGAGAAAAGTAGCATACAAACACAGTATCTAACTTGAACTTGGTCCATAAAAATAGTTTATTTTTAAATTATTATCGATGTAATTGTACAAAAGAGGAACACCTCTTTGCTGTGAGTCAAAGACAGTAAAACGTGTGTTTGATACTAAAGGTAATTAAAAAATAGAAAATGGTTTTCTTCTGTTTTAGATTTCTGCAGAGAAAGCATCTCCAGAAGTAAAAATATGATCTATATATAATTTAATACTTTGTGCCAGTGCAATATAAAACAAACATAAACTTTTTAGGAAAAGTTTAATTATGTTATACCTTTAAAATTTCTCATTAATGCTTTATGACATTTTAGTTTAAAATAGAGATGTTTTGAATGACAAAATGATCATTTTCAAAACATGTTAGAATCACAGTAGTCTTAGTAGGCTACTAATAGATTGTATGAACGCTGTCACTACTGCTTTATTTGGTTTGATCTGAGGACATTCCTTATCTAAAATGTTCAAAAATAAGGGTCTTTTTTACTTCGGGGTCTTGAGAATATTTTGTTTTCAAGATTTTTCTATGATGAAAAAAAATGTGTTAGAGCTTTAACTAATTGCTGTTAGCCCTATATCACACATTGATTTGGGGGATTAGTTGACAAGAACTGCAGTACTGGGTCTAGGATGCGGGCTGAGGAGGAAGTAAGGTCATCAACAAGAAGAGGGCACATGGGGAGTAAAGAGAAAAAAAATAGGAGCGAAAAACTCTTCAGAGCAATTTTTTTTTTCCTGTATTTCGCTAAGCCCTCAGTCTTAGCAGTGCTGACTTCCTACCCCTGCTTTTCTCATCGTCTCCAACCTCCTCTTATTTCCATAATTGATTGTATCTTCCAGCAACAACCTAAATTCAGGATGTTTCCCCAAGCCTAACATATTAAAAAGTAAAATCCTAAAAGTTAGGATTACTGTATTATTTGTATTTGTAATATAATTTTCTAGACCCAGACTACTTGATTATATGCATCCTTTATCTGACTGCATTATATATGAGCTGTATTTGCCCTTTGTCTGTTTAAATGCCTAAGGAATCTAGGACTTCCCTGGTGGTTCAGATGGTAAAGAATCCACCTGCAATTCAGCAGACCTGAGTTTGATCCCTGGGTAGGGAAGATCCCCTGGAGAAGGGAATGGCGAAACACTAGGTATTCTGGCCTGAAGAATTTCATGGACAGAGGAGTCTGGTAGGCTACCATCCATGAAGTTGCAAGGAGTCAGACACTACTGAGCAACTAGCTAGGAGTCTAAGAATGGTCATTAAACTATGGGGAACTTTAAGAGACTGGGTTTCTTCCCTAGTTGGATTATGTTCACAGAGAAAGAAAGAGAGCCTTTTATTTATTATCATTAAAAAAAATCCAGTAGCTAATGAAGTGGGAACATTGTTGAACTCAGAAGACAAGTTTTAAAAGAATGCCTCAGTCACAAAAACAGAGTGATGTGATGTAAGCTTCACACATTCCACCCTTAGAACACTTCCTGGTATGAGACAGTGTTTAGGGCAAAAGTACACTCTCTAAGACTGTGTATGTTGTGAGTAATGTCACTCTTTAATCTGCTGCTGGCCTTGTGGTGAAAGGGGAAAAATAAAAAAGGCCTTCTACCTTCTCTCTGTCACTGATTGGAAGTTTTCAGCTTTCCCAGCTCTGCCAGCACAGAGTTCAAGGATTAGGACAAAGTCTCTAACCTGAGATTCTACTCCCCACAGTTCAGAGGAATATCAAGCAGTTAACAGCCTCAGGTTACCTTTAATAATTTTAGGAAGTATCTTTTATACTTAATGGGTGTGGGGTTCTTTAAATCTTTGTTTTAAATGTGTAGAGGTGTTGTTCCTCTTTTTGTTGTTGTTCAGCTGATTATGTGTTTAACAAGGAAGGTGTCAGCAAAACTGAAGACTGTTGATCCTATTCATTACATATCTGCTAAAGCTGCAAAGATTTTTCCCTGCCTGTTTATTGTCATTCAATTTGTGTATAATTTTATAGCTGAGTTGGGTCTGTTTATCAAGTAAAATCATCTGGTTTGTTACCAAGTTGAACAACACGTGTATTCTCTATATATCCATCTAATATATTTCTGAAATCTCTTCCTAAGAAGCATAGATCCTTTAAATAGTACTCTGATTGGAATCTAATTAATATTTATAACCAGAGCTAAACACTTGCCTGAGAGGTTCACTAGACAATGCTAAAGTAGGTCACCAGCATTTAAGTCTGTCTTATCCCCTCTTCATAATCCCTGTCAAACCTCTCTGCCTTCATTGTTTGTAATAGAGTCTTTTATTTCCTTTTACTTGATGTCCTAAACTCTGAATTTCTACTGAATGGTGCATAGCAGGGCCCAGAAAATAGATATCTTTAATAAACCTAATTTGCTCTTTTCTTCTGTAGCCATCGCAGTTTGAATGGACTTAAAGGTTGTTTCAGTGGAGTGCTGGTAAATGTTTATAATTAGCTGTTTGAAAATATAGAAATAGCTGACTTGTAGCTTTTGACAGTTTTCATAGTGTAAATATTTCTACCATAGCTGATTTCAAGCTTCCAGTGTGATTTGGAAAAAAATGGGCAGTAGTACATTTTTTTCCCTACTGTTTCCATTGAACAGATAAATTGATATAAGTAGTGTCAAGAGCACGGATTGTAGTAAATTGTAGTCAAATAATTAGGATGTGATGAGTTTTGATATTCGTTACCTTTGTCTTAGTATAATTCACCTAATTTAAAGCTTATACAATGTAATTTTAAAAATTATGGCTGTGTTTAGCAATTGGCTAACAAAATTCCAATTGGTTGCTATAAACTGGTATGGGCTGGCTCCGGTGTACCTGTGTCTCATAAAATCCTGGGGGATGGTCATTAATTATAGTTAAGAGATAAAAACTAAAACCAGAGAAAGAAGTGCAGCTTTAAATCTAAGGGCTGGGTAAAGTGGTAATGGGAAAGTGAGTCCTGACGTTGGAGCCAGAAGTTTAGAGGACTCATAAAACTGTGTTGGTTTCCTGGAGCTGCTTAACAACACAAATGGAGAGGCTTGAAACAGAATTGTCTTACAGTTCTGAGAATAAGAAGTCCAAAATCAAGGTTGACAGAGCCATAAGGCCTCTGGAGAGTTTAGGAAATGATCCTTCCTCGCCTCTTCCAGCTTCTGGTAGCCCTGCATATTCCTTGGATAGCATAACTCCAATCTCGGCCTCAGTCATCACATGGCTATCTTCCTTCTGTGTCCGTATCTCAATTTCTCTCTGCTTGTAGGAGGTCAGTCATTTTGGGTTAAGGACCCATCCTACTCAAGTATATCTTCACTTAGCAAAATAAAACAGTAACAACTGTATCCCCAAATAAAGTCACATTCTGAGGGATGATTGTTCAACTCCCAGAGATACTGAAGGACAGGGGAGCCTGGTGTGCTGCAGTCCATGGGGTTGCGAAGACTTGAACATGACTGCGTGACTAAACGGCAGTGTGATAGGGCTAGGATTTCAACATAGCTTTTCCAGCGACACAATTCAACCCATAATACTGTGAAATAATGTCTGGTCTTACAGATTTGCTTCAGGCATGAGGCTGTGAATCACATGAAAGAACTGGAAATTTATTTTTATTTGGTACTTTTTTATTTTTGGTAGTGATGTATAGAGGTCACCTTAAAGGTGAAAAGCCACAGAAAGGAAATAGTTAAAGGACTCTTTCCCTTCTATTAATAATCACTTATGACTTAGATAATAACAGCTATTAGCTTTTATAGGCTAGGAAACTTTGATCACTGAAACATCCTGATCTTGAAATGGCATAGTCTTTGACATAATTCATATAATCCACTTTTGATATCTTTCATCCAGTACCTTGACAATTTCTGAAATTGAATTTGAGGTGGGCTCTAATAGTGTATGCTGCTGCTGCTAAGTCACTTCAGTTGTGTCCGACTCTGTGTGACCTCATAGACGGCAGCCCACCAGGCTCCCCCAGACCTGGGATTCTCCAGGCAAAAAATACTGGAGTGGGTTGCCATTTCCTTCTCCAATGCATAAAAGTGAAAATTGAAAGTGAAGTTGCTTAGTTGTGTCTGACTGCTGGCGACCCCATGGACTGCAGCCTACCAGGCTCCTCCGTCTATAGGATTTTCTAGGCAAGAGTACTGGAGTGGCTTGCCATTGCCTTGTAACACTAAAACATAAAGGTGGCACTAGTGGTAAAGAACCCACTTGCCAATGCAGGAGACTTAAGATACGGGGTTAGATCCCTGGGTCAGGAAGATCTCCTGGAGAATGAATTGGCAACCCACTCCCGTATTCTTGCCTGAAGAATCCCATGGACAGAGGGGTCTGGTAGGCTACAGTCCTTGGAGTCGCAAAGGGTGGGACACAACTAAGCAACTTAGCACCAGCAAAACATAAAAGGACTAAAGAATATCATCTTTCTATCTCCTAGCTTAGAGGCAAACTTATACATTTGATTTGAAAATGATTTGACAAATTTTATTTGAGGTATTGCTTTTATAGAACACAGAAGCTAAGCATATCGAACTAGAACCTCAGTCATGGTAGAAAAAAGCAATGGAATGCTCACAGAGAGGAAATGTCCAAAAGTTTACAGAGACCTATGCTTTTACACAAAGATTTCGACCTGTAGATGTGGCTCACGCCATAGAATTTGAACCTGGATGCACGGCTTCAGGATCAATGCCCATTTCTGGCAGTGTCCAATGAATATCTCAATATCTATCTGTATTTTAGACTTCTAGTTTCTCCTTATTCTTAGGGTTACAGGTACCGACAGAAAAGCAAAAATGCCTTTCGAAAGCATGGCAGGAAGAGAATGAGGAAAACAAGTTTTATGCATTTTTAATTTCAAAAAGATCATAACGATTCTCTATAAAGATACACATAAAGTGAGTTAGTATTATTTGCGAGTGAAAACTCAAGAACTTCTCATAGTAGAGTTATATAGATCTTAGTTTTAAGACTTAAGAGCATTACTCAACAGTTGAAATGAAAACCTTGTTGCATGGAGAGTCAGAGAGAGAGAATATAATTTTCTTTCAGAAGTCTGTATGATTCAATGAGAATACTTATGTGACCAGAATGAGACCTATTGAGCATATGCATCTTATATAAAAGATAATACTGTAATTACATCTTCAAATATTAAGGCTGAAAGTTACTGGTTATAACACCCATTTAATGAATCAGGCAAGAACCTTTTTGGAGTTTTAAAAAGCACTTTTAAATCAGAGCAGCACAAATCACAGTGACAAAGTGGATAATGTATCTGTTCTATATGTCTGCATCTACAGCAGAAACTAACGCAACATTGTAAAGCAATTATATCCCAATAAAAAAGTAATTAAAAATAATTTAAAAATAAAGAGGAAACTCTGAAAAATAACTGGCTAAAGGAATAAGTGTTATATGTTAGACATTATTTTATGAGATTCTTTACATGTTTTGTATCGTTTAATCCTCAAAACAACCCAGAGGAGCAAATGTTATTAACCCTGATCTCAAAAGATTCATTTGAGGCTCCAAGAGGTGACACCACTCACTTAATGTTCCAAGAGCGTTAAGTGAGAAAGCCGGGATTTGCCCTCAGCTATACTGACCCCCAGGGCTTCCCTGGTGGCTCAGCTGGTAAGGAATCCACCTTCAATGTGGGAGACCTGAGTTCGATCCCTGGGTTGGCAGGATCCCATGGAGAAGGGAACAGCTACCCACTCCAGTATTCTGTCCTGTAGAACTCCATGGACTGTTCCATGGGGTCACAGAGCCAGACACGACTGAGCAACTTTCACTTTCACTTTCATACTGACTCCCAAACTCCTATTGCTTCCATGTTTTATTTTTTGAAGATAGGCATTAGCCCTCTTTCAGAACTGTTATGGGTTCCACTGCTACACACATATTTTTAAGAAACCAACATTGAATTAGTGCTTCCTGTATTCTTAGAGAAACTCATATTCCAAATGAGGTAGAGTTAAAAAGTAAAATAGATTAGAAAAAATAAATGTGCATTCATGGGAGATTCATTTACAGTGCATCATTAGGGAGCAATAGGGTGTTCTAGAATGCTGTTCCCATTCTCCACCTTTGATTTCAAATGAATTATTACTCCCTCCGCTAGCATGGAGCTGGAGTTTGAGGCTGAATCTGGCACTTCATGGAGCCAAGATTTGAATAAATGTGGGAGTTAATAATTTGGTTCACAAAGTGATGGCCCTATAAGAAATGATAGACATGGGCAAGCAGAGAGGTCATGAAAAGGTGCTGTCTGAAAGCTTGTGCAATAGTCCGCACTGTGCAGAAGGGTTTACGACCTTTTGTCCAGGGAGTCTGCTCTTTTCCAGTGTGATGTGACAACTGCCTAGGGCAATGCAAATTCATGGGGTTAGAAAAAGCCCAAGGGCCCCAGCCATTCCAGAAGATGAAAGGCAACTGAGATGGCGTGGCTCAGTCTCTTCTTGCACCATTATATACCCAACCCACGTAGTGTAGCTGATTTTGCAGTAGCTGATCCTCCTTTCCATAACCTTTGGCTTATTGCTTGAGGTTATGCTTTGGTACTTCAAATATGCCCTGGTTTGATTTAAGAACATTGCTCAATTCTATGTAAATTTCAGTATGCTGTACCAGAAATGCTTCATATTTGAATTGAGTTTGCATCAGTGCTGGTCCTTAGGAGTCAGTGGAAATGACACGATCCTAGATATCCGAGGTGCTGTAGGACACGATGTGGTCTCAGAAAGAGAGAGAAGGAGGGAAAGAAGGAAGGGGGGAAAAAAGGATGGGTAGTGGAAACTGGGGGAGAGGAATAGCGCTTCTGACAGGTGCACACCTAGCAATTCCACGCAGACAGTGAAGATCACTCTTGCAACAGCAGCCAGTTTCATCCGACAGCTGTGGAGAAATGGGGAGCAGAAGCACCTTTCATTTCATTCTCATCCTCTCAATTTTGGTTTTGTGCTGCAAATGATTTAAGGAGATAATAGGATTCTAAGAAGACAAATTTTGATTAGGATTATTGCCTGTTATAACCCAGAATGCCATAGTTGAAAGCAGACTATGTGTGACATAAAATAATGGGTGCTCTATACTTTTAGTAAACGATCTAGCAAAGTTATCTTCCCACAGCATGAGCACTGAACTTTATTATTTTCTTTTTCACATTCCCATTCAAATATGTTAACTAGAAAGGAATTCACCTATGAATGTTCAGTAACCCTTTAGCCTGGTTAGTTTGTGCCATGTTGGGTAACAAATAACTTGGTAGGGGTACTTAAGAGATGGGATAATATTATGGGAAGGGTCCAAAGCCATAAATGGAGTATAGGGACTTACTTTGGAGTCCTGTGTTTGGAGGAGACATAGATGAGCGTCTGGGTACATGTATCTGGATATACAGGAGGAAAAGAGAGTTGAGAGGAGATGGGTCATCAGATACAAGTGCTGATGCTACAGTTTTCCCTGTGGTCATCCAGGAATGTACATGCCTTACATATTAAAGTCTCTTGGCCATCAAATCTGTAATTCTGTTTATATGAATCATTTCTCAACTCACAAGAAAACTGCATGTTTTATCTCGATAAACTTGTATCACTAATTCATCTTCATTTCCTTAGCGTAATATGAGCATTGTAAATTGAATTATTTTTGGTTCTTGTGTGAGAACTGGAGTAATCCATAATATATAGATATACCATGGAGTTTATTCATTTCTTCAACATGCTATCAACTTCAGACAGACTCCTAGGCATTTGGGTCAGAGATTCATTGAAAGAATGGCTTAGTTGACATATAACCTGGCATTACATCATTCTGAATTGTGTATGAATAGGGATTATAAAAAAAAATTTGCTAGTTGGCCAGAATGTAGACTCCCTTTTATAGAAGTTAAGTTTCCTGGTGTAATGTAATATCTTCTCTTTGTATTATGGTACCTTTCCTAATTATATGTGTACTTCATTTAAAAGAGTGTATAGGGCCAAACCATATTTGACTAAGAAGGCTTGCAGTGCACATTATTTAAACAAGCATGTTTATGTAGCTATAGAAATATGAAAAAGAACAGAAAATAATTAGATGAAATTATATTCTTCTTTCAATCAATTCCCATTTGTACAACGCTAAGGTTTTTTTTTTCCTCCCTTATGTTTTTGCTCTCCAACTAAGCTTTCTTTTGCCATTAAATATTTTTTCCAGTTTTGTTCATAATTTTATTGTGTTCTACTTCTATTTCAATGACAAAGGAATGATATGTGGAAATGTCAACTATGACTCCTTCTGAAATCCAAAAGAGAGAGGATATATGTATATGTATAGATTATTCACCTTACTGTACAGTAGAAACTAACACAGCATTATAAAGCAAATCCACTCCAGTAAAATTAATTTGTTAAAATATGTAAATAAGATTCCCTCCCTTGTCCCCTTTCCCCACAGCTCTTTTCAGTGCTTCTCTGTCACTTTTCCCCCATTCTTCCTCATTTTTATCATTTTTCCTTTCTCAACCTATTTCTCATTTCTCAACCTATCCTGGTTGCTAGCCCTTCTCTCTTCCCTCTTGCTCTCCTTTCTTTTCTCTTTTTAATCCTTAGATTTAAAGACTGAAAACAATGAGCGGTGTCTCATGCTGATTGGGGCTGATCTAACACTGTTTCCTTTTAATAATGCTATTTAGTGTTTATTGAGTACTTGCTTATATTTCATCTTATCTTCACAGCTCTAGGAGGTGGGTATTCTTACGGTGCCCATGTTACAACGTGTGGCTCAGTTAACTTCAGCAGTTTTCCTGTGGCCACACAGCTAGGAGCTGTGTTTTATCTCAAGATAAATGCTCTTCTGATTCCAGAGTCCATGCACTTAACTTAATCATTATTGAATGCTTTCCCTTTTCATCAAAGGCCTGTGATCAGGTCCTTTCCTTCTAATTGATGCTATCTCCCTGTAGGCTGGTGTAACTCAGCTGTGTACCCCTGTCACTCATAACTACTTTCTCCCTCTTCCACCCTCCCAATGACCTGTCCTTGTGTTTGCTGAAACTTGTAGAACAAATCAGTTAAATGAGTTGGGGTGTCTTGTTGTTAATTTATAGTTAGGAAAATAGGGGTAGGTGCTTGGTTGAAAAGAGAAAATTAAGTCTATCCTAAGATATGGGTGTTTTTTGTTTTTTGTTTTTTGTTTTTTTTAGAAAATTACTCTTATGTTCACTGCAGTTTTATCTTCCATCTCTTTGAAAGTAGATATGGGTGAGTAACAACATCTGTAAGACCCTAGAAAGAGCAGATAAGCCACTTCTATGTGAATCAGGCAAAAATGTATACCTCTGCCTTAGATCTTGAATGTATAACTTACATAAGATTTGACAATAACCAAGAAATCGAACTATCACCATCTATTTTGTCCTAACAGCATTGTAATTATAACAGGAATTTATGTGCTTTTTAAAATATTTTAGGAAACTTAAATACCCAGAGATGTTAAATGACCTAATGAAAATGATAATTCAACAAGTATCTTCTTCATGCTCTGCACAGAGCCGGAGACTTTGCTTATTTTATCTCAACTATGATGTTTTTTCCACTACTTCATGCTACATAGAATCATCATGTCTCAAATTTGTCATATTTTCAAACTAGCTAGTTCTGTACTTTCTTATTTTAATTTGTGCTGTGTTGTACTCAGTCACTCTTTTGTGTCCAACTCCTTGTGACGCTATAGACTGTAGCCCGATAGGCTTCTCTGTCCATGGGGATTCTCCAGGCAAGAACACTAGAGTGGGTTGCCATGCTCCTCCAGGGGATTTTCCCAACCCAGGGATCATACCCAGGTCTCCCATATTGCAGGCAGATTCTTTACTGTCTGAGCCACCAGGGAAGCCCATTGTACCACAGTTTGTGAACTCAACCTCTTCCATCATTTACAAGTTTGAGAATATTTACTATGCCTTTATCTCTTTTACTCTTATATTCAGTTAATCATCAAACTCTATTGATATTTTTTAATAAAAGGTTTTCTATTTTGGTGACTCTGCTATAGTTTCAGGTTCATCACCCCATGATTACATTATCACAATTGGATCTAAATGGATTTTCCACCTTTAATGTTTCCTCTCTCTCATCTACTTTGCATGCTGCTGTTTTAAGTAGTTTTCCTAAAAAGGCTTTTCATCATCTTAAGAACCTGTAGTGGCTCCATTGCCTCTGGTCCCGGTTCTAAATTATTCATTCTAACTTTCACCGTTTGACCTCTACAGCATGAAAAATATCTTCCCTGTTCAACACAAAGTCACATGTCCTCACAAGGAAAATTGCCTGTTCCAACTGGAATGCCTTCCACATAGTTTCACATACATGTACCCACTCACGCACTGCCAATTTAAACCACTTTGCCTTTCCCGATAATGTCCTTCTTGTCTAGGATTTCCTACCTTTTTTCATGAGTCCATTCTTCAGTAAACAGACTTATTCTTCTCTTCTTCCAGTTCTTCTCCCCTTCTTACTTTCCTTCCTTTGTCAAACATTACCATTTCTACTATGTCAGGAACCACACTAGGATGAAAATAAAGGATGTGTGTGAAAAAGACCTAATCCTTGTGCTAAAGAAACTCAAGATCTACACTACATTTTTTTTTTGCTTTAGGTCATATAAAGAGTATTTGAGAGTGAAAAAATGATATGAAAATTAAAAAAAACCTTGTATTTTGGAAAACGGATATATCGGTGTGATTTTATTTTTCTTTCCACGTTGGCCATTGCTGTAAATACCCTCTCTTCATAATTTTATCTCATATTCATTTTCTTTACTAAAAATATAAGAGTGTTGACCTACATAGAAGTAAGAAGAAAGTAGTTGTTCCAGCATCTATTCAAACAGAAGGACTAAATCCTGAAGAAATAAAACATATGCAGATGTATGTAAAATTAATGTCCTATTAGTCTCTACTCAGAAAGAAAACTGGTACAGGAAGGTTGTCTGCTCTCAGAATTTGGGTCAAATAATATTGCTTTCTCTATGGAGTGTCGAAATAGATGCTTATTGAATTTTAACATGGCGTAAATCTGAATTAGCTTGCAAAAGGTGTTGAGAAAATCAAGGCTCTCTTAGCTTTGATTGCTGTACACATGGCACACATATAACCTTTAAAGACTTAGATTTTAATGACTTGTCAGCCATGAGACTATTCCTTACATAATAACTACTACGTTTGGAAGACCTACTGGGTGTTGTGTATTTCCATCTTGTGTTAGTTAGTCTTCAAATAACTATTATAATCCCACTTAACAAATGAGGATAGCACATCCCATTAAGTAACTTACTCAAGATATCTGGAATCCACCCTGTTCTGTTTGACTCCAAAACCATCTCAAATGTAATACCAACATTCCTCCCAAATTCCTGTGTTATGAGTAGGTCATTATGGGTTAAGGGATAAGGTTGATTATGTATATTTGCTTCTGTATTTTTTTCTGCTTATTTAACATAGTACCTTGTGAGCCTAGGTCACAATTACTTTTTACTACTCCATAGAATGGGAATCCTTAATGGCTCAGTGGTAAAGCATCTGCCTCAATGTGGCAGACGTGGGTTTGATCCCTGGGTTGGGAAGATCCCCTGGAAAAGGAAATGGCAACCCACTCCAATATTCTTGCCTGGGGAATCCCATGGACAGAAAAGCCTGGTAGGCTACAGTCCATAGGTTTACAGAGTTGGACCCAACTTAGTGACTAAGCCATCACCACCTCTCCACAGAGTACAAAATAAAACAAAAGCATGAAAGACTTCCCTGCTGGTCCAGTGGCTAAGAATCTGTGCTGTCACTGCAGGGGGCATGGATTTGACCCATGGTCAGGAAACTCCATCCCACATGCCACGTGGCGTTGCCTAAAAAAAAGAAAAGCATGAAAATTGTGTCTGTACATTTGGCACTAGTGGTTAAGAACCTGCCTGCCAATGCAGGAGGCATAAGAGATGAGAATTCGATCCTTGGGTCAGGAAGATCCCCTGGAGAAGGGCATAGCAACCCACTCCAGTATTCTTGCATGGAGAATCCCATGAACAGAGGAGCCTGGTGGGCTACAGTCCATAGGGTTGCCCGGAGTTGGGCACAACTGTAGTGACTTACCACACACGCATGCGCGTGTATGGAGGCAGGAAGCAAAGTAAGAGACAAATATTGTTCCCCAAATTATCCTGTGCTAATCCTTACATTGGAATTTTTAAAAAGTGGTGTTTTAACCAAAGAAGCTTCGGATCAGTGTAGAGATAAATGCCTAATCAGTGGAATTGAAGACATTATTAAATCAACCACGTACACCTCACAATGACAGGAAAAACAATTCAACAAACTGTTTTAATAAGAATCAATTTTAATTTAATTTATGGCGGAAATTATATACTACGGAGTTTTTCATGACTTTCAGTTCAGTTCAGTTCAGTTGCTAAGTTGTGTCCGACTCTTTGCAACCCCATGAATTATAGCACGCCAGGTCTCCCTGTCCATCACCAACTCAAACTCACGTCCATCGAGTTGGTGATGCCATCCAGCTATCTCATCCTCTGTCGTCCCCTTCTCCTCCTGCCTTCAATCCCTCCCAGCGTCAGAGTCTTTTCCAATGAGTCAACTCTTCACATGAGGTGGCCAAAGTACTGGAGTTTCAGCTTTAGTGTCATTCCTTCCAAAGAAATCCCAGGGCTGATCTCCTTTAGAATGTATGACTTTGGGAATTTATAAAACCTGCAGAATATATCCCTATGAAATGCCAAGAATCCACCGGAATGTTCCCCATAGCGTGCTATGCAGTACACTGGCTCACAGTGTTAATGAGTGTCGTGTGAAGAGAAGAGTTCGG
Organism: Ovis canadensis; assembly: GCF_042477335.2. Lineage (NCBI taxonomy): Eukaryota > Metazoa > Chordata > Mammalia > Artiodactyla > Bovidae > Ovis > Ovis canadensis. Next base: position 81,748,879 of record NC_091246.1, on the reverse strand, counting down.
CAGTCTAATCAGTTTAGGAAAAGCTTGGCCAAAATTGTTAGATTTCTACAGTCTAAGTAGAAATATATAACACACATATGTTGTCAACTATAATAAAATAGCTATTTGTGAGTGAACTAGATCTTTTCTCTGTACTTATGAGCCTATTGATATGACTGAAGAATTTGAAGTATTTCACAAATTAAATTGCAGAGCTTTAGTATCACCACATATAGCTTGTGAAGTTGTTTGTTTTGTATTCAGTTTGAGTAGGAGAATCAAGAGATGAATTTTAAGGGAAGTTACTACATTTCTGTCACTCATTTCTACATCTGATCTTATAAGTATTTTGAAATTTAGAATATTATGGACAATGAATTGTTAAAATTATCCTCCTCATAAACTCATACAGACACCTCCCCTCTCCAGTCAAACAACAAAACACTCATCTCATTTTTAACCCTTTGTATTAGCAGAAGGATTTTTAAAAATTAGGGTCATCTCTGCCTCACACTAACCCGACATTTCAGGTGTCAGCATGCTAGAAAATTCAGAATTAAGTGAGTAACATGTCTTGACAAGCTCATTTAAAATGCAAATACTCTCTGAAGGAGTATGACGTGAGCAGTTCAGTATGATTTCATTTATCTAATAATTTCCCGTCTTATACAAGAGGGCAGACAAGCCTGGGAATTTTGGCCAGTTAACTAGCTTGAGCTAAGTGCAGAGGGGACAAAAAGAACTGCAAGCAGAGACAGAGTGTAGCAGGCAATGCAAGACACATCTCCTACTTAACCATTTGGTTTAGGACTAGTTCTGGTATTCAGATGATGGGTTTTCCAGTGTTAATATGCACAAAGACCAATATAATTCACTGCTTGTGAAAAGAAGAGAGGCTGTTCAAGTGAACGCTGATGTGCTTTTTCCCTCATGCACTTGATCTGAGAAAGTAAGATTAAGGCATAGTCAGACAATAGTCACTGTTGCCAGGGGATAGATGATAGATATATGATAAGTCACTGGGCCAGGGAGACTATATTCTGGTGGACATTTCCAGAGAGAGAGAGAGAAAAGAAGGAAAGTTGAGTAAGGGAAGCCTGAATAAATCCTTACGAGGCATTTAGGGTGGAATTGAGTGAAAGACCATGAAACATGGATAGAAAAGTTTGGGTGACTTTATCTCACCGCTTCAAAAACTTAAGTGGAATGAAGAACATGAATGGTTACTAATTTGATAAAATAACTTTAAAAAAAAATGAGCAAGTTAGTTGAGTAGAAACAGCCTGTGAAAATGATCCCATAAAATGCATTTGAATTCTTGGGCTCACCCCTGAGCCAGGAATGGATATGATGCTATAAAGAATGTAGTAAATGCTTTCAGAATTAAACTGTGAGGTAGACACAGCCCAGGTCCCAAGCTGGCCACTGGGTGGGTGACTCACGGAGAAGTTGTAAATGGCAAGCAAAGACTTTGGATAATTAATTTATATTGGAACCACAGTCTATAGAATGTGAATCAGAGTATGTGGAGAGTCTAACTAGCCTTCTAAAACAACACCAGGAAAAAAACAACTACAGTGGGACTTTCCTGATGGTCCAGTGGCTAAGACTCCATGCTCCTATTGCACGGGGCTGGGTTGAATCTTTAGTCAGGGAACTGAATCCCACATGCCACAAATAAGAGTTCTCATGCTGCAACTAAGACCTGGTGTAGCGAAGTCAGTCAGTCAGTCAGTTCAGTGGTTCAGTCATGTCCAACTCTTTGAGCCCCCATGGAATGCAGCATGCCAGGCCCCCAGTCCATTGCTAACTCTCAGAATTTACTCAAACTTAGGTCCATTGAGTCAGTGATGCCATCCAACCATCACATCCTCTGTCGTCCCCTTCTCTTCCTGCCTTCCATCTTTTTCAGCATCAAGGTCTTTTCAAATGAGCCAGTTCTTTGCATCAGGTGGCCAAAGCATTGGAGTTTCAGCTTTAGCGTCAGTCCTTCCGATGAATATTTAGGACTGATTTCCTTTAGGATGTACTGGCTGGATCTCCTTGCAGTTCAAGGGACTCTCAAGAGTCTTCTCCAATACTGCAGTTCAAAAGCATTAATTCTTCGGTGCTCAGCTTTCTTTATAGTCCAACTCTCAAATCCATACATGACTACTGTAAAAACCATAGCTTTGACTAGAGGGACCTTTGTTGGCAAAGTAATGTCTCTGCTTTTTAGTATGCTGTCTAGGTTGGTCATAACTTTTCTTCCAAGGAGCAAGCATCTTTTAATTTCATGGCTGCAGTCATCATCTGCAGTGATTTTGGAGCCCCTCAAAATAAAGTCTCACTGTTTCCACTGTTTCCCCATCTATTTGCCATGAAGGGATGGGACCAGATGCCATGATCTTAGTTTTCTGAGTGTTGAGTTTATAATCATGATGGTGTGATCATCATGACTGATCAATCAAAAGTTGATCAATCAACTTTTTCCCTCTCCTCTTTCACTTTCACCAAGAGGCTCTTTAGTTCTTCTTTGCTTTCTGCCATAAGGGTGGTATCATCTCCATATCTGAGGTTATTGATATTTCTCCTGGAAATCTTGATTCCACCTTGTGCTTCATCCAGCCCAGTGCTTCTCCTGATGTACTCTGCATATCAGAGAAGGCAATGGCACACCACTCCAGTACTCTTGCCTGGAAAATCCCATGGACAGAGGAGCCTGGAAAGCTGCGGTCCATGAGATCTCTGAGGGTCAGACATGACTGAGAGACTTCACTTTCACTTTTCACTTTTCACTTTTCACTTTCATGCATTGGAGAAGGAAATGACAACCCACTCCAGTGTTCTTGCCTGGAGAATCCCAGGGATGGGGGAGTCTGGTGGGCTGATGTCTATGGGGTTGCACAGAGTCGGACATGACTGAAGTGACTTAGCAGCAGCATCTCTGCATATAAGTTAAATAAGCAGGGTGACAATATACAGCCTTGACATACTCCTTTCCCTATTTGGAACCAGTCTGTTCCACATCCAGTTCTAACTGGTGCTTCCTGACCTGCATACAGATTTCTCAAGAGGCAGGTCAGGTAGTCTGGTATTCCCATCTCTTTAAGAATTTTCCAGAATTTGTTGTAGTCTACATTATCAAAGGCTTTGGCATAGTTAATAAAACAGAAATAGATATTTTTCTGGAACTCTCTTCCTTTTTCGATGATCCAGTGGATGTTGGCAATTTGATCTCTGGTTCCTCTGCCTTTTCTAAATCCAGCTTGAACATCTGGAAGTTCACGTTCACGTACAGTTGCAGCCTGGCTTGGAGAAATTTGAGCATTACTTTGCCAGCCTGTGAGATAAGTGCAATTGTGCAGTAGTTTGAGCATTCTTTGGCATTGCCTTTCTTTGGGGTTGGAATGAAAACTGACTTTTTCCAGAACTGTGGCCACTGCTGAGTTTTCCAAATTTGCTGGCATATTGAGTGCAGCACTTTCACAGCATCGTCTTTCAGGATTTGAAATAGCTCAACTGGAATTCCATTACCTCCACTAGCTTTGTTTGTAGTGATGCTTCCTAAGGCCCACTTGACTTCGCATTCCAGAATGTCTGGCTCTAGGCTGGTGATCACACCATCATGATTATCTGGGTTGTGAAGATCTTTTTTGTACAGTTCTGTGTATTCTTGCCTCCTTTTCTTAATATCTTCTGCTTCTGTTAGGTCCATACCATTTCTGTCCTTTATTGAGCCCATCTCTGCATGAAATGTTCCCTTGGTATCTCTGCTTTTCTTGAAGAGATCTCTAGTCTTTTCCATTCTATTGTTCCTCTATTTCTTTGCATTGATCACTGAGGAAGGCTTTCTTATCTCTCCTTGCTATTCTTTGGAACTCTGCGTTCAAATGGGTATATCTTTCCTTTTCTCTGCCTTTCACTTCTCTTCTATTCACCAGCTATTTGTAAGGCCTCTTCAGACAATCAATTTGCCTTTCTGCATTTCTGTTTCTTAGAGATGGTATTGATCCCTGCCTCCTGTATAATGTCTTGAAGCTCCATCCATAGTTCTTCAGGTACTCTATCAGATTTAATCCCTTGAATCTAGTTGTCATTTCCACTGTATAATCATGAGATTTGATTTAGGTCATACCTGAATGGTCTAGTGGTTTTCCCTACTTTCTTCAATTTCAGTCTGAATTTGGCAATAAGTATGAGCCACAGTCTGCTGCTGGTTTTCTTTTTGCTGACTGTATTTTTTTTAATATTTATTATTTGGCATAGCCAAATAATAAATATTAAAAAAAGATAAAATGACTACAACAATCCAACATTTCCCATATGATTTAATTAAACTGTGTTAAACATAAAAGGATGACAATACAATTCAAATACCTCAAAATATAGCTAGAAAGTAACTTTTGAAACTTGTCTCCTATAATTGTTGAAACAAGGTAACATTAAGTTATCAAGTACAAAGAACTGAACACCCTCAGTCAGTTGGATCTACCTGATATCCATGGACACCCTATCCAGCTACAGTAGAATATACATTCTTTTTGGGTGTCCAAGAAACATTCTTGAATATATTAACAGACCAAATCTTACATCATAAAAAAAAAAACAACAAATGTGAAAGAATTGAATTCATACAAAATACATTGTCTGAAAACAATGTAATTAAATTAGAAATCAATAACAGAAAGATAGCTGGAAAATCCTCAAATAAAAACATTATTCTTTATAATCCATGAAGTCAAAGATGAAGCCTTGAGGAAAATTGAAATATATTATTTTTATCTGGATGAAAATATAAGTACAATATATGAAAATGTATGGAATGAAGCTTAACAGGGCTCCAAAGGAAATTTGTAGCATTGAATACTTGTATTGGAAAAGAAGTGAAGTTGCTCAGACGTGTCCGACTCTTTGCGACCCGGTGGACTGTAACCTACCAGGCTCCTCCGTCCATCGCATTCTCCAGGCAAGAATACTGGAGTGGGTTGCCGTTTCCTTCTCCAGGGGATCTTCCTGACCCCGGGATTGAACCCGGGTCTCCCGCCTTGTAGGCAGACGCTTTAACCTCTGAGCTACCAAAAGAAGAAAAGCTGCAAATCAACAGTTAAAGTTTTCACCTTAGGAAACTGGAAAGTGAAGAGGAATATTAACCCAAAGAAATCAGAAAGAATCAAAAGGTAGGTCAGAAATACACAGAAAGCAGAACAAAATAGTGAAGAAAAAAAAAGAAATAGGAAATTGTATATTAGAATCAATAAAATTGATATATGTATAACTGAAATGACCAAAAAGACAAAATTATCATTTTTAGCAATGAAAGAGAATATACCTTACAGACACTGAAATATAAATAAGCAAATACCAAGAACAGTTATATGCACATACATTTAATAATGTAGATGAAGTGGGTCAATTCCTTGAAAGCTATGAAATATTAAAATTCAGCAAGGAAATAGGTAACATGAATACAGCTATGTCTATTAGAGAAATTGAATTTGTATTTTAAAATTTTCCAGAGATCTCCAGTTCCAGATGGTTTCAATGGTGACTTCTGCCAAACATTTGAAGAAGGAATCACACCAATTCTACACAGTATCTTCCAAGAAATTAAAGAAGAGAGATTATTTCCAAACTTATTTTATGAGGGCAGGATTCCCTGGATTCCAAAACACAGTACAAGAAAAGAAAACTAGAGACCACTTTTCCTCATGAACATAGCCACAAAAATCCTCAACAGAATATTAGCAATTCAGAGTCTAGCCACATATGAAAAGAACAATATATAATAACAGAGTAAGATTTGTCCTGGGACAGAATGCTAGTTCAACATTTGAAAAGCAATTTATGTAACCTATCACATTAATAGACTGAAATGTTAAACCACATGTTTTTAGCTATTCATGCAGAAACTATACATTTGATAAAAAGTAACAAGTATCCATGAAAAGACCTCTAAGCAAACTAGGAAAAAAATGGGAACTTCCTTAGGATGATAAAGGACATCTACAAAAAAACTTTTTGCTAATGTCATACCGTGACTTATACTTCACACTATGTAAAATTAATCCAAGATGGCTTACAGATTTAAGTTTAAAATTTAGAACTTCAAAAGTTTTATTAAAAAATACAGGAGAAAATACTTAGTGACTTTGAGTTGTGCAAAGTTTCTTCAACCTGACACCAAAAGCATGATCCATAAAAGAAAAATAAAACAACTTGGTAAATTGGACATCATTAATTAAAAAAACAACAACTTTTTGCACAAGGCCTATAAATAGAATAAAAGGGTAACTAGAGACTAGGAAAATTTATAAATCTCATATTTAACAAAAGACATATTTAGGGTATATCTTTAAAAATCTCTCAAAACTTAATAAAGCAAATTTAAAAATGGATCAACAGTCTGAACAGACACTTCATAAAGATCATAGACAGATATCAAGTAAGCTTATGAAAAAATATTCAACCTAATTAGCCATTAGGGAAATGTGACATAAATAAGCCACCACACATCTATTATAATATTTTCCCCTGTAACAAAACCCTCATTTTTTAGCTTACTTATTTTAGTAAAGGAATAAGAACACTGCAGACCTTAGTGATTTGCTGCATCTGTGAGGCAGTATCAGAATAAGCCCTCTTTTTGGAAAGATCTGCTGGAGAAGGAATAGGCTCCCCACTCCAGTATTCTTGGGCTTCCCTGGTGGTTCAGGTAAAGAATCTGCCTGAAGTGCAGGAGACCTAGGTTCGATCCCTGGGTTGGGAAGATCTCCTGGAGAATGGAATGGAATGGCTACCCATTCTAGTATTCTAACTTGGGGAATTCCACAAGAATAGCATCCCACAAGGCTCAGAAAGAAGTGAAAGTGAGTCATTCAGTCATGTCCGACTCTTTGTGACCCCCTGGATTGTATAGTCCATGGAATTTCCAGGCCAGAATATGGAGTGGGTAGCCATTCCCAAGGGAGAATGGACAGAGAAGCCTGGAGGGCTTCAGTCTCTGGGGTTGCAAAGTGTCAGACATGACTGAATGACTAACACTTCTCAATTATCTCTAGTTGTTTTAACCATACAGCTAACACCCTGACACCACGGAGCTATTTGAGTTTATTACTTATTTGACAGATATAGCAATCAAGGTCCTTTTTCTTTTTTTTCAACATTTTCAGCAAACATTTACTGAGCAATAATTACATGCCAGGTGTCATGCTAAGTGTTTTTTAATTAGTTAATGAATATTTAAATTTTTATTGGCATATACTTGCTTTACAGTGTTATATTAGTTTCTGCTGTACAGCAAAGTGAATCAGTTACATGTATACATATACCCCCCTCTTTTTTAGATTTCTCTTCCATTTCGGTTGACACAGAGTAGAGTTCTCCGTGCTTTATAGTAGGTTCTCATTAGTTATTTCTTTTATGCATAGTAGTGTATATATGTCAATCTTCATCTCCCGATTCATCCCATCCCGTCTTCCCTCCTTGGTATCCATGAGTTCTCCACATCTGTGTCTCTATTTCTGCTTTGCAAATAAGTTCATCTGTTCCAGTTTTCTGGACTGCACACATAAACAATGTTATATGATATTTATTTTTGTCTTTCCATGTCTCTTCAAATTGCACTATTCTTTTTGTGGCCGAGTAATAATTCTGTTGTGTATATGTAATACATCTTCTTTTTTCCATTTATCTGTTGATGGACATTTAGGTTGTTTCCATGTCCTGGCTATTGTAGAAACATGCTAAGTATTTTTAAAAAATCATTATCTCCATTAATCCATATAACCCTATGAAGTAATTTATTTTATCATTGCATAGTTGTCATTTTATATTTGAGGAAACTGAGATTCAGGTACAATATATGTTTTCTGTAAAATTATTTATTTGGTAGATTGAATAACTTTCACTAAATACTGCATTCTAAATATCCTCCCTAACTGAAGATTCTGCTCTGATTAACTGAGTGGCCATTAGTAATGTGAGTGACATTCTCAGGAAGATGCTTTAAGAGTCAGGGTGCAGATTGTCATGTCTGTCTTCTCTTTGTCTCAGTGATGGCAGTTTTCCTGATTTTTAGAGTGATGGCAACATGAAAAAGGGTTGTGTCTGACCCATGATGAGTCTTGCAGTGTAAGTGAGACAATTACAGTGTTCAAGATAGCTATTACTGCAGCAAAATCCAGCTTCCTCTCACTGATATATACACACAGCTAGTCAACAGCAGACTTGGGGCTCCACCTACTTATTAGTGTACTTGCTTTACAGAATCTCAACAGTGTGTTAGAAATTTAGTGTGTAGACGATAAACAGTAGATTCCATGTAGGACACTCTCTTGAGAAGATGTGCCTCAAAGGTCCTACTATAATCATTCTTTCAATCTTCATATATAAGGAAGCTTAAAAATATCTACCAGGTGTTTATTATTCTTTCCAGGAAGTTTTTTTCCTCTCTGTTCTGGAACATAAGAAGATGATTACAGTTTCCAAACCAAATGATCAAAGGCTGTGAGATCTCAGTTCAGTTCAGTCGCTCTGTCATGTCCGACTCTTTGAGACCCCATGAATCGCAGCACGCCAGGTCTCCCTGTCCATCACCATCTCCTGGAGTTCACTCAGACTCAGGTCCATCGAGTTTGTGATGCCATCCAGCCATCTCATCCTGTGAGATCTAGTAAATATAAATATACTTAAGTGTAAGGTGGAAGATGTTTGACATTTACACTACATTGGAAAATTTAAATTCTTTCATCCAGAAAATCTACTATTGTGGTTATTGTTTTGACTTACTAAGGTACAGAGAAAGATAGGTTTATACTTTCTAGAGGTTTATATTGAGAAGGCCATATGTGAGAAGGAAAGAGATGATGAATAATCAGAAGACTGTGGATAAGTGATATAATCCATTATGACCTATGTGCATGGGTCATCCAGGAGAGAATATTTAACACTATTGAGGAGGTTGAGGAAAGTCCCTGGTGATGTGAATAGAATTTCTTAGACATTAGGACAAAGGCATTATGAGCAAAGAAAATAAGACATGCAGATCCCTGGGAGTGAGAAAAATCTGGACTTTTTTGGATCTAAGGATTTCAGAATTGCAGAAGGCAGGGTATTTGTTGGAGAGTGATAGGAGATGCACCACCCACAAACCACAGCTGGTGAGTGACACTAAAGGAAGTGCCCCGTGAATCAAAGCTAATTCATTGCTTTCCTGGATCTCTGAATCATCAGAGTTGTTCATCAGAGAACAGAGTTGTTCTATTCAGTGTAATAAACAGAATTTGTCTGTGAAAGGAAGATGACAAGGGCCAGATTCAACTGGTCTATTATGACTGGCTTTTGCTGGGGGAGGATGAGAAAGTTTTGTAATATTTACACAAAGTAAGAACTGCTCACTTGTTTTACATTTCTCTTTAAAGTGAATAAGAGCATAAAATTGTATCCCCCCACTCCGCCCCCCCCCCCCGAAAAAAACTGTATTTCAAGAAGTACAGGAATGGTGGGAAGGCAATTCCTTGTCTGGGGAAGTAAGTCTTACCAGGAAATGGTACCAAGTAACTTGATAATCATTTTTTTTTTTATAAAAAGGACAAGAAGTTTGATCTTTGTCTTACTCATACCCCAAAATAAATTCAAAATGTTGACCTATGAGCTTAGTGTGCTTAGTCACTCAATCATGTCTGACTCTTTGTGACTGCAGCCCACCAGGCTCCTCTGTCTGTGGGATTCTCCAGGCAAGAATGCTGGAGTGAGTTGTCATTTCCTTCTCCAGGGGATCTTCCCGACCTCAGGCTCGAACTCGGATCTCCTGCAATGCAGGCAGATTCTTTATTGTCTGAGGCACCAGCGAAGCCCCCAGCTAAAGCTAAAAACTTTGGGAAGAAAACATGGAAGGATCTTTTTTGATTCAGCGTTAAACAAAAGATATTTGTGTCATAAAAAGAAATAACCATAAAAGAAAAAAAATGACTCCACTGAAGTGTAGAATGTCTGATTATTATCAGAAATCATTAGGAAAATATTAAATAGTCACAGGACAGTAAGAATACTTGCAAGAAATGTACCTGAGAAAGAACTGGTGTCAAAGATTCATAAAGAACTCTTAAACTCAATAATAAAAAACAGAGACAACCTGATTTAAAAAATAGGCAAAAGATTTGAACAGGTATTTCATAAAAAGAAATTATACAAATGGTAATGAACACCTAACAAACAATTGTCAATGCCATTAGTCATCAGGGAAAATGTATACTAAAATCACAGTGATGTGATAACTCACTGAGACATCTAGAATTTTAAAAATAAATAAACCAAATGTTGGTAAGAGTATGGAGCAACTGAAACTTTTATTGGTTGGGATGTAAAATGGTACAACTAATTTTGGAGGGTTCTGGAAGTTACTTAAAATTTTAAACATGCAGCTACATAATGACTCTGTAATTCTAATCTTAGTTATTTATCCAAGAGAATAAAAATGTATTTCTACAAAGAGACTTGTTTAAGAATATTCATGGCAGCTTTATCCATAATAGCAAAGCTTGGAACATTTCAGATATCCATCAAATAGTACATTGGAATACTACTTATCAATAAAAAGGAATAAAATACTGATTTACATAACATGGAGAAACAAAATTTACACAAATAAAAATGTTATGTATGTGTGCTATGCATTTGTGCTTGGTCGTGTCTGACTCTGTGATCCCATGGACTGTAGCCCAGCAGGCTCCTCTGTCCATTGAATTTTCCATTCAAGAATAGTGGAGTGGGTTGCCATTTCCTTCTCCAGGGAATCTTCCTGACCCAGGGATCGGACCTGCATCTTATGTGTCTCCTGCATTGGCAGTCTGACTCTTTACTACCACGCCAAAATGTTATGCTGAGTCAATAAAACACACATACACACACACACAAAGAGTATATTCAGTATGAATTCCTTTCTAATAATTCTACTAATTTTAGAATGAAAAAAAATCAGCACAGTGGTTGCCTCTGGGGAGGTGGAGGCAGAGGTTGGATTGGAAAGAGTGTGAAAAATGTTCTGGAATAATGTTGATTTTCTTTATGTTGACATATAGGGATTCGGATTTCACAGATGTAAATATTTATCAAAATTCAGTGAATGTACAGCTAAGAACTGTGCATTACATATATAATTTGTCATTGAAAGAAAAACACAAACATTGGAGTATGCAGGGTGGGAAGTGTACTGTTTTCACTGTTTACTTTGAAATGCATTAAAAGTTAAGATAAATTAATAGAAGGAAAGATAAGTGGATAAATATATCATAAAGCACCTTTGCTAAAATATTACTGATAGAATCTAGGTGATAGATATATAGATATTCGCTGTAAAATCTTAAAAATTGTCCTTTGTATTGAAATTTTTCTGAATAAAGATATGGAAAATGTTCTTTCTTACATTTTCCAGCATCTGCTAGGCTTAAGATAATAATTTAGTCTTCCGTTTCTTAGGCAGACAATGCACCCACCCTTCCATTAATGCAGAAATGAAGTCACAGGGTGGGTGGATACTGTTATGACTAGTTAATAAGCACTCACTTACCACTCCCCATTCCAGCATGCTGCCTCTGGCCCAGGGCTGCCAGTAACCGAAACACAAGTCCCCACTGGGAACACAAGTACAATGAGACAAGAGTCTCATCAGTATAGACAGTGAAGGTTGAAGTTCATGCGAGATCGTACAGGTTTATTAGAATATTTTAATCTGAAAAAAATCGCAGTTAATTAACACATTCTCCTTTCGCACCCAGTGTTTCCTGTTCATGCTCTTATTTACTTCCTAAATAATAATGGCATAGGTTATTAGAAAATTTTCAAGTATAATTTGTATTTGTCCCCACTCCGCTAATTTCCTCTTTCACATCTTAGAAGAATTATCAGTCACCCAGTAGTACAGCACAGAAAACTAGAAGTAATTTCTGGTTACCCAGTTTTCCTTATCCCCAGTGCTCAACCTATCATCAAGTCTTGTTAATTCCATGTGATCTCATATTCTTCCATTTTGTCTTTCCTGTCTTCACCTTTATTCTAGATGATCATAATTTTTTACTTGAACTATAGCACAAGTCTCCACTAGCCTGTTCGCTTGGTCTTTTTTCTCATTCCAATCCATTACATTCATAGCAGTGGAATTTATTTTTCTCAACATGTAGCTGCATTGTGTCACTACTTTGCTTAAAACCTTTCATTGTTATCGCCTGTGCATAGCCTTTGTTTCCCCCAATATTTTTTATTGATGTATAGTTGATTTATAATGTTGCATTAATTTCTGCTGTACAGCAAAATGATTCGAGTCAGACACGACTGAGCAACTGAACTGAACTGAGTGAGATGCGAAGATCTAACTTCTATTTAGGGATGCTCAGGTTTATCTCTCATACACTATTTAGGTAGTTCCTCACTTATTTTTGGAGTTAGTTCAAGAGATCCAAGAATCTTTATATAAACTAAACATTGCTTTTACACTGAGTGAGTTTTATTTTATAGCTGTTATTTCTCAAGAGTGTGTGGATGCTGCTTTGATTAATAAAATTTTACTTAAGTATTTTGTGAATTTCTGGAAGAATTAGATTTTGTTTTTTAATCCATGTATAAACAAAATAGACATACTTTCACGTGAGATTTATTGTATTTTCTTTAAAAAAAAGAGCTTCCCATCCATAAAGTGTTCTGAACCACTGCTGCTTATTATTGAACATAAATAAAATTAATTCATTTCTGTGACATATTTTACTTTTCTACTAAGTTAGAGAAATTTTTCTATGTTTAGTACTAGAGTGTTAGAAATTAAAGGAACCCTTGAGGCACTTCAATTTAGTTCCTTTATATTACAGAAAAGGACATGGTAGGTTGGAGATTTAAAGTATGTATCCAATCCCACAAATAGTAAGAGGGTAGAATGAAGACTGGTGCCCTGTCTTATAGTCCAGTGTGCCTTCCATCCTTCAGCCTCTTTCAGACACTGCCCTCTCAAAATGCAGTGAGAGACCAGATTTCTGAGACAAGTGTCAATTGAGCGGTCTAGTCCATTCATTCTCCTTCTCACTCCCTCCTGCCCTCGTCCTCTCATTTATCCAAGCTGTAATCGCACTGTATGAAGTGTTTATTTTTTATGGGTAGTTAAAAAAATATTTAGCCAGCTGCACATTAACATGAAAATGACCACACAAGAAAAATGGTTGCTAAGCAAAGGTAGTGTGACTCCCTCCAAATAATCAAGTAATTGTACCGAGAGCCATAAAACATGCGCAGAAGCATATGTCACCACTAAAGCGTCTCTTCTACTCACATTTTTCTCACTGCCTCTTAGATCCGCATAAAACCCAGTTCCTGGATGCCAATGGCAACAGACTTAAAACTTGACTTGTAATAGAGCTTGGTTCCCAGATGTTCCTATTGGCTATAAAGTTACACACCAGATTTAATGATATAGTTGAAATGCTTTCATAGATTTCTGCTGTAAAGTCAAGTTGAAGTCAATTTTAAGTAGGAACATAAAAATATGAAAACCCAGATGGACTAGTACTCAATCTGCTAGATTTAAGTCAACTCTGAAGACATAGGGTTCATTGAGTTAGAGTTTCTAAATCCACAGAAAAGGGGGGGTAGCTTTCTCTGCATTTAAATTTATTCTCAGACCAATTAATTTCCTAAGAATAACTAGATACCACATTTAGATAACTACTGTTGTTTAGGGACTATAATATTATCATCCTACTTTCTCTCATGTTCTCAAATGAATATGTCTAAGATTGCTTAGACAGTGTAGATTCCTGGGTAACACCCTCAGATACTATCATTCAGTAGATCTGGGTTGAGATCCAAGACTTTGTATTTTTAACAAGCACCCCAAAAGGATTCTGATGAGGTGTTCATGAACTACCCTTGTAGGAAGCATTGTGAGCTGGTTGTGATGGTGACTGCATAGCATACGACCTGTCCTCATCCAGACTTGTGTAAGACCAGAGTGACCAGAGACATGACAGTGACCCCAAGCTTTCCAAGGCAGGCTTCGTTGAAGGAATCCTCCTTGGGATACAATAATTAGAGCCAGGCCTCTGCCAGTTAAGGGGCTCTACTCTTCACAGATTTTGTGAGAAGATGAAATACAAAGCTGACAAGAAGATAATATGATCCCAAATTTGGTTCATGGCATATTTGTTTATTTATTATTTTCGGCTGTGCTGTGTTTTGCAGGCTTTTCTCTAGTTGCAATGAGCAGGGCCTAGTCTCTAGTTGTCATGCACAGGCTTCTCATTGAGGTCGCTTCTCTTGTTGCAGAGCATGGGCCCTAGGGCACGTGGTCTCCAGTTGTTGCAGCATCCAGGCTTTAGGGTACAGGCTCAGTAATTGTGGTACACAGACTTCACTGTTCTGCAGCACGTAGGATCTTCCCAGACCAGGGATCAAATCCTCGTCTCCTGCATTGGCAAGTGGCTTCTTTACCACTGAGCCATCAGGGAAGCCCTCATGACATAGCTTATTCAGCCCACCTAAGCATGAGGGAGAGCCACAGTCTTTTTACAATGAATTACATAGGTCAGAAGGACTGTTAAACATTCTTTCTGAAGGGTCTTATTGATGGCAGAGGCTATATATAAAATGATATTATTCTATTGTGAGAGATGCAGAAGTCCCATTAAGAAGATCTGAAATGAGCAGCAGATGTTACTGCTTCAGCATCTGGTTAAGATTCCTAAAGGGTCTCTGAGGAAAGAGAGACTAGGTTCATTTAAAAGTGAGCTCATTAAGAGTAATGAGGAGTAATGAATTTCACAGCATTAATAGTAATAATAATAATCATACTAGAAACAAAAGGCAAGGGAGAAAGGGAAAGTTATCCCAACTGAATGCAGAATTTCAGAGAATAGCAACAGGAGATTAGAAGGCCTTCTTAAACAAACAATAAAAAGGAATAGAGGAAAACAATAGAGTGGGAAAGACTAGAGATCTCTTTAAGAAAATTGGAGATATCAAGGAACATTTCATACAAGGTTGGACAGGATAAAGGACAGAAACGTTAAAGGCCTAAGAGAAACAGAAGAGATTAAGAAGAGGTGGCAAGAATACACAGAACCTTACAAATATGGTCTTAATGACTCAGATAACCACAAAGGTGAATCTTAAAAAAATGATGCTATTAAAGTGCTGCATTCAATATGTCAACAAATTTGCAGAACTCAGCAGTAGCCACAGGACTGGAAAAGATAAGTTTTCATTCCAATCCCAAAGAAGGGCAATGCAAAAGAATGTTCAAACTACCATACAATTGCACTCATTTCACATGCTAGCAAGTTTATGCTCAAAATACTTCAAGCTAAGCTTCAGCAGTACATAAACCAAGAACTTCCAAATGTACAAGCTGGATTTAGAAAAGTCAGAAGAACCGGAGATCAAATTGCCAATATTCACTGGATCATGGAGAAAGCACAGGAGTTCCAGAAAAACATCTACTTGTGTTTCATTGACTATGCTAAAGCCTTTGTCAGTGTGGATCACAACAAACTGTGGAAAATTCTTAAAAGAGATGGGAATACCAGACCACCTTCCCTGACTCCTGAGAAAACTGTATGCAGGTCAAGGAGCAACAGTTAGAGTCAGATATGGAACAACTGACTTGTTCCATATTGGGAAAGGAATGTGACAAGACTATATGTTGTCCCTCTGCTTATTTAACTTATATACAGAGTTGTTGTTGTCTATTTACTAAGTTGTGTCCAACTCTTTTATGACCCCATGGACTGTAGACCACCCCCCACCCCGCCCCAGCCTCCTCTGTCCATGGGAATTTCCAGGCAAGAATCCTGGAATGGGTTGCCATTTCCTTCTCCAGGTCACCTTCCCAACCCAGAGGTCAAACCCATGCTCCTGCCGCATCTCCTGCATTGCATGTGGATTCTGCACAACTCAGCCACTGGGGAAGCCCATATACAGAGTATGTCATGTGAAATGCTGGGCTGGATGAATCACAAGTGGAATCCAGATTGCTGGGAGAAATATCAACAACCTCAGATATGCCGATGATACCACTCTCTTGGCAGAAAGTGAAGAGAAACTAAAAAGCCTCTTGATGAAGGTGAAAGAAGAGAGTGAAAAAGCTAGCTTGAAACCCAACATTAAAAAAAAAATCAAGATCGTGGTATCTGGTATCTGGTCCCATCAACTTCATGACAAATAGGAGGGGAAAAAGTGGAAACAGTGACAGGTTTTCTTTTCTTGGGCTCTAAAATCACTGCCAACGGTGACTGCAGCCATGAAGTTAAAAGCTTGCTCATTGGAAGGAAAACTATAACAAACCTAGATGGTGTATTAAATTTAAAGCAGAGATATAACTTTGCCAACAAAAGTCCATTTAGTCAAAGGTTTTTCCATTAGTCTTGTAGGGATATGAGAGTTGGATGATAAAGAAGGCTGAGTGCCGAAGAACTAATGCTTTTGAACTGTGGTGGTGGAGAAGACTCTTGAGAGTCCTTTGGACTGCAGGGAGATCAAACCAGTCAATTCTAAAGAAAATTAACCCTAGATATTCATTGGAAGGATTGATGCTAAAGCTCTAGTATTTTGGCCACCTGATGCAAAGAGTTGACTATTGGAAAAGACACTGATGCTGGGAAAGATTGAGGGCAAGAAGAGAAGGGAATGGGATGAGATGGTGGATGGCATCATTGACTCAATGAAAGACAGTGGAGGATGGGAATCCTGGAGTGCTGCAGTCGATGGGTTTGCAGAGTTGGCTACGGCTTAACAACTGAACAACAACAAAGAGTAGTGGGGGAGTAATGGGCTTTATCCCATTAGAAAGAATAATAAATGAATTCCAAGGATACATTATCAGGATCATCAAACTGATTCATCCTGGACCCAAATTTGCCTCAAAGTCCAGTCAAGTTCTGTGACTTAAAATGAGTTCAACTGAAGAGGCTTTGTGTCTTTAGACTTAAAAGTTCCAAAAGCTTAAATTTCCACACATTTTCTTTCTTGGTGCCATTGTTTAATGGCTGTAAAGAGAGTGCTAGAATCTCATTTTACTAAAGCTAGGCAGAAATAGACTCTTGATGGACTGTTGTCCTAACTCATATGAAGAAAAATATTTTGTAAGAGAGCTCATACCCCTGAAGTCAGTGTCCTTGAAGACACAGAACCACTCTCTCTTCTATAATACTCAGTTAATGTCCCAAGTGCTATCCATTTTGCCCGCATGATACTATGGGCAACATTATACCTGTTACTCTGTGTTTGTTGGATTGTAGTCACTCACAATCCATGCTCCTGTGCAATGCTTGTCTTCCACAATGAAATGAAATTCCACAGCATGAGTCTTGTAGTACTCAGCAAAATAATATTGTAATTGAAGATTTTTCTAACTTTGGCTTTTTCTCCCTTAATATTTTTGGAAACATTTAATGTCTGCTACTATTCATCCGGTATTGGTTTGCAACTCATTTAGACTAAGACATGGTATTTGCTTCTTTAAGCAAATGCTCTGTGGGATATTACTAAAACATGTCACTTCCTGGTGTCCTGCCACCTGCTTGAGGAAAACCACAGATGTGTTGATTTAAGATGTAATTACAAGGATGTACCTGAATTACAGGTGACTCAGATGGTAAAGAATCTGTCGGCCAATGCGGGAGACATGGGGTTGGATCCCTGAGTCAGGAAGATCCCCTGGAGAAGGAAATGACAACCGACTCCAATATTTTGCCTGGGAAGTCCAATAGATAGAGGAGCCTGGTGGGTTACAGTCCATGGGGGTCACAAAGAGTTGGACACAACTTAGGGACTAAACACCCCCACCACCCACTTGAATCACAATGTAGTGCTTCTACATGAACATGTTGAGGGCTCACCTTCAAAATGAGGTCATTGCCAGGCCAATAATACGATAAGAATAGTTTATTCAGATGGAAAACCAGACGTAAGTTGGAAAGTTCTGGTGGGAGTTCTAGGGGAATCTCCAAGTCTTGGAGGTGCCAACATGTTTGGAAGGATCTCCCTGGGCATTGTGTGTGTAGTTTGATTCCCTTAATGAGGAGACTGGAGGTCAGACCAGCTGCTGTGATTCTAAAGCTCCAGGGCTGCACAGAGCTTGTCTCTCTACTTGGAGCTATAGATGTGCTTACATCAGACTAAATGTCAACTTTGTAATCAGATTAGCTACTTAAAGTTAACACAGATCCAGAGTAAACTCATACCTACATTAGAAAACACAGTGCTTTGAATTATCTCATGTTAGTTTAGCAGAATAAATGTTTTCTAAAAATGGTTTAATATTTCATCAAAATAACCTTATCATTTTGTGTAATTTCTGATCATTCTTATAGTAATTGACTATAAGTCTAAATTGTCATAGTGCATTTTTTGAAACACAGTCTATTAAGTAAAAATTTAAATAACAATAAATGAAATGGCACAGAGAAAATATGATTACATATTTTTTAAAAATGATTGTTAGATGTATAAGTTTGGAAATATGACTAAAATATTGGGGCAGGTAAACTATAAATATTCTTAATTTTTTTATCTCTGTTTCATTGTCCTTGATGCCTACAAGTATCATGTTTAAAGCATTTTGAATTACCTTTTGAGTGCAAGCAGATGGAATTGGAAAGGTGAACAATGGTCTTTGTCCTTTTGCCTGTATTTATAGCTGTTGAATGTGAATGTGCTTTTGTGTATAGCTTTATATCCTGTTGCTGCTGTCTTCCTATGCCAAATGCTGCTTTAAAATTATTAGTGGATCTCAGTAACCACCTTCAGGAAATCCCCCAAAAGTATTTCTGAAACTTCCTGCATTCCAAGTGTAATTTTACTTAGGATATCTTGAAAAAAGAAGCATGCTTAGTTCCTCTTACTGTGCTAACTCACATTGGTTTGCTACTTGTTCAGTCTAGTAAAATGACCTCATGAAAGCACAGTAATGTAAAGCTATGATTTAATGTATACCTAGTAATAGTTGTTCAGCATTCCATTTTCATAATAACTTTGAGCCTCTCACATATGTACACTTAGATCTACTTGTAAACTGACAGACATGTCCTTTTACTTTTTAAGGACACACAGATATGTTCCAAATAGATTAGTCAAAGCACTGTTATTTTTCTGTCAAAACTACTCCACTGATAAATATGCAAAATTAACCCAAGGGTCTAGGAAAATGAACCCTATTATGATACCATGAGACTGTCAAATTTCCATTTGGTTTTAGGCATTATAAGGGAAAGGTCATGTAAAAGCTCTGTGCCCATGATAATTGGTGAATTAGTCTCTCACTGGAGAAGGCAAGGGCACCCCACTCCAGTACTCTTGCCTGGAAAATCCCTTGGACAGAGGAGCCTGGTGGGCTGCAGTCCATGGGGTCGCTAAGAGTCGGACATGACTGAGCAATTCACTTTCACTTTTCACTTTCATGCATTGGAGAAGGCAATGGCAACCCACTCCAGTGTTCTTGCCTGGAGAATCCCAAGTTTGGGGGAGCCTAGTGGGCTGCTATCTATGGGGTTGCACAGAGTGGGACACAACTGAAGTGACTCAGCAGCAGCAGCCTGTTTATAACTTTCTGAACATAAGAAGCATGGTAGATTGTTTGTCAAAGGGGGTCACACCTACAGCCATATTTAGGGGAAATTGCATATTTATGGGATCCCTGCCAAAGGACCAGCCATAGGCAGCCATTTGGTACCATGAGACACAAGCTGTAGCTGATAGCATTGTAGTTATAATCCCAAAGAAACTAAAGTAACGTATGATTTGCTAGGTCAGTTATTTTCACGCTTTTAGGATTTTGAACTGGAAGGGAATGAAATGACTTGGCAGGTGGAGATAGGAATTAACACATAACGGATGAGAAGAATGATTCTATCAATTGTAGGTGGAATGAATTGCAAGCTAAAACTATGAGGTAACACAGACTAAGAGCTGGTGGAAACCATGAGGTAGAGAACTAAAGGTAGCAGAGGAGAAAAACTCCATTGAGGAAAAGAACAGGACAGAATAAAAAGCTGGGCATTCTCTATAGGAGAAATACCAGGAAATGGACAATGTCTGAAGTTACCCAGATCATTGATAGCCTATCTGCTTTAGTTCCATTCCTGTTTAGTTTCCTGTGGCTGCTGTAAGAAATCACCATGCATTTGGTAGCATAAAATAAGAGAAGTTTATTTTCTTAAAATCACAGAGACGAGAAGTCAAAAATGGAAAGCGTCAACAGGGCCATGTTCACTCTGCGGAATCTGGGGGAGAATCCAGTCCATGCCTCGTTCACCCCCGGGTGACTCATGTCGCCTGGCTTGTGGCCGCATCACTCTAACTTCTGCCTCCATTTTTGTATTGCCTCCTCTTCTCTGTGTATCTGATCTCCTTCTGCCTGTCTCTTATAGGGACACTTGCTGTGGCATTTAGAGCCTGTGAAAATAATCCAGAAGAGTCTCCTTACTTTAATATCATTGAGTTCATACATTTGCAAAAAAACACATTTTTCCAAATAAGATAACATTCACATGTTCCTGAGCTATAAGTTTATGGACATATCTCTGGGAGCATATTATTTTCAGTTTACCATGACAAGCTCATTTTTCTGACAGAGGCTTGACTCTATCAGACTGGGTCTTCATTAATAAAAATAAAGAAAATTATGTGTCACTTAGTGTAAGTACACACCGCAGCAGGAGCACTCCATCGGTTACAAGTTATTTACACTTTTATAAGAATCACTTTGTCAGGTCTTTATACAAGAGCAGGCTTCTAAAAAGAGCTGGGTAGAGAGTAAACAAGGTTGATAGAGCCAACCTGTGTGTGTTTGTGTGTGTGTGTTTTGAAGAATCATTGGAAAAGGAGAAAAAAACTATCATTATACATTGAGTTCATTCCTGGCACTTTGCTTAATATTTTATACTATCTCAATTAACTAGCTCAATATTCCTATGAGATATATATTTTTATTTTATTGCTTCAATTTTATGGGTGAAGAAGGTGAAATAAAAAATGTTGCCCAAGGTAACACAGCCAGTAAGTGGCAGATCTATTACCTTAAAGTTACTCTGTCAGGATAAAATCTACTTTAGTTTTCAAGAATAGATTGTGTAGGGTATAGACGCATAAAAGAACATGGTGTTATTTAGAGATTGCTAAATAATGCAATGTCTGAGTAAAAGTATAAATGAGAAATTTCAGCATATGAGGAAGTAAAGGTACACAAAAGTTAGCTCTAAGTGGCTTTTCACCAACTGAGAATTATGGAATTAGATCCAGTTTTCCTCAAATTCCATGAATATTCAGTAGGAGATTGATTCCCACACATCCACTATTGACAATCCAATGGCAAATGTCACTGTTCCTTCTGCTTTCCATGTGTAGCCTACTGTAGCCTACCCACACCCTCCTAGTTTATTATGTTAAGACTTTGTGTCTGGAGAATTACAGCAGCTTTCTACCTGTGTTTTTCCACTAGCTTCGGTGACTTTCTGTTCTTCCTTAACAACACTGCAGGTTTAATCTTCTAAAGCACGTACTACTATCTTGTGCAAAAAAAAAAAAAAAAAAAAAGCCACATGTACACACACACACTTTATTCTTAGACCAGTTTTAAGTTCATGGCAAAACTGAGCAGAAAGTACAGAGACTTTCCATGTAATCCCTGTCACCACATATGCACAACCTTCCCCATTACTAACCTGCTAGAGTGGTGCATTTGTTACAATTGATGAACTTATACTGGCACACCATTATCATCCAAAGTTCCTAGTTTGCATTACAGATCACTTTTGGTGTTGTACTGTCTGTGGGTTTTGATAAAGTACAATGACATATATCTACCATTGTAGTATCCTACAGAGTATTTCCACTACTCTAAAAATCCTCTGTCATCCTTCACTTTCACCAACACCCTGGCAACCATATTGCCTTTTTGTCAAAGATAATTATTGTATCCTTTTCAGATTGCCTTTTTTCACTTAGTACTATGTATCTAAGTTATCTTCATACCCTTCCTGGCTTGAATATATTGTATTGTCTGGATGGACTGAATGATATTCCATGTCTGAATATAGTACAGTTTATTAATTCATTTTCTCAAGCACATCTTGGTTGCTTCCAAATTTTGGCATTTATGAATAAACCTGATAAAGCATCCATGTGTAGGCTTATTGGGTAGATACCAAGGAATGTGATTGCTGGATTGTATGTTTAATTTTGTAAGAAACTGTCAGACTATCAAAGTGGTTATACCATTTTGCATTGCCATCAGCAGTAAATGTGAGTTCCTATTGCTTCAAATTCTCATTAGCATTTGGCATTAGCAGTGTTTAGGATTTGGTAATTCTACTAGTTATGTAGTGGTAACTTGATTTTTTTTAAAAAAATTATTTAACAACATATGGCATTGAACATCTCTTCATATACTTACTTGCCATCTGTATATCTTCTTTTGTGAGGTGTCTGTTAAGGTCTCTTGCCCATTTCTTAGTAGGGTTGCTTGTTTTCTTATGGTTTAAGAGATCTTTATATTCATTGTATGTGTGCTGTGCATGCTCAGTGGCTTAGTCGTGTCCAGCTTTTTGCAGCCTCACAGACTGTAGCCCACCAGGCTCCTCTGTCCATGAGATTTTCTCAGCAATACTGCCATTTCCTTCTCCAGTGGATCTTCCTGACCCAGGGACTGAACCTGGGTCTCCTGCATTGCAGGTAGATTCTTTACTGTCTGAGCCCCCAGGGAAGGCCCGTATTAGATAGCAGTCATTTATTGATATATCTTTTGCAAATATTTTCTTCCAGTGTGGCTTGTCTTCTCATGCTCCCACATCTATATTTAATTAATATTGTTATATATTTAAACCTTTCAAAACCCTTTTTAGAAAAAAATAGCATGTCAATTTTTTTAAGAGTTAAAAATATTTGCTTAGTAAAGTTCAGAGTCCTCATTTTGGCATTTAAGATATCCATAGTTCAGTCCAACCTATGTTTTAGTCTTACCAGTCATCAGCCACATATACTTTTATGCCACCCTAATAAACACTTCCTGAAACTCAGACACTGCTGGAAGAAGTATGAATTGATATAGCAATTCTGGTTGGAAATTCAGCATTACATAAAAACAAACCCAAAATGAACATTAAAAACAATCTCATTTGCTCCAGAAATTCCTCTTCTTGGAATAACTCCTAAGGAAATACTTGTGTATTAGGTTGGCGCAAACATAATTGCAGTTTCAGATGGTGAGTTTTAAATCCTTATAACTAGGCTCAAACACATCTTTATTAATCAAAATAGGACCTGTTACAATCAATACATTTTTGTCAATGAGAAATAAGTTTGTTTATTCCTGTGGTGTAAAAATCGATGCTTTGGGACTTGATGAACTCTTAGAAAGCATTTTCTGCCTCCTGCTGATTGTGGAAGGATTTTCCCTGGAAAAAGTTGTCGAGATGCTTGATGAAGTGGTAGTTGGTTGGTGAGAGGTCAGGTGAATATGGCAGATGAGGCAAAGCTTTGTAGCCCAATTCATTAAACGTTTGAAGCGCTGATTGTACGGTGTGTGGTGGGGTGGTGTTGTGGGAAGAATTGGGCCCTTTCTGTTGACCAAAGCTGGCTGTAGACATTGCAGTTTTTGGTGCATCTCATCGATTTGCTGAGCATTCTTCACATATGTAATGGTTTCTGCAGGATTAAGAAAGCTATAGTGGATCAGATGGGCAGCAGACCACCAAACAGTGGCCATGACCTTTTCCTGGTGCATGTTTGACTTTGACATGAAGTGCTTTGGCGCTTCTTCTCTGTCCAGCCACTGAGCTGGTCATTACCAGGTGTCATATACAATCCACTTTTCTTCACACGTCATGATCCAATTGAAAAACCGTTCCTTATTGCATAGGATAAGAGAAGATGACACTTCAGAATGACAGTTTGTTTGATTTTCATCAGCTCTTGAGGCACCCAGTTACCGAGCTTTCTTCACCTTTCCAGTTTACTTCAAATGCTGAGCAACCATAAGATAGTTGATGTTGAGTTCTTGGGCAACTTCTCATGTAGTTGTAAGAGGACCAGCTTTGATGATAGCGCTCAGTTGGTTATTGTCAGTTTGTGATGGGTGGCCACTGTGCTCCTCATCTTTGAGGCACTCTTCTCCTTTGCAAAACGTTTTGAATCACCACTGCACTGTAAGTTCGTTAGCAGTTCCTCGGCCAAACACATTGCTGATGATGCGAGTTGTCTCTGCTGTTTTAAGACTCATTTTGAATGCAAATAAGAAAATTGCTCAAATTTGCTTTTTGTCTAATATCATTTCCATGGTCTAAAATAAATATAAAATAAACAGTAAGTAATAAGTCATTAGCAAAAAACATAAAGCAAGAAATACACATTAAAATGATGTATAACATAGCTGCACTTGTTTAATAATGTATTCCAATACCAAATGCAAATTTCACCAATGCAAAGCCACACTTACTTTTGCACTAACCTAATACAGTCACATGGACCTCAACCTTTCCTTTCCTAAGGGTGTTTGCTGCATTATTTATTGTAGTGAACATCACTGGTTGCTTAGCTAGTCTATTTTCCCCTTCCCAAGTATTTTTAACTTGCATTCATTTATCCATCTCACTCCTATTATTTCAGGGCTGACATTTTTCTATTCCAGTCCTGCAGAGCCTTCATAGGTCTTATGGTAAATCCACTTTCTATTTCCAATGATTACTGAAAAACACTGGCCTTTGCCAACCTATTGATGGCCTTCTGCCCATCTCAGGAAATGGTTCACAAGTGGGTATATGAGACATAAGAGACCTTCTGTTGGGAGCCCTGGAAGAGGTGATTTCTGTTCAGGACGTTGCTGTGTTTGTATATGAAGCCCAGAACTGTTGCTCTCATTTCTTCACCAGCCAAAGACTAAGCAGAGCCTTTCACAAAAGCAGAGTCAAAAGGATCTCAGAGACAAGAATTCTTAGCTATGATTGAACCACAGCTGACCTGTGCCCTACATCTGGAATTTTAACCAGTTATGTGAGCCTTAATAAGCTATTTAATGTTGTTTCAACAGCTTGACTCAGATCATTTCATTCGGTTGAATTAATCAAATTTGATACTTCATAGAAGGCAAATCTGCAGACATTGTAAATATCTATCAATAGAGAACTGACTAAAAAAATCACAAATACATGGAATAGTAAGTAGGATTTAGAAGGTAACACTGTGGAAGAATTAGAAGATGTCACTATGGAAGAAAATATTTTTTCTGTGACTAGGTTCATAGAATGGTATTAATAATATTTTTGTATGTAGATAAATTAAAAACCATATACATATGATTAATTTTGGCTTAAAATCTGTATTTACATAAAATGAGGTGAGGACTTGAAGAGTGCTTAGTACAGTGCTTATAGTATATTATATGCGCATAGCTAAATTACTGAGAAAACCAGAATGAACTTTTTGGCCAACCTATTAGAATATTAGCTATTATAATTTAAGAAAATGTTAATAGTCACTGTATTTAGGCTATGGGAAAAGGATCATGTTATTTTCTTATCTTGGCCTACCTGTATTTTCTTAAATTGAGTACATTTCATTTTGTAACAATAAGAAAAAACAGCTCTTTCAAAATGGTTAAAATCTCGTGTCTGACTCTTGCGACCCCATGAATCGGCAGCACGCCAGGTCTCCCTGTCCATCACCAACTCCTGGAGTTCACTCAAACTCACGTCCATCAAGACAGTGATGCCATCCAGCCATCTCACTCTCAGTCGTCCCCTTCTCCTCCTGCCCCCAATCCCTCCCAGCATCAGAGTCTTTTCCAATGAGTCAACTCGTCGAATGAGGTGACCAAAGTACTGGAGTTTCAGCTTCAGCATCATTCCTTCCAAAGAAATCCCAGGGCCGGTCTCCTTCAGAATGGACTGGTTGGATCTCCTTGCAGTCCTAGGGACTCTCAAGAGTCTTCTCCAACACCACAGTTCAAAAGCATCAATTCTTCTTCACTCAGCCTTCTTCACAGTCCAACTCTCACATCCATACATGACCACAGGAAAAACCATAGCCTTGACTAGATGGACCTTTGCTGGCAAAGTAATGTCTCTGCTTTTGAATATGCTATCTAGGTTGGTTATAACTTTTCTTCCAAGGAGTAAGCGTCTTTAATTTCATGGCTGCAGTCATCACCTGCAGTGATTTTGGAGCCCCAAAAAATAACATCTGACACTGTTTCCACTGTTTCCCCATCTATTTCCCATGAAGTGATGGGACCAGATGCCACGATCTTCGTTTTCTGAATGTTGAGCTTTAAGCCAACTTTTTCACTCTCCTCTTTCACTTTCATCAAGAGGCTTTTTAGTTCCTCTTCACTTTCGCCATAAGGATGGTGTCATCTGCATATCTGAGGCTATTGATATTTCTCATGGCAATCTTGATTCCAGCTTGTGCTTCCTCCAGCCCAGCATTTCTCATGATGTACTCTGCATATAAGTTAAATAAACAGGGTGACAATATATAGCCTTGACATACTCCTTTTCCTATTTGGAACCAGTCTGCTGTTCCATGTCCAGTTCTAACTGTTGCTTCCTGACCTGCATATAGGTTTCTCAAGAGGTAGGTCAGGTGGTCTGGGATTCCCATCTCTTTCAGAATTTTCCACAGTTTCTTGTGATCCACACAGTCAAAGGCTTTGGCATAGTCAATCAAGCAGAAATAGATGTTTTTCTGGAACTCTCTTGCTTTTTCGATGATCCAGCGGATGTTGGCAATTTGATCTCTAGTTCCTCTGCCTTTTCTAAAACCAGCTTGAGTATCTGGAAGTTCACGGTTCACGTATTGCTGAAGCCTGGCTTGGAGAATTTTGAGCATTTCTTTACTAGTGTATGAGATGAGTGCAATTGTGTGGTAGTTTGAGCATTCTTTGGCATTGCCTTTCTTTGGGATTGGAATGAAAACTGTCCTTTTCCAGTCCTGTGGCCACTGCTGAGTTTTCCAAATTTGCTGGCATATTGGGTACAGCACTTTCACAGCATCATCTTTCAGGATTTGAAATAGCTCAACTGGAATTTCATCACCTCCACTAGCTTTGTCTGTAGTGATGCTTTCTAAGCCCACTTGACTTCAATTCCAGGATGTCTGGCTCTAGGTGAGTGATCATACCATCATGATTATCTTGGTCATGAAGATCTTTTTTGTCCAGTTCTTCTGTGTATTCTTGGAACCTCTTAATATCTTCTGCTTCTGTTAGTTCCCTACCATTTCTGTCCTTTATTGAGCCCATTTCTGCATGAAATGTTCCCTTGGTATCTCTAATTTTCTTGAAGAGATCTCTCGTCTTTCCCATTGTGTTGTTTTCCTCTATTTCTTTGCATTGATCACTGAGGAAGGCTTTCTTATCTCTCCTTGCTATTCTTTGGAACTCTGCATTCAGATGCTTATATCTTTCCTTTCTCCTTGCTTTTCGCTTCTCTTCTTTTCACAGCTATTTGTAAGGCCTCCCCAGACAGCCATTTTGCTTTATTGCATTTCTTTTCGATGGGGATGGTCTTGATCACTGTCTCCTGTACAATATCATGAACCTCATTTCATAGTTCATCAGGCACTCTATCTATCAGATCTAGTCCCTTAAATCTATTTCTCACTTCCACTGTATAATCATAAGGGATTTGATTTAGGTCATACCTGATGGTTTAGTGGTTTTCCCTACTTTCTTCAATTTAAGTCTGAATTTGGCAATAAGGAGTTCGTGATCTGAGCCACCGTCAGCTCCTGGTCTTGTTTTTGTTGACTGTATAGAGCTTCTCCATCTTTGGCTGCAAAGAATATAATCAGTCTGATTTCGGTGTTGACCATCTGGTGATGTCCATGTGTAGAGTCTTCTCTTGTGTTGTTGGAAGAGGGTGTTTGCCATGACCCGTGCTTTCTCTTGGCAAAACTCTATTAGCCTTTGCCCTACTTCATTCTGCATTCCAAGGCCAAATTTGCCTGTTACTCCAGGTGTTTCTTGACTTCCTACTTTTGCATTCTAGTCCTCTATAATGAAAAGGACATCTTTTTGGGGTGTTAATTCTAAAAGGTCTTGTAGGTCTTCATAGAATCATTCAACTTCAGCTTCTTCAGAATTACTGGTTGGGGCATAGACTTGGATTACTGTGATATTGAATGGTTTGCCTTGGAAACGAAGAGAGATCATTCTGTCTTTTTAGAGATTGCATCCAAGTACTGCATTTCGGACTCTTTTGTTGACCATGACGGCTACTCCATTTCTTCTGGGGGATTCTTGCCCTCAGTAGTAGATATAATGGTCATCTGAGTTAAATTCACCCATTCCAGTCCCTTTTAGTTCGCTGATTCCTAGAATGTTGACGTTTACTCTTGCCATCTCCTGTTTGACCACTTCCAATTTGCCTTGATTCATGGACCTGACATTCCAGGTTCCTATGCAATATTGCTCTTTACAGATTCAGACCTTTCTTCTATCACCAGTCACATCCACGAATGGGTATTGTTTTTGCTTTGGCTCCATCCCTTCATTCTTTCTGGAGTTATTTCTCCACTGATCTCCGGTAGCATATTGGGCATCTACTTAGCTGGGGAGTTCCTCTTTCAGTATCCTATCATTTTGCCTTTTCATACTGTTCATGGGGTTCTGAAGGCAAGAATGCTGAAGTGGTTTGCCATTCCCTTCTCCAGTGGACCACATTCTGTCAGACCTCTCACCACCTGTCTTAGGTGGCCTCACACAGCATGGCTTAGTTTCATTGAGTTAGACAAGGCTGTGGTCCTAGTGTGGTTACATTGACTAGTTTTCTGTGATTGTGGTTTCAGTGTGTCTGCCCTCTGGATGTCCTCTTGCAACACCTACCATCTTACTTGGGTTTCTCTTACCTTGGACATGGGGTATCTCTCATGGCTGCTCCCGCAAAGCGCAGCCACTGCTCCTTACTTTGTACGAGGGGTATCTCCTCACCACTGCTCCTCCTGACCTTGAACGTGGTGTAGCTCCTCTAGGCCCTCTTGTGCCTGCGCAGCCACTGTTCCTTGGATGTGGGGTTGCTCCTCTCGGCCGCCACCCCTGACCTCAGATGTGGGGAGCTCCTCTTGGCTGTGCTTGTGCGCCGTCGCAGCTGCCCACTTATTGAAGGTTAATTGCTTTACAATATTGTGTTGATTTCTGTTATACATCAACATGACTCAGTCACAGGTATACATATGTCCCCTCCCTCCTGAACCCACTCCCATCTCCCTCCCAAGCCCTCCCCTCTAGGTTGTCACAGAGCATGGTATTGAGCTCCCTGTGTCACACAGCAAATTTCCACTTGCTATCTGTTTTACTTAACATAATGTATATCTTTCCATGCTATTCTCTCAAGTCATCACACCCTCTCCTTCCCACACTGTGTCAAGTCTGCATCTCCACTGCTGCCCTGCAAATAAGCTCATCAGTACCATCTTTCTAGATTCCATATGCACATGTTAATATACAATATTTGTCTTTCTCTTTCTGACTTACTTCACTCTGTGTAACAGGCTCTAGGTTCATCCACTTCATTAGGACCGACTCAATACATTTTTATAGCTGAGTAATATCCCATTGTGGATAAGTACCACGATTTCTGTATCCATTTATCTGTCCATGGACATCTAGGTGGCTTCCATGTCCTAGATACTGTAAAAAGCACTGCAACGAACACTGGGGTACATGCATCTCTTCCAGCTATGGTTTTCTCAGAGTATAGGACCAGTTGTGGGATTTTTGTCATATGGTACTTCTATATCTAGTTTGTAAAGGAATCTTCATACCATTCTCAGTTGGCTGTATTGATCTATATTCCCACCAACAGTTCAAGAGGGTTCTCTTGTCTTTACATCCTCTAGATCCGTAGTTTACTCTGATCACATTACAAAGAATTCTGAAGATATTAAAAAAGAAACCCACTTATTTGTTTCCTTAATATATTTTCTAGCCACCTTCCCCTTCTTTAAAACTTTCTCTCCATTTGGAATGCTTATTTTTCACATCATCTTTTGACAATGTTATTTCTGCATTAAGACACAGCTAAAATACTGTCTTTTGTACATAGCCTTTCTAGGTCATTCTGATCAGATGTGGTTCCTTTTTCATTTGAAAACTACAGAATTTGCCAGCTGATTTTTATTTTGTCCTGTGTGTGTGTATTTGTAGAGTATCTTAAAAAATCTGTAGATAACACTAATTGAATACTGGTAGATTTCCACATGAAAAATCTGAATCTTCTTTCTTTTATTTGCATAATAACATTTAACCTAGATTGAATGGGCAACTGCCCTTTTAAAGTGTGTATGTTTTTTGAAACATTTCTTTCGTTTATATCAACTTGTGCCTCCGGTAGACATTTGACTCCTACAGTAGTTTAGTGGAGCTCTTAGAAAGGCGAGGTTGGTTGGGCCCTTGCTTGTTATACACTGTTTGGCATGCTGTTTTCATATGTAAATTTCCTATGAGTTTCTTGCAGCCAAGGCCCATTCCTTACACGTTTGTCAACTCATACCGCCTTGTGCACAGTAGGCTTGTAATAAATTGTTTGCTGAATAAATTAAAGCAATTAACAACTCAATAAAACTTATGCCACATTCTATAAATTCTTTACTTGAAAAAGATTTTTTTCATAGTTGCTTGCATTAGTCAGTTGAAGAAAGCACTTTAGAAAACCACATTTGTAGACAAATAAGAAAATTGCGCCATAGATCATGATTACAGAACAGGCCCTGTATCATTGTTGAATGTTAACAAAATGATTGATCTCTTAAGGTGACATATGAGATGTGGCCCAGCATTGCACTAACAAATGTTATTTGCTTACAAAAGATTTTGATAAATTCACTCTTATCCTTTTACTAGTAGAAATGTGTTTTACCACCTGTCAACATAGTGACAGAAATTCTGAAAACTTCATGATAGAGCCATCACTTTTTCAAAATGCTATTAGATATGTCAAGCTGTGAGGGCAAAATTTCCTCAGGAATTTTAACAGAGGTTAATTTTGACTTCTATGTTTAGTTTTGTGAAGGAAAGTAGGAATTTATTCATTTTAGGATTCCATACAACATCTCTTCTATGTTGCAGCTGCTTTGAGTTGGGGAAGGGAAAGTAGATAGCAAATGAAATAAATGTTGGTTACTCAGAAAAGTTCAACAAGTAACTCACTCCTAGTTATAATATTTTCTGGGAACCCTTATAGCTATATGAAAATAACCTACAATTTAAAATACATTCTCCAACTTTCTTACATATATTAAATTAAGCTTGATAACATGTGTGGAAGGATAAGGGAGGAAAATCTGAATGTATGGCTAAGAGCTGTAAAGTTGCAGTTGTCTTTATATCATGGGTGTTTTATTCAGAGTTCCTTTTCTTTTCAGTGTCCAGTATAAAGACAGTGAGACAGAACACCCAACATAGAACTTTGGCATTGATGAAGTCAGTCTTCTCTTGTTCTCATAGTCTGAACTTTGAATATATAAAATTTAGAGATAAAGATTTCATCTCAATACAGATTTACCTCATTTTATTGCACCTGGCTTTATTGCACTTTGCAGATATTGTGTTATTTTACAAGTTGAAGGTTTGTGGCAACCCTGCGTCAGACAAGTCTTTTGGTGCCATTTTTCCAACAGCATTTGCTCAATCTATATCTGTGTCACATTTTGGTAACTCATAATATTTCAAACTTTTTCATTATTGTTATATTTGTTATGATGATCTGTGGTCAGTGGCCCTTGATGTTACTATTGAGATTGTTTTGGGCACCGTGAACCATGCTCATGTAAGACAGCAAACTAAACCTAAATGTGTTGTCTGTGTTCTGACTGCTCTGTTCCACTAGACTGGCTGCTCCTCAATCTCTCTCCATCTCCTTGGGCCTCCTTATTCCTTGAGACAAACCAGTTAGGCCAATTAATAATGTTCAAGTGAAAGGAAGAGTTACAAGTCTCTCAGTTTAAATAAAAACTTAGAAATGACTAAGCTTAGTGAGAAAGCCATGTTGAAAGCTGAGACAGATTAAAAGCTAGGTCTCTTGTGCCCTTTAGAGAAATGCAAAGGGATCATCTTGAAGAAAATTAAAAGTGCTTCTCAGTGAATACATAAATGATAAGAAAGTGAAATAGCCTTGTTGCTCTTATGGAGAAAGTTTGAGTGATCTGGATAGGAGATCAAACCAGCCATAATGTTCCCTTAAGCCAAAACCTAATTCAGAGTCAGGATCTAACTCTTTTCAATTCTACGAATGCCAGAAGAGGTGAGGAAGCTGTATAAGAACCGTTTAAAGCTAGTAGCAGTTGGTTCACGAGGTTTAAAGGAAAAAGTCAAGGAGCTTCCATAACATAAAGGTACAAGGTGAATAAAGCAGCAAATGCTGATATAAAAGCTGCAGCAGGTTATTCAGAAGGTGTAGCTAAGATCATTAGAGAAGGTGGATACTTTAGAAAATAGATTTTCCATGTTGAAGAAATAGCCGTATATTAGAAGAAGATGCTATCTACGATTTTTATAGCTAGAGAGGACAAGTCTGTTCCTGGCTTCAAAGCTTCCAAGGACAGGCTGATTCTCTTGCTGTGGTCTAATATCATTGGCGACTTGAAGTTGAAGCCAGTGTTCATCTACCATTCTGAAAATCCTAGGGCTGTTAAGAATTTGCCTATATCTACTCTGCCTGTTCTCTATAAATGGAACAACAAAGCCTGAATGACAGTGCATCTGTTGACAATATGGTTTAATGAATATTTTATGCCCACTATTAAAATTTACTGCTCAGGGAAAAAAAGAGATTCCTTTTAAAATATTCTTGCTTACTGACAATGTACCTGGTCACCCAAGAGCTCTAATGAAGATACATTAGGAGATTAATATTATTTTTATGCCTAATGGGGCTTCCCTGGTGGCGCAGAGGTTAAAGCGTCTGCCTGCAATGCGGGAGACCTGGGTTTGATCCCTGGGTCAGGAAGATCCCCTGGAGAAGGAAATGGCAACCCACTCCAGCATTCTTGCCTGGAGAATCCCACGGCTGGAGGAGCTTGGTGGGCTACAGTCCATGGGTCGCAAAGAGTCGGACACGACTGAGCAACTTCACTTATGTCTAATAACATAGCACTCATTCTCAGCCCATGGCTTCAGGAGTAATTTCAATTTTGAAGTCTTATTATTTAAGAAATACATTTTGTAAGGCTGTAGCTGCCATAAACTATAATTGTTCTGATGGATCTGGACAAAGTAAATCGAAAATTTTCTGAAAAATATTCACCATTCTAGATGCCATTAAGAATATTAATAATTTATGGGAAGAGGTAAAAATATCAACATTAACAAGAGTTTGTTATAAGTTAATTCCAACCCTTATGGATGGCTTTGAGACATTCAAGATTCAGTGGAGGAAATAACTGCAGATGTGGTAGAAATAGCCAAAGAACTATAATTAGACATGAAGCCTGAAGATGTGTCTGAATAGCTGCAATCTCATGATAAAAACTTAAATGGATGAAGAGTTGTTTTTTATGGATGAACCAAAAAAGTGGTTCCTTGAGATTAAATCTCTCTGCAAAGATGCTGTTGAAGATTATTGAAATTACAGCAAAGGATTTAGAATATGCAAACTAGTACAGCCACTTTGGAGAACAGTGTGGAGATTCCTTAAAAAATTGCAAATAGAACTACCTTATGACCCAGCAATCCCACTGCTGGGCATACACACCGAGGAAACCAGAATTGAAAGAGACACATATACCCCAATGTTCATCACAGCACTGTTTATAATATCCAGGACATGGAAACAACCTAGATGTCCATCAGCAGATGAATGGATAAGAAAGCTGTGGTACATATACACAATGGAGTATTACTCAGCCATTAAAAAGAATTCATTCGAATCAGTTCTGATGAGATGGATGAAACTGGAGCGGATTATACAGAGTGAAGTGAGCCAGAAAGAAAAACACCAATACAGTATACTAACACATATATATGGAATTTAGAAAGATGGCAATGATGACCCTGTATGCAAGACAGCAAAAAAGACACAGCTGTGTATAATGGACTTTTGGACTCAGAGGGAGAGGGAGAGGGTGGGATGATTTGGGAGAATGGCATTCTAACATGTATACTATCATGTAAGAATCGAATCGCCAGTCTATGTCTGATGCAGGATACAGCATGCTTGGGGCTGGTGCATGGGGATGACCCAGAGAGATGTTATGGGGAGGGAGGTGGGAGGGGGGTTCATGTTTGGGAACGCATGTAAGAATTAAAGAGTGGGGAGGGAGGTGGGAGGGGGGTTCATGTTTGGGAATGCATGTAAGAATTAAAGATTTTAAAATTTAAAAAATAAAAAACTAAAATTAAAAAAAAATTTTTTTAAAAAAAGAATATTACATAAGCTTAGTTAATAAAATAGCATCAGGATTTGAGATAATTGATCCCAGTTTTGAAAGAAGTTTCAAAACTTCCTTGGTAGTTCAGTGGTTAAGATTCTGTGCTTCCCCTGCAGGGGGCATGGGTTCCATCCTGCATGCTGTGTGGTTCAGCCACAAAAAAAAAAACCAAGAAGTTTTACTATGGGAAAATCCTGACAAACAGCATTGCATGATACAGAGAAACTGGTTGTGAAAGGAAAAGTCAATTAATGCAGCAAATGCAAAACTTCATTGTTGTCTTATTTTAAGAAATTCCCACGGCCGCCCCAGTCTTCTGCCACCACCGCCTTGATCAGTCAAAAGCAATGAAGCATCAGCCTCTACCATCAAAAAGATGATGACTCGCTGAAAGCACAGGAGATGATCAGCATTTTTTAGCAGTGAAATCTTTGAAAATTACTGTATATACATTGTTGTTTTTAAAAGACACAATGCTATTGCACATATAATAGATTACAGTACAGTATAAACTTAACTTTTATATGTACTAGGAAACCAAAAAACTCATGTGGCTTGCTTTATTGCTATGGTGTGGAACAGAGCCTACAATATCTCCAAGGTTTCTGCCTGTGTAAGCTCTGTCATTTGATTTTATATGGCCTATCTGAGCTCCATTTTACCTATAAAATGTAATTAACCCTCTTAAAAACATGAACTTTGGGGCATGGTTGAGAGTATTTAAAATCAAGTAACTAATGTACTCAAAACAGCCTCTCCTTTGCCTTCCAGCTTTTGGAGACTTTATGCTTCCTCCATTCTTACCTTTTCCAAACCTTATGAGAGGAAAGGATCTGATAAGACTACTCATATTGATATACAAATAACTGATATTGCATCAAGTATACTTGCCCTTATATATGTTTGTTGTTGTTTAAGGCCTGTCAGACTCTTTGTGACCCCATGGACTGTAGCCTGACAGGGTCTTCTGTCCATGGATTTCCCAAGCAAGAATACTGGAGTGGGTTGCCTTTTCCTTCTCCAGAGGATCTTCCAGACCCAGGGATCAAATCCAGGTCTTCTGCACTGCAGGCATATTCTTTACTGCTGAGCCATCAGGCAAGCCCTTATATAAGTTTATCTGGGGCCGAAGGTCTTAAGCTCAAAGAATGAATCTGTAACTGTGAATTTTGAGGAATTAAATTCTAATTAATTTTAATATTTTCAACACTAATTATTGAAGGAGATATTCATTGCTCAGATATTCACTTCGCATGATTTCTGTTCCACTTCTGGAAGTGGTATGCAGTCTGCATACTTAGTACTCAAACACCCAAGTGGGCATTGGTGACTAGTAACTAAGACTTAAAAAAGAATGATCTTCTTGGTGGTTAAGTTTTAGTTTAAAAAGACACCTGGTTTCTTCTCTTTCTATTTTAGAAAGAAGTGTCTCATCCATAATTAGGAAGGGCAGAACTCCCAAACAGAATACTGTCACTGACAATGACATTGTTACTCAAAAGTTTTTTCCACTCAACTAAGGGAAGCACTGGGATAGGAATTAAGGCAGCATCTGTATAGTTGCAATTGCCCAGGAGATATAAAGATGAGGCAGATGAGGCTTTGCTTCCTTAAAGGGAAAGAACACCTTCTTACTGGAGATAAAGGGCATAAAACATACATTAAGTTCAATTTTTCAGCCTCATTGAAAGGGTTAAACATAATTATCTGAAATCAACATCACTGGTGGGATCAGCATTCTAAACTGAAATTTCAGATTTAGATCATAGTATGAGATTAATGGATAGAGGTTTGGGCAAATAATTGGCTACATCCTAGACTCACTCTTGCTTCACCATTACCATTAGACTAATAATCATTTCTTTTTCATGACTAATTTTTAAGTCAGTCCCCCTAGCAGTCACATGTGGCAGAGATTGCTACAAGGTTCATTTTACAACTGAGAAAAATAGGTTTGCGTGGCATGTTAAACATCAAAGCAGCAGGTGAAACAGATTCTGACCCAGGCAGTCTGTTGAAACCAAAAGCAGTTTGAATTCTTTAAATTTGCTACAGTAATCAAACCAGGAGGCCTTTAGACAAAGGTGGTTGTAATGCCATGACAGGCTACCTAAGCAAAGCAACATCTCAGTTTGTAAACGCCTCAAGGTTACAAAATTAAAAAGTTGAGGACAGACAATCACAAACAGCCAACTCGGCTTTAATCATGAAAATGAAAAGCCAGTACTTGGTTGTGTCCAACTCTGCGAGCCCATGGACTGTAGTCCACAAGGATCCTCTGCCCATGGAACTTTTCCAGCAAGAATACTGGAGTGGGGTACCATTTTCTATTCCAGGGGATCTTCCCGAACCAGAGATTGAGCCTGCATCATTGCATCTCCTGCGTTGCAGGCAGATTCTTTACCACTGCACCAACTAGGCTGTAAGCTATAGCCAATCAGCCTATTTCTTTGCCTTCCTCCCCTCCCCTTTCTCTCTAAAAGTAGTCCTCCTGGCTCTTCTCTGCAGAGTGTTCCTAACTCCTTCCTGTTTGGTGATTTGGCTTGTCCTGATTCCTGCTGGGTTGTTTTTCTCAAATAAACTCTTCAACTTTTTAGTATGCCTCACTTTATCTTTTTTTTTCAATTTTTATTTTTACTTTATTTTACTTTACAATACTGTATTGGTTTTGCCATACATTGACATGAATCCAGCATGGGTGTATATGCGTTCCCAAACCTCACTTTATCTTTTAATGAACTTTGAGAGCAAATGAAATTTATGTTTCTTGATCCATCTAATTTCTCTGATAATAACCATCATCCACATTTTCGGTTTCTTTACTGTGCCAGGTACTTTATCATAGGTTACATAGTGTGTAGGCTTTTAACATCAGATTTTAAACGTAAGCATCATTATCCAGATTTTATACTTAAAATTATGAATCCTTAAATTCATTCAAAGCAAGGGCTCTTTGCTTGTAACCTGCCCGCCTCCGATCTTTCTATCCTCCTGTCTCTCTAGCTGGGAATGACTTGAATGATCTCAAGAGTAGAAATTCACTGTCCTGTCTACTCCTCAAAACCTTTGAGTAATAACACTATAAATGAAAAGGAGACCAGGTCCCTTTTTGTTTAGGAAAATTGACTCTAATAACTGCCTTGTAATTTAGTATTTTTTTCAACTTTGCATGTGAAAAGATCAAAAAGGTACCAAAATTGACTGTCCGTATGTTGCATTAGTATAAATGGGTAGCTTGAACAGAGTTCCATACACACACATATACGTGCATGGGATACAAATACACAGTATTTCTTTCCAGTTTTGTGATCGGATCTCTACTGAAAATAAATAGTGCCACCTGGTGGAGTTTAGCAGACGTGAAAACCTGTCCTTCAAGCTCACTGGACTCAGTTTTGTTCAGTTTGAGAGTACACATGTTTTTATATTGCGCTAGGTAACCTGCAGGGTATCTGTTCACAAAAATAAGTAAGACATGATTTCTGCCCTCAAAGAACATGCAATATTGTGAGGCTGCTAACATTGAAATTGCCAAAGCTATGCCTTGGGGAAGTTGTGTTGAAGAGGGGAGTCTAGAGGAGGTGCGGCTCTGGGAAGGGTCCCTGGCTTGGAGGGTTCTTGCCTGAGAAGTAGTCAGCAGCAGAGATGATGGACCAGAGAAGATATCGTGAACCATAGCACCAAAGTAAGAAAAAGCATCGGTCTTTCAGAAAAGCAAGTAGTTTGTAATCCTAGAACTTAAACTTTGGAAAGGCAGCAGAGACAGAAGACGAGTCTGCAAAGCGATTCCAGACTAGTCCCAGAAGCCTGGCTGAGGACACTATGTTGAGAAGAGGGCAAGTTCCTGATTGTCCTTTGTGAGGCAGGGAGATGGTTAAGGTTTAATACATCAGTCTCTTGGTTGAGAAGAGGATAACTGAGGAGCAAGGAGGCTTTGGTTGATCAAGCTTTGGGTCCCATTGATCTCAGGGAGAGAGCAGTGAGCAGTCCTGAAGAGGGATCTTAGTTCCTCACCCAGGAATTGAACCTGAGCAGCCTGGATGGAGGAGAAGGAAATGGCAACCCATTCCAGTATTCTTGCCTAGAGAATCCTGTGGAGGAAGGAGCCTGGTGGGCTGCTGTCCATAAGGTCGCACAGAGTCGGACACGACTGAAGCGGTTTAGCAGCAGCAGCAGCCTGGATGGAAACCCAGGATTTCTAGCCACTAGATCACCAAGAGCTAGAGTCTAGAAGCAAAGTGGCCCTGGGCTCTTGCCTCCTTTTGAAAGCAAGAATACTTAAAAGAGGCAAAAACTATAAAAACAAGCACAAAGTTTATTATTAGAGACAGCACGATAAGTGGGAAAGCATACAGAGACACAGTTTGCTTATTTAAGACTGAAGCTAGGCAGAAATACACATGTGGAAAGAAAGGGTATGGGTGTCCTGTCTAATGAGAAGGAGCGCAGGAAAGAGGTGATTTAAATCACTTCTATAGGGCAATCTTTATTTACCAATTATCCTGTTTCTTTTTTTCACACCTCATCTGCCCTAGGACCCTCACCAGCTGTGTGCACAACTTTTTGTTAGGATGGATCTTACTGCAGAGGCCTGTGGGGGTATGTCCACAGTTCTTATGGGGTGGCACCCCTTCCCTTTTGACCTTCAAGGAACCTTTTGAGCATATGCAGACAGGGAAGTTTTTTGTTGTTGTTTTCTTTTGTTTTTAACGTTAGACTGTGTCTATTTATTACATATAAATTGTGCCTCAAATAAAATTGATTTTTAAAGTTTAGTTATAGAAATTAACAAAATGACTAGACAGTGAAGTTTTCTTTGACCTCAGGAGTGGTCCTCTTATCTCTCTGTTTCTTCAGAGCTCAGCTTCTCCACTAGCTTTGTCTTTGGAGTGTCTAGGTAAGAACAAAGCTTCAATTTTACTTCATTTCATGAACACGAGCTGTTCAGCCCAGGGGCCCATCTATCTCCAACCTCACCATTGATGATTCAGAGGCAGTGCAGAGGGAAATTACAGAAAGGCCAGGTGCTATTGTACTCACATTCACCAAGGACTTCAAGTATAGGTTTTTTAAATATCATCTCCACATGAGATAATACATTCAGACTCAGATAAACACTGAGAGGTTTGCAAGAATACAGTATCAAATGATTTTAAATTCATGTTCCAATATTAGCTATACTTCTTGTAATATAGCCTGAATTTTTGTAAGACCTGTAATTGTCTCATGAATCACAGTTTCACATGCATTTTTAAAAATATTTATTTGATTCCACTGGGTCTTAGTTCTGGCATGTGGGATCTTTGATCTTCATTTTGGCCTGTGGGATTTTTAGTTGGCTTCATGTGGGATCTAGTTCCCTGAACAGGGATTGAACCTGGCCACCACCCCACCCCAATCCCTGTATTGGGAGCACAGAGTCTTAGCCACTACATCACCAGGGAAGTTCCCTTTTGAGAACTCTATTCAAATTAAGTGTTTAATATATACTCTACATTTTATAACTGATTTGGCTTTTTTCCCCTTGTTAATATACTGAAAATGTCACAAGGTGAAAATATCTAAGACTTTTCTTACATAGTCAGTGTTAAAAGGATCAGAAAAAGAGAGAATTGGAGGATGAATGAGCAGAGATGGTGTGGATGAATTACAAAGATGGGGTAGCTGACTGGAGGGTGAAAGAGAAAGGAAGAACCCAAAATGATTCCAAGATTTCTGCCTAAACTTCTCATAGATGGTGGTAATTTTAACTGAGTCACAGGGTAAAGGAAGATGAGGCATTTTAATGTAGAGAAAAGAAATAGTTCCATTTTGGATATATAGAGTTTGAAGTTCTTGAGATTCAGGCAGATGGATTTGTTTAACCTGCAGCTAATTATATGGAACTGAAGCTCACAGCAGTGGCTAGGGTCAACTATAGACAGTTTGGGAATTAGTAGCATAAAGAATGGTTGAGATGACCTAAGGAGAATTTGTACTTTGCAAAGAGCAGTGGACTGTGGGTGCCCCCCAGGACCCTCCTTAATTCTGAAAGGTGTTTTAATGAGGGCAAGTGGGTTAGTTTTCTTGTGAAAGCTGTGACAAATAAAGCCATCTTGATTCCATGAAAGTTTATTTTTAAAAAATATCTATTTGGTCATGCTGGGTCTTAGCTGTGGCACATGGTATCTAGTTCCCTGACCAGGGAGCAAACCTGGGCTCCCTGCATTGGGAGCCTGGAATTTTAGCCAATGGAGCATGACGGACAGATGGAAGATTTATGAAGACACAGCAGAATCCTGTAATTGTTACCATCTTGATTCAGCATCTTCTCTCATTGCCAGAAAAGAGACTAAGTATAAGCTTTTCATGGCAGTTTAATTAAGAAAAATGAAAAATTTGGAGCTGGCTTCATTTTTCTCTGTTGGTAATAACTGAGCCAATTTCCCAAAATGGGCATACAAAGAAAGTATTTGTGGTAGGATGAGAAAGAGCCTCCCATGGTAGATAGATCTTGATAGCTGGAACCTATGAATGTTACCTTTTATGACAAATGGATTTTGCAGTTGTGATTAAGTTAGGGATCCTGACATGGGGAGAAGTTATCCTGGATTATCTGAGAGGACTCTGAATACGGTCAGAAATATCCTAAGAGAAAGGCCGAGGGAGATTGACAGAGGAGAAGAAGGCCAGGTGGTAGAGCAAAATCAGAGCAAGAACGTGTATGCTTTGGCTACAGAGATGGAGGAAGGGACCATGAGCCAAGGGAAGCAGGGAGGAAAACTCTCGAAACTAGAGAGGACGAGAAAAGGGATCCTCCTCTAAAACTCCCTAAGGGAGCAAGCATGGTCCTGCCTACACGTCAGTTTCCGTCCAGTGCAACTGCTTTTGGATATCTGTCTTCCCGAAAGTGGGAGAGTAAATTTGTGTTGTTTTAAACCCATCAGTTTTGTAGTAGTGATTTGTTAAGAGGCAAGTGGGGAACTAAAACAGAATTTTAAACTCATAACATAATTAATGTAGAGATCTCCTGAGTTATTAGAAAGAAACAAAAACCAAAAAGCTTTTATTTAGGCAGAGAGAGACATTTTTCTTTATATGTTTTGACAAAGTGCAAAATAAAGCCTTCCAAAAAAGTGAGCATAGTTTCAATCTTACTCTCTGGGGAACTTTGATACATGAACTTTCACCTTAACGGTGAAAGACATGGTCAATAGAGTTGGCCACAGAGCTATGGAAGCAAATTGAGTAGGACTGAGATTTAGGGCCCAGCACAGGCTAATCATTTGTCAGCCATTCAGACTGTTAATGAAAAAATATACAATGTATTCATTTATTTAATAGACAGCTTTAATTCTATCATAGAGTTTAGTTTCATTAAAAAAAAAAATTCTCATCTCATTTGATCGGAGAGAGACCCCTCTACATTTCGCCAGTAGTTGTCTGTAAGGTCATTAGAACCATTTTTTTTCTGAATTTTCTAGTGATGTCTTCCAGACCTGTACAGACCGGTAACCCAGGCCATCTAGCCCTCTCTGTAATTTCTCCCTCCTCAATTTACAGAGTAATGTTAATGGTGTAAATCGTGAGGGGATCTGAATGTTCAGAGGAGACAGAGGTTGTGCTTGCTCTGTAGTGCGAGCTCTGGAGGCACTGCAAAGATCCTCTTAGTGTTTCGTGATTGCGCTGTATGTTTATCTGTCTGATTCAGGTTTCCAGCCCTTTCTGGCTACAAATCATCCTAGCAGCCAACTAGACACACTCATATATTCAGGGACCCTTTATGTGTCATATAGAATAAAAATTATACTGAAGACATCATGAATAACTGTCAGGCTTATTTACATTCACTGAAGTTTTTGATTAACAAGAATTTTCTATTCCTCAGAAATATGTTCTACTTAAAATTAAATGCCAAAGTGCTTGTTTAGAGAGCTAAAACAGGTCATAAAATGTTAGTAACTAGTGAAATGAATGAAGTGTTTCATTGTTTTCCTTTTTCAGTGTTTTGAGGATTTGATGTTTTTAAAATAAAGTTTGGAGAAAAATGAAAAGGTAAGGTGTAGTGAATTTCTGGAAGGCTCTAAATCTATGGGTGAAGACCTGTCACTGTTATTCTGAGTCTGATCACTGGGAGGCATCAAGATGGTATATAGATAACTGGGGAAGCTTAATTTGCAGAGAAGACAGAAGAATTTTTTTTATGGCTGAGGAACTGGCGATTCTAGTGTTTCAATACAGTACATTTTGGGATACATATCAACTACATACTCATTAGAATCTTTGTATGTTGTTGTGTTGCTTTTAAAATTCTGTTTGTCTAACTAAACAAATCTACACAGTTGGTGATAAGATATAATTCAAGACTCTGCCAGTGGGTATTACTGAATTGAGTCCATTTATTGTTAAGGATATCAGTAATTATCTAAGGTAAAGTTTATTGAGTTTTTATAACCATGTTAATGTCTATATAAAGAAGAAAGTAAATTATAGTATCCAAAAATGAATGTTAAGATCTTACAATGCCAAAAAAGATATGGAAAACAATGTATGTTTGCTGAAATATAGCCACATTTTATTCTTTCTAGTACAAAATCCACTATGTCATCTCCAGATGAACATTCACAGTTGTAAATTTAGCTTAGTTTTCAAGAGAAAAAATCTTTCAAATGTATAAATAGCAGGGACTGGTAATAAGCAATTTTTTTTGGTGCTCTTAGTTTTTCATTACAGCTAAGGTTTAAGTTCTGGGACTATACTGCCACCTAGAGGAAATCAGTTTTAAGTATCATATTTGCAGAGCTTTTCCCAGTTCCTTATATTATGGATCAAGCTCCTCTACAGTGGTGGCTTATTTCTAAATCTTTATTTTTTTCCTTCTTTTTAAAGCAAACTTTGAATTTAGTTTCTATAGG
Source organism: Ovis canadensis (assembly GCF_042477335.2). NCBI lineage: Eukaryota > Metazoa > Chordata > Mammalia > Artiodactyla > Bovidae > Ovis > Ovis canadensis. Next base: position 81,705,632 of record NC_091246.1, on the reverse strand, counting down.
AGTATCTCCTAAATTATAAAATTTAAAAAAATTAAAAAAAATTATGGCACAACAAGGAGAAAAGAAGAAAAGTTGAGAAATTTCATTAATGGAATAAGAATTTATATCAAGATTAAATTGTATCTTTGTCATTTATTAATGTGCTGTCGCTGATTCCATAGTCGTACTATGAAGTTGGTTGAAAATAATTTTAAAAATTTGAATCAAATTTGTGTTTTTTTTTTTTAAAGTATGTATGATGTAATATATTTGGAAGAATACAGTATTGCTACGGAATTATGATATTATATGTGCATGCCTAACAGTTTCGGACTCATTGCTGTATGTCTATACATGCATTAACATTTTATTTATGTACTTTAAATCTAAATTGGAGAATACACTCTCCCTTAATTTGGAAAACTAGTTATATGTAACCTGATTGTATCTTAAAAATATGTTCTTTTAGGGTTTAAACAGACACATCACAGTCATTAAACAGGGTGGATCAAATGTATTAACATAAATACGACATGAATATGGGAGAGATGTATTCTGAGGTCTCCACACAAAAATGTGGAAGCACAAAAGAGGCAGACGGTGCAGCCGCAAATGAGACTTCGGAAAGGAAATGTTGCCAAACCCAGGAACTCCCATAGCTATTTGCATAAGTGCTAGCAAAGTTCCTCAGCCGATCTGGTCCTGCACCCCAGACGCGGAGAAGCAGATGAGGCAGCAGATGACCGTCTGCATTGCCAGGGTGTGTGGACCAGCGAACATCCCCCACATTACTCACTAAGTGATGAGGAGGGGCTTCAGATATGTTCCACAATTCAGATGGGACTGCTAGTTGGCCCCTGGGCTTCATTCTGTGTGATCCGTACAGAGCAGAGACACTCAGGAGGCAATGCAAATGAGTCAACAGACAGCACCGAGGTCCCAGCAGCAGCAGGCAGGGTACTGCCTATGCAACAGGGCGTGATGACAGATAATTAGCTGTGACATGCCCCTTGATGGCAGTGGGATGAGAGCGTTCAGTTGGAAACCAGTGTGCAACATGGCATCGTGAACCATGAAGTTTAACTTTGGAGCAGAAATTCTCTTTTGCTGAACTAGTTTTAGGGAGGTTGTTGGGAAGAGTTAAGTTTTCAAGATGCTAGGAATGAAAGATAAAATTTGTTAACTACCTACTGAGTTCCAGCCATTGGGAAATGTACTTACCATATAAAGTCAGTTTTAATGTTCTAAAAATTTTTATTTTGGAAAAAAATAAAACTGCCCTTCTATTACAGATAACAAAACTGCAGCATAGAAAAGTAATGCAACTTGCTCAATGACATATTGCTAATAAATAGGAGAGACACGAGGCCTTCCTAGGGCTGTCTGGGTTCAGAGTTGGTCATATAATTTTCCTATTTCAATAAGATGTTGAGTACTTTTCTAAAAAGGAATTTAGTAGCAGTTCCCCACTTTTTCTCTACTCTTTGGGTTTACTTAGTTTTACTCAACTTGATTTAAATAAGCCTTCCTCATGTATTTAACATTCTTATATCATACTAAAATATAGTATTTCTTGTTTTAAGTATTAAATTGGTTATTTAAAAAATTACTCTTTTGGAACAATTTCCTGCGGACTATATATTGGAATATAGTGTTGAATCCATGTTAAATTTCCTGAAGTTGACAATTGGATTATGGTTATGTAAGAGGATGCCATTCTTCTTAGGGGACACACAGAAATAGGGACAAATGTTGGTCATGGTATATGCTACTTAACTTTCAACTTTGTCCAAGAAAATATTAATCATGATATGTAAATGGGTAATATGAAAATAGAGTGACAAAAATGCACAAAGTATTGACAGTTGTTAAATGTAGGCGACTATGCAGGGGTTCATTGCATTTTTGCATCTATTGTCTAGCTTGGGTTCTTTTCAAAGTAAGGTAGAATGAATTGATACTCTTTTTAGCTTTGTAGTAGGCTCATTTTTCTTTGGCAACTTTAAGGTGTACATTTGCAAAGTTAGCCATGACTTTCATTACGTGTAGTCTCAGTGGCTGAGTGGAGCTGATTCCCATAGCAGACTAGCCCTTTCACCCTTGTCACAAACTATCAGTGTCTTTGGTGCTGGCATAATCATCTATTGCATATATGAAGCCATTTGGGGGATTTGCCACTCAGTCTTCATTTTGTGGCCCAGAAGGGCCTCATGATAAGTAATCATGATGAAGGAGGATAATGTATACAAGAGTTCTAGTCAATAAGAAGATACATTTTTTGTCATTGTAATTCAGTTGGGAATTTCAGCCATGTGGAGATTATTAATCTCACAGGCCATTTTTCCACCAAAGGGAAAAATTGCATTTCTTCTGCCTTTCAAGGATCACATGAACATGTATTTTTTAAACCAGAAGAGAAAGACCAGATGTCTTCACTGTTCACTTCAGTTGGAAACATTTGATGTCCATAATCAACATTTTGAAATGTGTTCAAAGCTACCACCTTGTGGTGAGAGTCTGTTCAGTTTTTAGCAGATGCAATGAGCTTCCTTGGTAGCTCAGTTGGTAAGGAATCTGCCTGCAGTGTGGGAGACCCTGGTTTGATTCCTGAGTTGGGAAGATCCCTTGAAAAAAGGATAGGCTACCCACTCCAGTATTCTGGCCTGGAGAATTCCATGGACAGTCCATGGAATTGCAAAGAGTCGGACACGACTGAGTGACTTTCACTTTCACCTTAATGAAAGTCTGACCAAATCAGAAGACTAGCAGGAAAGAACACTGCAGAAATACATTTTAGCACGTGTCAGAAGATCTGTTTTGAAGTCTACATAAAAAATACAAGAGTATATTTCCATGTGTAATTTACTTAATCTAATTGATTGATAACCTTACTCATTTTGCTAACAGTTTCCATTTGAAAGCCATGACAGATTTTATTCATTGTTCGTTCTTAAACTCTCCCAAATTAAAAGTCTAAAGTTTCCTATTTCATAGGGGAAAATAAGAATAAATTTCTGCTTAGTGGCAGCCATTCTTTACCAAGATTTCAAAATAGAAGTCCCTCTTTTCTTTCAAACTTCCTTTCAAACAGTCAAGTTTCATGAAGGACTATAAAAGTCCCTTTGCTCCAGTCTTTCCCACATACAACTCATACTTCCTAGATACAGTAATTTTCAGCTCTTCAAGTTGATTCTTCTGATTTTGCCTCCTTATTTCTAAAGAGCATAGTTAAACTTCTTACCTTTAAAAAAATTTAGCATGTTTTAACACGCTACTGTGGCTAATGAGGATTCAGCTTTTATCATAGCCTCTTCAATTAACTTTTCTAGCAATTTTCTCATCCTCCAGGTTTCAGCTTAATTCTTTAGCTCATCTTTAATCATCCGTCTAAATTAGATGCACCCCCCCCCAACACCAGATTTTTTAAAATAAAAGTACACTGTGTGTTTCTTTCCTTCTTCTACAATGGTTAGGTATCTTGACTGCTTGTCTGTTGTGTGGCAATACTCCCAGCTACCACAACTCCAGTTTCTCTCTCTATCCCTTACAGTTAGGTTTCTGATAATATTCAGGATAGTAACCAACCAAAGCATAAACCACAACCAACAGCAACAACAAAAACTCCCTCAATTTTCTATATTTTTCCTTCTAATGGGATACAGGCAGACTTTGGGGTGATATTCATTTTCAAATTAAAAATATTTCTATGTGGGATAAAGTCCAAAGATGTAGTAGCCATTTTACAGTACTGATAGTAAAAGTAAAAAGATAAAACCTACGCATTAAAGGTGATGGAGAAAAATTATAAAGAGCCTGTCCTCCTAAAGGCATCGCTGTGCTATCTTACTTACCCTGGGCACTCAACTTTCTTCACAGTCCAACTCTCACATCCATACATGACCACTGGAAAAACCATAGCCTTACCTAGATGGACATTTGTTGCCAAAGTAATATCTTTGCTTTTTAATGTGCTATCTAGTTTGGTCATAACTTTCCTTCCAAGGAGTGAAAGTGAAAGTGAAGTCACTCAGTTGTGTCTGACTCCTTGCGACCCCATGGACTGTAGCCTTTCAGGCTCCTCAGTTCGTGAAATTTTCCAGGCAAGAGTACTGGAGTGGGTTGCCATTTCCTTCTCCACAGGATCTTCCCAACCCAGGGATTGAACCCAGGTCTCCCGTGTTGTGGGCAGACATTTTACAGTCTGAGCCACCAGGGGTAGAATTCAAAGGTGAGTTTCAAGTGTCTGTCTTGGGCTAGCGATTGTATCATTGTATCACTTAAATGGACATGTTCCAGTTTGTCAATATTCCTCTTAAACCATGCATTTTAAGTCAAATGAATATTCCAGATGTGACTCAGACACCACATATTTCTCTATCTGTACTAATGAAGCATAATACCATAGCACTTCCATAGTATCTCTTTCTTCTTTGTCAATCACATAGCACCTTTATTGGCTACATTGCACTATTGCCTTATATTGACCTTGAAATTCACTAAAATCTCCTGCTAGTTTTTGTCTTATAATTCCATTTAATTTTTCAATTATGCTTTCAAAGTGTGAGACTTTGCATTATTCCTTTTAAATGTCATCTCTTTCATTTCAAGCTCTATTCTTGGTTTGTTAATATATCAAAATTTTTTTTTCTTTTTTAAAGTTCATATTCTCTCTCTCCACCCAGTTTGATCTTCCATTGGTTTGTTGCTTGTGTAACAATTTTAACTAGGAAATGGCAAAGAACAAAATACATGGTGTTATTGGGTCTTCATGGACTGAGCTCAGAACAGCTATCTTATGACCAGTCCTTGGAAGTTATTTTACTAGACAGATCTTTTCCTCTGCCTCCAATTTTAAAAACTATATGGAGATGCAAGTGAGCACCACCTCTGAGATCTGCTTATAGGAAAGAAGATAGAACATAACTTCAGAGGGGCACAAAAGTAATAGCTTTTCATTCTTGATTTTATAGGAAGGTTCACTCAGGCATTTTTACTCACTCTGTTTAGACTGTAAAGCTCAGCTCAGTTTGTGGCATTGGCATGCAGTGGCTGCTTATACAACAGGAAACTGTGGATTTAAGTGGTGTGCAATGTGCTTTCCAGTGAGTGCATAATAATTTCATTTACTATGTTCTATAAGCTGCTTGGAGAACTGAACAATAGAAAATCTCTAAGATTGCAAAAAAGTATTATTTTTAATAAACAATACAGCATATTATAGGAGGAGTAATGGTCACCTGATCAAGTCCTAAGATCTTACAGAGCTGTAAATAAATAGAAATAAGTCCTTGAGTAAAATAAAAATAAAGCAGCACATTTAGGGTAAAAGTATCATGAGAATGGGTATAGTTCTCTCTTAAGAGTTAGGATTTCTTAGATTTAATGCTTATGTTTTGGGACAGATAGAATGAATTCCAAATTTCTTAGTATTGCACGTATGACTGATTTTATTCCCAATTTATCTCTCTACTCCCCTCCATGAAAACTATGCTCCAACCACACTGACATTCAGAAATCTATATTTCTGAATGTTCCATGTTCTTTCAAATTCCTGTGACTTTGCTCATGCCGTCACTTCCACAAGGAATGCCTTTCTCTACTTTAATATCTGGCTTCTCTGGTGGCTCAGACAGTAAAGAATCTCCTTGCAATATAGGAGATCTGGGTTCAATCTCTGGGTTGGGAAGATCCCCTGGAGAAGGGAATGACTACCCACTCCAGTATTCTTGCCTGGAGGATTCCACGGACAGAGGAGCCTAGTGGGGCTGCAGTCCATGGAGTTGCAAAGAGTCGGACACAAATGAGCACCTAACACACACGCTAATGTTTGGCAAATTCATTGGTATTCTTAAGACCCAAGTCAAATATCGTCTCAATGTATGTTCTTGACTTTCCCTTCCTCAAATCCATAGTGTGTGCTTAATACATGTCTATGAAATGAGTACTCAATAAACCTCCAAAAATATGAAGTGACGAATTCAGTTTCATTGATGTTTATATAAAATATTAATAAATCTTACATTATAAAATAATTTATCTGAAAAGCTTTGAATACATAATGTTTTAATAAGTCAAAATGTATTTGTGAGAACCAACTGAGTAATGCTGTTTGAAAGTTAGAACAATGCTATTATTATACACATTCTCTTTTGCTAACACATTTTGAATATCTTGTATACATAGCCTGAAGATTGTTTAATATAGGGAAGCCCAATAACCAATCAGGTGTATATAACTTTAGTCTTGTTTCTGATTATTGAGATGGGAATGTCAGACTACACATTTTCTATAGTGCATGATTATTATTGATATTATTTCTTTCTAAAATTTCATTTTAATTAAAATGTTTGCCCTCTATAACTAGCCTATAAGAGTTCTTCATTGGGAATATAATTTTAGTAATACAAGATCAAAAAGAGAAAAAAATGTTTTCTTAAAAGATAAGAAGAAATTAACGAATGACATTCTTGCAGAATTGTACAATGAGGGACTTGTGAAGTAATTTTTTTTGAAAATATATAGCAGGCTGCTAAATAAGAGACAGTGATATTTGAATTAAACACAATGAACTGATGTTATTTGTAGAGCACAATGATGCATTTTCTCTACCTTTATGCCTTCTTGTGGGCCTCTAAGAGGAAGTATGAGGTGAAACATGGATGGGTAGTTCTTTTGTCAACCAATTGACAGATAGGAGAACACAGTTCACGTACAGGCACTATTAACTTTCTTTTTACAAAGTAAAGCTTTTACCTCTCCAAAGTGTGACAAAGGTTGGGATTTTGCTGTGGCCTTGAACCTTATGAGGAAGATCAGTTTAAAAAAGTTAATTAGAATCCCATTTATATGTCACATGATTAATTTAAACTACAAATGTAGTGTCCTTTCTATGTGTTGGTCACTGCCAAGGAATTAAAATGTATTTACATCTTAAAACTGTAGAAATGCCTAGTCATTAAAAAAAAAAAACTTTTATTGAAGTATATTTGCTTACAGTGTTAGTTTCTGGTATACAGCAAAGTGATTCAATTATATATTTTATATATATATATATATATTCTTTTTCATTGTAGTTTATTGTAGGATATTGAATCTAGTTCCCCAGGCTGTACAGTAAGACCTTGTTGTTAGCTGTTTTTTATATGCTAGTTCGTGTCTGTTAATCGCAACTCCTAACTTATCCCTCACCTCTCCCCTTTCTGCTTTGGTGGCCATAAGTTTGTTTTCTATGTCTGTGAGTCTGTTTCTGCTTCATAAATAAGTCCAGTTGTGTCCTACTCATGTATTTTAATCAGCTTACTATTAATCATGGTTTTTCTTTACAATGTAAACAGAGTGCAGCAACTTATTTAGATTGTCATTTTGTTGATCTTTAAAATTTTAAAACGTGCCCCAAATCTTCATATTTGTTTAAATACCATGGAATTGGTACAACCTACCATTTTAAAGTAAAAGTTGCTCACTCGTGTCTGATTCTTTGAGACCCCCTGGACTGCAGTCCATGGAATCCTCCAGGCCAGAATACTGGAGTGGATAGTCTTTCCCTTCTCCAGGGGATCTTCCCAACCCAGGGATTGAACCCATGTCTCCTGCATTGCAGGCAGATTCTTTACCAGCTGAGCCACCTGGGAAGCCCCACTCCGCCTCCCCTCCCTACACACTCTTTTTTTTTTTTAAAGTAGAACTGAAAAATAGAAACCATTGAAAAGATTGTGACTTTCCCCAGTTCTGGAAAATAATATCTGGAGATTGTAATTCCAATATGGACATGCACAAGGAAGGAAGTAACAGAGTAAAAGAAAATACAGTTAGTAACTCAACCTATTATGTTCTAAGTGTGTGGTTTTTATGATTAAAATGCATATGAGAATTTACACTTGTCATTAGACCATAGACTGATTAGGGTTATGGATTTTTTCATTTTCTTCAATGTAGTGTTGATACTGATCAGTAAGGAGAGGCTGATTTGCTTCATCCATGTTGCTTCTGGCAAGAATCAGACAAGAGGCGCCCGCAAAAATGACCGCGACCAGTAATAATGCAGCCACTACTGCTATGGTGACAATCTCAGGAATACTAAAACTCCGACCTGTTTGAAAATAAAATGAGAACAAAAAATAAATAGTAAAATCGTTGCCAAAATTGGATCCCCTAAATGTAGGCATTGTTCCAGGTACTTGACAAAATCATCGTATTTAATTTTTATTGGCCACATTGCCTTTATAGCACCTGGGATCTTCAAAGCACTCCCCAGTTTCTCATAATGACTGCATCCTATTGGGATAGTTATTATATCTCTTCTGAAGGTGAGGAGATGATGGCTCAGTGTTTAAATCACTTGCCCAAGGTCATTTGGTTAATAGACGGTGGAGCTGGTTTTGGAGCCCAGATCTTTCAGGATCCAAATTCTGTGCTCTTCCACTGTACCCCATTGCCTTGGTTAAGAAAAGGATTTAAAATTAAACCAGGAGATTTTGGATTTCATAACCTCTCAGAAAACAGCTCAGAGTGTCTCACGTCATCTCTTTTAAGATAAACAACTAGAAGCACGTTCATGTAGTAGAAAAATAAGAGTATATTACACAGGGTATATTTTACAGGGCTAAGCTCAAAATTCATTCTCTGTGCTTCTAGGGAGGTGATCTTTGATAATTACTATCATCTCATCTTCCTTATTTGTAAAATGAGCATTTTAATACCTTCCTCAGAGAGCTGTAAGTATTAAATGAAACAGTGTGCTAGGTAACCAGCTCAACCAGGTCAGAAAGGGGACCCGACAAATTTTAAATTCATTCTCTTTATCCCCAAATAAAAATTCAAACAAAGCTATTTAATCATAGTGGAAAGCTGTGGGTTACTTTATCTCAGAAAACTGAGGTTACTTTAAAGGTAATAAGTTTGATTTTGGAAATTTCCACAGTAAAATACATTTTCAGTACTCACCTGGCCATTGAACTTCGTAAGTATAGCCCAGGTTGTCTGGAGCAGTAACAAACATTTCTATGTTGGTAATTGGAGGCCAAAATGGTACCATGTTGTATTGTCTATTATGTCCAATAGGGGCATTTTCCAGTGGAAATGTGGATATATCTAAAATATGTCAAAGACACCTTGTTAATAGACATAATCAGTTTGTATTAATATATTATTATGTTCTGAAGGTGACTTAAATTGTTCAAGGGTAACAATAAAAGTTCTTTCATATTTTACACTGAATAATGCCATAAAAAATTATAACAGCAGAACTGGGAATTGCATGAAACAGAGCTCAAACGCTCTGAGGACAATAGTAACGTCATCCAATAGAAAAAGAAGGTTTAAAAGTAAGGAAGTTTTAGTATTTTCTTATCTATGATAATCATTAGTTGTTTTACTTTTAAATTACAGAAACTATTTTCAGTAAAATTCATTAAATGTACTTTTCAAAGCTAAAGAAAGATTGAACCTGTAATTTGCTGTAGCATCATCTATTGTTTAAATTTAGGAGGCAGTGTATCTGATGGAGGTTTGTCCTTGACTATGCATATTTCTGTTTAGTACTTTTCATTTTTTTCTGTTTAATTAGAGCAATAAATGTGAGCTTATTCCCTGGGTTCTTACTCTGTTACCAAAAAGCATTTAACTTATCGAATCAAGGTCCTATAATACTATTTGTTTCTTGCCACCTTTCATCTTTCTACTTAAATACAAATCATAGGCACTTATGTTATTAGTGAGTTGTTGTTATCAGAGATAAAAGGAGTGATGCTGTTTGTGGCAAAAAATCTTTCTTTATTGCTGTTGTTTATATTTATGTTGGTACAATTAAATACCAAGTGGAATGTCACAAAACCAGAATTGGAAGTGGGTTTGGGCAAGACATTAGTGGGGATAAGTTTAGAAGAGCTGAAATATGTGAGAAGGCTAGTTAAGTATTAGATTTTCTGATTGCAAGAAGTATATTACCTGGATAGTCACTGCAATCCTGTGAAGCATAGGAGAACTTTTTAACATCTACTCTAGAGAAACATTGATCATAGAAATGGCAGGTAGTGTTTATATTTTTGTAAATTTAAATTTAATTACTTTAAAATTTAATTATTTCAAATGTACTCTGAATTAATGGTAATTAAATATGTATCCATTAAAGTCTATTGTGTTCCTCCTCATGCCAGGCACTGACCTAGGCACGTGAGCTGTAACATTGAACCAAAGACAGGATTCCTGACCTCAAAGCACTCACACTAATTACTTATTAAAGTTAGATATTAAAGATAATAACTTAGATAATTTTTTAAGCTTCCAAGTTTTTCTTTACTGAATCAGCCTCAACTCAGCTCAGTTTCAGCTGCATCAAAAAGTTATGTCCATTAAAATAAATGGAGGAAACGAAAACTAATGAAAGTAACAATTGCATTACAATATTACTTCCCTATGTCAGATCCTTCAGTGGCTCCCCATCTCTTACAGAGTTAAATCCCATGCCTTTAAGGATCTGCTCCAGGTTTTCCTCTGACCTTGTCATCTCCCTCTATTTTTCATCCCCCTCCCTGCTCTGCTCCAGCAACAGTGGCTCCTTTGTTCCTTTCTTAGGACCATCTTTCTTTATCTATTTACACAGTCCTCCCTATCCCCTTTCCTAATATTACTTGTCTACAAAGAAACTCTCCCCCATACACTGTATCTATTTACATATGCTTGTTGTCAGCTTATATGTCGCTGTCTAGTTACCAGACGTAAATGTCTAATAAAAGCATGTTTTGTTCATCCATAAACCTATTAATTCAGGTTATTTGTTATTGAAATAAAAGTAGTATAATAAAACATTCATAAACTGATAGTTATAAATGTAAAAAGAGAAGGGTGTTTTTATAATAAACAAATGGAAATGTTTTGGAAAGATTTATTAAGAATGAATGGCTATAACACTGCTATAGAATTAGGAGTGGGCAACTATGACTATAAAGGGTTAGGGAAACATTATGAAAATTTAGGATAATAGTGTACTCAGCATCACAAGGGTTGTGAATTTCTTGTTTCACTTTAAAGAAACAGGCAATGAAAATTATAGATAATTCATTATGGTTGCATGTATATATATATATAAACACATGAAAAATCAGGTGAAACTCCAATCAGTGACTTCATAGAAGATTAATAAGTAGATAAATATTTATATTTAGGCTATTTATTTCTTAAATGTTTTTCAGTTGAAACAAACTCTTGGCCAACTCATCAATTCATAGTACAGATCAGGTTAGATTAGAATCTACTACTGTATTTTCCCTCTCTCTCACAAGCATACACACACACACACACACACACACGCACACACATACACCCCCCCCCCCCACACACACACCACACACAAGCACAGAAGTAAGAGGTGGCTGAACGAATAGATGAATCCATAGATAATCTCCAATATTATGTTTATGTCCTTGATGAAATAAAAGTACATGAGCCAAAATTTAGAACAATTTTAAATGTGAAAATTTATGATGTTTTAACCAGTAAAAGCACATTCATAGTTTGAATAGTAATATAACCCTCTCAGCAGAGTGAAGAGAAAGTAGCCTCTAAATAACATTTTAAAGAATGCATTAAAATGAACTTAAAAGAGATGTTCTATGGTGTGATATAAAAACTAGCATTAACTTTTCAAGTTGAGTAAAATTTCCATTTGTGAGAGGCTGTAAAGTAATAAAAATCAGAACTGTGGTTTATGAGTATAATTTTTCTGTCTTTGGGGTATCAAAGAAGAGCTCTTTAAGGTTTTCACATCCATATGAAAAGCAATGAGGATGTTCACTGGAAGATATGAGAAAGAAAAATTGGGGAAACATGGTAGTTAGTCATCTTTACATGGTTAAGAGGTGAAGGGATTAGTTTTTAGTCCTAGTGAATGTTAATAAGTCTCATCTTTTTACTACTATACTGAGAGACTTCTTATCTGCCTTTTGAGTGGTTTAAAATATTTGGAAATAGCTAAGTATTAGAGCTATTTTATCCTATTGTAAAGCATAGTTTAAATGCGTCAAGTTCTTAGCCTAAAGTGATAACTATGTTATCTGAACAGTCTTGTTTGCTGAGTTTGCAAAAAGCATATGAAACAGTCTCACCAGCATTGTATCGCCTCAGCCATTCATCAAATACCGCGTCAGTGAATGTATGTAGGAGGACAAAAATAGGATCATTGGGAGATAAATGAGTTTGTCCCCCTGTTCCATTCAGGAATAGATGAGCCAAATTGTGAAGGCTTCGCACAGCAGGGTCATACCTTCCTGTGGGATCACTGTAACCTAGATACAAAAATAAAGATGAGAATAGTAAAATCCATTACAAATATATGACTTTTTAAGTCTAAAGTGGTAATTATATCGGGAAACAATTTTTTCTGAGCTTGTCAGGCCAATTTTTACCTTAGTGTAACAGCACAGCTTCTCTGTACCTATGGTTGGTGACATTTGTTTGCTGTAGTGAGAGCTAGGTTAGTTTGAAGCTGGTGGCATGACATTCTAAGTGTAGCCTCTAGGTTAAAAATAATGACCTGCAAAGGATACCAGTCAAAATATATAAAGCACTCTATTTTGACAAGGCTAACATTGTTCTTAACAGTGTTCTTGCCTGGAGAATCCCAGGGACGGGAGAGCCTAGTGGGCTGCCGTCTATGGGGTCACACAGAGTCGGACACGACTGAAGCGACTTAGCAGCAGCAGCAACATTGGTCTACATGGAAATAGAGACAATGGAAGTCTCTAGCTTCTGCAAAAACTGCTGATACAATTGGGAGATCACTGCTCTGATTGCCCTGAACTTAAATTGCCAGATGTTACTTTAGTCTCCTGCCTTACTCCTTCAGACTGTCTGCATGTCTATTTTTAGACAATTATTTCTGTGGAGAAGTCAGAATTTCTCAGAGCTTTTTTGTCATCTCTGTACTAGTTTTAAATATCTGAAAAGACTGCTGTCAAAACATTTATAGAACTTTTGAGAATGCTCTCTAGTCTCTCTCTCTCTCTCTATATATATATATACACACACACACACACATATATTTATACCTTCTCCAAAAACATTTCCATATTATGCACTATGTATATTTCACATATGTTTCATATATGTGCATGTATGCTCAATTGCATCCAACTCTTTGAGACCCCCATTATGGTAGCCCTCCAGGCTCCTCTGTCCATGGGATTGTCCAGGCAATCATACTGGAGTGGGTTGCCGTTTTCTTCTTGAGGGAATCTTCCTGTCCTCAGAATTAAACCTGCGCCTCCCACATCTCTTGTGTTGGCAGGCAGATTCTTTACCACTGTACCACCTGGGAAGCCGTGCATCATACATATCCCCGTTTACATATAATCCACATATTGCATACTTATTACATATAAAATATACATTTCCCATATGTTATATATAAGATATATATACTTCCCATATATACTCTCATCACATATTGTTCATATAAGTGTATTAGGGAGAAGACATGGATAGATCACAAATGAAGGTAGGGAGTCTCTGATGTGGGATCGAGTTATAAGTATGTTGTTAGCTTGGGAGAGCAGGGTATGCCTGTATATTATAAAAGCAATATTAGAATTTGAAATGCATTAACTCAGTAGTGTAATTATAGCTATTCATTCATTTATTCATTATTCTTTTTTATATGTTTATTCTATTATTTTTTGACTCATAAAACATTTAAAGATTGCCTACATTGTACATGGTCAGGCACTAACCTTTTTGTACATTCTATCTGGAAATCAGTATAATTTGTCTTTTGATTGGGCATCAATAAAATACACTCATATTCTTAAATTCTTTACAGAATCACTTAACAACATTAGTTTATAAATACCAGCTTAGTCAAAATATGCTGATTATTGAGGGATCTCCAAATCAGTGCTTTCACATGTAGTTATTAAAATTAATATAAAGATAGGAGAGAATGGCATCTAATTTTGATGATAAAAAGGGAGACAATTGAAAATAATTATCAGATCTATATATCAAGTATCTTAGATCAAGGGAAAGAGAGATCTATTCCCTTTTTCGGTTGGGGGAGGGTGGTCTAACATGTATAATACTGTATTTAAGGTTAAATTTGACAAGAACAAGTTTATAATAAAGTAAAACGTGATTCTGTTCTTTTAAGACTTTAAATATGTATCATGAATAATTTAGAGGTATACAAGTTTTTTTTTATAAAATAATTATAAATTATATAATCTTTTAGAGGACATAGAAATTTTTGATTTGAATCTGTGCTCTGTTACTAACTAGCTAGATATCTTTTCACTTCTTTGAACTTGGTCCCTCAACTTTAAAATTCTTGAATTATTTAAAGAAAATCAAATTAAGTATCTCTAGATGCTGGTTTGATTTTTTGTAGATCTTAACAAAACTTTCAAGATGGTACATATGTCCAAACCAGACTTTTTATTTGATGTCAATGAGAGTTGGATTGTGAAGAAGGCTGAGCACCGAAGAATTGATGCTTTTGAACTGTGGTGTTAAAGAAGACTCTTGAGAGTCCCTTGGACTGCAAGGAGATCCAACCAGTCCATTCTACAGGAGATCAGCCCTGGGATTTCTTTGGAAGGAATGATGCTAAAGCTGAAACTCCAGTACTTTGGCCACCTCATGCGAAGAGTTGACTCATTGGAAAAGACTCTGATGCTGGGAGGGACTGGGGGCAGAAGGAGAAGGGGACGACCGAGGATGAGATGGCTGGATGGCATCACTGACTCGATGGACGTGAGTCTGAGTGAACTCCGGGAGTTGGTGATGGACAGGGAGGCCTGGCATGCTGTGATTCATGGGGTCACAAAGAGTCGGACATGACTGAGCAACTGAACTGAACGGATTGGATGTGCAGGATTGTTTTTTTAAGAAAAAAAAAATATCTCCAAGTCTTGAATATTATTTGCCTATACTAGAATTTGATATAGTTATATCCATATTGGCCAGCCACCTAACAGAAATTTGAGTTTAAATACCTTTTAGGTATTTTAAGAGAATGGAGGATCCTTTCCAAGGGATTCTCTTGTGATAAAAAGAGTTTCAGGGGTTATGCTTTTCTTTAAGAAAGTTCTATTGAGCAGAGGACTGTGGCTATATAATTATAGGCAGCCCTATTCATATCGCATACACATCACAGATTCCATACAGCATTCAAAGGTTTTTTTAAAGAGATTTGATTTGAACACTTGAATTTTTCCTGTAACAACTAGATCAATTCAGAGCACCAGTTTTGTTTACTTGCCTTCCACTGTGTTTCGGAAGCTGTTTGTAGAATTAGAATAAAAAGGAGGTGTGTCAAATGAACCAACTTCTAAGCACTGAGCGATATCCTGTGGTTCAGGAAGACGTTGCACCATTGGTCTGGCCACATTTCCAGCTGGGTTTCTCTTAATTGGCCCACCCTCAGTGCCTGGAAAAAAGATGGGGTATGTGAACACGTATAGAACATTTAGAGATCTTAGCTTTCCTTATTAAATTTGTATACATGGGGTCTTGAACACAGAAAGACAGGTTTTCCTTTGTAGAAGAGAAAAAATTTCAAATGCATATTCTGCAGTATTAAAGTGATAAAACCTAGGTTATCATGTCCGACTTCTGTGAAAAGGGAAAATATGTGATAGAATCATCTGAAGAAAAAAATGGTTGTAAAAACAGATAGAGGTCCTTGTATTCGTTAAATCAGTTTAATGTTATTAACATATCAGTATATGTTAAATCTCTTTTTTTAAGAGATTTAAACAGAAGTTTTAATTTAAAAATTAAAACAGAAGTTCCGTGGAAGATTAAATTTTGTGAATATAATCTCATAAACCAAAATTCTACACTGAAATCTTTATTTCACATTACATGGAGTTTTGTTCTTGAATGTTGTTTCAAGCTTTCAAAGAAATAATGTTAAAACAACCTTAACTCTCTTTGGGAAGTGATCTATGTTTCAATCAACACATATTTTTCAGCAGATAAGGTGAAAAGTAAAAGTTTTGAAGGTCAGTAAGATAAACATGTAAACAAAGGGCTACAATACTAGCGATAAGATATATCTCTAGGAATATAAAGGTGCCTTTGGGGAGACAGGCAGGGAGAGAAAGGAGGGAGGGAGGGAGGGAGGGAGGAAAGGAAAAAGAGAGGAAACAAAAAAAAAGAGAGAATACTAATTCTTCCCAATTGGGCAGCTTCAGGAAGACTTCATTGGGTAGACAGATTTGCAAAGAGCCCTGAAGATCTGAGAAAAATTGCCAGAAGTAAAATGAGAAAAAATTTACAAGTCAAACATTTTTAAGCAGAGATAATAATAAAGGATGACAGGCTTTTTTCTGTGCATAATATAAGCCCCATCAGAGCACAGACTCTGTTCTTGATCACCAGTATGTCCTCCAGTCTTGATTAAGTAGATGGCATATGAAAGTGAAAGTGAAGTTGCTCAGTCATGTCCGACTCTTTGCAATCCCATGCACTATAGCCTACCAGGCTCCTCCCTCCATGGGATTCTCCAGGCAAGAGTACTGGAGTGGGTTGCCATTTCCTTCTCCAGAGGATCTTCCCGACCCAGGGATTGAACCCCGGTCTCCCTCATTCCAGGTAGATGCTTTAACCTCTGTGCCACGAGGGATGGCAAATAATTGAAGCTAAATAGTTGTTTGGTGTATGTTGACTTATGAAAAGATAAGGTTGATTTGTATGAGAGAGTCTGTTAGGTGAACAGCTAGACTGGAATGTGGCAATGGAAGCGGGTAGTGGATGGCAGAACTATTTTATTTATCAGGCCCATGAAAGAAAAAAGGAAAAATAACATTTTATTAAATACCCATTAATGTGTCTGATATGATGCCAAATGCATTGATAAAATATTTAATCCTCACGATAATTCTTTCCTCCCTCTACTTTTCTTCTCCAATAAAATTATCCATCCCTGTGGTTTCATTGGTCATCTTTTACAGGACACACATACAAGTACATCTTTAGAGCAAAACTTCCTTGGACATCCCATGCATATGTTCTCATATGCTTTTTAGACAGTCTCTTTCCATTTACCAGGAATGCACCAAACTTGGTACATTAAAGAGTTATTTTGGAGAAGGAAATGACAACCCACTCCAGTATTCTTCCCTGGAGAATCCCATGGACTGTAGCCTGTCAGGCTGCTCTGTCCACAGGGTCACAAGAGTTGGACACGACTTAGTGACTAAACCACCACCAAGGAGTTATTTATTGACACCTAACATTCTAAAGGAGATCTGTCCTGGGTGTTCTTTGGAAGGACTGATGCTAAAGCTGAAACTCCAGTATTTTGGCCACCTCATGCAAAGAGTTGACTCATTGGAAAAGACTCTGATGCTGGGAGGGATTGGGGGCAGGAGGAGAAGGGGACGACAGAGGATGAGATGGCTGGATGGTATCACCGACATGATGGACGTGAGTTTGAGTGAACTCCAGGAGTTGGTGATGGACAGGGAGGCCTGGCGTGCTGTGATTCATGGGGTCGCAAAGAGTCGGACATGACTGAGCGACTGAACTGAACTGAATATTCTTCCAGCCACTAAACTATCCAGCCACTAAACTATTTTTGATTCATCATATGAAAGAGATGCTCTTTTTCTTTACAATACTTCTCAAATCTACTTTCTACTTCAGACACTCTGAACTTTTCATTCATTCCTGCATGGGAATCCCACAGGACTCTAATCCATAGTAAGGTAATTGTTGCAATGACAGAAGTTGTCCATGTGCAAGCAAACTAAAAAAAAAGTCACAGGGAGAGATGAATGTTTTGGTACCCAAATATACACCAATCCTCAATTTCATCTCATTTCACCAAACAGAAATTCTAATTTTATACTTATATAGAATAAAGTTTTATATATGGTTACTTCTCTTATTCCTGTATGCAGCTAAATAATCTAATGGTAAAAAGTCTACTTAATTTTGTTGTTCTACTTAAAATATTCTAAGTTTACAATGTAATTTAATATTTGGTGCTTAAAAATCTGTGCAGAATAAATGTTATGAGTACAATAATGAAAAAAAATCAATACTTCTAGTTTTTATATGGAAGAACAAAAGTTCAAAATATTTAGACATGCCTAAAGAAGAAAAATAAAGTGAGATAGAAAGACTCTGATAATTAAGACCTTGTGTTAGTATCAAGGGAGATGGTAAAAATAAGATCCAAGGAAGAGAACAGACAGCTTCACAGGAATGATTCCACAAAAGTCAGAAACGTGACCTATGGCAGAGGGCATTCAGACCACTGGAGAAAGATGTTAGGACAGCTTGTTAAGCATTCTCTTTGTTAATCTAGTCAGAAGGTTGGAAATCAAAGTGACATAATAGTAAAAATAATATAATAACAAAATAATACTAATCTTTATATAACAATTATTATTATTAAATGTATATTTTTTACTCCCCAAGGTACTTCCAATTCTTTCTGCAGATTTCACATTTCCTAGGGACACATTTTCTGTGAAATTCCAGCATAAGACACATGACCACAAAGAAGTGCTGGGCTTACTAAGAGGATTAACTAATACAAATAGACATTTCCAAAATAAGAAAGCAAGCAATGCACCAACCAAGTTGTTCAGAAAAAGCAATGGAAAAATGTATAGGCACTTTCTTTTTTCCCTGGAGCACCCCAGATTGTCTGTTCTATCCTAGGTACTTAGTGAATATCTGTACATCCGTTCTCTATAATAAAAGTGAACTTTAGTCTGAAGTCCTTAACACATTTAATCTCTTTATCTAATAGGGAATTCCAAATCCTAGTTGCCATTTGGAACTTACTGTTGCAAAGGGTTCCCAGGGTATCATAATCTTCCAAGGATTCGCAGACTACTCGCCATTGAGAAAAGACAGAGTTCGGGCTTATAAGAGTGGAATCAAAGTTGCTTCTTGATCCCATCAAGTCATCGGTGCAAATGTCGCAGGTGTTCTTCCCAGTGGCAAAATTCCAGTAAGGGAGGGAGAAAGAAGGATCCTGCAACATTTCCTAGATCACAGAGACTCTGTTAGCATTCCCTGCTTTTGTTTAAAATTCTCCCTTTGCTTGGTTTACTCCCTGGCAGTTTGCTTCTTAGTTTTCTCAGCCACTTGGGAACCAGTTAGTGAGTCAGTGGTGTCTGCAGGGCTAGCGACCTTAGATACCTCATTTAACAAAGCTCCTGATTTACTACAGGAAGTCACTTAAGCACTAGAGGGAATGAAACCCAATTCATTATACAGAAGTTTCTGCAAATGCTTTGGGGAGGTGTCTTTTCTTTTTCAGGCAAGTTGGTTATACTAAAAATTATCAACAATAACTTCTACTCTCTGATACTTTCGCTTCCTTCCATTTTCCTATCTCTAATTGAAGCATCACAAACTCCTGTCTGGAGCTGGATCCAGCCTTGAGATATATTATGTGAAGCAGTGCTTTTTATTTCATTTCTGCTTTTTAATTTAACTGAGTCAACTTCAAGCCACACACTATAGAGGCTTCTTTGAAATTAGCCTTATCTGCCTGGTGTTTTACTTAGAGACTTCTGCTTCAGAATCTAAACTATGAAGATTCAGGCCTTTGCCAGAAACCAATATAGACAGGAAATGCTTAACGGAAGCTGAATATTTTTCTGAGTGTGCTGTTCTTTAGCCCAGGGACCTAGTTTCCATTTAGAGCTGATCTCAACAAATTAAAAAATGCTGGGCTCAAGATCACATGCTTATTTTATTGGGTTCCTTTAAAGATATATTTATTGTACTTATTATTTCTTGTTCCTTTAGGCCTTTGGGGAACTATATTTAGAGTGTGGGATAAATGTAGGGATTGCCATTGTTTAATCTCACCTTGCAAACATTTAGTACTTTTCTGCTTTTTTACTCTTAAACCCTTTCTAGGACGCATATCCTTGTCCTTGGGGTATTTTAGAGGGTCAAAAGCTTTCCAGTGCATCCCTTCTTATTGATCTCCAGGGCTTTAGAGGCCTTGTTGGGCAGCCATTGTTCTGGTTCACAAAGATTAGTGACAGCTTCTGAGGGATCATTAAGAGTCAGTTTGTGGTTCAGCAACTGGCATTTGGGAACTGGAACATATTCATGTGGCATTTCAACTGTGCATTACATTTAGATTATAATTTGTTGGATCCCTTGTGAAGTTGGGTTTTAAAAATGTAAGTCATAGAGGTTGAAGTTTACACAGGCACAATTGAAGCTTTTAGATACTTTGCACCTGCCCTTTCATTTTGATGCACTCGTGGGAAAATGACTTGAAGGCAAGAAGATCTGGAGTTGATTACAAATGACAGATTTATCTACTCATAATCTACTGAACGTCTTATGTGAAATCAGAGCTATAAAATATGAAGTTCAGAGTAGCAGCTGAATTCATTTAATCACTCTCAAACTGCATACGGATGGAGTACTTACATATGAATATTTTTTTCTGTTTTTTAGTGCTTTAAATCTCTCCCTTCTAACCATTTATTTTCTTGGATAATGCTGGGCATAAGCGTACTGCAAATCAATACATGAGTCTGCCCCCAGATATTTTTTCCTGCCTTCAGATATTTTTAGATTTTAATTTGTGGGGAGGGAATCATTGCTCTTATTTCACCTAGAAAATAGATTCAACTTGTCGATTTCCTAGTTGAGCTCTAAGACTATTAAAGGGGTTAAGAATTGGTTTGTGATTGACAGTTGTAAACTATTGTATGTGAAATGGATAAACAGTATCCTACTGTATAGCACAGAGAACTATATTCAATATCCTATAATAAACCATAATGGAAAAAATATTAAAAAGAGCATAGATATGTATTAGGTTGGTCAAAACATTTGTGTGGGTTTGTCCATAAGATCTTACTAAAAAACCCAAATGAAATTTTTGGCCAAACAAATATAACTGAATTATATTGCTATACAGCAGAAATTAATACAATGTTGTAATCAACTGTACTTCAAAAATGAACAAAATTTAAATTCATTTGAAAATGACAATACTTTTCTTAAAACAGAACAAATAGTAAAAGAGACAATAAGAAAGTATCTTAACAGCTACTTTAATGTGATTTTAGTTTATCTGATTAAAAATAAACCAGTAATAACTGTTTAGTTTCACTTCATGCTAAAAAAGCCAATGTCTTTAGATTAAAATGATGTCTGACCTAGTGGATATTGTTAGTAGGTTTCTGCTATAAGCCTCAAAGTGGTAGAGAACATGGAAACACAGGAATTCAATTAGAATATGCCAATTTAAATAAAAAGTATTATTTTTGTAGTTTAAACCCTGTATATATCATACAAAGTCATCAACTTATAAAATGAGCTATACATTTGGAACTTGGAAGACTGAAAAGTAATATCAGTCTTTCCTCATCCAAACAAGGAGGGGCTATTGGTTTACATTTCAGAAGGGCTACAGATCAAATGAGAGTCCTACATTGCAAACTATATGAAGGTCAGTTTTTCAATGGCAGAGTTGTAGACTATGTCCAGTGCTTTAATTCACACCTACAAATATCTCATTTGGCTTCCTGACCATTGATGTGACTTTTCTTTTCACTTCACTAAGGATAAAGATTAATAAATGAGGGAATGATTAGCACAGGGAAAGACATAACAGAACGTCAAAGGCAGGTTAATAACGTGAAACCGCTCTGTCATCACCTGTTTTGATCATTCAGGACACAGTGAGTTAATGACTTACAAACAAGGTACCCTCTCTGTAAAGGATACGAATGTGGCCATGTCTCGTGCATACCTGGATGTCTCTCTCCAGCTGCAGCAGGTGGTACCTGTGCCATGTGAGAAATGCTGGTCCCTCGTGAGAGAAATCCACTTCACCAAAGCTTTCCTGTCCTGCTCCCAGGAAAGTCTTTTTGACTGAGTAGTAGTGTGTCCAAACAAAGTAGTTATAAATGGAGATGTTCTCAAACTGTGGTGTGTTGCCATCTGGCCCCAATATTTCTTCTGACCTCCTGGTGGCGATGACAAACTGAGGGTGAGTGGTGTGCTTTGCCATATCCAGAGCCTGGACAAAGCGGTTCTTTTCTTCTGTGCTTAAGTCCAGAAGGTTTCTCCTGACTTTAGGGACACAAAATTCAAATGTGAAAACATCTGCCATGTGAGCATGGATAGAGAATACTCAATCATCTTGTAACCCCATGTCCCACTAACCCATGAATGATAATTGGCATCTGTGCTCACATCATATTATACTTTAAAAAATATCGCTAGCTAAAATCCCTTCTTCATGTCTGCTTTCTCTCTCTAATCTCCTCCCTCTTTCTCCAACTTAACTCTATATAGAGTAAGAGCTTTCCTTAATCTTACCATGGACTTTATGATTCTATGATCCTGTTGTAGATTTCTGCTCACTATTTGCATATTTCTTGTAATTTTCTACCTTTTAATACCATAAATTTTGCAAAAATATAGTATATGGTTTAACATAGTGGTTAGGACCAGAGTCTAATTCTGTTACTTGGCACATATTTCTCTAAGCATCAGTTTTTCATCTGTAAAGTATGTGTAGAAATGCCTGCTTTATAGAGCTGTAATGATTAAAGAGGACACGCATAAAAAAAACTTGGACAAGAGCCTGGTTCATAATAAAGACTCACCACAGACATAGAGAACAAATTTATGACCACCAAAGGGGTAGGTGGGAGGGATAAATTAGGAGTTTGGGACTGACATGTACACACTACTATATATGAAATAGATAACCAACAAATATATACTGTATAGCATGGGGAACCATACTCATTCTTTTTTAATAACCTATAAGAGAAAAATCTGAAAGAAATAGATATGCATAATTGAATCACTTTGCAGTCCTCCTGAAACTAATACAATAATGTAAATTTAAAACAGAAAGCTCAGTAAGTGTCCTGTGAAACTCTTGATCTCATGTTTGGCACAAAGAGAACAATCCAGTATTGCTGGCTGTTACTATTTAAATTTCTGTCATTTATTGTTGTTTAGGCTGCAGTCCAGGCTCACCCTGTAGAATGGCTGAACTTAATCATCAGAGTCGGGAACATCTTTGTGGTCAGCAAGGGCTGTGCAGGAAGCTCATGGATTAGAGCTGGACAGATCTCAGTGTGAACTCCAGGCTTCCCACATACCAGTTACGTGGAGTTGACCTTTCTGAGCTCCAATATGTATTCACAATTAACATAACTGCCTTGCAAAGTTACTGAAAGGTCTAGTCATAAACATCTGGCATTGTTCCTATTATAAAGGGGTTGCTCAACAAATCTTTTGAAAGGAAATGTTATTAGTCAGAAGACCTGAGTTTCAACTTCAACTCCTTAAATACATTTCTTAGCTTCTCTAAGCCTCAGTTTCCTCAGCTATGAAAAGTAAGGCTTGAATTTTACAATTTCTAGGAGTTCTTAAACCTCAACTGATTTGAAGGTCTACAATATTAAATGTGTTGAGTTCCATGCAGGACTATGCATCCATTCAGTCTCCGCTTACCTGTGAGAACCCTCTGGTCACAGGCAGCCCCTCCCCAGCCAGGGCGGCAGGTTCCACAGTTGTGTCCTGAGAAATTGCCATTGCAGTGGCATGTCCTGTTGAAGAAGCGTGTGGGCCAGGCCTCTCGGTCATCTCTGCCATCATGTGGGTAGTGGTGGCTGTGGGGCCGGGAGTCGGCTATCACCACCTCACATCTACCCCTCCCTGATGAGAAACCGCAGCGGTCAGACCCAGGCCCAGACAGTGGGGACAGGTCTGGGCAACACACGCCATTCCTCAAAGCCTCAATGGTAGCACACTCTCTCGGGAACTGAGCCCAGGCCTGCTGGAAAAAAAGCAGGACCAGGAACATGTAACCCAGAGAGAGGAGTGTAGGAGATTTCATTCTGCTTGAAGCAAGAATGCAGGACAGCTTCTGGTTTGCAGCCCTTTGTGTAGAGACGGAGGCACGCAGATAAAAATCAAGCTGAAAAGAAAATAGCAAAATGAAATTATGCAAGTTTTTTAGTATCATTATAAATGGCATGAGGCCCTTCCCAACCCAACTTCAAAATGCTTTTCATGTCTGTAAGATGACATTACAAAAATGATAAAAATAGTAATTTACCTTTAAAAATTTGACAGGTATAGTATCTATGTAATTAAATCCCCTGTCCTAGTCATTTAATTTTCTTCATTTTAATTTCTATTTATATAAAAAGTACTTCTCATGGATGTCATTATCAAAAATACTCATTAACAGGTCAGCACCATTAATTACATTTATCCATGGAGCTGAAAGAAGAATTGGGGGCAGATTTCTAGCAAGTTAGTTTCCAGGACTTCAGGTCCCCATATTCTCATGCAGTTTTGGTGGGAATCCACCCACTCCCCGTAGAGTTTCTCTCCAGTACCTTGAACTCCTGAAGGCATTCTCTGCTGAACCTTGCTTAGAGCTGAGTGTTTTATATTTGCTTGTTTCCCCTTGATGTCAGAACTTTTAATTGCTTGTGGGTTTTCTTCCTGATAGCTAATCTCAAATCAGTGCACCCCAACTGGGAGGGGCCAGTCCTCTTTTCTACCCTTTACTAATCCTTTTTCACTTCAGTGAGTTTTTCTGCCCTTTAAGTATTTGGATAGCACATGATTGCCTTCCCACTGATTTCCTTGTGATGCTTAAAGTTTTAAGAAAAGGTCAGAGCCATGAATTTGGAATACAAATCAGAGAAATTAGAGAGCTTTTGTTTTCATTGCAGATAATTTTATTTTTTCCTTTGGCAATGTATCTTTAAAGGATGAAATGAGATTATTTACCTCTTTCTTGGTGATAAAGGGCTAGGCTAGTGTTTGTACCTGATGGTAGCTTTTGACTATGTTTCATCTTGCAAACAGATACTGCTGTTTTTAATGTGTCCAGAGAGACTAACTGTAGTAGAAAAAGCATCAGGTACAATTACAGCAACTCACATACCATTGCCTGCTGGCATTGACAGTTGGGTACTCCAACTCCCTTACGTCCAATAGGTGGGTGTTCATCTCCATCTCCATGGCAAAGGATCCTAGGGTCACTGCTACATGTAATGTTTAGAAAATGACCACCGAATAGCTTACTTTTCCTGCAGTCTCTGCAAGCAGTCTTAAGTTAATGGCACTTAGGGTAATAGATTCATGTATTTCAAAAGAATTTTTTCTCTGGAGTTGAAAACACATACATGTAAAATTGGTCTTCAGAATAATCTTTAGTTTTAAATGCATGATTACTATGCAAAAGTTATCAGAATTTGTGATCAGGGTTGGCTGTCCTATTTGACCCTCAGTCATAAAATTGTCCAGAAACCTGTATAAAGGACTGGGGCATATGGTACAAATGAAAAGCCAACCAAGGCTATGTCTACAAATTAAGATAAAAAGAATAAGGATTTCCTGTTCATAGCCTCTTGTTAAGACCACCAACATGATTTATTACAGCCTTATCAAGCCATGGTTATTAAGATTTATGTTTGTACATCTAAAATGTTATTTTTTAAAATTTATTTTTATATTTTGTTATGTATGCAATAGTCTACTAATACAATATTAGGATATTTCCTAAAATGATTGCAAAAATGCTGTCATCATTACTATCTAAATAGGTTTCAGTGACCAAACTTTTTTTCCACTATGTTTTTGAGTGGAATACATAGTTGTTGCATGTGGCAGTATTTTATGTTTTTTTAAAGGTCAACTTGATATGTCATTGGTAAGAATATTCTCTCTCTTTGTGTATATATCCATTCTCTTGTTAGTGAAGATTTGGATTATTTTCTTGGATTTTTAATTTTTTTGTCTTATTACAATGCTGCTATAAAGAGTCTTCTAAATGTTTGTTTTTGAACATATAAGAATTTCTCCTCATAAGTATCTAGGAAGTGAATTCATAGTCATAGGATTCATGAATATTTATGTTAGTTTTAAATTGTTTTCCACAGTGGTTGTATCAATTTATATTCCCTCCAGAGTGCTTAATATTGGTTCACAAACTTGCTAACATTTGGTAATAATAGATTTAATTGACATATATAGATACAGATAATTCATTCATCTTAATGACTAATATGTTTTAATACTATTCTTGTGATTTGATCCCTTCTGTTTCTTTGATTGTAAATGTTTTTTCATGTGTAGTACCCACTTTTTGTATGTATATTTGACTTATTTTGTTTTTTACAATTTATTAACCTTTTTATTTCGTTGGAGTATAGCTGATTAACAACGTTGTGCTAGTTTCAGGTGGACAGCACTGGGACTCAGCCGTGCATAAACATGTATCCACTCTTCCTGTCTTGCCTCCCATCCAGGCTGCCACATAACATTGAGCAGAGTTCCCTGTTCTATACAGTAGGTTGCCCATTGTTTATATTTTTTGTATTTTTGCTATATAGGACTTCTTTATGTATTCTGGCTTCCTAATTTTCTGTCAGATAACTATGTTGAAAATATTGAAAATAGCATATTCTAATTTATAGCTTAGGTTTTGCATTCTTGACACAGTTTTCTGTTGATTAGTAGTTTTTTCATTTTAATGTCTTTGTATCAGCCTTTTACTTCGTTAATAGCTTCCATATCTTGTTTAAGAAATCCTTCCCCTTGTATAAGCAATGAACTATTTTTTGATATTGTCTTCAGCATTAAAAATTTAAATATTGCTTTTCACATTTCAGTCTTTAAACGCATATGGAATTAGGTCTTCTGCATAATGTGAATAAGAATCTAAGTTAAATTTTTATTTCACACCAAAACTCAGTTTTTATTAAGCACCATTACAGACAGGCCTTTCCTTTCCCAGCCATCTGCAGTATCACTCTTTCCGGTTTTCATTTATGAATGGACTTATTTCTACCATTGCTGTTCTGTCCTGTAGGTGAGTTTGACTATCCCTGTGTTGATGCTATATATTTTTAAAAAATCTAGTCACATCATAGGTCAGGAATCAATGTCAAAATACGTGTGGAACACTCCTTGGCCCCCTGCAGAAATTATTTCTGAGATTTCTTTGATGGAAGCTAAGTTTTATACAATAATTTTGCCTTATAAGGTTAGCAGATACACACTGTTATATATAGAATGGATAGATAGCAAGGTCCTACTATATAGCACTTGGAACTATATTTATTAACACCCTGTAAGAAACCATACAGGTCTTCCCTGGTGGCTCAGTGGTAAAGAATCCACCTGCCAGGGCAGGAGACATGGGTAGAATCCCTGGGTCAGGAAGATCCCTTGGAGAAGAAAAGGGCAACCCATTCTAGTATTCTTGCCTGGGAAATCCCATGGCAAGCTATAGTCTATGGGGTTGCAAAAGAGTCAAACATGACTTAGTGATTAAGCAGCAGCAGCAGCAGCAGCAGCAATAAACTATACAGAAAAAGGAACGGAAAAAAGAATTGGGCTATTCAGAAATATACACATGAGCAGGATATAAAGACTTATTAGTAACCACCATTAGTGTACATTCATATATTCAAAGCTGATGTGAAGCTTGTATCTCAAGAAAAAGGGCTAGTCCTTCCATCCTAATGTTTCCTTTGAAGTCTTACAATAGTCATTTATAAAAGATGGAATCAAAAAGCTAAAGGATAAAGACCAAGAATTTAGGTTAAGTTGAGGAGAAAAAGAGTTTCAGAATGCCTTTGTTTTTCCAGAAATATTTTTGATGTATGTTAATATATTTAGTGATCATTTGTAGTAAACAGTATTGAATATGTTCATTGTTCGATTGGATTACATGTTATTAAATTATATGCTTAGTTATACTAAGCTTAGTATAATAGCTAGAATACCAAAGGCATTAAGGCAACTCAAAGTCATCTGTTAGGCTGGTCATGTGGCTTTGCCTCATGGAGAAGCTTAAATTCTGTGAAAGCAAAGAGGAAGAATGTTAGGGTTGTGTTTTTGTGTCACTGAGCAGAGATTCAATCAAATATAACATTGCTATTTTAGAATATTTCAAGTTGACATCTCAGACAATGTAGTTGCTGATCAAATGTACCATTAATTTCTTAATTGAGTTTTCTAAACTGCAGGACGACAGAGGATGAGATGGTTGGATGGCATCACTGACTCAATGGACAAGAGTTTTTGTTGGCTCCAGGAGTTGGTGATGGACAGGGAGGCCTGGCATGCTGAGGTTCATGGGGTCACAAAGGGTCGGACATGACTGAGTGACTGAACTGATCTGAGCACAGTATTGCAATTACTAGTGTTGGGATAGTTAACAATAACCTGATTTCTGTATAATGGAATTCTGTCTTGCTAAGTTTATATTAAAACAAAGTGTTTCTTTTATTGACGATTTCTTTTCCGCTTGTACAGATGGCCTTATAAGAGTTCCCTACAAAGAAATTTTCAAATACATACGTATATATTAGGTGTTTAAGTCAAAATAATAAAAAAAATACTAATTTTAGGAGTGGAATTAAGTAGTGCATTTGTTGTGTAGTTAAAATTAATTAACTACTCATTTCCAAAGATTATATCTGCACTATAAGATTTGTAAAAGATGAAGTTTCCATTATTTTGTGATTTTTAAACACACCTCTATGGTCATCATTATGACCATATCCTCTTATTTGGCATTTACTGTGTGCTAGGGGCCTAAACAGGGTTGATACTCTGAAAAAAACAGGTTAGTATAGCCATTATACTCCAAGTCTTTATGAAACAGTTAAGTATGTGTGTAGTGAGCATATTGACTCACTTCTTACATTTTTAACCATGGTTTGGAATCATATAGAAATGAACAAAATATCAAACCTGTGTAATTAATCAATAACATTGATTTACTTTCTCCTTGAACTTCTATAATAATATCTATAGTATAAAGCATAGGAATAGTGATAGATTGTTCTAGCAAAACAAATATTTAAGAAGCCATAAACATTCTACAGTGAAGAAAGTCTCAATTAATACAAAATGAATACTCAACCATTTGTTTTCTTAATAACTACTCGAAAAATTTAATGTATCGGATATAATTTTAATTTATAAGTATAATATTAGTGATGTTACATGATCAATATATATTATATAAAGCATTATACTTAAATATATATTATATATATATAGAGAGATATTATATAATATAGTATATAAATGTATATGTGTATATATGTATGTGTGTGAAAGTAACTATTATCATTTCTTACAACATTCCACTGGCTAGAACTTAATCATTTAGCCTTACACTATTATCAGGGAAATCTGTATGTGTGTCAAGAAGCAACACTTAGAACTGGACATGGAACAACAGACTGGTTCCAAATAGGAAAAGGCATACATTGAGGCTGTATATTGTCACCCTGCTTATTTAACTTATATGTGGGGTACATCATGTGAAATGCCGGGCTGGATGAAGCACAAGCTGGAATCAAGACTGCCAGGAGAAATATCAATAACCTCAGATATGCAGATGACACCAACCTTATGGTAGAAAGTGAAGAACTGAAGAGCCTCTTGATGAAAGTGAAAGAAGAGAATGAAAAAACTGGCTTAAAACTAAACATTCAGAAAACTAAGATCATGACATCTGGTCCCATCACTTCATGACAAATAGGTGGGGAAACAATGGACACAGAGACTTTACTTTTTGGGCTCCAAAACCACTGCAGATGTTGACTGCAGCCATGAAATTAAAAGATGCTTTCTCCTTGGAAGAAAAGCTATGATCAACCTAGACAGCATGCTAAAAAGCAGAGGCATTACTTTGCCAACAAAGGTTCATCTAGTTAAAGCTGTGGTTTCTCCAGTAGTCACGCGTGGATGTGAGAGTTGGACCATAAAACAAGCTGAGTGCTGAAGAATTGATGCTTTTGAACTGTGGTGTTGGAAAAGACTCTTAAGAATACTGTGGAATGCAAGGAGATCCAACCAGTCAATCCTAAAGACAATCAATCCATAATATTCATTGGAAGGACTGATGCTGAAGCTGAAACTCCAATACTTTGGCCATCTGATGCAAAGAACTGACTCTTTTGAAGAAAAGACAAACTGAACTGAACTGATTATCAGGGAAGCTGGGAAATGTCAGTTAGCTATAGCCCAAGGAAAAAGTATATAGAGTTGACGATCAACATAGCCAACGTGATCATTATAAGTATGTATTTATTTTTTTATGTCTAATATAGAAATATACAAATCTCATGTATAAGAATGATCACGCTAAAACATTTTGAATGAAGATCTTTGAAATACTATAAAAGATTGAATTTTTTGAAAAATTCTTACATTAAAAATTAATCTGAAATATGCAGATAGAAAAGTGAGGATCTTGAAAAATAAATCATTTTCAAATTTACTAATAAAATAGAATGACATCTGCATGCAGTAATGGATTGAGGAATATCAACTAGTTTTGATCTAGCAAGCTAGTTATTTGTTTATATTCCAAATAAACTTTCTTCATCAAATTAGCTTATATAATTTTCTGATTTATAGACAGGTAAAATGAGACATTGAAGAGGTTAAAATTAGGGGATCCAGAGAAATAAATGAAAAGCGTGATAACACAGAAAGACCTTGTGTACATGTATGATTACTGCTATTGTATCTTACGATTAGTTTTGAAGTATTTATATGGATTATTACCCCTCTCTTTCTCCCCTTTTTCTATATACATGCATGCACATATTTCTTACATTGAAACCTGTAAGGTCCATTTTGTTTGGTTATGTGAAGCAAATTTAGATAAGAAGACAAAGCTTTTGTTTGTTTTTCTTTTTCCAACTATGAGAAGTTTGAAGAGACATCTGGTTTTGTTACTACTCTTTTAAAGATGTCTCCTTAATTTTTAGATAATCTTCCAAAAGTCATACGATGGTAGAGACTCCCCTGTCCTTTCTACTTTTTCCCTAGAATCAAATTTTACCCTCTCTTTTCTCTCTCCTCCATTTGATAATCCAAGGGGCCTGGACATCAGAAATTATTCCAAAAAGGGATGGAATGAGGAAGTTGTGAATGCTGAAATGCTGGGTGTATGTAGAGAGCAGCAGGGGAAGGATGTGGACATGGCTAAAAAGGACTGTGTTAGGAGAGTGAGCATCTGTGTAGGAGATGGTGCTCAGGGACACATTAAAGATTTAGAGGAGGGATTCTCTATCATTGGCACTCTGTGGACTCTGCATGGCAACAAGTTCTATATTTAACTGTGAATTTTATCTGTTACAGCTTTTAACTGAGAGCACTCTACCAGCCTAACCTCTCACATTAGAGTCACAGCTGCTAAGTCGCTTCAGTTGTGTCCAACTCTGTGCGACCCCATAGACGGCAGCCCACTAGGCTCCTCTGTCCCTGGGATTCTCCAGGCGAGAATACTGGAGTGGGTTGCCATTTCCTTCTCCAAAAGTCACAGCACAAGGTTACAAATGCTATCGTTAATATAAATGAACTTCTGCACTTTTATTGTTCTGGAACATTTCGTATGAGGGAGTGGGAAGAAAAAGTATTCCCTGGGCAGAAATTCACATCCATGTAGAAAAGTGGAAGAAAATTTCATTATTTTGGGTCACAATAAGAAAGTGAGGCATGTCAGTTGGCACGCTATTTATTATAAATGTTCTTATGCCTGTTTATTCATATCTATTTCTTTCAGCACCTAAAAATTCTTGAGACCTACAAAAAGTTCTTGTTAATGTCAACAGTGGCTTCTTACCTTTGTAAAATATAAGCAACCTTAAGTATGACTTTATGTGTTGATATAGACTGTAAAGAAAAAGCATTTTATTTTTAATAAGGAATGAACTATTAGCACATCTTATTTTATAGTATCCATCTTTCAAGGGATCATTAATTTCTATTTTTCAACTTTTATGCTTGCTTTTTGCTTGTTTTATAACAACTCTTCGTCTAGACTGTTGATAATAAAGATACATGTCAATTAATCATTCATGATGAACCCTTTTGTCTCCATGGACATGAAAATGGGTAAGGAACCCATACTCACAAAGAGCTTACAATATTGGATACAAATGTGTGGCATATCTTTCATTTAACTTTCACATAAACTTTATAAGGCAGGTATGTTTATTCACAGAGGCTCATAAAACAAAAATGATTTGCTCATGTTTATATACCAGTAAAGAAGCAATCTGGGCTTGAATGTGTTTTTTCTTAGTATCATATCCAGCAGTATTTCCAGGACATTACAGCTGATTGTGGTTGTTAGTGTACAGTTTGAAATAAACATTACAGTTGTAGGCAGAGTACAGGGATAGAGCAAGCAGAGAGGGAATTATAAAAAGCAATAAACTGATGTCCAAGGACCTGAGAAATTGGTTAATAGATGTGTTTCATTTATAAGCTGTGTTAATGACTTGTATTAAACAGTATAGACTATAACCTTTTAATATCAAGCTCTTGTTTAACCCTGGGGTAATGTTCCAGGTGCTATTTGAGTCTCCTTTTAGTCAGTGGTCATTATTAAATCATTTCCTATAATTTGAAATGAGTTCTACCAGTAGGTTATTTTCTTATTCAGAATTATAAGTAGGTCAGTAAAAAATAGAGCTCTTTATTCTTTCTGAAGTAGTCAGTGATTTCCCTCCAGAATGCACAAAAGGTTTTAATGAACAAAATAGAAACCTGATGAGAAGGAAAATTAAGCCCAGATACTAATTAGTGGGAAAGATCAAATGGAAAGCAAACAAAACTTTTCTTTTGAATAAGTGAAGCATAGCAATCCAGTTATAAAACAGTTTATGTTCTCTATTCATAGAACACATATATTCAATATTTCCATTATTATTTAAATCACCAAATTCAAAAGGGTCCTTAAAACTTTAGGCACTGCCATTGCTGCTGTTTATTATCTTTCAGAATATAGTGTGGTACACTAAACACCTTTACCTGACTGGTGGATTTTAAAATGTAGCCCTAAATTGGTCAAAGATATTAAGCTGGCTTTTCTTATAATTTGAAAATTTCCACATAAACTTATTCTTTCAAAATAAAAGTGATACATAGACACAGGAACCAGAATAAAAAGGAAACGTTTCTTTTGTAGTAAACACCCTCCCTTCCCTTCCCCTTCCCCCACAACTCGATTGAGCGTTATTCCCATCTTCTGGAGAGTAGCTTCTAAGAAATTGAAAGAAAAATACTTGACTGATTATACATTGTAATTTCCCTTAGTATTCTTAGCTTTTAAAAGTGATCTATTCTTTTCTCAAGTATTTGTTTATTCTTCATTCTTATAATAATTATGCCTTCTCCATTTTTTACCCTATTGTCTATAGTAGTTTTTCTTTGTTGTTTTTCAACAAAGCACAAGTATTGACAGTGACAGAGTGGAACAGCCACAGAGTGGAACAAACTTTAGGAATTGTAAGGACACAGATTTGAGTTGAACAAATTCAACAAAGATGAAAATCATTAGCAATGAGCCAAGAGTCTCTTGCCACTGGAGGCATTCAAGCTAAGGGTTGATGAAGCACTAGTGACATCCTGGAAGAGATGTTCACATTAGGAAGAAGTTTGGACCACTGAGTGCTTAGTTAACTTGCAGATTCTATCATTGCTTCGAATATTGTGATAACCTTTGCAGTAAAGACTTGTAGGGCTCATGCACACAGGTTCCTGTCTTCTTACAGCTATGTGGGGATTATATTTTGTTGCCCCTTGTAGCTGCTGCTGCTGCTGCTGTGTCACTTCAGTAGTGTCTGACTCTGTGAGACCCCATAGGCGGCAGCCCAACAGGCTCCCCCGTCCCTGGGATTCTCCAGGCAAGAACACTGGAGTGAATTGCCATTTCCTTCTGCAATGCAGGAAAGTGAAAAGTGAAAGTGAAGTTAGTAGTGTCCAACTCTTCGCGACCCCATGGACTGCAGCCTACCAGGGTCCTCCATCCACAAGATTTTCCAGGCAAGAGTACTGGAGTGGGGTGCTATCACCCTTGTAGCTAGGTAGGGCTATATGACAAATTTTGTCTGTGGATCATGCACAGAAGTGAAGTATCACTTCCAGGCTGAAACAGTTAATTGCTTGCACAGTTTTTATGTCCTTCTTACTTGTGCCTGATGATTAGAAAGGTAGCCCCATGGCAAAATGGTAGAGCTACAAGATCCATGCTGTCTGGACTACTGAGAAACTACATAGACTCTCAAGCAATGCATGAGAGAGAAATACATTCTTTTAATGTTAGGAGATTGGGCATTTCAACATTGTTAGCATGATATATCGGAGAGGGCACTAGCAACCCACTCAGTACTCCTGTCTGGAAAATCCAATGGACAGAGGACCCTGGTACGCTACAGTCCATGGGGTCACGAAGAATTGGACATGACTGAGAGACTTCACTTTCACTTTTCACTTTCATGCATTGGAGAAGGAAATGGCAACCCACTCCAGTGTTCTTGCCTGGAGAATTCCAGGGACGGCGGGGCCTGCTGGGCTTCTGTCTATGGGGTCTCACAGAGTCGGACACAACTGAAGCGACTTAGCAGCAGCAGCAGCAACAGCATGATATATGCTGAGCCTTATCTTGACTAATAATGTGCCTTAACATTGAAAGGCATGCTTAAGTTTATTTCTGATCTGGCACCTATACAAGGAAACACATTGTCTCATTTAGCTGCCTCAAAAGCTGTGCAAGGTAGATGTGTCCACTCTCATTTGCCAGACAGGGGAGGAGCAAAGAGGTTAAATCAATAGCCAAAAGTAGTTGGTAGAAACATTGGACTTCAAACTTTTGGGAGTATTTCCTGGACACTCAGATAAACTAGAATTTCATATAACCATAAATACTTTTTTTCATGTATGTTGCATGAAACATGCATATACTAAAACACACACACACACACACACACACACACACACACAACCAAACTGTTCTTTGTGATATCTAGTTTTACCTGGAAATCCTGTAAGTTTATTTGCCAAAAGGCACATACTGTGTCTCTAATTTCATAATCACAGTATATTTTGTATTCTGAAGAGCAGTGCCATTTTTTAACTGAAAGGTTTAAAAAAGGCACTGTTTATTATTTTCCAAATTATTAAAAAATGTGGATAATTTTATACGAATAAAACTGATATATTCATTGCTTCTCAACTGAAATGCAAAGACCCAGCGACCACCGTTTGTTCTAAGGCAGCATATGACAGCAGCAGCAGACTAACCAGAGGGCATCTCGCCCTGTCCCTGGCTTTGTCTCACTGCAGGACTTTCCCAGTTCTTGTGAATGTTGTTACTGTTGTTTAGTCACAGAGGCGTGTCCGAGTCTTTTGCAACACCATAGACTGTAGCCATGTGAATGCTGCATTGCATCAAATAGTTAAAAAATTAACACAGTCCTCCTATGAATCCCAAATCTAAAGCTTTGAAGGAGAGTGTCAAGTTTCCTTTTTGGCTCCCTGAGGTGGAGAAAGATTTAACTATTTGTAAATTTTTCCATCTTTCTAGAAGCTTGGGAGAGACATCAGAATTAGGTTATTATTATTTCTTGGTTTTCTAAGATGAAGCATTTGAAATTTATAATTCAGAAAACTCAGACAACAATGCTTGTGATTTGTCAGTGACTTGCTGCTGGATTTTTCATATGACTTTTAGAGTAAGAGCATGCTTTCAGGCAGAAATAGTTTGCATTCCTTTCTTTTTTTTTCATTATAACTCATATGATCTTGGAATAAACCCCATGTTTGGTGGTTGAGATTCAACCTTTGATTAGTTAAGCATCGGAGTCTGCCCGAATAATTGTGTCTTTGTTGTGGAGAAGTAATAGAAGCAGCTTTCTCTGTCTTCCTTTTGGAAGACAGCTGCCATTTAATAACTCCATCTTTGGGTCTGACCCTGGGTAACAGACCATTATACACACACAGACAAGAGAGACCTGCCCCCTATTCTCAAGGAGTTTACACCACTTTAAAAAACATTAAGTGATGAAATGGAGGTGGAGTTATTGGCTAATGGTTTCGGATCATTATTTTAGTCAATAAATTATTGATCATCTTTGTGCCAGGCACTGTGAATACAAGGGAAACAGATATGCCTGGTAAAAAAGTGGTCCTGGTCTCAAGAAGCTTGAGTTCGAGCCAAAAAAACAGGATAAGCAGACACACACAAGCACGTGCACATACAGAACAATTACCAAATAAATGTGAAGCCCTGACATTTAAACTAACAGACATATACATTTAAAACATTACAAGTAGTGATATATGATATGAAGGACACAGACACAGGGTTGGAAATATGGGAACAAGGCTAACAGTGGGGACCTGGGAAACATATTTTATTTTAAATGAGGAGATCAGGAATGTTTTTGTGACCAGGTGGAGTTAAATATAAAAAATGTCAAAATACTGCTTAAGATAGTGTGTACCCTTAGACTAAATTTGAAATTATATCCTTCCTCTGTCATCTGTAACATGTAATTAATTTCCTGTCATTTTTCATTTCCATTATTCAGAGAGGAAATACATATTTGCATTTACTTGACCCAACTTCTCTGACTCACCGAATGATATATACATGGTACCACACCGAGCTGATACCTGCTACACTAGTGGAGTTGTTAAAATATTGAAATACTTTGCCAGAAATAGGCAAATCATTTCCCAGAACCAGTCCCATTATAGCTCCTTTCTCCGCAAGCTTCATCCCTTTTCATGTTCCAACTTTTAAGTACAGGGTTCAAGCCAGGTGCCATAGAACTTCGCTTTTTATATCTGCCTAACTGATCCATGTATCTCTCTTACTTAAAAAAAATATTTTGAATATTACCCTTGATTTCATCTAATCATTATCAAAAATAATTGATCTAAAATGGAATACTGAGGTTGACCTCTTTACAGAGACTCCTGAAAGGTTCCAAAATAAGGAACATTCAGAGTCACAGATAATGGTTATATAATCATACTGTTGCAAAATTAGAGTGAATTTCGTCCAAAGCTCTTAAACATCAGGATTTTACATTCACTGACTTACCTATTAATATTGATAGTTTCAGTTCTTCTGTTACTCAGTCCTAGAGACACAATCTGAATTATTTTTTTACTTTCTACATTAATTTGCCATTATATGTTTTTACAACTATTCTTAACTAAATGACATTTATCAATATTATAAAAATGAATTCAACATTAAGGAAATTCAGAAAGCAATATTTGTGATTTGTCAGTGACCTGTTAGCAGAATTTTCATGTGACTGTTAAAAATTATGACCATACTTTCAAGCAGAAATGGTTTGTAAAAGGTATGATTTGTTTTTGAACTAATAACTTTTATTAGCTTTTTAATTTATTTCTCTCTTCTCTGTCATTTGAGTCAACCAGACTTTTGGGAATCTTTATTTGAACAGTAAGAATGACATGAAAAACAAATTTTCTGTTTCAGAAATTCAAAGCCAATTGAAGAAATTCCGTTTGATTTACTGACAAGAAATGAAAGAGAGGGATCTTTTCAAAGTTGATGCTGAAGCTTTATTGGGTCAGGGAATGAGATAGGGTTTGGGGTGAGTGAAGGCATGTTGGGGGGGATTGTCCAGGGAATAATGGGACCCAGGATGTACCCTGTGGCAAAGAAGCAGGGAGGGTGCAACCCATACAAGTGTTGGTAGCATGGTGCACCTTGGGAGATGAGAC
This sequence comes from Ovis canadensis, assembly GCF_042477335.2. Taxonomy (NCBI): domain Eukaryota; kingdom Metazoa; phylum Chordata; class Mammalia; order Artiodactyla; family Bovidae; genus Ovis; species Ovis canadensis. The sequence continues at coordinate 81,668,096 of NC_091246.1, read as the reverse complement.
TTGAATCACAGGATCCTAACGTGAAAGTCACTCAGTTGTGTCTGACTCTTTGCAACCCCATGGACTATACAGTCCATGAAATTCTCCAGGCCAGAATACTGAAGCAGGTAGCCTTTCCCTTTTCCAGGTGATCTTCCCAACCCAGGAACTGAACAGGGGCCTCCTGCATTGTAGGTAGATTCTTTACCAATTGAGCTATCAGGGAAGCCCGCACAGGATCCTATCCCAAAGTGATATTCCTTTATCATGTATGTGGCAAGAAATGGAGAGCCACTGGATTTTGAGTGGTTGCTCTGGACTTGGAGATGAGGTTGCCAGCAGTTACCAGGATACACTGAAAATTATCATTCCTACCCATAATTTCTTGCATCATTTTCAGTTTGAGTTTTATACCCTTGAATGAGGGACTCATAGGGATTACTCATAGGGATTTCTCATAGGTTACTTATAGGGATTTCCCACATCTCAGTGAGGAAGGGGTTGATATAAGGAAAATAAAATAGTGTTTCTCTCACACCTGAGTCTGTGGCCCAAGACCTTCAACAGGCATAATGGAAAACACCACATTCTAAGGGGAAACACATTTTATTTCGTTGGTCCAGAGTTGGGAAAAATGAAAGCATGTGTTTTTAGACCAAGCTTGCACTTTGTTTTCCCTAGCGCTCATCCCTCAATTGTGTCTTCACCCTCCTGCTTGGTCCGAAATTCACTTTCCAACCCACCTACCCTCTTCTGTAAACAAAAACAGAGATCTTTAGGCTCTCAGACTTTGAGTTTTTAAAGACCAACCAAACTTGGGTCTTTGGAAATTAATTCTTCTCAAAAACATATTCAGCAAATCATAATTTGTTTAATTTTTAAATTTATGGTCTACCTTTTTATTAAGATTTTAATAAGCTTGCAAGATATACATGAAAGTGAAAGTGAAGTAACTCAGTCGTGTCCAACTCTTTGTGACCCCATGGACTGTAGCCCACCAGGCGCCTCTGTCCATGGGATTCTCCAGGCAAGAATACTGGAGTGGGTTGCCATTTCCTTCCCCAGGGGATCTTCCCAACCCAGGGATTGAACCCAGGTCTCCCACACTGCAGGCAGACGCTTTAACCTCTGACCCACCAGGGAAGCCCCAAAATACATATACACAACAAATATTGAGATTTACCCATTTGAATGAAGAGTTCCAAAGAATAGCAAGGAGAGAGAAAAAACCTTCCTCAGTGATCAATGCAAAGAAATAGAGGAAAACAATAGAATGGGAAAGACTAGATATCTCTTCAAGAAAATGAGAGACACCAAGGGAACATTTCATGCAAAGATAGGCACAATGAAGACAGAAAGGTATGGACCTAACAGAAGCAGAAGATATTAAGAAGAGGTGGCAAGAATACACAGAAGAACTATACGAAAAAGATCTTCATGACCCAGATAATCACGATGGTGTGATCATTCAGCCAGAGCCAGACATCTTGGAATGTGAAGTCAAGTGGGCCTTAGGAAGCATCATTATGAACAAAGCCAGTGGAGGTAATGTAATTCTAGTTGAGCTATTTCAAATACAGAAATATGATGCTGTGAAAGTGTTACACTCAATAAGTCAGGAAATTTGGAAAACTCAGCAGTGGCCACAGGACTGAAAATGGTCAGTTTCCATTTCAATCCCAAAGAAAGGCAATGCCAAAGAATGCCCAAACTACCGCACAATTGCACTCATCTTACACGCTAGTAAAGTAATGCTCAAAATTCTCTAAGCCAGGCTTCAACAGTACATGAACTGTGGAATTCCAGTTGTTCAAGCTGGATTTAAAAAAGGCAGAGAAACCAGAAATCTAATTGCCAGTATCTGTTGGATCATCGAAAAAGCAAGAGAGTTCCAGGAAAACATCTACTTCTGGTTTATTGACTGTTCTAAAGCCTTTGACTGTGTGGATCACAACAAACTGTGGAAAATTCTTTTAGAGATGCGAATACCAGACCACCTGACCTGCCTCTTGAGAAATCTGTATGCAGGTCAAGAGGCAACAGTTAGAACTGGACATGGAACAACAGACTGGTTCCAAATAGGAAAAGGAGTACGTCAAGGCTGTATATTGTCACCCTGTTTATTTAACTTATATGCAGAGTACATCATGAGAAATGCTGGACTGAATGAAGCAGAAGCTGAAATCAAGATTGCTGAGAGAAATATCAGTAACTTCAGATATGCACATGATACCACCCTTATAGCAGAAAGTGAAGAAGAACTAAAAAGCCTCTTGATGAAAGTGAAAGAGGAGAGTGAAAAAGTTGACTTAAAACTCCACATTCAGAAAACTCAGATCATGGCATCTTTTCCCAGCACTTCATGGCAAATGGATGGGAAAACAATGGAAACAGTGGCAGACTTTATTTTGGGGGGCTCCGAAATCACTGCAGATGTAATGAAAAGACACTTACTCCTTGGAAGAAAAGTTATGACCAACCTAGATAGCATATGCAAAAGCAGAGATATTACTTTACCAACAAAGCTCCACCTAGTCAAATATTTGATTTTTCTATTAGTCATGTATGGATGTGAGAGTTGGACTATAAAGAAAGCTGAGTGCTGAAGGATTGATGCTTTTGAACTGTGGTGTTGGAGAAGACTCTTGAGAGTCCCTTGGACAGCACAGAGATCCAACCAGTCCATCCTAAAGGCAATAAGTCCTGAATATTCATTGGAAGGACTGATGTTGAAGCTGAAACTCCAATACTTTGGCCACCTGATGGGAAGAACTGACTCATTTGAAAAGACCCTGATGCTGGGAATGATTGAAGGTGTGAGGAAAAGGGGATGACAGAGGATGAGATGGTTGGATGTCATTACCAACTCAAGGGACATGAGTTTGAGTAAGCTCTGGTAATTGGTGATGGACAGGGAAGCTTGCGTACTGCAGTCCATGGGGTCACAAAGAGTCGAACATGACTGAACTGAACTGAGCTATACATAGTCACAAATAAGTATGTATTTATTTATTGGTTTGTGTGTGCATTCTCAGTTGCCCTCTGATTCTTTTTGGCCTTATGGACTGTAGCCCATCAAGATCCCCTGAGTAGGAAATGGCAATCTGCTCCAGTATTTTTTTTTAAATTAATTTATTCATTTTAATTTGAGGATAATTACTTTATAATATTTTGGTGGGTCTTGCCATACATTGACATGAATCATCCACAGGTGTACATGTGTCCCCCATCCCGAATCCCCCTCCCACCTCACACCCCAACCCATCCTTCTGGGTTGTCCCAGTGCACTGGCTTTAAAATCTGTTTCATGCATCAAACTTGGACTGGTAATCTATTTCGCATATGTGAATATACATGTTTCAATGCTATTATCTCAAATCATCCCACCCTTGCCTTCTCCCAGAGTCCAAAGTCTGTTCTTTATATCTGTGTCTCTTGAGAATTCCATTCCAGAGGAGCCTGGTGGTCTACAGTCCATGGGGTTGCAAAGAGTCAGACAAAACTGAGCACACACACAGTGCTCAATGTTCTTTTTCAAATTGAGTTGTTTTTACTGTTGTTGAGTTGTATGAGCTCTTTGTCTAGTTTGGAAATTAAGCCATTGTTGGTCATATCGTTTGCAAATGTTTTCACCTGTTCTGTAGATTGTCTTTTCATTTTGTTGATGATTTCCTTTGCTGCGCAGATGCTTGCAAGTTTGATTAGGTCCTATTTATTTATTTTTCTTTCTATTGCTTTGGGAGACTGAGGTAAGAAGACATCGGTAGGAATTATGTCAGAGAATATTTTGCCTATGTTCTCTTCTAAGAGTTTTATGGTATAATATCTTATCTTATGGGCTTCCCTTGTGGCTCAGCTGGTAAAGAATCTGCCTGCAGTGCGGCAGACCTGGGTTTGATCCCTGGGTTGGGAAGATCCCCTGGAGAAGGGAAAGGCTACCCACCACTCCAGTATTCTGGGCTAGAGAATTCCATGAGCTGTATAGTCCATGGGGTTGCAAAGAGTCAGACATAACTGAGCAAACTTCACTTTCACTTTTCATCTTATATTGAAGTCTTTAAGTTATTTGAATTATTTTTGTGTATGGTGTGAGGGTGTGTTCTGACTTCATTGATTTACGTGTGGCTGTCCAGTTTTCCCAACACTACTTCTGAAGAGACTTTTTCCACTGTATACTCTTGCCTCCTTTGTTGAAGATTAATCATTTCCTATTCTTTAAATAAAATAAATCCTATAATTGTGTTATATTTTTTTTAGCAGACTTGTCATTCATTAAGTTTATAGTCAATCCAAACCTGAATTTTTACTCACATAACTAATAAAGAAATCACTTTTTTTTTAACATTATACTTCTGCTTTTGGAGTTCGATTGTCCCTGTTATGCTTCACTTGCTCAATTTTGCCAATTTTTAAATTTGATAAGCTATGTTGTAACCTATTATTTTCCTGATCTTTATGTCCAGTTCTGTGTCACTTGTAAATTTGACTCATGTCTACTATCTCTATTAAAAAATTTGACTCAATTTTAGTAGCTAGGATTTACAGAGTTGTTCTTTCACATGGGTTTTGCTTGTTACTAATGATGAATCTCTCAGCCCATTGAATAATCTCTCAGCCCACTGAAAATCCACTTGACATTAATTCAGCTCTTATTGTTTTAGTGTTTGCAAGATGAAATCACAAAACTATCAAAGGCTATTCAAAATCAGTCTCACTATGCCTATAACATTTTAGTATACTTGTAATAAAGATGTAAAGATTAAAATGAAGAATTGTAAAAGGTTTCCAAAAATTTTTCACAAGTCAATTTATGACAACTGAATGAAATTTAACTAAAAATAATAATGTAGATGATTATTGTAGCTTTTTAAAAAAATGTACTTTATAGGATGCAATGTCCTCATTGATATTAGTACTTGTTTAAAAGCATGCCTGTCAATGTGAAGGAAGAATAATAATCATTATAATAACAACATTGAACAGCCATCACATATTAGACACTGTAAAAGTATTTGTGAACATATCTTTTTAAAAAATTTCCCTACAATTCTATGACATAGGATCTATTACTATCACTATTTTCATATGAAGATACTCAGAGTAAATGGATTTAAATTAATTAGCTATGAATAAATGCAAGTAAGTTAAAAAATAACTCTGAATTCACCTTCAGATCATTAATGCGGTCTACAATGTCCATATAATTCATCACCTATTAATTATAACATGTTGCATTAGGATCAGATCTCAGAAATTATCAAATCCACAGAATCTATTTAATTTGAAGAAAATGAAACTCAAAAGACGTGAAAGGAATCAATTATCTTGACCAAGTCAAATTGGAGAAATTCCAGAGTAAGAAAATTAAAACCGTTGTACTTTTTTAAATGGAAGGAAATGCCAAGGGAATAGATACAAAAGGAAATAACGTAGTGAATTTCATAAATGCAGTTCTCATGGATGCTTTGATAACTTGGTATTGTTCATTGAGCCAAGTGACGTCAGTTATGTACGCACATATGTGTACAAGTAACCCGTGACCACATGGCAAAGAATACAATACTGTGTTTCCCTCACAAGTTTGAAAGTCACCAGTTTAAACTTTGAAAATGTGTTCTCATAAGTTCTACAGCACCATGTTTCCTTTTCTCTAATTAAGTTTGTCATGTCACAGAACCTGTTCCAGTAATCTGAGATTTAAAGACATTAAAAAGAAAGTAGCACTTTGAAATAAGTGCAAATAGTTGGAGAACAAATTATTAGTTTTAAAGACATTCTGCCAACTACTTAGGTGACACCTCACCTAGAATTAGTTAATTAATTATGTATTCACAGCAATTAATTTATGGGGAATAATTAATTCCAAAGAAAAGCTATAAGATGTACAAATCACATTAGTTATTTAAAGGGAATATGGTAGAACTATTTCTTTTTAAACTGATAAATAAACCCACTCCATATAACCACAGAGTAAAAGTCTTATACTATTGAGTAGCATTAAAATAAGACAAAATGAAACACAATAAAGAAACAAAAAACAAATATTATGTTGGTATCAGAAGTCAGGAGTGGTGTAAAATCTATGCTGTGAGTAAAGCTGTTTCTGATAAATATAAACTCTTGATGAACTAATAACGGAAGACTATTTCTTTAACTTCTTTACGTTAAAGAGAAACCTCTGACTCAATGTAAATAAAAATCTTCCCCCTCTATATTTGTATAGCAATTCCTGGTTTTCTTTGGAGTGCAGATATGATCCTCAGTATCTGAAGAGAGTTTGGGCACACTGATGTACTGATATGATTATTAAATCTTGTAAGAAGAGTTAGGATAATCTTGGTCCCAATTGTTTATCTGTCATAGAAACAGACTGTTTTTATTGCATGAAGCTGTAAAAACCCTACTCTCAAACCTTACAAAGACAATGCAGAAAAACAAATCTACATACAAATCTCACATTGGAATATAGATACAAAACTTTTAAACAAAACACCAATAAATAAATTTCAGTAGCTTATTAAAATATAATAAATTATAATCAAGAATTTATTTAGGATATACAAATGGGAATTTAATTTTAGGAAACTGAGTACTATAGTCTATCAGTATGTAAGAGTAAAAGTACTGAGGAGTTCTTAGTACATGCTTAAAAGGCATGTAAGAAAACATAATACCGGTTTCTGATAGAAATAAACTCTTGATGAACTAATAACAGAAGGCTATTTCTTTAACTTCACTAAAAAATGCACATATAAGTCAACAGCTAGCCATGCAATTAAAAGGGAAATACTAAGTAATTTTTATTAAGATCAAAATGAGACCATCATGGTAGCTATCACTGCTATCATGAACATTGTTTTAGAAGTTCTATCTAATGTTATGAGACATGAAATAGAAAAATATATTTACCACCTGGAAATAAAGAGATGAGTTTAAGATGCTCCTGCCATGCTGATGGGGAAGAAAACCAAGTTAGACATTTATCTCATATGTCATATCAATAAGAAAAATAAATGATTAAAGTAGTTTGTGTGAAACATCAATCTCTATGAAAGGAGGTAAATAATTGACTTAGGAAAGTATTTTTCCAGTGTGAAGCCATTTTATTCAAAAGAAAATACTTATAAAAATTACGAACTGAGCCACACAAATTACACTTAGGAATCCATTAAAGATACCATCAGTTGACTAATGAGCAAATGTTTTGCACAAACAGTTTAAATAATAAAAATACATGTTACCAATGAACTTAAGAAAATCTGTGCAATCTTATAATAAATAAAGCCAATTTCAGATGTTTTTTTTGACTATTAAATTGCCAAACTTTAAAACATAACTGTAATAGCATTGAGGTGTAATGCTATCCACATTCATACACAGCAGGTGGGCATGTGAATACTTATCAAATTCTTCTTTAAAGAAATTTTGCAGAATGTATCAAAAATATTAAGCTATACATGCTTATGACTTAGGACATTTCAAGAACTGTATCATTAGGTAATTATCAAGTATTTGAAGGACATATTTGTATAAGGCTTTCATTGTGCTTCATTATTCCAGTGATAAATAATATTGTCCAAAAACAGTGAATAAAAAGAATTAATTAGAGCAAAGCCATATGAGCCACTCAGAGATCCCTGATAGCAAGAAACTTATTTCCCTGTTCCTGGGAGTATCACTGCATATAGAATGGTGTCAGCAGCATAGTATATCCTGAACGACCACTTGTGGAATAAATGAGTTGAAAAAAATATGAAAACATAATATTCATGGTTATGAAGATTTATAAGGAGAATAAAACATAAAGCTATATTAAAATGTATAAAATTCAGTATACAGTAAGATATCAGGTTTTAAAATAACATGTTTAAACTTAAAATACAGGTATTCAAGAGAAAATTATCAAGGTTTTATAGTTTTTTAACTCCTTTTTTTCTGTTTTCAAATCTTCCCATGACATGCATGTATTATTATTATTATAAAGAAGATGTAACTATGTGCTGTGCTGAGTCACTTCAGTCGTGTCCGACTCTGTGCAACCCCATAGACGGCAGCCCACCAGGCTCCCCCGTCCCTGGCATTCTCCAGGCAAGAATATGGAGTGGGTTGCCATTGCCTAATCATTTGTAATTTTAGATATATATTGAGCCAGCCAAAATAAGCACCCTTTGTTCAAAGAAAAATACTGTTTTGAGGACATGACTGATCTGTCCTGATGACTTTGCTCTCCCAACCCGTCAGCATCTTGTCTGAGAAGAGTGTGGGCTCAATATTCATTCATTAGATGAATGAACCAGTTTTGGTTATGATGATTATACTTCAGAATCAAGTCCTTTAGGGTAGAGTACCTTACAGATAATAATGATTTCAGTATTTTGTTCAATCATATTAGAGATAACCTATATTGATTTTCTGTCATTTAAATTGTTGTGTCAATTTAATTTTGTATGATCTCAAATTACTCAAGTTTGACCTTGAAATATTTTACAATTAATAAATAGCCCTCTCTATGATGTGTGGTTTTATTCCTTTCACTAACAGAACCTCTTTGAATCTTCCACCTGACTTACTCATGATGTTTTTCTATTGTATTCAATAGTAATAGTAATTATCATTGTGTCTGTCTGTCTCCCAATCACTTTGACTGCTAACTATGTATCCACATGCCCACTTTCTGACTTTTCCAGGCTGTGATCTCCATTAGAAAGAGCTACATGTTGTTTTTTTTTAAATTATTATTCCATATTTTAACACAGTTCCTAGCGTACAACAGACAACGTGTTTGTTGTTTTCATCACACAGCAATGTCATTCTATCAACAAATTCTATCAGTAACTATTATATCCTCAATATAATATTAATCATTCCATACATAATTTACGTGATTGCACAGAGAAAGAAATACTGATGTATATGAAAGAATAGCAAACAATACAGAAGTAAGCAAATGTAAAATGGTGTGGAACAGACCACCGTGCCTTTGAAGATAAGAGGAAATTGTGATCATTGAGGCTGGAGTTCATCAGAGCTGGCATCAGAATGGAGGTAAATAAAAGTGTAAATTGAAGTCTACTTGCTGGACTCCAACTGTTGTTGCAGCCTGAGACATTGATCTGTTAAAGAAGTTAAGTATCTCATTCACTTTTGCAAATAAAATATTAATTTGAATTCACAGATTTGCTTTTAGTGGGCAGATAGTAAAGTGTTCAGTGCGTCACTGGTGTTGAATTTTAATTAGTATTTCAGGAATGATATGTGAATTATCTGATTAAATGTTAATGGGACATTACTTTCTTTTGGTGTCCTCTTATATCATGTTGATACCCAAGGTATAGCACCAATGCCAAATATTAGGGAGTAAAATAGGCTCTCTTGCGGGTCTCTACCATGTTTCTCCTCCAGGAAACCATGAACTGACCTATTATTGTATATACCTTGTCTGGTACACTTCCACCAGATCTCACAGTGCCTCACATTTCAGGTATCTTTTTATACACCTGAATGAGTAAGACACTGATGAAAAACAGTTTTCCTCTATAAATGCATATTTAAGTTTTGATTGATAATTTGTGTTAATTTAGGAAATTATTTAGTTAGCAGGAGCATATTCTACAATCAGGAACTGTCAGTCTTTTCAATGCAAATATTCTAGGTGGCTTGTAAGTCAGCCTATGACAAATCATGGGACTTTGAAGTCAAGTAATGTTAAATATATCTTAAATGTTTGAAATATGTAAAACTGTGTGCATCAAATCTGAATGAACTCTGTTCTTTAGGCTGCCAGTAATAGGGCTTATGGTAGGATTTTTTTTTTTTTTGGTCTACTGTTATTTTATAATGGGTCAGAGGTTATTTAGGCCTCATATGCATATTTCTGAAAGGGCAGCATGCATTGAAAAAATGTCACTGCATTAATGTGTGCCATTCTTGGCTTCCTTGGCCATGCCTGCTTGTCACAGTTATTGCCAAAGCAATGCCATTGTGTGTCCTGTGATTCTCTGCCCATGCAATTTAGACCAACCCATTTCCATGTTCTTAAGGTAATTATGTCCCTCCAAATGTCAGCTAAATGACTTTGACATTCAAGATTCGTTAACAGCTTTTGAACACCATGTTATCTGTGCTATTTGTAATTCATATTCATGCAAATCCCCAGCCCCAGACACTACACCATTCCATCTGCTGAGAAGGTTCCTACTCCCTTCGCCTTTAAAGTGTAGCTGGCTAGACTCTCTACACCTTTTGACACACTTTTAAGGTATTTAATGTCTCTGTAATCTACTATAATTAGATGTTCTGATCATCAAAAGTGAAGAAACACCAAGATATTTATGTCAGCATGACTATTCTTTTTAAAAAACTTGGCAATTAATTGTTATCTTGGGATAACATGTAAGTAAATATATATAACTACCTTTTTTCTTTAAGCAGTAGCAACAACTTTCCTAGATTATTGTTTGGCTATATTTATTTGGGGTTATTTGTAAAATAAACAAAATATATACTTGTGAAACATCTTAATAGAAGGAAAATGTCCAGAGATATGTCAAAACAGATCACCTTTACATTCTTATGTGAAATAGGTTAGTGTCTTTGACTGGAAGATACACACTTAACATTTGTTCAATATAAACTAAAGAGCTAGTGAAATTATGTGGATAATCTAGATAAGTTATTGTGGTTGTCCTAAGATCTCTCTGCTAGATGTTTTTAAAAGTCTACTATAAAAAATTTGTTTTAAAGGCCTATCATTTTGTAGTATTACAAATCAAAACCAATCACACAGTATCATGTTCATGGATGGCTAACCTTTTGAGAATAGCTCTTTATTTTGTAACGTTATTAGCCCCCCATGCTTTTATCAGTCATATGAATTTATGTTTGATTAGTTGACCTCTTCAGTCATTCCTGAGGAAAATAACTTCCCATCCTAAAATGAATATATTCCTGATGCTACTCACCCAAGAAATATCACTTCCTAGACCTGCTCGTGTGAGCGGCAATTTAATCACAAATCAATGTTAGTAATTTTGTGTCTGTCCCTGTGAATTACACTTTAAGATTCATATTGGAATCACGCCATTTACTTCTGATTGGGAAATACAAGGGCCTCTCCTGTTCCTCAGCTTCTGCTACTTTTAATGCTAATTGTCTGTCTCATTAGATGTAGCTTTCCTTTGCCCCAGATCCATGCAAAGAAGACATTGTTTATGCTACATGGCCTAGAAGTAATTATAATAGAAGAGATAGAATCTTAATGATGAATTGAGAATATCAGTCTTTTACTCACAAATTCATTTAAAATAATTGAATTGTCAAATCAAATTAGACTTCCATCACTTCTGTTTGGAACTGTTTGGAAATATTTTCCATTATATATTTTAGCTATTGTTGTTTAACAATATTTGGTCAGAAACAAAGTGAAAATCAAGTGTTATATCCTGGATATTATTATATTGCAATAATTAAAAGATGACTCACCTTTAATGGACAGTCAAAGAGTCTGCTATTTGATCAACAGTGTAATTCTGTTATATATTTTGAATCATACTTTGCAAGAAATCCATATTATTAAAAGGGGATAAAATCCACAGTACATTTCACAGAGAGAATTTAATTACAGAATGAAAGAAGCAGTTTGCTGTAATTGCTGCATATTAAGCATAAAATTAGCTTGTACTGCTAGGAAGGGAAGAAAAATAGTAAATATTTTTAAACATGCTGTTTTCAGCACTGTCCTAGGTTATATGTTCATAATAAATGTGACCACATTTATTCTTCATGATCATCTTTTATGTTTTTTGTTTTATATATATTACAATCAGACAATGAGTTAGAAACTGAGGATACAATAATACATAGGATCTTAGGCTATGGTACTGTATTTTCATGTCATGAATAATCAAGAATTGAAAATGTGTTTAAACTAATGATAGCAACACCGAATGAAAGAAAGTGCAGTCTGAATAGTCTGTGTGAGAGACAACAGTGATTCAGAAGATGAATTACGTCTTCCATTACCCTGTCCCTTTGACCCTTTAAAAACTGAAGTATAATTTAAATACAGTCAGGTGACTGAATCTTAAGTGTACAACTTGAAATTTTTTCTGTATGTATCCACCTGTGTAACAACTACCTAGAGCTGTCTATAGAACATTTCTAGCAGACCTGAGAGGCTCCTGCATGCCTCTTTCTAATTAATATGCCTCTCTAATTAAAGACTATTTTGAACTCTTCACTCAGCATAAGGCTTTGAGGTTCATCCATGTTATTTTCTGTAGCAGAAGTTGCATTTATTTTGTGATTTCTATATAAATAATTGTATATATATACTACAATTTATCAGTTATTCAGCCTTAAACAGGAATGTGTATTGTTTCCAGTTTCGGACTGTTACAAGTATACAGAATGAATGAACACCTAGTGGAGTATATTTGATGTACAGAAATACTCATTTCTCTTGGATATATACTTCAGAGTTCAATTGCTTGGTCAGGGATTATGTGTACATACCAGTGTTAGTGTTATTTCCGAATTGTCTTCCTAGGAGATGATACAAATTTATACTCAAATCAGCAATGTATGGGATTTATCAGTTGCTCTACACCTTCCATTTATTTAGGTCTTTAATTTTTCTTAGCTCTATTTGTGATTGTTAGTTTAATGGCCTTATATAACTTTCATTACTTTTAGTCATAGATATTTTATATTTAATGATTAGATGTTTAAATGGCATTTTAAAATTCCTTTTTCATTTTTATGTCTCTAGAATATAGAAATGCAATTTATTTTTTTATGTATTCTGACCTTGAATGTAGCCACCTCACTAAATTCCCACATTAATTCTAATAGTGGTTTTCTGTAAGTCCTTTTTAAATTTTCTTTTCAAACAATCAGTATATCTATGCATTAAGTCAATTTTAGTTCTTCCATTCAAGCTCCTTACATTTTATTTTCTAGCTTTACTGTCCTGATAAGGTCCTCCAACACAATGTTGATTAGAAGTGGTAATAATAGGCATTTTTTTCCTGTTCTTAAATACAGTAGGAAACAGTCAACATTTCACTAGTAATAGTAATGTTACTTGTAGATTTTTTTAGGAAGTATCATTAATCAAATTAAGGGAATGCTCTTCTATTACTAATTTGCTGATACAGTCTTAATATTATAAATGGAGATTGAATCTTTTTGAATCCCTTAAGATTCTCATATGGGATTTCACTTTTATTCTATTAATGTGATAAATTACATTGATTTATTTTTTAATGCTAAATAAACTTTACATTGGTAGGATAACTCATTATGTGTTATACTTACAGATCACTAGATTTATTCTGCTAATATTTTTCTTTAGGAAATGTTTTTGCATCTATGTTCCTGGGACTTGTTTGCTTATTGTTTTACTTTAATATCTTGTCATATGTTTGTGTCAATATTATCCTGACCTCATAAAAAGGGCTCTTCTTTCTGTTGTTAGGAACAGTGTCCTAGATATGTTAATTAATTAACATATGTTAGTTTTTTTGTTGTATTAAGTCACTTCTGTTGTGTCCAACTCTTTGTGACCCTGTGGACTGTAGCCCCCAGGCTCCTCTGTCCAGGGATTCTCCAGGCAAGAGTACTGGAGTGGGTTGCCATGCCCTCCTCCAGGGATCTTCCTGACCCAGGGATCAAACCCACATCTCTTATATCTCCTTAACTGGCAAGCAGGTTCTTTACTACTAACACCACCTGGGAAGCCTTCATGTGTTAATTACATATTTACTAAAATTCACTGGTGAAGCAACCTGGGACTTGGGTGTTTTGGGGGGAAGAACATCGGTTACATATTGAGTTATAGTATTATTCAGATCAGTTATGGACTGAATTATAGCACTATTCAGATTGAGTTATAGTATTATTCAGTTATGCTTTTCATTTCCTTCTGTTCATCTAAATCTGAATATTTTTTGCTATCTTTGGGGTCATAAGATATACTGTATATGATTTCAATCCTATAAAATATGTTTAGATCTGATTTATGACCCAGAATATGTTTGATTTTAGTAAATTTCCATATCTGCTTGAAAAGAATTTATATTCTGCATCTTTCCAGTAAAATGCCCATTAAACATTCAATTAAGTAGATTTGGTAAATCATGTTCAAATCTTCTATATTCCTGATTTTTTTAACCGCTTTTCAAACTATACATGAAACTTCCTTTTTTTCCTATCTCATATATTTTGCTCTTACTGTTTTATATTTAGTTTCCCTGCCCTTTTAACTTTCATTTTTGAATAGCATTTTATTGCATATAATATAAAAAGCCTAAGTTCTCAATTATTTTCTTCCAGCATTTCCCATATGTAATTTTTAATGCTTTGGATTCTGTAGTTTCTATGGAAAAGTCAGTGGTAAGGCTATTGTTGACTTTTAAACTTCGCCCATTTCTTTTATGAGGCTGCTTTTAAGGCTTTCTCTTTAGGTTGTGGGTCTCAAAAGTTTCATTACAGTGTCCATATCTGCGGCTTTGTTCTGTTTAGTCTTTGCAGAGCTTTTTGAGTCTCTAGGCTATTTTTCTTTGGTCTCAGATATTCTCCAGCCATCATTTCTTCAGATATTGCTTTTGCTCTTTCCTTACTCACCTTGTTGATCTAGGATTAAATTCATCCTAGACATTTTGACTGTCCCATATATGTCTCATGTTCTTTTTGATTTCTATTCCTTTCTGTTTTCTCAATCTCTGTGTTTCATTATGAATGTTTGATGTTTGTTATTGATATCCTTATTTCCAATTATTTATGCTTCTTATTGTTCTACTTTGAAAAAATTCATCTAATGAACTCTTAATTTCAAATATTATAGTTTTCGATTCCAGAATTTCCATTTGAGAAACTAGATTCCATTTTTCTGTTGAAATTCTTTATCTTTAATTATTTTGTTCATCTTATCCTCTTCTTTTTAAAACATCTGATTTTAGTCCATATGTAGTCCTTGTCTTCTAACTCTAATACCCAGGTCACCATTGCACCAACTTCTGTTGTCTTCAGTTCAGTTCAGTTGCTCAGTCATGTCCGACTCTTTGCAACTCCATGAATTGTGGCATACCAGGCCTCCCTGTCCATCACCAACTCCCGGAGTCCACCGAAACCCATGTCCATCGAGTCAGTGATGCCATCCAACCATCTCGTCCTCTGTTGTCCCCTTCTCCTCCTCCCCTCAATCTTTCCCAGCATCAGGGTCTTTTCAAATGAGTCAGCTCTTTGCATCAGGTGGCCAAAGTATTGGAGTTTCAGCTTCAACATCTGTCCTTCCATTAAACACCCAGGACTGATCTCCTTTAGAAAGGACTGGTTGGATCTCCTTGCAGTCCAAGTGACTCTCAAGAGTCTTCTCCAACACCACAGTTCAAAAGCATCAATTCTTCATTGCTCAGCTTTCTTTATAGTCCAACTCTCACATCCATACATGACCACTGGAAAAACCATAGCTTTGACTAGATGGACGTTTGTTGGCAAAGTAATGTCTCTGCTTTTTTAAAATGCTATCTAGGGTGTTCATAACTTTCCTTCCAAGGAGTAAGCATCTTTTCATTTCATGGCTGCAGTCACCCTCTGCAGTGATTTTGGAGCCCAGAAAAATAAAGTCTGACACTGTTTCCACAGTTTCCCCATCTATTTGCCATGAAGTGATGGAATCAGATGCCATGGTCTTAGTTTTCTAAATGATGAGCTTTAAGCCAACTTTTTCACTCTCTTCTCTCACTTTCATCAAGAGGCTTTTTAGTTCCTCTTCACTCTGCCATAAGGGTGGTGTCGTCTGCATATCTGAGGTTATTGATACTTCTCCCGGCAATCTTGATTCCAGCTTGTGCTTCTTCCAGCCCAGCATTTCTCATGATGTACTCTGCATATAAGCGAAATAAGCAGGGTGACAATATACAGCCTTGACATACTCCTTTTCCTATTTGGAACCAGTCTGTTGTTCCATGTCCAGTTCTAACTGTTGCTTCCTGACCTGCATACAGATTTCTCAAGAGGCAGGTCAGGTGGTCTGGTATTCCCATTTCTTGAAGAATTTTCCACAGTTTATTGTGACCCATATAGTCAAACGCTTTGGCATAGTCAATAAAGCAGAAATACATGTTTTTCTGGAACTCTCTTGCTTTTTTGATGACCCAGCGGATGTTGGCAATTTGATCTCTAGTTCCTCTGCCTTTTCTGAAACCAGCTTGAACAAGACAAACCATTCAATATCATGGTAATCCAAGTCTATGCTCCAACCATAATGCTGAGGAAGATGAATGGTTCTATGAAGACCTACAAGACGTTTTATATCTAACACTCAAAAAAGATGTCCTTTTCATTATAAGGGACTGGAATGCAAAAGTGGGAAATCAAGAATCACCTGGAGTAACATGGAAATTTAGCCTTGGAGTACAGAATGAAGCAATGCAGAAATTAACAGAGGTTTGCCAAGAGATCACACTGGTCATAGCGAACACCCTATTCCAACAACACAAGAAGAGACTCTACACATGGACATCACCAGATGGTCAACACTGAAATCAGATTGATTATATTCTTTCCAGCCAAAGATGGAGAAGCTCTATACAGTCAGCAAAAACAAGACGAGGAGCTGACTGTGGCTCAGATCATGAACTCCTTATTGCCAAATTCAGACTTAAATTAAAGAAAGTGGGGGAAAACCACCAACCATTCAGGTATGACCTAAATCAAATCCCTTATGATTATACAGTGGAAGTGAGAAATAGATTTAAGGGACTAGATGTGATAGACAGAGTGCCTGATGAACTATGGACAGAGGTTTGTGACATTGTGCAGAAGACAGGTATCAAGACCATCCCCATGGAAAAGGAATGCAAAAAAGCAAAATGGCTGTCTGAGGAGGCCTTACAAATAGCTGTGAAAAGAAGAGAAGTGAAAAGCAAAGGAGAAAAGGAAAGATATACCTATTTGAATGCAGAGTTCCAAGGAATAGCAAGGAGAGATAAGAAAGTTTTCCTTAGCGATCAATGAAAGAAATAGAGGAAAACAACAGAATGGTAAAGACTAGAGATCTATTCAAGAAAATTAGAGATACCAAGGGAACATTTCATGCAAAGATGGGCTCAATAAAGGACATAAATTGAATGGACCAAACAGAAGCAGAAGATATTAAGAAGAGTTGGCGAGAATACACAGAACAACTGTATAAAAAAGATCTTCACAACCCAGATAATCACGATGGTGTAATCACTAACCTAGAGCCAGACATCCTGGAATGTGAAGTCAAGTGGGCCTTAGGAAGCATCACTACGAGCAAAGCTAGTTGAGGTGATGGAATTCCAGTTGAGCTATTTCACATCCTAAAAGATGATGCTGTGAAAGTGCTGCACACAATAAATCTGCAAATTTGGAAAATTCAGCAGTAGCCACAGGTACAGAATTTAAGGGAAAACATATCCTTGAGCAAGACAAGTTGTTTTGTTGTGCAGTTATCAGTCTGGGCTTAAAGAAAAAAATATTTGTCCTTTTCTCCTCCTTGAGAACTCCAGACCCCTATCTCCTCCTCAAAAGTCCCAGATCCCTCTCTCCTCCTCGTGGACCCCAGACTTCTTATCAACCTACATAAAAACTGACTCTCAGTATTTTAAAGAAAATAGAAATAATGAAATAAATTTTCTTTATTCCTTACGGCGCTTTATCTGGTAAATTAGTTTACAGTAAAGTAAATAAATTTGAAATGATATAAATTCTAATTGGCCTAGAAATTTGTTATTTTAATAGTCATTTCCATCTAAAATGAATATAAATTCATTCTTTCCTGCTGTTACTTATAGCACCCAGACTACTGTATTTTTTGTAGGAACATAAAGGCATATCACATTGCTCAAATTCTGTGGCATATTTGGTTCTTAATTGTCTAGGAGTATCAAGTATTTCAAAGAAAATAATTCCACTCTTCTGAATATCTTGCTGATAGACTTTCTTAATCATATAGAAATAAAAAAATATTGGCCTATCAAGGTCCCTTTTGTTCTTACTAATTCAAAGATTTTTAAAACACACTGTGTCTAATGATCTTGGAACTGGAGAGAGAGGACCAGACTTATGTTTAAGCTCTGCTATTGATTTCTTGCTTGTCTTGATTACCTCTTTTTATCCCCTTTCTATTTTCCTTTACCATGCTTTATGTTCTAAGATTGTTCCTTATCCTTTGGCTTCCTGTTGGGTTCAACCAATATAACGTGAGGTAAAGGTAATTCATTTCACCTGCTCTTTTGGAAACTGTTGCTCATGGTGGATAAGGCACTTCTTTTTACCTAGTGTCAGATAGCCCCTTCCATTCACCCTTTTCTCTAGATTCTTGTAGTTTTTGTCCCTGAGATATCTTAAGCCTAGAGATAGTAATCACTTCCTACTAAACCTGCACCTTGTTGATTTCCCTACATCCTAATTGTATAAATACACAGCCCCTTTATTTAACTCTCCTCAGTTAACTTGCTCAAGAGTGCCATCAATTTCCTGCCAGAACTCAGACTGATATATTAAGCTACCTTGAACAATCCCATTTGGTAAATGAGTTTTAACTTCCACTTTATACAATACACATAATAGTGCCCATCACCAGCATTGTTGAGGCGGCTTATGTCTGCTCTCAAGATAAAGTTCAAAGCTTACAACATCAATTCAAGGCTAGTGTTTACCTCTTCAGGTTTCTCTTTTGCCAAGTTCCCTCTCAGTGTTGACACTTCAGCCATATCGAAATACTTTCAGCATCCCTGTCCCCACAGTACCCTGTGCTTGATGGAGTATGAACAATTTATATCATCAGAAAACCTCTCTTCTTGTCCTCCCCTCTGTTTCTTTTGATTAAGTCTTCTGAGAATAAATTAGACTAAAAAGCCTATTTATTCTGACTAGTCTTTTTCCCAACCTAAATTGCACTCAACAATTTTTTAAAACTTTCTCTAGTTGTCTTTTATTATACACATTATGGTACTTAATTTCCTACCTTCTTATCAGTTTCTCATTCCAGAATAAAATTTCCCTGTGTTCAGAAATAGGTGATACTCACTGGCTCTATCACAATCCAGATCTCACAATGAGCAATATAAAAATTTTTTTTGTATGGCTATTTACAAGTGAAAACACAGGATTTCTTTGAGCTTTTAAAAAATATTTTCAGAATATTAATTTATTAAGTCATTATAGGACAAATATATAATCAAAACCATAAGAACAAAGATGCCTTATTAATCTCCTCTTCATCATTTGCAACTAATTTGAACTTTACATCTTTCTGAAATCTGTCATTGAATGCCTGGGTAAAAGGGAGTACTCCCATCCTAGGTGTTCTTGAGACTTGGGCCAGTGAGGCGCTGGCAAAACATCTGAGGCTATTTCAGATTTTATCTGGCTCCAACCTGACAATACTTCAACAAAAAGGGCGCACAATGGCATCAGGAAGTAAAACTTAGTCAGACTATGTCACTACTGGTAGTGTTCTTCTGAGAACCAAGCCCCTCATTTGTTAAGTTTTTTAAAATTTAAGAAGATTTGAAACTAAGTTATCCAGACAATTGTCTCATTTTTTCAACTCATGATTTCTTATAAGATTTGATATATTTAGCATACTGTGTGAAATAATTTTCAAGAGACCTGGAGATACAGCCTGGCTAGTTTCTTCACTGTCTATTGCTTTCTTGTTTATGCTTGCATAAAATAGATTGAATAAGCAATGTTTTATCTTGCAATTTTGATTTACATTCTGGGTGATGGAGAACAAATCTGCTGTGCATGTGAAACACATTCAACAAAGATTACATTTTTTTCTCCCCAAATTAAAAAAGAAAAGTCTAAGAAATTCCATTTCCCCTTATTTGAAATATATGATTACTCAGTAGAAGTCTATTATATATCTGTTTTGTAGATTGTGCTTAAAAACTTCTCATCATTTTAGTAGTGTTATTGGGCAATAAAAACCATTTTTAAAGCATGGCCATTGACTTTTGATATGCCTTTCACATCGTTTCACATCTTGATTTGAACTCATTTTCATTTTTCCCAGAGACAGCAGGAAATCACATTAAATGCACAATAATGCTTGTGTTGTGATAGCAAGTCATTGAATCTTTTAGTAGGTACTTCCAAATAAAGATAAGGTTTCTGGGAGCCAACAAGCAGCAAATAACCAAGCATGGCTGTCAGCTGAATTATACATCTTGATCATCTTGTTATTGTATTATTGAATCTGATAATCACTCTGATGGGTTTTTCAGTCTGACATGACCTTTTCACCACTTGTGATGGAAAAAGGTACAAAGCACATTTACTAAACAAAGATAGGATATCAGAACCACTCACTGACATTTTAAATTTTATTTTATTCACTTAAAAGAGCTTTTTGTTACATATCTAATGAGAATAAGGGGTGTTTTGATTATTCTTTAAACATAAATGGGCATATTATTGATTTTTTAAAAACTTATCCCTTTTGGGCAAGTAAATCCCAAAGTGAGTATAGCCCCTTCCCAGTTACCTGCTTCCTCAGTATTGTTGCCATGGGAGAAAATAGCACAGGCATAGATTCAGCATTGAAATGCAAGAATTTCATTTCTAGCCTCTTTATAAGAAGTGTGTGCAGGATTAAAAGAGAGTCCATCAGCTGGGGTTGGAACTTCAGCTCCTTAACTGATCACAAGTATTGGCTGTCTTTCTAAACTGCACCTCAGGCACCCTGTAATATGTGTCTGTGACTAGGAGATGGCATGTGAGATTATGATAATAGATTAAAGAGAAAAAGGTATATGGGCTTCTATATTAGCTAACTTCAAAAAGGCTATTTGAAAGGGAATAGAGGACATGCATTTAAATATGTCATACAGTATTTGTCAAAGATTTAGGCCCTCTAAAGAAATCGCTAGTGGTAAGAATCCGCCTGCCAATGCAGGGGACATGAGAGACACAGGTTTGATCTCTCGGTTAAGGAGATCCTCTGGAGGAGGGCATGGCAACCCACTGCAGTTTTCTTGCCTGGAGAATCCCATGGACAGAGGAGCATGGAAGGCTATAGTCACAAAGAGTCAGACATGACTGAAGTGACTTAGCACACATGCACTAATAGATTGCAATGTTCGTCCTGGAGAGTAAGTCACTGAAGATACCTGGAAACACACAGTTGGTCCCAAGGAGTATCACACATTAGTGATTGCCTTGTGAGTTGAGTTTTCAAACTTTGAGAATATAGGACATGAAAGTTGGTTGATTATGAAGGGTCTGATTTCCTCACAAGCAGGCAAAATGTTCTATTGGGGTATTTAAGGACATATTAGATTTTAAATGTAACATATTTTAGATGCAATAAAAGTAATTCAACATTGCTAATATTTATTATATGGATTGGTAATTTCTGTTTTTATTGACCAGTATTCCCTGTGGTCATAAAGCATAATTGATTTCACCAAGCTCAAAAAGCATAAAAGCTGTAGTAGGTCATTTGTCAGAACATCTAATTTATATTTTAAAAGATGTCTACTTATTAGCTAAATTTCAGCAAATTTCCTTGTATAGTTTGTTGCTGAAATTGAAAAATGCATATCTTAACTAAGAACAGCCAATGATGACTTTGTTTGGTTTTATATAACTTTTTCTAGCTATGAAAGTTATTAAATGAGGTATCAAAATAAATTTCTTAGACTCAGATATTTGAATTATTGTGTCATAAAGAGTTAAATGTTTTTCATTTTGAAAACCATACTCAATGTATTTGAAATATTTCATACATTTAGCAAAATAGATATTTTCATTTAATCTTATTGTCAACTCTTAAAAATTACCCATTTATATGATTTATAAATAATATGTTAATAGATTGCTAAGTATGTATCATGTTTGAGTAAATTCATTTAAATGTATTAGTAGTGCTTGCTAAGGAATGTTTTTTCTAATGAGGTGCCTGGTCAAAAAATATTGTCAAGCCCTAAAACAGAAAAGAGATTCTTTATCTTACTGCCATCTTTCAAATAACCTAAATTCAATAAAGATGTATTTTAAATATTTCTATTTCTTTAAATATAAAATGTACTTTGCTCTTGAATGAGAAATTCAAAGAAAGTATTTAACAAATTAGCTGAAAAATTATAGTATGCTAAATGGTATTTAGAAATAAAACAAAGAATGCAATAACTAAAACCTTAATTTTGATTATGTTTTAAGTAAATTTATAATGTGATTATTCAAATACATTTCAAAATTCTGAATTAAATAGACTTATAACAAACACACACACAATTTTTGTTGTCTATCCAAATGGAATATATCCCTAAAGGGGTTGGTTGAAAATACTACACAGAATACCCAGACATTGTTACATATTTACACAAATTCAAATAATAATATGAACCTTTCCTAAAAATAGATGAAATATGATTACATTATTATAATTTGTAGGAGAAGGAAAGGAACTAGAATTTCTGTCAATTGTCTCAACATCCATACCAAGAATTATTCAAGGATGTTCTCATTTGGAGGACATTTGCTTTCAAGACATTATCCTTGTACATTTACTAATGGAGTTAGTTACACTTCCAAAAGAATATTCTTGACCCTGTGTAATCCTGTAGAAATATAATGATCACTAGTGTTCACAATGAGTATCATTAAATGTACACTATACATAATATAAACATTAAACAGACCATATGTGAGAGTTTGATTTAGGTGATACCTGAATGGTCTAGTGGTTTCCCCTAATTTCTTCAATCTAAGTCTGAATTTGGCAATAAGGAGTTCATGATCTGAGCCACAGTCAGCTCCCGGTCTTGTTTTTGCTGACTATATAGAGCTTCTCCATCTTTGGCTGCAAAGAATATAATCAATCTGATTTCGGTGTTGACCATCTGCTGATGTCCATGTGTAGAGTCTTCTCTTGTGTTGTTGGAAGAGGGTGTTCGCTATGACCAGTGTGGTCTCTTGGCAAAACTGTTAGCCTTTGCCCTGCTTCATTCCGTATTCCAAGGCCAAATTTGCCTGTTACTCCAGTCCCCTATAATGAAAAGGACATCTTTTTTGGGTGTTAGTTCTAAAAGGTCTTGTAGGTCTTCATAGAACCATTCATCTTTGTCAGAATTACTGGTTGGGGCATAGACTTGGATTACTGTGATATTGAATGCTTTACCTTGGAAATGAACAGAGATCATTCTGTCGTTTTTGAGATTGCATCCAAGTACTGCATTTCAGACTCTTTTGTTGACCATGATGGCTACTCCACTTCTTCTGAGGGATTCTTGCCCGCAGTAGTAGATATAATGGTCATCTGAGTTAATTTCACCCATTCCAGTCCATTTTAGTTCGCTGATTCCTAGAATGTCAACGTTCACTCTTGCCATCTCCTGTTTGACTATTTCCAATTTGCCCTGATTCATGGACCTAACATTCCAGGTTTCTATGCAATATTGCTGTTTACAGCATCAGCCCTTACTTCTATCACCAGTCATATCCACAAGTGGGCATTGTTTTTGCTTTGGCTCCATCGCTTCATTCTTTCTGGAGTTATTTCTCACTGATCTCCCATAGCATATTGGGCCCCTACCGACCTGGGGAGTTCCTCTTTCAGTATCCTATCATTTTGCCTTTTCATACTGTTCATGGGGTTCTCAAGGCAGGAGTACTGAAGTGGTTTTCCATTCCCTTCTCCAGTGGACCACATTCTGTCAGACCTCTCCACCATGACCCACCTGTCTTGGTTGGCCCCACATGGCATGGCTTAGTTTCATTGAGTTAGACAAGACGGTGGTACATGTGATTAGATTAACTAGTTTTCTGTGATTATGGTTTGTGTGTCTGCCCTCTGATGCCTCTTGCAACCCCTACCATCTTACTTGGGTTTCTCTTACCTAGGACGTGGGGTATCTCTTCACGGCTGATCCAGCAGAGTGCAGCCACTGCTCCTTACTTTGGACGAGGGGTATCTCCTCACAGCCACCCCTCCTGACCTTGAATGTGGAGTAGCTCCTCTTGGCCCTCCTGCACCCACGCAGCCACCACTCCTTGGACGTGGGGTTGCTCCTTAGACATGGGGTTGCTCCTTGGATGTGGGGTTGCTCCTTGGTTGTGGGGTTGCTCCCATGGAAAAGAAATGCAAAAAAGCAAAATGGCTGTCGGGGGAGGTCTTACAAATAGCTGTGAAAAGAAGAGAATCGAAAAGCAAAGGAGAAAAGGAAAGATGTAAGCATCTGAATGCAGAGTTCCAAAGAATAGCAAGGAGAGATAAGAAAGCCTTCCTCAGTGATCAATGCAAAGAAATAGAGGAAAACAGTAGAATGGGAAAGACTAGAGATCTCTTTAAGAAAATTAGAGATACCAAGGGAACATTTCATGCAAAGATGGGCTCGATAAAGGACAGAAATGGTATGGACCTAACAGAAGCAGAAGATATTAAGAAGAGGTGGCAAGGACATACAGAAGAACTGTACAAAAAAGCCCTTCACGACCCAGATAATCACAATGGTGTGATCACTCACCTAGAGCCAGACATCCTGGAATGTGAAGTCAAGTGGGCCTTAGAAAGCATCACTATGAACAAAGCTAGTGGAGGTGATGGAATTCCAGTTGAGCTATTTCAAATTCTGAAAGATGATGCTGTGAAAGTGCTGCACCCAATATGCCAGCAAATTTGGAAAACTCAGCAGTGGCCACAGGACTGGAAAAGGTCAGTTTTCATTCCAATCCCAAAGAAAGGCAATGCCAAAGAATGCTCAAACTACTGCACAATTGCACTCATCTCACATGCTAGTAAAGTAATGCTCAAAATTCTCCAAGCCAGGCTTCAGCAATACGTGAACCGTGAACTTCCAGATGTTCAAACTGGTTTTAGAAAAGGCAGAGGAACCAGAGATCAAATTGCCAACATCCGCTGGATCATGGAAAAAGCAAGAGAGTTCCAGAAAAACATCTATCTCTGCTTGATTGACTATGCCAAAGCCTTTGACTGTGTGGATCACAATAAACTGTGGAAAATTCTGAAAGAGATGGGAATATCAGACCACCTGACCTGCCTCTTGAGAAACCTGTATGCAGGCCAGGAAGCAACAGTTAGAAGTGGACATGGAACAACAGACTGGTTCCAAATAGGAAAAGGAGTACATCAAGGCTGTATACTGTCACCCTGCTTATTTAACTTCTATGCAGAGTACATCATGAGAAATGCTGGGCTAAATGAAGCACAAGCTGAAATCAAGATTGCCAGGAGAAGTATCAATAACCTCAGATGTGCAGATGACACCACTCTTATGGCAGAAAGTAAAGAGGAACTAAAAAGTCTCTTGATGAAAGTGAAAGAGAAGAGTGAAAAAGTTGGCTTAAAGCTCAACATTCAGAAAACGAAGATCATGGCATCTGGTCCCATACTTCATGGGAAATAAATGGGGAAACTGTGGAAACAGTGTCAGACTTTATTTTTTGGGCTCCAAAATCACTGCAGATGATGATTGTAGCCATGAAATGAAAAGATGCTTACTCCTTGGAAGGAAAGTTATGAACAACCTAGATAGCATATTCAAAAGCAGTGACATTACTTTGCCAACAAAGGTCCATCTACTTAAGGCTATGGTTTTTCCATTGATCATATAAGGATGTGAAAGTTGGATTGTGAAGAAAGCTGAGCACCGAAGAATTGATGCTTTTGAACTGTGGTGTTGGAGAAGACTCTTGAGAGTCCCTTGGACTACAAGGAGATCCAACCAGTCCATCCTAAAAGAGATCAGTCCTGGATATTCATTAGAAGGACTGATGCTGAAGCTGAAACTCCAGTACTTTGGCTACCGTATGCTAAGAGCTGACTCATTGGAAAAGACCCTTATGCTGGGAGGGATTGGGGGCAGGAGGAGAAGGGGACGACAGAGGATGAGATGGCTGGATGGCATTACCGACTCAATGGACATGAGTTTGGGTAAACTTCAGGAGTTGGTGATGGACAGGGAGGCCTCGTGTGCTGTGATTCATGGGGTTGTAAAGAATTGGACACAACTGAGTGAGCGAAGTGAACTGAGGTAGCACTACCAAAAATCAGGAATATAGAATTAATTTGAGAAAATCAACTTTTACTGCAGTCAGTTTCTTTAATCAAAGATATTGCAAACCTTCAAACTCCGTTACTGCCAAAAGGGCTGTAACTCTAGGGCTAAGCCATGGGAGAAGAAATATTAAGCTAGACCATATTTCCTGTTTTCACAGTTGTACCCTCATCAGTGGGGTGCTGTCTGAGATCTTGGCCCCTGATCACTCAGGTTGGGAAGGAAACTAGGAAATAACCTCAGAACACACAGACCTATTCATGGGCACTGTACAACGAGGACAGAAGACAAGGCCAACTGGTATGGTCATCTTGTTCAGGTCCTCAGTTGTGTCCAGCTCTTTGCAACCCCATGGACTGAGTTGAGTTTTGAGTTTTAAGCCAGCTTTTACACTATCCTCTTTCAGCTTCATCGAGAGGCCCTTTAGTTCCTCTTTGCTTTCTGTCATTAGGATGGTGTCATTGTCATATCTGAGGTTATTGATATTTCTCCTGGCAATCTTGAATCCAGCTTGTACTTCATCCAACCTGGCATTTTGCATGATAAACTCTGCATATAATTTACCCCAAAGCTTATTTTTTAAAGCTAAGTCTTTTGTTCTAGATTTCAACAAACCATTTCAGAAAGAAAGTGGGAACAAATACAATTTTGCTTGCCTTGAAAATGGGCAGCTGTTCCACGTGGAGAGAGCTGAGGTGAAACACCTTGCATGTTGTTTGGAGACTGTGGGATCCTACAATTTCAGGCCTCATTAATCTTCACTTATGTTCTCTAATTCTAGCAGGCTGTGTAGGTCTGTTTAATTACTCAGCATCACAGAAGTTGCCAGTTTCTTTTCTTAGAGCTATTTTATTCATTCTAACCATGGTGCCCTTCACTTGGAGGAGAGCATTATATGAAAGACAGGAAAATGGGAAAAACAGTAATACACTTAATTTATTTTTTTGGCTATTACCAAAAAAAGAAAAAAATATAGCCACAGGAAAACAAAGTGGAGCCTAGCAGGTTTTCATATCTGGCCTGTTATTCAAGCTCTAAACTTTGCTCCTGATTGATCCCAAGGACTTGTTCCAAAGAGGAAGAAGCTATCATTTGTCATGAATTATCAGTATAATCAAACAGGTTTCATTTTGGTTTTAAAAGAAAAAAAATAGTAAATATATTTAAGTTGTTTAACAATGTGAATTTTTAGTTTTGAATATTTAGTAAGCAGAGATAATATTTTGAAGTCTAAGTACTCCCAAGTTTAAAATCCAGTTGTTCAGTAAGGGATTAATAAGTTGACTAGCCTTAAAGCAGAATGCTGATATAGTACCAGGCTGTGATTTACTGAATGTAGTTAAGAGAAAGAACACTGAAAAAAAATGTAATCAGAATCTGTACCCTCCAAAAACTTTGTTTTCTAAGGCATCTATGAACACCCCAGTCTCAAGTACTAGTGCTTGTCTGATTTTGGTAGTGACTTTTTTGATTCCTAGAACTATGCCGCTGCAGCCTGCTTCTAATAACAGCATCTTAATAGTTCACACACACGAACACATGATGTTGGCATTTTGCCTTTGTTGTGCTTAACTGACTTCTCTGTAATATTGATGGAGATACTGTGCATGTTGTTCTAATCATGCCATGTTCCCTCAGTAGAATACTGAATTTGGAGAAATAATGCCTAAATGCCAGAAGGTGGCAGCTTCAGACCACTTTGAATTAACAAATCAGCCTTGCTTTGCAGAAAGCCTCTTACTACCTGTTCTTAAGACATTCATGCAAGGAACCATCCAAAGGATGGCTTTAAATGATTTATTTTCTAATACAATCTTGATGAAAAATGACCTTTCAGAAAAGAAGTAATAAGTTTGGTCCCATTTGGTTTAAATCGAAATACAAGGGCCACTATTCAAAAACCTGCAGATTTTTGAAACTAGCAGATTTATGAGATCCGACTTTTACGAACAGTAAAAAAATACATCTAAAAGTAAAAAATTCATAGCTGTGCCCTTGGAATCTATAAAGATACAACAGCTGCTAGTTTAGAGCTCTGAACTTAGATCTGAGCATAAAAATGATAAATTTAGAACATATTTGGTCATGTCAGGTATCTGGAATTATTTAATAATGGTTCGTGTATCCTGAGAATTTTAACTTATTCCCTAGTTTCTTTGGTAATGAAAGAGGGGAAGAGAAAGAGAGAGAGAGCATGAGTGAGAGCGAGAGAGAGACGAGAGGCAGAGAAATTAAGGTTATAACCAAAGCTTTGGTAATTATCTTTCAGAACATTAGATTGAAAAATATCTTTTCAAGGCAGTAATTGGGGGGCAAGTTGAGGTTGATATGTTGAGATTCCATCCTTTTTGATATCTTTAGTGCTTTCAAAAATTTTTTTAAATAAAATTTTGAAATAATGTTGGGTACTAAAAAATGTAAACATTTAAACAATAAAGCAAACTTTTGTATTAATTTGCATGATTCACAGTAACATATAAGGCTGACAAATGCTGAAATCTGTCATTTTATTTCTGTACCCATTGTACTTTTTGCGGGGCTTTCCCCCCTTTTAAAATTACATTTGATAGTTTGTTTCTATATGCAAGGATTTCTATGCACTAGAATATACATTGACACATAAAATGAGGTCTCCTGGCACATTGCAAGTAGCTTGAAACTAAGGAAACAAAAGAGAGCTTGAGTGGCTGAAAAAGATAAAATATGTCACACAATTTCATCAAAGATTACTTATATAATACCTCCTGAGATTTATATAAATTCCTTAGGGAAGGTCTATTGATAATCAAATAATAGGTATTAAATATGTCAAAGGTTTCATACTGTGTTTTAGGCTTATGCCATAGAAATATGCGTAAAAGTTAACAAATTCACCCTTTCTGAAAGCATTTGTCATATTACTATCAAAGTGATTACCATATGAAATCATTAACTATGTGATTACTTATGAAACAGTAAGACTTTGGAAAGCAAGAAAGAGAGAGAGAGGATTTGCTAGAAAAATAAAACAAGGAAATTAAATAATGTGTAAGGAGTCAGTGCTTGCTTTGTGGTTTCCATTGTATTTCTATTGCCATATGGTGTATCTATGGAGAAGGAAATGGCAACCCACTCCAGTATTCTTGCCTAGAGAATCCTGTGGACAGAGGAGCCTGGTGGGCTGCTGTCCATAGGGTCGCATAGCATCAGACATGACTGAAGAGACTTAGTAGCAGCAGCTGCAGCAGCATGGTGTATCTAATGCTTTATTTGGAAATCGCATTATCAACCACTTACATTGAAATCTTTGAAGATTTCAATCAAAAGATTTATAATATAACATGTAAATGATTTCATTATCATACCTAGATTTGAAATGTCAAAGATCAAGAGCTTGGAAGAAATGCTATCAAACCAAGACCTACTTTTCAGTCATTTGACCTCATAAGACTTATTCTTTGGTGTCAGCAGAGAGAGACACACTGTTTTTTGTAGCTTTCAAGTGTGTTCCAACATCTTCAAAATTAAAGCTGCTTTTTCTTGAAGACTTCTTGAATAATTAAAGACAGGGTGACTAAAGGTTCACTGAAGTCTGAGAAGAGAAGGTGTAGTTTTCTGGTGGTGTTCACACAGGAAAGAAAACGTATTCATTGCAAAATGTAGGTGTTGGGTCTGAAATCACCCACATGCTCACTGTGCTATTATAACCACACAGTATCTGCTACTGTGGTTTGGATCGACATGATTTTGTCCTTTAGAAGATCTGTTGACATACGCTCTATAACCTAAGAGTCTGCCATAATGTTTATTCTTCCCAAATTTTAATAGTGAACACTTGCCTTTTTCAGAGGGCATTGGTAACACTGGAGTCTGTAATTCTAGTCATTTATATTACTAGAAATTGCTATGAAAGGACAAACATGAAGCCTCAAAATTCTGTATTCTATAATATAAAACTCAGAAAGCTTTCCAAAGGACACATTGCTGTTTTCAATAAATACCCTAAACAGCAATTCAAAAATTGTAGTGTTGAAGTCACTCAGTTCACTGCTGAGTGACTTTATTGCTTTGACAGTCATTTGACTTAGTTCTTTCTAGGGATTAAGATCATCTTCTATCTCTACTCTTGAAAATAATGGTGTAAGCACTTGACAGCCCTCCTGATAGGTTAGCAACTGCTTTTCAGTTGCAAGGTAATTTACCTCTTTGTTTTTTTCTATTTACTCTGTAAACATATGCTTAAATTTGGTCCTTCATTGAATGCAAGTCTATCACAACAGTCCCAGACTAAAAATATGCTTCTATTTAATGCCCAGTGATAGAAGAGAAAAGAGGCAAATACAGTGCTGCAATGCCTATTGTTTTCCCCTTGTCCAGGAAAATACTTCCAGAGTACAGGTTAAAACAACAGACATCTTCCTCATTTCAGGCTGACTTACTCTGTGGATGATAAATCTAAATTAAGTTGATTGTGTCTTCTAAAATTAAAACAGAAATGACAAATGGCTTGTTTTTCACACCTGTACTTACTTCTTAATAAGTTTTATACTCTCCTTAGGCAAGCTCTAGTTAAGAAGATTCCAGTTATGTAAACTAAGAATATGTATTATTATTATCATGATTCTCATTTATTTAGGATTAAACAAGTCCTTATGCCACGATCAAGCACTTTTTATTGAAATTTATTACACAGTGAATTTTTGAGGTCAACATTAGACATGCAGTGGTAAACAAGATGGATGTGGTTTTATGACACTAAAGAGAATATAATCTAATTATAGATAAAGAAAAGTAAGCAGGTGCATCATAATTGCTATGGAAAAACATATATGGTAATGACAGTGGACACATCGCCAGAGAATACTGAGATGCATCTGAATGTGTGAGGTATGTGAGGGAACAATTCAGACACTGTTCATTCAATAAACATTTAAAAATCACCCAGCATGTGTAAGGTATTAAGATTAGTACTGAGATAGTAAACAAGAGACATAAATCCTATTATCATAGATATTATTATTAATTAGGGGAGCTATACAATAAACAAGTGCATCAGTTCAGATCAGTTCAGTTGCTCATTCATGTCTGACTCTTTGTGACCCCATAAACCACAGCATGCCAGGCTTCCCTGTCCATCACCAACTCCCAGAGCCTACTCTAACTCATGTCCATTGCATCAGTGATACTATCCAACCATCTTATCCTCTGTCGTCCCCTTCTCCTCCTGCCTTCAATCTTTCCCAGCATCAGGGTCTTTTCCAATGAGCCAGTTCTTCGCATCAGGTGGCCAAAGTATTGGAGTTTCAGCTTCAGCATCAGTCCTTCCAATGAATATTCAGGACTGATTTCCATTAGAATGGACTGGTTGGATCTCCTTGCAGTCCAAGTGACTCAAGAGTCTTCTCCAACACCACGGTTCAAAAGCATCAATTCTTTAGTGCTCAGCTTTCTTTATAGTTCAATTCTCACATCCATACTTGACTACTGGAAAAACCATAGCTTTGACTAGATGGACCTTTGTTGGTAACGTAGGTCTCCTTTTTAATATGCTTTTTAATATGCTTTCTAGGTTGATCATAACTTTTCTTCCAAGGAGCAATTGTCTTAATTTCATGGCTGCAGTCACCATCTGCAGTGATTTTGGAGCCCAAAATAATAAAGTCTCACTGTTTTCATTGTTTCCCCATCTATTTGCCATGAAGCGATGGGACTGGTTGCCATGATCTTAGTTTTCTGAATGTTGAGTTGTAAGCCAACTTTTCCACTCTTCTCTTTTACTTTCATCAAGAGGTTCTTTAGTTCGTCTTCGCTTTCTGCCATAAGAGTGGTGCCGTAGGGGTGGTGCCGTAAGGGTGGTGGCGTAAGGGTGGTCCATAGATGTGTAATGTTAAGGAGAGAAAAGAAAGAGTTAACAGCATAACACAAAACAGGGCTGGGGAGAGAGAATTCCCATGATGGGGTAATCAAGGGAGATTTCTCTGAGAAGATGACTGTGAGCACTGATCTGGGTGCAAGAGCAAGTGGGACAAATGGAGATGTGTGGATCAGAGGAAACAGTGTAATGGTCCTGAGGTTAGGGTATGCTTGGCATTGTTTAAATTAGAGCAGCAAGGCCAGCCAAGGGTAGAGTGAGGAGATGACT
This sequence comes from Ovis canadensis, assembly GCF_042477335.2. NCBI lineage: Eukaryota > Metazoa > Chordata > Mammalia > Artiodactyla > Bovidae > Ovis > Ovis canadensis. The sequence continues at coordinate 81,635,939 of NC_091246.1, read as the reverse complement.
GTGGGTAATTATATTTGAAAATTTGCCAAAAGCCTATATCCATAGGGTCTGGTAGGCATGGAGAAGTCTTTGGACTGTTTTTCCTTTCATTTGGATGAAAAACTTTTGGCATATTTTGAGCAGGCAATTGATGTAACCTTATTCACATTTATAAAGGTGACTCCAATTGTCATACAAAGAATAAGATGCAGGATGGTAGGAATTTAGATGGAAGGGTATTACAATATCCAGCAATGATGGGAACCTGGACTAAAATGGTATTGCTTGAGGTTATAAAAAGTGATCAGATTCAGAATTTATTTCTAAGATACTGTTCCAGGAATTCTTGGCGTGTTGGATATAGTGTTTGAATAAAAGAAAGAAAGCAACAGAGGCAAATAATGTTCTTGTCTGAGAAATGGGATAAAAGGTTGATACTTTTGCTCACTGAGCAAGCACGTTTTGAGGCAATAGGAAATGGAGGGTGTGGAGAAATGCTAACAGTTCTGTTTTGAAACTACTAAAGTTTTAGAGCCATGACTCTGGTTGAACCTGAAACATTAGTGAGAATTAACCAGAAATATGGAGAAGACATGCTGCTGCTGCTGCTAACTTGCTTCAGTTGTGGCCGACTCTGTGTGACCCCATAGAAGGCAGCCCACCAGGCTCCCCTATCCCTGGGATTCTCCAGGCAAGAACACTGGAGTGGGTGGAGAAGACATGAGGGAAGGGTTTCTTCACCTTACCCAAATTCACTCAGTCCATATCTAGAATTTTAACTTAGGTCTAACCCCAATATCCATATTTCTTTCCACACTGTTCCACAGCATCATTACCAGCCTATCTTGTAGTAATAATGATTTGCATGTTGCCCTATGGGCATCTTTAGAACTTTGTGGTTTCAGGGGAAAGGAAGGAAATAACAGTAGCACATTAGTGCACAGAACATGAACTGTAACCAGCTTTGCCTGGCATTGGGAGAATGTTTTCAGACTGAATTGAACAGGAGGCAAGCTTTTCCACATTATCACTCTACCATTCTATAAGGCTTATATTTAAAACATATATATATATATACAATAGATATATGTATATATATATTCATACGTCATAGCAAACACTCTCTTCCAACACCACAATAGAAGACTCTACACATGGACATCACCAGATGGTCAATACTGAAATCAGATTGATTATATTCTTTGCAGCCAAACATGCAGAAACTATATACAGTCAGCGAAACCAATAGTGGGAACTGACTGGCTCAGATCATGAACACCTTTTGCCAAATTCAGACTTAAATTGAAGAAAGTAGGGGAAACCACTAGACCATTCAAGTATGAGCTAAATCAAATCCCTTACAGTTATACAGTGGAAGTGACAAATAGATTCAAGGTATTAGATCTGATAGACAGAATGCCTGAAGAACTATGGATGGAGGTTCATGACATTGTACAGGAGGTAGGCATCAAGACCATCCCCAAAAAAGAAATGGAAAAAAAGCAAAATGGTTGTCTGAGGAGGCCTTACAAAGACCTGAGAAAAGAAAAGACTCCAAAGGCAAAGAAGAAAAGGAAACATACCCATCTGAATGCAGAGTTCCAAAGAATAGCAAGGAAAGATAAGAAAGCTTTCCTCAATGATCAATGCAAAGAAATAGAGGAAAACGATAGAATGGGAGTGGCTAGAGATCTCTTCAAGAAAATTAGAGACACCAAGGGAACATTTCATGCAAAGATGGGCTCGATAAAGGACAGAAATGGTATGGATCTAACAGAAACAGAAGATATTAAGAAGAGGTGGCAAGAATACACAGAAGAACTGTATGAAAAAGAGCTTTACCACCCAGATAACCATGATGGTGAGATCACTCATCTAGAGCCAGACATCCGGGAATGTGAAGTCAAGTGGGCCTTAGAAAGCACCACTATGAACAAAGCTAGTGGAGGTGATGGAATTCCAGTTGAGCTATTTCAAATCCTAAAAGATGATGCTGTGAAAGTGCTGCGCTCAATATGCCAGTAAATTTGGAAAACTCAGCAATAGCTGCAGGAATGGTCAGTTTTCATTCCAATCCCAAAGAAAGGCAATGCCAAAGATTGTTCAAACTACCACAGAATTGCACTCATTCTCACATGCTAGCAAAGTAATGCTCAAAATTCTCAAAACCAGGCTTCAACAGTATGTGAACTGAGAACTTCCAGATGTTTCAGCTGGATTTAGAAAAGGCAGAGGAAACAAAGATCAACTTGCCAACATCTGTTGGATCATCAAAAAATCAAGAGAGTTCCAGAAAAATATCTGCTTTATTGACTATGCCAAAGCTGTTGACTGTGTGTGTCACAACAAACTGAAGAAAATTCTTAAAGAGATGGGAATACCAGACTATCTGACCTGTCTCCTGAGAAATCTTTATGCAGGTCAGAAAGCAAAAGTTAGAACTAGATATTGAACAACAGACTGGTTCCGAATTGGGAAAGGAGTACATCAAGGCTGTATATTGTCACCCTGCTTATTTAACTTCTATAGAGTACATCATGAGAAATGCTGGGCTGGATGAAGCACAAGCTGGAATCAAGATTGCAGAGAGAAATATCAGTAACCTCAGATATGCAGATGACACCACCCTTATGGCATAAAGCAGGCAAGAACTAAAGAGCCACTGGATGAAAGTGAAAGAGGAGAGTGAAAAGGTTGGCTTAAAGTTTAACGTTCAGAAAACTCAGATTATGGCATCTGGTCTCATCACTTCACGGCAAATAGATGGGGAAACAATGGAAACAGTGAGGGACTTTATTTTGGGGGCTCCAAAATCACTGCAAATGGTGACTGCAACCATAACATTAAAAGACGCTTGCTCCTTGGAAGAAAATTTATGATCAAGCTAGACAGCATATTAAAAAGCAGAGACATTATATTACCAACAAATGTCCCCCTAGCCAAGGTGATTGTTTTTCCAGTAGTCATGTATGGATGTAAGAGTTGAACTATAAAGAAAGCTGAGCCCTGAAGAATTATGCTTTTGAACCGTGGTGTTGGAGAAGACTCTTGAGAGTCCCTTGGACTGCAAGGAGATCCAACAAGTCCATCCTAATGGAAATCAGTCCTGAGTATTCATTGGAAGGACTGATGCTGAAGCTGAAACTTCAATACTTTGGCCACCTGATGTGAAGAACTAACTCTTTATAAGAGACCCTGATGCTGGGAAAGATTGAAGGCAGAATGAGAAGGGGATGACAGAGGATGAGATGGTTGGATGGCATCACCGACTCAATGGACATGAGTTTGAGTAAACTCCAGAGGTTGGTGATGGACAGGAAGGCATGGCATGCAGCAGTGCGTGTGGTCACAAAGAGTCAGACAGCACTGAGTGACTGAACTGAACTGAACTGAGTCAGGTTGAGAATGTAAGGCAGAATAGTGACAGATGTCATTTCCTAGAGCAGGGTTGTGGTAACCTGAAAAGACAACCTGGGAACACCATAGTCCCTTTGCCTAGAAATCCCTTTTTCCTCCTGGTCAATTAGTGAATTTCTATTTATGGATTAAGATATAGCTTGCATTTTACCTTTCTGTGAAACAGTCCTCTATGCTTCCATTTTCCCTCCTTCCTATGCTTGTCCTCTCCAGTATGATCACTGTCACTATGGCTTAGTCAGTGGTTATTTATGGCAGGTACACTGCTGAGCACTTTCCATCCTGAGTTACACTCAGTCTTTACTGTGAGTCAGTAAAACAGGTGGTTCTATTATTCATTATTTCACAGGAGATAAAATGAAGTATCAGTTCAGCTGCTCAGTCGTGTCCGACTCTTTGCGACCCCTTGAATCGCAGAATGCCAGGCCTCCCTCTCCATCACCATCTCCCGGAGTACACTCAGACTCACGTCCATCGAGTCAGTGATGCCATCCAGCGATCTCATCCTCTGTTGTCCCCTTCTCCTCCTGCCCCCAATCCCTCCCAGCATCAGAGTCTTTTCCAATGAGTCAACTCTTCGCATGAGGTGGCCAAAGTACTGGAGCTTCAGCTTTAGCATCATTCCTTCCAAAGAAATCCCAGGGCTGATCTTCAGAATGGACTGGTTGGATTTCCTCACAGTCCAAGGGACTCTCAAGAGTCTTCTTTAAGACCATAGTTCAAAAGCATCAATTCTTCGGCACTCAGCCTTCTTCACAGTCCAACTCTCACATCCATACATGACCACAGGAAAAACCATAACCTTGACTAGACGGACCTTAGTCGGAAAAGTACTGTCTCTGCTTTTGAATATACTATCTCGGTTGGTCATAACTTTTCTTCCAAGGAGTAAGCATCTTTTAATTTCATGGCTGCAGTCACCATCTGCAGTGATTTTGGAGCCCCCAAAAGTAAAGTCTGACACTGTTTCCACTGTTTCCCCATCTATTTCCCATGAAGTATGGGACCAGATGCCATGATCTTTGTTTTCTGAATGGTGAGCTTTAAGACAACTTTTTCACTCTCCACTTTCACTTTCATCAAGAGGCTTTTCACTTTCTGCCATAAGGGTGGTGTCATCTGCATATCTGAGGTTATTGATATTTCCCCAGGCAATCTTGATTCCAGCTTGTGCTTCTTCCAGTCCAACATTTCTCATGATGTACTCTGCATAGAAATTAAATAAGCAGGATGACAATATACAGGCTTGACATACTCCTTTTCCTATTTGGAACCAGTCTGTTGTTCCATGTCCACTTCTAACTGTTGCTTCCTGACCTACATACAGATTTCTCAAGAGGTGGGTCAGGTGCTCTGGTATTCCCATCTCTTTCAGAATTTTTCACAGTTTATTGTGATCCACACAGTCAAAGGCTTTGGCATAGTCAATCAAGCAGAAATAGATGTTTTTCTGGAACTCTCTTGCTTATTCCATGATCCAGTGGATGTTGGCAATTTGATCTCTGGTTCCTCTGCCTTTTCTAAAACCAGCTTGAACATCAGGGAGTTCATGGTTCAGGTATTGCTGAAGCCTGGCTTGGAGAACTTTGAGCATTACTTTACTAGCGTGTGAGATGAGTACAATTGTGCGTTGTTTAAACATTATATGGCATTGCCTTTCTTTGGGATTGGAATGAAAACTGACCTTTTTCAGTCCTGTGGCCACTGCTGAGTTTTCCAAATTTGCTGGCATATTGGGTGCAGCACTTTCACAGCATCATCTTTCAGGATTTGAAATAGCTCCACTGGAATTCCATCACCTCCACTAGCTGTGTTCATAGTGATGTTTTCTAAGGCCCACTTGACTTCACATTCCAAGATGTCTGACTCTAGATTAGTGATCACATCATCATGATTATCTGGGTCATGAAGATCTTTTTTGTACAGTTCTTCCGTGTATTCTTGCCACCTCTTCTTAATATCTTCTGCTTCTGTTAGGTCCATACCATTTCTGTCCTTTATCGAGCCCATCTTTGCATGAAATGTTCCCTTGGTATCTCTAATTTTCTTGAAGAGATCTCTAGTCTTTCCCATTCTGTTGTTTTCCTCTATTTCTTTGCATTGATCACCAAAGAAGGCTTTCTTATCTCTTCTTGCTATTCTTTGGAACTCTGCATTCAGATGCTTATATCTTTCCTTTCCTCCTTTGGTTTTCACCTCTCTTCTTTTCACAGATATTTGTAAGGCCTCCCCAGACAGCCATTTTGCTCTTTTGCATTTCTTTTCCATGGGGATGGTCTTGATCCCTGTCTCCTGTACAATGTCACGAACCTCTGTCCATAGTTCATCAGGCACTCTATCTATCACATCTAGGCCCTTAAATCTATTTCTCACTTCCACTGTATAATCATAAGGGATTTGATTAAGGTCATACCTGAATGGTCTAGCAATTTTCCCTATTTTCTTCAATTTGAGTCTGAATTTGGTAATAAGGAGTTCATGATCTGAGCCACCGTCAGCTCCCGGTCTTGTTTTTGTTGACTATATAGAGCTTCTCCATCTTTGGCTGCAAAGAATATAATCAATCTGATTTTGGTGTTGACCATATGGTGATGTTCATGTGTAGTCTTCTCTTGTGTTTTTGGAAGAGGGTGTTTGCTATGACCAGTGCATTTTCTTGGCAAAACTCTATTAGCCTTTGCCCTGCTTCATTCCGCATTCCAAGGCCAAATTTACCTGTTACTCCACGTGTTTCTTGACTTACTACCTTTGCATTCCAGGCCCCTATCATGAAAAGGACACCTTTTTTGGGTGTTAGTTCTAAAAGGTCTTGTAGGTCTTCATAAAACCGTTCAACTTCAGTTTCTTCAGCGTTACTGGTTGGGGCATAGACTTGGACAACTGCGATATTGAATGGTTTGCCTTGGAGACGAACAGAAATCATTCTGTCGTTTTTGAGATTGCATCCAAGTACTGCATTTCGGACTCTTTTGTAATGAAGTATAGAGAGAAATAATAACAGAAAAGAAAAAGTGAAACCAAGAACCCATAGCTAAGAAATGGCAGAGATGAGATTTGAACATATGTGACCTAATCCAGAAACCATGCATTTTCTTCCAGGTCACTTTCCTTTTCTCCGGGAATCAAAGCTGTTTATTCATGCAACTGACAGTGCATGGCATATTGTAAGTTATCTGGCTTCCATTTTTTTTTCCTCACTACAGTGGATATTTCTTTGGAATAATATTTTTATTTTCTGAGTTATAATATTTATTTAAAGAATGAATTTATCAGTGACTATTTACAGTATGGGTTGAAGAAAAGTTTTTAGAGAAAGAGAGCATCAAGAGGCAATTTGGGATAATAGGAGAACAGGAAACAGATCACTGAAGCAAAGGAAGTGCTTCAGAAAAGGTCAATGGTATTGAAAGTCATTCATAGTCGTCATTTATTCTTTGTCTTCTCTTTTGGGATTTTTTTATCAGTACTTTTTATCTGTCCATGTGCCTTCCATTATTTTTCAAGATCCATGGAAGCTGATTTTTTTCTTTTTTAAGTTGCAGAACATTTCAGCAGAAATCTAAATCTAACATGTACAATAACATATGTATAAACCATGAAACTACAGTTCTGCGGCTGAACAGTAGGACTCTTCGAGCTCCACTCACTGTTTCTTTCTTTCACTATCCCAAAGCTTGCCCTGAGAGTTGGGGGAAGCATGCGTCTTGATCTTTTCCTTCATTCACATTTGCTGCTTTGAACATACTCATGTGTCATCTAAGCTGAATGAACTACTGGCATTTTCCATTTCTTCCGAAGATGTGCTTCCCTCACCTAGAAATATCTCAGCTGACTTAGCTCTACTCCTTGTATGCCTGGGTGACTTTTAGTCATCTTTCAGACTCAGTGTAATGATTATCTTCTCTGCAAAGCAGTCACTCATCATCCCATTTTCTCTTGATCATTCGACTACTACATGCAGGAAAGTCACCTTACAGTGACTGCTTTAAAGTGTGTGTATGTGTGTGCAGACACACATTGGTTTTTATGTGGGTTGTTGATAGCTGTTTAATTACACTAACCCTTTTCTCAAAATTATAGAATTATTAAGTAATATCTTTATTTTCTATAACTATAAAATATGATATGTACTAAGCACTCAGTGTACTTTTGAATGAAAGAATGCAGTCATAACCCAATAGTGTTATAATATGTAATCTTCACATTTTCTCTATCAAGACAATTAAGTTCAACATTTTACTGAATTGTTTATCAAGAGCATCTCAGATTGAGTAGCGTTGAAACATATGCATTACCATATGTAAAATGGATAGCCAGTGGGAATTTGCTGTGTGACATAGGGAGCTCAACTTGGCGCTCTGTGACAACCTAGAGGGATGGGATGGGAGGTGGAAAGGAAGTTCAGGAGGGAAGGGACATATGTATACGTATGGCTGATTCATGTTGATGTTCAGCAGAAATCAACACAACATTGTAAAGCAATTATCCTCCTATTAAAAATAAATAAATTTAAATAAAAGAACATCTCAGATCTATCTCAGGTTCCCCAGACTTCTTTCTTCCCCTTACTCTTCCAGTTCAGTCTAATTGTCTGTCGTGGGATGTGTTGGAAATCATTTTGAGTCATGATGTCTATCAGGAAGCACAGATCCTGGCCTCTGTAAAATTCACAACAGTATTGCTTGACACAGAAGACACAAATATTTGGAAGTGAGAAAATGGTGGAACTAGTCTCCATCACTTGAATATAGGAAAATGCTTAAATCTCTTTTGTATATTTCTTGATACCTGCAAGTGGTGAGAGGTTGATTGTTTCCTTTGAAATGGAATCTTCCTGAGCATTGTTGAACTTTCCTTACATTTAAGTACAACAGATATATGGGCTAACCTGGTAGGGCACAATGGAGAAACATCCTTTTTTTCTTTTTTTCCTTCACTAGTACAGGTTCAATTACCTTTTTTCCCCAGTCTAATTGGCGGCATCTTAAGCACACAATAAAACTTATTTGACCACTTCTATCTGTCATCCTGATTCCAAAGCACAGGGACCAATTTTATCAACTTCCAGCTCAGATCCAATTCATACCCCTTCTTCCTTCTTTTCCCAGATCAGGCCTGGTGTGAACTAAGAGGGCCTGTGATGGGGAAAGAAAGCTGGCTCTGATTTTGCTATTGTTGTTTTTGCTTATCTTTGTGACATGCCTCGTCTACCATTCCCATGTGGGTTCTAGCCTCACTAGGGTCATTGTCAGGATCAAGGAAATAAATGGTTTAAGAAGATGTATATGGTCAATGTTATGACAATCAGATCATCCCTTCTCTCTTTGTAGCAGAACCAACATACTGGTACCTGTGTGTCACTTCGTATGTAGGTTGTTGGGTCTACAACGTTGGTCTACTTCCTTTGTTACTGCAACTTTACATTTCTTGATAGTGTTGCATTTTCTGACTTATCTCCTCATTTTCCCCTCAGCTGCTGCCCCATTGAAGGTAACTGTGGGGTTGCCTTACCCAACAGGGCTGGTTTTTCAGTGGTATACTTGCTATACCATCAGTATCCTAGTCACTTTGGTGAAAGGGAGCACTCATTCACTATTGCCTCTTCAAACACTACCACCCCTCCTTTCCTTCTCTGTTCATCCTTTCATTGCAGGCTGCTCCAGTCTGCCTCTTATTCTGATACTTTTCTAGGAGAGAGGGACACCTCAGCATTGATCTTCTCAATGTTTCACAAATTCCAGAGGACATATTTGAAGTGTTTTTCAAGACATTCTTTCACTGTGCTCCTGTGGCAGCAAAGGACAGGCTGACAGATTTCTCTGCAACTATCCCACTGGTGCCTAAGATTCCAGTCTCCCTTCTTGGGGGCCCCCTGTTTCATGCCAATAACTGATTTATCTGTGACTTACTTGGAAAGGTAAAGGGGAAAGTCAGGCAGTCTGAAATGTTATGGATTCCATCAAGGAAAATTCCCTCAGTGAAACCCTCCCTAGTCTTGTCTTGTGTCAAGTGAGGGAAGGAATCAAGTTGATGGAGCAACTTAATGACCCTTTAGTAAGTCTTTCAAGAGTGTGTCTATGGAGGAACAAGATGGCAGAGGAGTAGGTGGACATGGAATATATCTCTCTCCATGGATATGTCAGGACACACCAGCTGAGAGCAGACAGGAGTACCTGACCAGCAGAAAAGAATATATAGACCCATGCAAAACTTGGTAGGATGAAGGAATTAGGGGGAAAAAATGAGAGTGTTAGTAGGCAGGTAGAGGAACTGAAGCAGGGGGCCACTCCCCACATTGGGGCAATAGTCTGAGTCAGAGGAGAAACATTTAAGGCTGAGAGGGAAACAGCTGATCTGTGGCACCCTAAAAGGAATAAGAACCAGACAGTCCTTGCTGCAGCCATACATACCCTAGATGGCGCAGTGGCTGGGAGCTGGAATTTAGGGATTGTGGAGCAATCCCAGGGTGAGGGCTGCTGTTGACTGCAGAGAGACAGATTGAGGGGATATGAGGGAGGAGACTGTGGTGGGAAATTCCTGTGGAGGAAAGCTGGGTAGCCACTGAAGCAAGGCAATACTGCTGAGTCATGCAGAGGGTGGGGCCATCACCATAGCCTCTCTCCCACCATGGGTCAGCGTTGGTAGCTGAATGATAGAGAGGCCGGCCCATCAAATGCCTGACACAATGAACTGCAGAGGAGAATCCGGCCCAGGGTGCCCTTTTAAGTGCCTGATGTGCGGATCTACAGTGTAGGACTCCAGGCAGGGGGCCCCTCTATGTGCCTGATGAGCCAAACAACAGAGAAGGACCTCAGGCAAGGGATCCCTCTAAGTGCCTGAATGGGTGGAGCTATGGAGCAAGACTGACCAAAGAGGCCTTCTGATCATCAGCTACAAGAGGCTTGGAAAGAGACTCTGACAGGGCCATAACTCCTGCAGTGGAGGCAGTCTGTGTCCCTGCACACTGGGCACCACCAGGGTCCCCACAAGCCAAACACCTGCGACACCTTCACGCTCAACTCACACTGGGGCAGAGCTGCCACAAGCAAAAAACATCTTGCATCTATGGGGACAGGGTCACTTAGGTAGTGTCTGGCTCTGCAACCCTGTGGACTGTGGCCTGCCAGGCTTCTCTGTCAGGGAGGGAGTTTCACCAGGCAAGAACACTGGAGCATATTGGCCAATACTGATTGCCATATCTTTCTAGAGTACTATATTTCATGCTGCCCTAGCCACTAACTTCCTGGTGCTGGCAGAACCCGTGTGACTCAAACAGCTGGCCCTCTCCAGGGCAAACCCAAGTCCTCTAGGGAAGCCTGGGGAGAAAATCCCAGTGGATAACCCATATCCAGAGGTAGAAATAAAACCACAATTGAAGCACAGGGGCAGTGTGGCTAAGGAAGAAGACCCCAAACCCTCCCATCAGCTGCACGAGCTGCAGATTAAATCCACACGATCAACTAGGCAGACTCTGTATCTGGAATATGTAAAACGTCATCAAGAGCTCCCACAAAAGAAAACACACTACTTCTGATAGCTGTGGACACTGGGGGCAAGAACACAGAGGTGTAGGAGCAGATGAGAATCTGAGCTGCCTTCACAGCAGGTCCAGAGATCAGCACACTGTTAGAGGGCATCCTAGGGAGAGGAAGTAGACTGTGACTCCCAGTGAGGGAAAGGACTCTGGCAGTAGTGACTCGAGAAAAACATTTAATCTAACCAAACTTTTGAGCTTTTTTCTTTTTCTCTTTTTTTCTCAGTCACATTTAAAAAAAATTGTTGTTACACCTCATCTAAACAACAAACAAAACAAAAATACAAACCCAATCATCAGCAGACAGGATTACCACCTCGCTCAGCCTTGCCCATCAGAGGAAAATCAAATAAACCAACCAACAAACAAAAACTCAGCACAAATCTCACCCTATAAGAAGCTTACACAAACCACTGGAACAAGCTTAGAGGGGCCAGAAACCAAAAGGAAGAAAGAATTCAACCTTGAAGCCTGGGAAAAGGAGATATCAAACACAGCAAGTTAAAAAATAATAATGATGAAAAGGCAGAGAGATGAAGGAACAAACTAGAAACACAGAAGTCAAATAAATGAAGAGGAAATAGGCAAACTACCTGAAAAAGAATTCAGAATAATGATAGTAAAAGATGATCAAAAACCTTGAAAGCTAAATGGAAAAAATGCAATAAGCAATTAACAAGGACCTAGAAGAATTAAAGAATAAACATGCAGAGACAACACAATTACTGAAATTAAAAATACTCTAGAAGGAATCAATAGCAGAATATTTGAAGCAGATGAATTAGTGAGCTGGAAGATAAAATGGTGGAAATACCTTCTGAAGAGCAGAATAAAGTAAAAGGAGTGAAAAGAACTGAGGATAGTCTCAGAGACCTCTTGGATGATACCAAATGAACCAACATTCGAATAATAGGGGTCCAAGAATAAGAAGAGGAAAAGAATGGGTATGAGAATTTTGAAGAGATTATAGTTGAAAATTTCCCCAACATGGAAAAGGAACTAGTCAATCAAGTCCAAGAGGCACAAAGAGTCCCATACAGGATAAACATGGAGCAACATGCCAAGACACATACTAAGCAAACTAACAAAGACTAAACACAAAGAAATAATATTAAAAGTAGCAACAGAGAAGCAACAAGTAACATACAAGGAAAACCCCATATGCTTAACAGCTGATCTTTCAGCAGAAACTGTGCAGGCCAAAAGGAAATGGCAGGATATATATAAAGTACTGAAAGGGAAAAAAATCTACAACCAAGATTATTGTACCTGGCAAGGATCTCATTCCAAACTGACGGAGAAATCAAGAGCTTTGCAGCCAAGCAAAAGTGAAGAGAATTCAGTACCACCAAATCAGCTTTACAAGAAATATTAAAGGGACTTATATAGTCAAGAAATACAAGAGAAGATCAAAGATCTACAAAATTAACCCTAGACAATTAAGAAAATGGCAATAAGAACATAAATATCAATAATTACTTTAAATGTAAATGGATTAAATACTCCAACCAAAAGACACAGACTGGTTGAATGGATACAAAAACAAGACCCATATATATGCCATTTGAAAGAAACACACTTTAGACCTCAAGACACTAAAAGACTGAAAGTGAAAGGATGGGAAAATATATTCCATGCAAATGGGAAGCAGAAGAAAGCTGGAATATCAATCCTCATATCAGACAAAATAGACCTTAAAATAAAGAAGATTACAAGAGATAAGGAAGAACACTATGTAATGATCAAGGGATCAGGCCAAGAGGAAGATATAACAATTGTAAATATCTATGCACCCAACATAAGCACCTTAATACATCAGACAAACCCTAACAGACATAAAAGAAGAAACTGACAGTAACACAGTAATAGTAGGAGACTTTAACACCCCACTCACACCAATGGACAGATCATCAAAACAGAAAACTAATAAGGAAACACAAGTCTGAAATGATATATTAGAAGAGATGTATCTCATTGATATTTGCAGGACATTCCATCCATGCATAATAATACACCTTCTTCTCAAGTGAACATGAAACATTCTCCAGGATAGACCACATCTTGGGTCACAAATCAAACCTCAGTAAATTTAAGAAAATTGAAATTGTATCAAGCATCTTCTCCAACCACAAAGCTATGAGACAAGATATCAATTACAAGAAAAAAAACAACTGTAAGAAACAGAAACACATAGAGATTAAACAACATTGTTCTAAATAACCAATAGGTTACTGAAGAAATCAAAAGGGAAAACAAAAAATGTCTAGAAACAAATGACAATGAAAACACGACAACTCAAAGCCTATGGGATGCAGCAAAAGTGATTCAAAGAGGGAAGGTTATAGCAATGCAGTCCTACCTCAAGAAACAGGAAAAACATCGAATAGACAGTCTAACTTTATACCTAAAAAACTGGAAAAAGAAGAACAACCCCCCCCAAAAAAAATTAGTAGAAGGAAATAAATCATAAAGATCAGAGCAGAAAAAAATGAAAAAAAATGAAAGAAACAATAGTAAAGATTAATAAAACTAAAAGCTGATTCTTTGAGAAGATAAACAAAATTGACAAACCTTTAGCCAGACTAATCAAGAAAAGAAGAGAGAAGAATCAAATCAACAAAATTAGAAATGAAAAGGTATAGGTTACAGTAGACAGTGCAGAAATACAAAGGAGTATGAGACTATTATGAACAACGATATGGCAATAAAACAGATAACCTGGAAGAAATGGACAGATTCTTAGAAAAGTTCAATCTTCCAAGACTGAACCAGGGAGAAATAGAAATTATGAAACTGAAGCTGTGATAAAATAAATCTCTGAAAATATAAAAGCCCAGTACCAGATGGTTTCCCAGGAGAATTCTATCAAACATTTAGAGAAGAGCTAATGCCTATCCTTTTAAAACTCTTTCAATAAATTGCAGAGGAAGAAACATTTCCAAACTCATTCTATGAGCCCACCATCACCCTTATACCAAAACCAGACAAAGACAACACAATAAAAGAAAATTACAAGCCAATATCACTGATGAATTTAGATGCAAAAATCCTCAACAAAATTTTAGCAAACAGAATTCTGCAACACATCAAAAAGCTCATACACCATGATCAATTTGGGTTTATTCCAGGGATGCAAGGATTCTTCAATATACACAAATCAATCAATGTGATACATCATATTAACCAACTGAAAGATAAAAACCATATGATAATCTCAGTAGATGGAGAAAAAGCCTTTGACAAAGTTCAGCACCCATTTATGATGAAAACTCTTAAAAAAATGGGCATAGAAGGAACCTACCTCAACATAGTAAAGGCCATATATGATAAGACTACAGCAAACATTATTCTCAATGGTGAGAAACTGAAAGCATTTCCCCTAAGATCAAGAAAAAGACAAGGGTGTCCACTCTCACCACTATTATTCAACATAGTTGTGGAATCCTAACTATAGTAATCAAAGAAGAAAAAGAAATAAAAGGAATCCAGATCAAAAAAGAAGTAAAGCTTTCATTCTTTGCAGATGACATGTTACTGTACATAGAAAATCCTAAAGATAGTATCAGAAAATTACTGGAACTAATCAGTGAATTTAGCAAAGTTGCAGGATGCAAAATCAATGTGCAGAAATCACTTGCATTTCTATATACTAACAATGAAAAATCAGAAAGAGAAATTAAGGAATCAATTCCATTCACTGTTGCCACAAAAAGATTAACTATCTAGGAATAAACTTACCTAAGGAGACAATAGAACTGTACACAGAAAATTATAAGACACTAATGAAAGACATCAAAGACAACATAAACAGATGGAGAAATATTCCATGTTCTTGGGCAGGAAGAATCAATATCCTGAAAAATGACTATACTGCCAAATGTAATCTAGAGATTCAATGTGATCCCTATCAAATTACTGATGGCATTTTTCACAGAACTAGAAAAAAAATTTCACAATTCCTATGGAAACACAAAAGACCCTGAATAGCCAAATCAGTCTTGAGAAAGAAGAATGAAGCTGGAGGAAACAACCTTCCTTACTTCAGATTATACTACAAAGCAACATTCATCAAGGCAGTATGGTACTGGCACAAAAAGAGAAATATAGACCAATGGAACAAGATAAAAAGCCCAGAAATAAACCCATGCACCTGCGGGTACCTTGTTTTTGACAAAGGAGGCAAGAATATACTGTGGGGCAAAGGCAGCCTCTTCAATAAATGGTGCTGGCAAAACTGGACAGCTGCATGTAAAAGCATGAGATTAGAACACTTTCTAACACCGTACACAAAGATCAACTCAAAATGGATTAAAGACCTAAATGTAAGACCAGAAACTATAAAACTCTTAGAGGAAAACAGGCAGAACACTCGATGACATAAATCAAAGCAAGATCCTTTATGACCCACCTCCTAGAGTAACAGAAATAAAAACAAAAGTAAACAAGTGGGACCTGATTAAACTTAAAAGCTTTTGCACAGCAAAGGAAACTGTAATCAAGGTGCAAAGACAACCTTCAGAATGGGAAAAAAAATATAGCAAATGAAACAACTGACAAAGGATTAATTTCCAAAATATACAAGCAGCTCATACAACTCAATACCAGGAAAACAAACAATCCAATCAAAAATGGGTGAAAGGCCTAAACAGACATTTCTCCAAAGAAGACATACAGATGGCTAACAAACACATGAAAAGATGCTCAACATCGCTCATTATTAGAGAAATGCAAATCAAAACCACAATGAGATTTCACCTCACACTGGTCAGAATGGCCATCATCAAAATCTTTACATACAATAAATGCTGGAGAGGGTGGGGAGAAAAAGGAATGCTCTTGCACTGTTGGCGGGAATGTAAATTGATACAGGCACTATGGAAGATGTTATGGAAATTCCTTAAAAATCTAGGAATAAAACCGCCACATGACCCAGCAATCTCACTCCTAGGCATATACCCTAAGGAAACGGGGTTGAAAAAGACACATGTATCCCATTGTTCATTGCAGTACTATTTACAATAGCTAGAACATGGAAGCAACCTAGATGCCCATCAGCAGATGAATGGATAAAGAAGTGGTGATACATATACAAAATGGAATATTACTCAGCCATAAGAGGAGTCAGTTCTGATGAGGTGGATGAGCCTAGAATATTATATAAAGTGAAGTGAGTCAGAAAGAGAAAAATAAATATTATATTCTAACACACATATACAGAATCTAGAAAGATGGTTCTGAAGAATTTATTTGCAGGGCAGCAATGGAGAAACAGACATAGAGAATAGACTTATGGACATGGGGAGAGGGGAGGAGAGGGTGAGATGTATGGAAAGAGTAACATGGAAACTTACACTACCATATGTAAAATAGATAGCCAATGGGAATTTGCTGTATGGCTCAGGAAACTCAAACAGGGGCTCTGTATCAACCTAGAGGGGTGGGATGGGGAGGTAGATGGGAGGGGTTTCAAAAGGGAGGGGATATATGTATACCTGTGGCTGATTCATGTTGATGTTTGACAGAAAACAACAAAATTCTGTAAAGCAAGTATCCTTCAATAAAAAAATGCATTAAAAGAAAAAGTGTGTCTAGTACTTCTCTTTAGACGTTGAAGTTATCCATCACTCATTGTCCTCAGATTTAATGATCAAGCTGAAATTCCAAGATGATAGGGAAATTGCAATTCAAATCTTGTATACTATTTCTTCTATTTCTCTGAATTCCTTTGACCCATAGCACAGTTCCAGACACATGGATAGCAATATAGAAATAGTAGAGAATGCAGTAAGTCTACCTGTTTTAAATAAATAGCACATTTCAATCAAAACATAAACAGAAAAATATTTGGTACAAATTTACTTTTCACTGTAATTAAAATTTTCTATTGTAAAAATACAGAACTGCTGTTTAAGCAATTGGTAAATGTAAGCCTTTTTTTTTTTTTATCCTTAGCAATCTGTATTCATTAAAAAGCACATGTCCTTGAGGTTATTAAATGCTGCATAATGGCAGTCCCAGACCTTGATGTACCTTTTCTTTCCTTCTTATTTGACTGGGGATTTAAAGAGCGTTTTCTGCATATATTCATTTCTATAGGACTATGTACATTGTAAAAAAAAAGTCTTTTATGAGCTAACATAAATGAACTTTATGGAGGTAAAAGTAAACTAATCAGTCTATAATTCATTCATGTGAGCTCACAAATCACTGTTCTGCAAGATATTAACTTGGGTTTGAAATAAATGAAGTTGTAGGAGTAAATTATAATGATAATTGAGAGCATTCCTTAGCAGCATTACTGTATATGTTTTATGTACATACAATACAAAATATGTCACTACAATGAAAATGACAAATGTGGAAAAAAAGTGGATGGAGATATTGTGGATTCCTAGCTTTAAATAAATTATTTGGAAGGCAATCTACATTGATTTTTAAAAAATAAACTACATTCTTATTAAGAAATTTAAACCTCTAATTGAGTTCTGTGAATCAGTAATCTATCTGTTCTTTACCAAGGTTATTCTGACCATTTCAGAGACAAATTCTCACATAAGTTTAGCAATTGGGTCATTAACATTACTGAAATTTCTACTTTTTCTTATTATTTAGAGTGAATAACTTTTTAACCACTCTTTTTTTTTTCTGTTCTATCATAGTATGTAAAAATAAAAGTCATGATTGTCTTATTTTCAAATGGATGATCTGATTTAATTACAGTAAGTATTAAAAATTGGATGGATCACATTTAAGTAGTTTTAATACCTTCCTGAGTAGCTGGAATAGATTGTCTTAATCATTCAGTTAAAAAATTATTTTTTATTATACTGATGCTGATTCTGCACAATATAGTACACTCTTCTATATTCTAATCTGTCAATTAATGGGATTTAGAACAGTATATAAAAAGAGAGATTGTATACCAATACTGCCAATAGCTGGTTACAAAATGTAGAAGGAAGTAGAGCTCATGAGATTGATGGAAAAGTATTTAGTACCAGACAGTTAATTTACAGACACCTGATAATGACTAAATATTACAAATGAATCTTCTCACAGTTGAATTGCTCATGTTAAATAGCCGAAACTTCCTTTTACTAAAGTGATTTCTAATTGTAGAAGGAATATCGTGGGTACTTTTAAAGACAACATAAGGCATTCACTGATCATCTTAGTTGGCAAGTCAGATAATTTTAGTATTCAGTTCAGTTCAGTTTAGTTCAGTCGCTCAGTTGTGTCCGACTATTTGCGACCCCATGAACTGCAGTATGCCAGGCCTCCCTGTCCATCACTAACTCCCGGAGTTTACTCAAACTCACGTCCATTGAGTTGGTGATGCCATCCAGCCATCTCATCCTCTGTCGTCCCCTTTTCCTCCTGCCCCCAATCTCTCCTAGCATCAGAGTCTTTTCCAATGAGTCAACTCTTCGCATGAGGTGGCCAAAGTAATGGAGTTTCAGCTTTAGCATCATTCCTTCTAAAGAACACCTAGGACTGATCTCCTTTAGAATGGACTGCTTGGATCTCCTTGCAGTCCAAGGGACTCTCAAGAGTCTTCTCCAACACCACAGTTCAAAAGCATCAATTCTTCGGTGCTCAGCTTTCTTCACAGTGCAACTCTCGCATCCATACACGACTGCTGGAAAAACCATAGCCTTGACTAGATGGACATTTGTTGGCAAAGTAATATCTCTGCTTTTGAATATGCTATCTAGGTTGTTCATAACTTTCCCTCCAAGGAGTAAGCGTCTTTTAATTTCATGGCTGCAATCACCATGTGCAGTGATTTTGGAGCCCCCCCAATTAAAGTCTGACACCGTATCCACTGTTTCCCATCTATTTGCCTTGAAGTGATGGGAATAGATGCCATGATTTTCGTTTTCTGAATGTTGAGCTTTAAGCCAACTTTTTCACTCTCTTTCACTTTCATCAAGAGGCTTTTTAGTTCCTCTTCACTTTCTGCCATAAGGGTGGTGTCATCTGCATATCTGAGGTTATTGATACTTCTCCCAGCAATCTTAATTCCAGCTTGTGATTCTTCCAGCCCAGTGTTTCTCATGATGTACTCTGAATAGAAGTTAAATAAGCAGGGTGACAATATACAGCCTTGATGTACTCCTTTTCCTATTTGGAACCAGTCTGTTGTTCCATGTCCAGTTTTAACTGTTGCTTCCTGACCTGCATATAGGTTTCTGAAGAGGCAAGTCAGGTGGTCTGGTATTCCCTTCTCTTTCAGAATTTTCCACAGTTTATTGTGATCCACACAGTCAAAGTCTTTGGCATAGTCAATAAAGCAGAAATAGATGTTTTTTTCTGGAATTCTCTTGCAATATTAGACATAAAAAATTAACATTTCTCCATTCTCGTTGAAATGCACAATTTGCACTGACATTTAAAAATCAATGTTTAAAATGATTATTGAAAATGGGTGTAATTTTTAAGGATTCTTCATACTGTTCTCCATAGTGGCTGTACTAGTTTGCATTCCCACCAACAGTGTAGGAGGGTTCCCTTTTCTCCACACCCTCTCCAGCATTTATTGTTTGCAGATATTTGGATTGCAGACATTCTGACTGGTGTGAAGTGGTACCTCATTTAAAAAATTGCAAACAGAACTGCCTTATGACCCAGCAATCCCACTGCTGGGCATACACACCGAGGGAACCAGAATTGAAAGAGACACATGTACCCCAATGTTCATCGCAGCACTGTTTATAATAGCCAGGACATGGAAACAACCTATATGTCCATCAGCAGATGAATGGATAAGAAAGCTGTGGTACATATACACAATGGAGTATTACTCAGCCATTAAAAAGAATACATTTGAATCAGTTCTAATGATATGGATGAAACTGGAGCCGATTATACAGAGTGAAGTACGCCAGAAAGAAAAACACCAATACAGTATACTAACACATATATATGGAATTTAGAAAGATGGCAATAATGACCCTGTATGCAAGACAGCAAAAGAAAACACAGATGTGTATAGCGGACTTTTGGACTTAGAGGGAGAGGGTGGGATGATTTGGGAGAATGGCATTGAAACATGTATACTACCATGTAAGAATTGAATCGCCAGCCTATGTCCGATGCAGGATACAGCATGCTTGGGGCTGGTGCACGGGGATGACCCAGAGAGATGTTATGGGGAGGGAGGTGGGAGGGGGGTTCATGTTTGGGAACGCATATACACCCGTGGTGGATTCATGTCAATGTATGGCAAAATCAATACAGTATTGTAAAGTAAAATAAAGTAAAAATAATAAAAAGAGAAAATGGATGCAAACAAATTCTAAAATCATTGATGTTTGTGTCTCTTTGTATTTGGGGTCTTCTCTGTGATCTTAGTGTAATGTTTTAACACAAATAAGTGTGATGTAAATGAGAAAAAGGCAAAAATGAGAATCAGCTAATAAGAGATTAGAAGAAAAATTTGAATATAAATTGATGTCATTTAGTAAGAAGAATGCTCAAAAGGGCTTCCCTGGTGACTTAGTTGGTAAAGAATCTGCCTGCTGCGTATGAGACCAAGATTTGATCCCTGGAATGGGGAGATCGCCTGGAGGAAGAAACGGCAACCCACTCTAGATTTCTTGCGTGGGAAGTCCTATGGACAGAGGAGCCTAGAAGGCTACAGTCCATGGGGTTTCAAGTAAGACACTACTTAGCCACTAAACCACCATCATGTTCCAAGGACACTTGGACACTGCAAGTTCTATACCTTCAAGGGCACAAACAACAAACTGGAGGGAGAGAGTTATTCCGTGTCTGAAGATTGTAGGACAAGGAGCAATGTCCTGAAACCTAGGGAATGAAAAGCTGGATAAAAGAAAAAAATAGTTCAACATAAAAGGAAATAGGCAAGAGAGACTTCAAGGAAGATCAAAGACATTATTACATATTGCAAATGTTCAAGGGCAGAATATATACTACATTAACCAGGATAATGTAGGGAGTCGTTTATTAAAAGTAAAAGGAAATGTTCTTCTGGGCTTTTTGACTTTATTTTCAATAAGATATTCTCTACTTATTATGTATCTGTCAGATTTGATCAGAGGAGTACAACTTCTGGACAGATATCATAACAGATTTATCATAGGGACGTGACTGTCTCAACTGTTGGAGCTGGGTAAGAAGTCTTGGTAATGCCATTGATTTTGCATCTGCAAAAGGAAAAAGGATGGGTAGTGGGAGAAACAAGGGCAAACTGGAACCTATGAAGGTGAGCAGAAAGCCATAGGTGTTGATTGGAACCAGCTTCAGCTTCTCAACACCTCTGTGTCTCCCATGTCCATGATGACACTCACTTGAAAAAAAAGCTGGCCATCTTCATGGCCCAGCTGTTGAAACACCAGGAGGAGGATCCAGAAGAAATACAAAGTCTATGGGCCTGGCTGCTTCCCATGACAAGCAGGGGAGCCAGCTGGTAAGCCATAGCCTCGTGCCCTGCTCCAGACTTCACAGCCTGCAAAGTGAGGTGCTGCTGCTGCATTTCCACCTTCTGTGTCTCATGAGCATTGTCTCCGTGGTCTACGCTCACCTGAAATCATGCAGGGAATGAAATTCTGGCAATTTCATCATAGTTTAACGGATAAAATGCTAATCTACCACAATATAATTTCAAACTTCCTTTATCGAACTGTCAATGAGATACCATAAAGATGATCTAGTGCAGCAGAGCTGAAACTCTAGGTACGTCGGAATTACTTGGAAGTCTTGTTAAAACATACATTTCAGGGCTTCACCTCCAGTTTCCAGTATTAATAGAAGGTACAGTAAATGGGTCTCTCCAAAGAAACAGACCAATGTAATATGTGCGTATGTGTATTTACTAATTCCTTAAAATAGATTTGTCTGTGTATGTTCTCTCTCTATATATAGTTGTAATTGTTGTTGTTCAGTTGCCCAGTCATGTCCAGCTCTTTGTGACCCCATGGACTGCAACATGCCAGGCAATCTATATGGATATAGGGGCTTCTGTGGTGGCTCAGTGGTAAAGAATCAGCCTGAAATGCAGGAGACTGGGTTTGATTCCTGGGTTGTAAAGATTCCCTGGAGAAGGAAATGGCAGCCTGCTCCAGTGTTCTTGCCTGGGAAATCCCACAGATAGCGGGGCCTGATAGGCTACAGTCCAGAAGGTTGCAAAAGAGTTGGAAATGGCTTAGAAACCTAACAACAACAACATATATAGATATATGGTATATTTTTAGACAAACACACAGACTTATTTTAAGAATAATTTATGTGATTTTATGGAGTCTGAGAATAATCTGGAGGCAATATTTCTTCTTCCTCAGGGGATCTCAGTCTTTTTTCTCAAGGTGTTCAACCGATTGGATAAGGCTCAATTACATTATAAAGTTTTTTTTTTTAAATCAAAGTTTACTGATTTGAATGTTAATCACATCCTGAGAATTACCTTCACAGCAGCATCTAGACTAGCCTTTGATCAAATATCTTGGACACTTCATGATAGATAGGGAAACGAGGGAAACTGTGACAGACTTTATTTTCTTGGGCTCCAAAATCACTGCAGATGGTGACTGCAGCCATGAAATTAAAAGACGCTTGCTCCTTGGAAGAAAAGCTATGACCAACCTAGACAGTATATTAAAAAGCAGAGACATT
Organism: Ovis canadensis; assembly: GCF_042477335.2. Classification (NCBI taxonomy): domain Eukaryota; kingdom Metazoa; phylum Chordata; class Mammalia; order Artiodactyla; family Bovidae; genus Ovis; species Ovis canadensis. The sequence goes on along the minus strand of NC_091246.1, from coordinate 81,613,375 downwards.
ACTTTGCTGACAAAGGTCTACCTAGTCAAAGCTATGGTTTTTCCAGTAGTCATCCTTTTCCTCCTGCCCTCAATCTTTCCCAGTTAAGTAGACACAGAAAAGTAACCATCTCTAGCAGGTTCCCTTCTCCAAGCATGCAATGCAAATCATTTTCTTTAACTTGACTCAGCTTACTTAAATTTTGTACCCTACCCTAGACTGATAACAGTTATCAGGAAATTGCTATGCACTGACTGGCTTAAACCATTCAGGGTTATGTTAAGATAAATGAAAACAATAACTGATCTGCTGCTATACATGTCATGTGAACTGCACTGTATTAATATAGAAAGGAGAATATAACTTTCTAGAAACTCAATATTGTGTCTTTCCTAATTGGGCAGCTCTTCTCTAGTGTTTAGGTATTTGAAAAGCCAAAGTAATAATTGTAGGACTGTCAGAATATTCAGTATACTTTAAAACTGTGTTGGGAGGATTTTATTTTTTATGCCACATTTGTTACCATAAAGAATTCATGTGATCATTGGGTTCCACAAAAATGGGGATCAGATAGCATGACTGTATTTCACAATAATTTTTAATTATGGAAAATACTTAGAGACCTGAGTAAAGGAACTGCCCTGTTTTGGGGGCCACAGAAAGGCCTTCTATGCAGACTTTTTAAGTGTTGTAGGAAGTGGATTGCAGGAAGAAGCAGTTGTTTTTACAAGCTAAATCTTTCAGTTATTTAAATCATTCCTCCCAAAAGCATACTTTAAATTACAGAATTAAGGAGCAGTTATTCAGTTGTCCAAAACAAACTACACTGAGTCAATGAGCAATTATTACTCTTTATATTGCAATATAAAAAAAAACAGTTCCTGTTAATTCATTTAAATGATGGCTTTACCTACTGTGCCTCCCTACACCACCCCAGAGAAGTATTGCAGAGTCTTCTGTTTCGGGTTCACAATTCCTCAAGGGGGTGGATATACCTGAGTTCCCTTATGAGTCATGGGGGCCACAGAGAGTCAGCATCCAGGCAGTGGGATGGATCTGAAGCATGTTTCATTCTCTACATGGCAAGTACTGATGAGCTGCACCTCCCTCCTGGGAGAGATGTGAAATGCAGCTGTATTGTTAAGTGTGAACACTGTCACACCAATCTCACAAAAATCACAGTTGTCTGTAATACATATCCAGTGTATCAGTATCAGTGGGATATTTGTTCAGTGTGGCTTTTCAAGCCTCTTCCTTGTCTCTGGGGGGATGTGCTCCAGGTAGTGCTGATGGTAATCTGGTAAAGGCTGCTCAGAGTGATCTTCCTTCTGGCCCTGGGAAGTTCCAAGTGAGAGGACTATCTTTTTACATGGCCAATCATGGGATACTGATAATCCAAAGTAAACAACTTAGATAATTTTAAAAATTACCTATAATAACCTATTTAGTTGGCAATAGGCTCTTTCATCAAGGTTCTATTATAATTTCTTTCCCTGCTAGTAGATCATTTCAGTCACTCTTCAACTAGAAAATGTAACCACTGTGAAACTTTGAGGGGGAGGAATGAGTGTTTTATAAAGTAGAAGTCTGGGAGTCAGCCTTTCTAGTTGTCTGATAATAACAGAAGCTACCGTCTATTGGATGTCTCAGAAGTCACAGACAGTGTGCTACACACTTAACATGTTTCATCTAATTGTTAATTTTACTTAATTGTTATAGACACACTGGAAGAGAAGAAACAAAATAATGGGGTTATCCTAATACCTTATATTATATTTAGAAGTGCAAAAACAAAGTACTTGGTGTCATAACTGACTTGCCTCTCCTTATAAACTTATATATTACTATAATATGAGAATGGTTCAAGAGAAAACTAAATTTATTCCCATTTGGGAAATTTATCTCAGTCTAACCCCTACATCTAAATCTCTTACAGACATATGTGCAAACTTCTGGGTCTTCTCTCTCTTTTCTAGCTCTTCTGGTGGCCAGTGGGAAGGGGTAGGCTAGGGACATCATGTGACCAGGAGGCTGTTGGAGAAAAGAGGACTTAGGACCCGCTTCCCAGGTGGCACTAGTGGTAAAGAATCTGCCTGCCAATGCAGGAGACATAAGAGATGCGGGTTAGATCCCTGGCTTGGGAAGATCCCCTGGAGGAGGGCATGGCAACCCATTCCAGTATTCTTGCCTGGATAATCCCATGGACAGAAGAGCCTGTCAGGGCTACAGTCCATAGGGTCCCAAAGAGTTAGACATAACTGAAGCGACTTAGCACACACACATGTGGTTCTTGCACATTCATTTGGATCCTGTTGTCCTGCTGACATCCGGTACTTCAATCTAAAGCTTGTTTACTCTGAGCTGTCTTTTCTCAGCAGAGTCATGGCCATCCTTGTGTTGGGAACTTGCTTTTGTCTTGCTAGTGCTGCCTGCACCTGAGACTGAAATTGTCTGGTCTGAGATCCTTGGCTAAAGATTTTCCTCCTCTCTTTACCTCTCTTCTGACCTCCAGCCTGCTCCTTCCCCCCGCTGACACCTCAGCAACTCTGCATGGATATTTTCACTAGACCACAGTATCAGTGACCTTAAGCCCTTGTATTCTTCTCTAGGGCACTTGGAAACCACTGGAAAACTTGGACACTATACAGGAACCAGAATGTTCTGGCAAGCCACACTTATGCTACCACTGTTGGTTTCACTTTCCTGCAGCTGCCCTATTTTAGGGCATGTGTTTGGGTGTCCTGTGAAGTGGTCTCCTTCCAGAAATTTGGATATGTTGACCCCAAGCTCCATTTCTACTCCTGACTTTCCCTTCAACCTATTTAACTTATCTCCCTGCTCTGAGAATTCTTTTCCTAAAAGATGAGAACGCATACATCTGTTGCCTTCCTCCCCTTCCCATCTCCTTCTGACTTCTGGTAGAACTGGATTGAGTCTGCCTCCCTTTGATTCTTTGGGGCTGTATGGCCGATTTTGAATAATGGCTGCCAATGATTTACCTCCCTGTGGTCTATGACCCTTTGCAACTGACTTGCTGCTCCTGCCAACATGAGTCAGTTCACAGATTCTAATGTTGCCTTTGAAGCAATGAAGACAAAAGGCTAGAGAGAGTAAGCATTTACTCAGAACCCTGTAGCTACTCAATAGTAGAGTGGAGCTTCAGTAGGAAGGGGAAGGGGGACAGATAAATTTCTTTGAAAAATCAATGATTTTATAAGGTCCAATTATTCCAGTGTTTCTCTTTTTGACTTACAGCATTTTTCTATCCACATATATTCAGTTGATGAAATGATTAATTCTCAAACTCAAGTATCTTGATTAGAGCATTAATCACCATGCAGCAAATTAGCTAAGCCTTAAGATTAAAAAAAAAAGTGTGTTAGTTTGTGTTGTCTATTTTTCAACCTATTGCTGCTTCTGCATGAAGAAAACAACACCTTAGGTGTGAAATATTAGCACAAAATATCACAGCATCTTGGTAAAATGTTATTTTCTACCCAAACACTTCTACCAAAGTGTTTCAGTTGACAGTTCTACTATTTAAAAAGCTCTCATCTTCCTCACTGGTTAATGTTCATAGTAATTTAGTTTTAGTCTTAAAAAAAAAATTATGCTATCTCTTAAGAACTCTGCTGGGTAACGTGAACCTAAACATTGTTAATCCCTGGAATTGTCATTCAGAAACAGCAAATCTTTGTAATAGAAATACCTTCATGTTACAGATATTATTTAGTTGTGGAAATTTTGCCTTTGAAATGACCATTTAGATCCTTGGCTGATTGAAGAAAATTGATATACCAGTAGCACATAAAAATGCTATAAAGTAAAAGTAGAACATTTTACATAATTAAATTTAATGTATACATTGATAAACCATATTCACATCTTAAAAATCAAATAAATCTGATATTTTGAATTTATCTGCTAATGTAGACTTCATATTTATTAGAAAAAATAATTTCTTTTTGTTTAAAATAGAGGAACAATAGATGTCATCCAAAGAGATAAATTCAGATTAATGAGATTATTTTATAGAATTAAATTGAAGATCTTTTTTATCTTATTCTGTTTGTATGCTCATATGTTTCTACTGGAGAAAAACATGTAACAGTAAAATTTAAAGACAGTACTTTCTTTCCTTAAGTATATTTGTTATTATAAGTTATAAATGTTTTATAAGTCTTTTTTCAGAAGAGTAAAATAAAGTTTAGAAAAAATATGCAGAACCCTGGGTATGAAAAGATGAGTTTTGCTCCAATTAAGAATATGTTGTGAAGTAATTTTTTGACTTTTAGTTAAAAAAGATTTACAAATTGCCCTGAGATTTTCTTTATAATAAGATTGATCCTTTGAACTAGCTAAATGCTTTATGTTTGAAGGAACTCACTGTCTTTTTAAAGCCCTGAATATAGACTCCAAGTACCCAAGTGGGAGGATAATGTAATTTCTTTTATTTCATAGATTTGGAACCTATTATGTGAAATAGGTCTATGGGTTTATGGAGACAACGTACTTCACAGATTTAGTGTTTCAATCTGTTCCTTATGGTTGAGCTCTCCTCAGTCTCTGAAGTGGCATCTTACCATAACCTCTCAAAATATTTGTGCAGGATGACACAGAGTTGGATTAGGAAGTTAAAAGAGTGGGAGCAGACAGCAAGGTAGAATTTTTTTTTAAAGAGGGGAGGATGCATGTTAATTCAGGAAGCTGAATTAACTATAGAGCTGGTCCCCGGGAAGGGGAAGCAACAGTTTGAATCACTGCTGAAAGCTTGTGTCAGACCCTCTTTGTTTTTCTGTGCAATTTTGAGTTGGTCCATGGGATAGACATTAGTTATTCTCAAGCAGGTGTGATGTCAGCTGATTGACAGCATTACATAGCATGGATAGACCTAGAGGGACAGCCCTCAGGAAGATGTACCTGCTATCAGCTGTCAGACACCCAAGGTCTGAGCACAGATACTGGTGTAGAAAGAAACTGCACTCCTGGGAAGAAATAGAGGAAGAAAACCCCAACTGGTACACTTAAACTATCAATTCCTAAGTCCTACACTGGTGAGGATAAAAATATAATTCCCATCTTGATCAGGATGCATTTAGGTATTACCTCTGGTAGCTCAACTGGTAAAGAACCCTCCTGCAATGCAGGAGAACTTGGTTCAATCCCTGGGTTGGGAAGATCTCCTGGAGAAGGGAACCACTACACACTCCAGTAACTGGCCTGGAGAATTACATGGTATGTATAGTCCGTGGGGTCGCAGAGAGTCGGACACGACTGAATGACTTTCACGTCTCTTCTTAGCTTACAGGGGTTGAACTAACAGTGTTTATTGTTGAAATGGGGCTGTGAGAGAAGAGGTAGCCTCATCTGTGGCTCGTAGGAATGGGGCTATTGGAAAATTGAGAGATTTAAGAAGGAAAAGTTTGCTTCCCTTAAGTTCATCCTCCAAAATTGCAGCCTACTCAGAAGTAGAGACACATTGGCACTCAAATTACAGCTTTTTTTTTTCAAATGGTATTGCTACCCTAAAGATAGAAACTCACTATGAGTCTGAAGAGATACTCATTCTAAAATGTATCCCTCAAATTTTTAAATAAAGTCCATATGTGCAACCCTGATGAATTATTTGCTAGATAATTCTGGGAAATTTTTGTAACTGAGTTTTACCTTTGTTAGATACACTTTATATCTATATAAATTTGAGCTTTAATTAACTTTATGAACTAAATTATATTGACACTCTGACTAGCTTTATAATTTCATGAGGCTTTAGCTTTGCTTGATTGTCCTCAGATACATGTGGCTCCTAAATCCTTTTGCTAGTTTCTTTTTTAATCTTTATTTTATTAATTTTAATATAAATTTATTTATTTTAATTGGAGGTTAATTACTTTACAATATTGTATGGGATTTGCCATACATCAACATGAATCTGCCACAGGTATACACGTGTTCCCCATCCACCCCCCTCCCTCCTCTCTCCCTGTACCATCCCTCTGGGTCGTCTCAGTGCACCAGCCCCAAGCATCCTGTATCCTGCATTGAACCTGGACTGGCGATTCGTTTCATATATGATATTATACATGTTTCAGTGCCATTCTCCCAAATCATCCCACTCTTGCCTTCTCCCACAGAGTCAAAAAAACTGTTCTGTACATCTGTGTCTCTTTTGCTGTCTTGGATACAGGGTTATCGTTACCATCTTTCTAAATTCCATGTATATGCATTAGTGTACTGTATTGGTGTCTTTCTTTCTGGCTTACTCCACTCTATATAATCGGCTCCAGTTTCACCCACCTCATTAGTTTCACTTACAACTGCACTGAACTTCTCTCCACTTTTGTCTGTTGTTGTTCATGTCTGACTTCTTGCGACTCCATGGACTGCAGGACGCAGGCTTTTCTGTCCTCCACTATCTCCAGAGTTTGCTCAAGTTCATGTCCACTGAGTCGGTGATGCTATTTAACCATCACATCCTCTGCTGCCCTCTTCTCCTTTTGCCTTCCATCTTTCCCAGCATCAGGGTATTTTCCAATGTGTTGGCTTTTCGAATCAGGTGGCCTAAGTATTGGAGCTTTGGCTTCAGCATCTCTCTACTTACCTGAAATATTTTTGAATTTTCTTGAATAATACAAGATTTTGAATTTGCAACTGGAAAACTCAGATCATCATTTTTCCTTAAAATCATATTTTCAATACTGAATATTTTAAAAGCAAAGCATTGTATACCATTTAAAGAAAGATCCATCTTCTATTATAAAGTTGGGATTGTATTGAGTATACCACTTCAAATACTTAGTATTTCCTCCAGATACTATACAAAGATAGTTGATTCTTATTATTCCTCGATTTTGTATTTGCATATTTACTATAAGTTAAAATTTATTTATGACCCCACGGTCAATACTGGTAGTGCTTCCGTGGTCATTCCATGAACAAGCTCAGAGCAGTGAAAATGAGTCACTCAGTGCACACCTTCCCAGCTCAGGTTGAAAAAGATGATGCACTGCCTTCTTGTTTCAGTGCTAATATTGTAAGCAACTTCTTTTGGCCGTCTCTTTCGTGTACGTTTTGCATTTCTGTACTTTGTCTTGGTAATTATGTTGCTTAAAATGGCCACTAATTGCAGTGCTGAAACGCTATCTAGTGTTCCTAAGTGCAAGAAGGCTGAAACCTGCCTAAAGGAGAAAATATGTGTGTTAAATGAGCTTTGTTCAGGGATAACATAGTGCCGTAAGTCCAATGGTAGTGAAACAGCAATATATAGTAAACAAGGTGTCTAGTTGGTGCTGGTAGTAAAGAATCTGCCTGCCAATGCAGGACACATAAGAGATGCGGGTTAGATCCCTGGGTTGGGAAGATCCCCTGGAGGAGGGCATGGCAACCCACTCCGGTATTCTTGCCTGGAAAATCCCATGGACAGAGGATCCTGATGAACTATAGTCCATAGAGTCCAAAAGAGTCAGATACAACTGAAGCAACTTAACAGGCATAATCCAAAATACACATAAAGATATGTATTGTCTTATCAAAATGTGACCAGAGGGAAGTCAACACAACATTTTAAAACAATTTTCCTCCAATTAAAAGATAAACTAAAAAAAATTAAAACAATGTGATCAGAAGTTGCCAAAAACCTAATCCTACATTTCCCCTAGAAACAACAGATCAGCTGTTGCCAATTCAGTATTCAGAGCACCTTGATGAACTTCCTTTGGCAATTTTCCTCTAATAAGAGCATGTGTATCAAACCCCAGCTATTCCCAGATTGTTTCTCCTCATCCAAACAAATACCACACAGTCTTACATGTCTTACCATACTCAAGCTGTTAACCTTGGAATCTAATTCCATCATTCCCCAGATGCCCTGACACTGTGTTGGGGCTCCATTTTAGAGAATCACCCATCACCTTTGTTTGCCTTTAGCTGACACCAGATGTATCTTTCCTTAGTGCACTATGGAGAAAAGATAATTAAAACCTTTAGGCTTAATGACTTACCTCCTAAAAACCTGACAATTTGTAATTTCTATTTCTAATTAGGGTTAAGGAAGTTGGCCCGATTGCTCGGATATCTCTGTTTTTGAGGTGGAAACTGAATGGGTTTTGAAGAAGTGTATCAGTTGCCTTTGGCTGGCTCCCTAGGGACAAAATCAGAGTTGAACTTTTGGAGAGACCCCAGGGTTTGTCACCATCTGCAGGGACTGTTTGCATTTTTCTTAAATAAATCACACTCTTAAATCAACAGGGAAATGGCTTCAGTGTTCTTCCGTTCCTATTAACTGCAGCTAGAACTCCCAGAAATACAAAAATCACTTGAAGCTCAGATTAGAAAGGGACTGGAAATGGGTGATTTCAAGTTTAATGGGGCACTGGCTTTTATGGAGTCCTGTCTGCTAGGCTAAATTTTGTATAGAGATTATTTTATTTAATCCTCACAGCAATCTGATGAGGTAGATACTATCATTAATTTAATTTCTTCAGCTCAGGAAACTGGGTCTTACAGAGGTTCAGGAGTTTGTGTAAGGTCACGGAGCTAAGCAGTCAGGATTGAAATGCACACAGCCCAGCTCTGCAGCTGGCATTTTTCACTACAACACTCTCATTCTCTACTGCTTCACTTATACAGACTGTTCCCAAATGTATTGAGCCCCAAATTTCTCACACAGTTATAAAAATATAAGGCCAGATTAGCATTAACCCAAATGATAACATCATGACAGGTGGGCAATTCTAAAGCACATTTTAAAAGAAATAAATGCTTCCAAGGGAGGTCAGAGCCTTGCTCACTAATCCTTCATTTTCCCTTATCAACCAGCACCAAGTGATTAACTTGAAGTCAAAAGTCCTTCCTTGAAGCTTGTCCTCAATCTCTGGGCTGGCTCAGTTTCAAAGCTACCCAGGGCTGCTTGTTGTTACCAGATGGCTATCTTTTCTCTGACTCAGCTGCAGTGAGTTTGTTCACCCTATTTAGGCTATTTAAAGGCGGTGAAAAGGATGGCTGTATTTTTCTTTTCAAGTCCTGAGAGACCCTGCATACGTTCTCCAGCATCCTCAGGGGAAAAAAAAAAAAAAAGTTCCTGTCAAGGACATCTTGCTACAGAGGACATTAAACATCTGTGAGTTTTTTCCACCAATCTGAAAATCTGTCCACTTCACACTCATTCATCTCCACTGTCCCAACAGATATTTCAAAATGGAGAAAGGAGCAGTCAAAACATACAGATTATATTTTCCCATCTCTATCTGCCTATAACTATGCTTTCAATTTACAAATGGCTTCAGAATTCCCAGACTTATTGTCTTAAAGGATTCACAGTTCTTATGGGGGCCAGTAAATCTTGACAAAATGAACTAGAGAACTAATTTTAGTAGGGTACTGAGAAAAATACGGGTTTTGTTATTCATTGAATCAGTTCTTAGAACTGAAAAGCACAGCCATGAATTTTGTGATTTTTTTCACTGATTCTGCAGGAAAATACCTTTCCAAAGCTAGAGAGAATGATAATGAGAGAACCAGTAAAGAACTATCGTCATAATAATAGTAGCCATATAATAACCTCTTCCTCTGTGCCAGGACAGTGTTTTGACTTTGTGTACATCATCTTAGGTATAGCCTTCTAGCTGCGCCTGATGAAGACTCTGGGGGGTCTCGAGGTCCCACAGTTTTTGAAAACTCTGTTTAAGAACAAGAACAGAAAATGATGTATAGAAGCAAAATTTAGATTGGGAAAAGTTATCAAAATAAATTAGAAATTCTTAACTCACAAATATAGACATTACAAAATCCACAAAAATAGTGTTTTAAAATATTAATTACTGGACACTTGTAATTTTTTTGCCCTTTTTTCTTTGATGGAACACTGATGTCCTCTTATGAAATGATGCCGTACTGTCTTTTATCTGTAGGAAAAAAGTGGAAATATGCCTACTATAAGATTTTAAATAAGTTGACCACTTTGATGTAATAGTAGGTTTTATAAATAGACTGAGAGCTTCCTGAATTTGGGGGATGACTGTGCTATTGATTCTGGGCAGCTAGAATAGTGAGTGATATATAAAATGCATTGAAGTTTGTTGAATAAAGAAGTAATTCAGCTATGGAGAAGGGCTAGGGTAAAAGGTGATATAATTTAACTGGGAAATTTACTACTTCAGATGTTAAGAAACATTTCATGTGTCTCCCTCTTGTCCATGGAATGCACAGGAATTCCTAATGAAGCCTGCTTCATGCTCAGCCCAAGCTCTCCTGAACCAATCACTATTTGTTGACCTGGATGTGCTATGTGACCCTCTATTACTGTTTTAGATGAAAATACATAATGAGTACGTTTCTAGGATCTAACAAGGAGGCATGACAAAACAAATGCTGCAGTGTATTCTATTCCCAGGACATCCGCTCTAGTCTAATCACCCCAATCATCTTCCTTGGCATCAGCTCAATGGTCTTTGCCAATTACCATTAACATATGTTTTCTCTGAACCCCTACAGAATCCATCCCAGCAACGTGCAAAATAAAGGAAAATAAAAAGAAAATACATTTTGTAAGATAAAAGGTTTTTCTTTTTTCCTTTTAAGTAAAATGAGCTGGGAAGAGGCAAAGAACTTTTATGATTCAGTAATGGCCAAGATATGATACTCTCTAGCTCACAAATCAAAGAGCCTCAAGCTGCAAAAGCTTCAATTTTGAACAGAACAGCTCAGGGCCAGGCAAAATGTCATCCCTTTTATAGGTTCAACAAAATTCTTCTGTTTTTCATCTTGCAACACAGGCATTAGATCAGCTCTTCAAGTCCCTGGGATGTCAGGAATACTGACTTGTGTGTACTTTCTAAAACACAGGGTCAAGTGCAAATAAATGCTACAGAAGAAGAGGAAATAACAGTAGAGAGACCCAAAATGTCTGAGTAAAATCTTGACTGGAGGAATGTCATGTAGAGTTCTTTGGTGTCACATAAATACCCCCTATGTCTTATCCACATGTGCACTTTCACTAATGAGAGTGGCCAGCTTAGAAGACAGTGGATTCTGTAGGCAACGTCATGTTACAGACTGTTCTTAGTCACATTGAAAATTTGGGACTGAAGGATAAAACTGGCTCTGAAGGTTTATTATGGAGAACAAAATGTTTAAAAGAAAGAGCAAGCCCTGAACTTCACCTGAACTTCTTATCCGCTTATGTTTTCTGACTTCCATGATGATACTTCAAAGCTGACATCCATGTCTGCATTTAAAGAATTTCCTCTTATTATTCAACTAGTTTTAAGTTATAATATTCTTCTGTTTCAATTTTTCCACTATAAAGTTTTATTTTTACATTAAAAAAAACCACTAGAACTAAGGAAAATTAGGAACTACTTTGGAAAGGAACAGTGCAGTGTTTAACGTTTTTGCTGCTGTTCACTCGTTCAGTCGTGTCTGACCCTTTGTGACCCCATGGACTGCAGCATGCCGTGTTTCCCTGTCCTTCACTATCTCCTGGAGTTTGCTCAAACTTATGTCCCTTGAATCAGCGATGCCATCTAACCATCTCATCCTCTGTTGTCCCCCCATCCTCCTGCCTTCAGTCTTTCCCAGCATCAGGGTCTTTTCCAGTGAGTTGGCTCTCTGCATCAGGTGGCCAAAGTACTGGAGCTTCAGCTTCAGCATCAGTGCTTCCAATGAATATTCAGAATCTATTTCCTTTAGGGTTAAGTGGTTTGATCTCCTTGCTGTCCAAGGGATTCTCAAGAATCTTCTCTGGCACCACAATTCGAAAGCATCAATTCTTTGGCATTCAGCCTTCTTTATGGTCCAACTCTGACATTTGTACATGACTACTGGAAAAACCATAGCTTTGACATGGACCCTTGTTGACAAAGTAATGTCTCTGCTTTTTAATATGCTGTCTAGGTTTGTTATAGCTTTTCTTCCAAGGAGCATCTTTTAACTTTATGGCTGCAGTCACTGTCCACAGTAGTTGTGGAGCCCAGGAAAATAGTCTGTTACTGTTTCCATTCCCCGCCCCCATCTATTTATCTTTCCTTCCAAGGAGTAGGCATCTTTTAATTTCATGGCTGCAGTCCCTGTCTGAAGTGATTTTGGAGCCCAAGAAAATAAAATCTGTCACTGCTTCCAGGTTTCCCCCATCTATTTTCTATGAAGTGAAGAGATTGGATGCCATGATCTTAGTTTTTTTGAATGTTGAGTTTTAAGCCAGCTTTTATACTCTCCTCTTTCACCTTCATCAAGAGGGTCTTTAGTTTCCCTTCACTTTCTGCCATTAGGGTAGTGTCATCTACATATTATGAGGTTATTGGTATTTCTCCTGTCAATCTTGAATCCAGCTTGAGCTTCATTTAACCTTTAGGCCCAATACGAAGGAAGTAGATATACCTTATTCACAGTCAATTGCTTATTTATTCATTTCACAAATGTTTGTTGAATATCTATTTCCCACTATGTACACAATCTGTACAAGTAAGTAATAAAGTTAAAAAAAATCAAAATCCCCATTTCATACATAGAATAAAATGGTTCAAGTTTAAAAATTTAAAATTAAATTTTTGTGCCTATGTGGATATTGATAGATTAAAGCTACTGGAGAGTAAAAGCTAAGATATTATATTTGCAATTATTTGATAAATATTAATCAAACACCCAGTATGCATCCTCACATTGTGATAGGTACCATAATGGATACAATATTCAAGAGACATATACTTTGTTTTTGTATGTTCAGTCACTGAGTCATGTCCAACTCTTTGCGGCCCCATGAACTGTAGCCCACCAGGCTCCTCTGTCCAAGGGATTTTCCAGGCAAGAATACTGGAGTGTGCTGACATTTCCTTCTCCAAGAAACCTTCCCAACAGGGATCAAACCTGCATTGGCAGGCAGATTCTTTACCACTGACCCACCTGGGACACCCATTTTGTCCTTACAGATAATAAAATCAAGAAAGTACAATAGTAAAATCAAGAAAGTACAATAGTCATAGATAAATAACCATGACCATAGATTCAATTTTTTGTTATTGCATTGTGAATTGCATATAAAAGAGGAAGTGAATTTTCTGTCTGAATGATCAGGAAAGTGTTGTGGAAGAGACAACATCTATGTTGGGTACTAAAGTATGGATAAGCTTTGGAGAGATGGCAATGGGGAGGGGACATTCTGTTTATCACAAGCTAAGAATGGGAAAATTTCAAACAGGTACAGGGACAGTGAGAGGACCCAGAGGGCCTGGAATGGGTTAGTGTCAAGGACTAAAAGGAGGTGAGACTGGAAAAGTAGATTGTCATTAGGTTTTCAAGAACTTTGAATGCTAGACTAAAGAGAATCTGTTATTTATTCTTCTGAGCATTGAAAACTTAGAGAAATATTTTAGATCAAGGGAATAATATGAATGAATTCATATTTTAGGAAATCAGTTTGGTTGTTGCAATATTCCCAGCATGAGATGTTCAACATCTGAGTTAAGCCTAGAAGGGGTAGGAACAAGAATTTAGAGAACTTTCTAGAAGAGTTGATCATTTCCCAGGTGTCAAAATATGCTACAAAGTCTTGGTGTGGGTGATCATGAGTGTGATTAACATTTTTTTAGGATCTAGAAGATATCTGCCACTTGTTCTAACCAAGAATAATTGAAATTTTCTTTAATTGTTCTTATTGATACACTTTGGTGATGGGTCAGATCCATACTCCCTTTAGGCTAATAACATTATTATGACATCAAACTTGGCATTATTAGAAGTGTTTCATATTTAATGTTCAAAGAATCTTAGTAAAGCCATTGTATTTCTTTTCTTTTACAAATTAAGAAATTTAAGCTCAGAAAAATAATTTCCCCAAAGTCACAGTACTTGTGTTTAGAAGGGATTTAGACTCAGGTATTTGCCCCTAACTCCCTCCTTTCTCCACCCCTACTTCAAGTTAGTAGCTTCCTACTTGTAAGACACTATTTTTGCTTTGATGGAAATATAGCCCTGGTAGGATTCCAAGAGTGAGGGTTAGGGTTCAGCATCATACTAGGTAGTGCTGTATCATGTGTCTGTCAATTGAATAATATAGACTGTACTACTCATGGAATTGTGATTTAAGTCAGGTGCTACTGAAATATTAAATGATATCTCTCGCCCCCAAATTTGCTGATACCAAGGGCCTTGTACATATCAGCTTATGAAAATGATTTGTTGAGTGAAATCTACTCCTGAATTAGAACAGAAACACTATAGAGTTAGAGCATCAACTTTGCTTCCCTATAGTTTAAAAAGGAGTGCTCAAGGTGGAGGTGTGACCCTCATCCGTGTTGTCTTGGGTTGGGTACCTAGACAGAAGCCAAATGGAGCCTACAAGTAGAGCCTGAGGAGGGGATATGAAAGTATTTTTTGCATAATATTAGTTCAGGTATATAATATAATTCAGTGCATGTGTATATGGCCAAACAACCACTACTGTAAGTCTAGTTAACATCTACCATGACACATAGTTACAAAACTTGTTTTCCTGTGATAAATTTTAAGACCTCCTTCTTAGCAACTTGCAAACATACAATACAATATTATTAACTGTAGTTTCCCTGCTGACCATTACATTCTTAGGACTTATTAATTTTATAACTTAGAGTTTTTACCTTTTGACCCCCTTTAGCCATTTTGCCAGTTTCTCACTTCCCACCTCTGGCAACCACCCGTCTGTTCTCTGTACCTATAAGTTCAGGGTAATTCTTATTGTTTGTTTCGTTTTTGTTTATAGATGCCATATATCAGTGAGATGATAAAATAAATGTATCTCTATCTGACTTCTTTCGCTTTCTATAGTACCCTCAAGGTCCATCCATGTAGTCACAAACAGCAGAATTTCCTTCTTTTATGGCTGAATAATATTCCATTGTGGCCTGTGTGTGCGTATGTGTGTGTGTGTGTGTGTGTGTGTATGACATCTATTTCATCCATTTATTTCTCAATTAACATTTAGATTCATGTCTTGGCTATTGTAAATAATGCAGCAATGACCATAGGGGTGCAGATACCTTTTCAACGTAGTGTTTTCATTTCTTTGGATAAATATTCAGAAGTGGAATTGCAGGATCCTATGGTAGTTTTGTTTAATTCTTTGGAGAAATCTTCATACTATATTCCATAGTGGCTGCACCAGTTTACATTTCCACTGACAGTGCACAAGAGTTCCCTTCTCCATATCCTCACCAACACTAGTTATTTCTCGTCTTTTTGATAATAGCCATTCTAAGACATGGGAGGTGGTATTTCACTGTGGTTTTTTAAAAATTTATTTGCATTTCCCTGATCCCCATTTTCAGATTGAATGCTTTATGCTAAAAAGTTATGTGAGTTTTTGTATATTGTGGATACTAAACCTTTTTTAGATATGTGACTTGCAAATATCTTCTCCCAATGTTGGGAGAAGGTTGCCTTTTCATTTTGTTGATGATTTCCTTACAGTGCAGAACCTTTCTAGTTTGAGCAATGCTACTTATTTATTTTTGCTTTTTTGCCTTTGTTTTTGGTATCAGATCCAAAAACCATCAAGAAGACTGATGTCAAGGAACTCACAGTATATGTTTTATTCTAAGAGCTTTATGATTCAAGTTTTTAATCCATTTTGTCTTGATTTTTGTATATGATGTAAAATAGTGTTCCAGTCTCATTTTTTTCCATATGGTTGTACAGTTTACCAACAACATTTATCAAAGAGACTCTTTTGCCCATTTTGTATTGTTATATATGTATGTATGTGTTAGTCACTCAATCATGTTTGACTCTTTGTGACCCAATGGACTGTGACCCTCCATGCTCTTCTGTCCATGGGGTTTTCCAGGCAAGAACACTGGAGTGGTTTGCCATTTCCTTCTCCAGGAGATCTTCTCGACCAGGGATCGAACCTGGGTCTCTCACATGGCAGGAAGATGCTTTACGTTTGAGCCACCAATTAACCATATAAGCCTGGTTTTATTTCTGGTCTATTTTGCTCCATTGATCTTTGTGTGTGTTTTATACCAATACTGTTTTGATTAATATAGTTTTGAAATATATTTGAAAATCAGGAAGTGTGATGCTTCCAGTTTTGTTGTTGTTTTCTTTTTTTTCCCTCAAGATCACTTTGTCATTTAGGGTGTTTTGTAATTCTTCACAAATTTTAGAATTGTTTGTTCTACTTATATGAAAAATGCTGTTGGAGTTTTGACAAGAATTACATAGATTGCTTTGAGCACTATGGACATTTTAGCTATATTTCTTCCAATTAATGAACATTCAATATATTTCCATTTGTTTATATTTTATTTAATTTCTCTCGTCAGTGTTTTATAGTTTTTAATTACTGGTCTTCACAACCTACATTAAATTTTGTTTAAAGTTTTTGTTAAATTTGTTTAAATGCTGTTCTTTTTTCACACAGTAGTAAACATGATAATTTTCTTAATCTTTTGTTCTGATACTTTGTTATTAGTGTATAGAAACACAACTGACTTTTTGTACATTGATTTTCTGTGCTGCAAATTTACTAGTTTTGTTTATTAGTTCTAACAGTTTGGTAGAGTCTCCAGGGTTTCTCTCTATATAATATCATACCATCTATAAACAGAGACAGTTTATCTTTAGTCTTTTCTAATTTGGATACTTTTTATTTCTTTTTATTGTTTAACTAGTTACTCTGACAAGAACTTTTAATACTATGTTGAATAAAAGTTGAGGGTAGCCATTCTTGGCTTATTCTTAACCTTAGGGAAGTGAAACTCAGTCATGTCTGACTCTTCATTGCTCCTTGGACTGGAGACCGCCAGGCTCCTCTGTCCATGGACTTCTCCAGGAAAGGATACTGGAATGGGTTGCCATTTCCTTCTCCAGGGGATCTTCCCAACCTATGGATTGAACCCAGGTCTCCTGCATTGCAGCTGGACTTTTTACCATTTGAGCCACCAGGGAAGTCATTCTTAACCTTAAAGGAAAGCTTAAAGCTTTTCACCACTGAGTATGATGTTAGCTGTGGGGCTTGTCATATAAGCACTTAATCATGTTGAAATATATTCCTTTCATACCCAGTGTGTTGAGAGTTTGTTTGTTTTTAATCATGGATGAATATTGAATTTTGTCAAGTGTTTTTTCTGCATATGTTGAGATGATCATATTATTTTTATCCTTCATATTGTTAATGTGGTGTATCACAGTGATTGATTTTTGGATGTTGAACCATCCTTGCATCCCTGGAATCATCTCACTTGATCATGATGTATGACCTTTGAATGTGTTGTTGAGTTTTATTTGTTTTTATTTTCCTGTGGATATTTGCATGTACATGCATCAGGAATACTGTCCTGTAATTTTCTTTTTTGTGTGTCCTTGTCTGGTTTTGTTATCAGAGTAATACTGGCCACACAAAATGTGTTTGGAAGTGTTCCCTTCTCTTCTGTTTGTTAGAGGAGTTTGAGAAAGATTTGTATTAATTCTTCTTTAAATATTTGGTAGAACTCATCCGTGCATACATCTGGTCCTGAACTTTTGTTTTCTGGGAAGTGTAAGTGATTTATTCAGTGAGGGCTCTCAGGGGAAGCCTACAGTGGAATAGAGGGAGAATGCAAAAAAGAGAGAAGTTGAGGCTAATGAGACTTCTTGGATATAAATTAATTTTTCACCTGGAGGCAAAGTTGCTCCTACATTACTATTATTAACTACTAGCATGGGGATGGGATGGGTACAGTATAATTCCCAGCCCCTTGGAGTGGGAAGGCAGCTGTAGCCTTCTAAGAAAAACTTGCTGAAGAAAATCGAAGGTGTGGGCACATCCTTAAATCAATAAATAAATCAATCAATAAAAGATATCATAGAGGATGTAGGCAGGGTGCCACATCATCTGCCTGATGTAAAACCTTGAAATAAAAATACTTTAGGAGTTACTTCACCCATGTGGAAGATAAATTCCTATCCCATGTGATGATTCTCAGCTGCAGGAATAGCAAACAGTTTCCTCCTTTGCTGCTGAATCCAGTTTATTGTCAGACTTGTCCTAGAGTCTTTGTCAAGAAATCTGTTGAGACCAATCTACCTAAAAACACAGTATGTCCAGTATCAAACATTGATCCCAACATGATCCTCCAAATTAATACGTGCCATGGTTTTCCTCATTTTAGTAAATGGCAGTGCCAGCCTTTAACTTGCTCAGGTAAAACATCAAAATCATCACTGGATACTTAACTTTGTCCCAAATACCACATTCTATCAGCAAATTCTATTTTCTCTGCTTCCAAATAAGTCCAGATTCCAGTCCTTTTTACTACCTTTTCTGTTGCTACCTTAATCAAAGACTTCATCTCTCATCTGGATTATTCAATAACTTCCTAACCAGTCTCCCTGTGTCTGTCCCTGCCTGCTACAGCCTATTCTCAGTTGCAGTAAACTTTAAGTGGTACAGTCAGATCATGTGACTCTTTAGAAACTTCTCATTGCTCTTCTGGGTCACTCAAAGTTAATCCCAAAGTCCTACCAAGTTCCACAAGGCCTTAGAAGATGGAATCCTTACCCCTCCAGCCTCTAGATATTCCCTTCCTCCCTTCACTTAATCCACTCCAGCTACATTTCCCCTCTCCTAATTCTTGTGACACATGACACATGAACCTACCTCAGGCTTTTTGCATTTCTGTTCCCTCTTTCTAGAATACTCTTTATTTTTAGCTACTTGCTACCTGCTTTCTTCACATCTTTGCCCAAATACTGTTTCTCTAGACAGATAATGCAATTGCCCTTACAAGCATTGCTTATTATTGTAAAATGTTTTATGGTTTTGTATTACACTTATCACCATTTGATATATTACATATTAATTTACTTTCTGTCTTGCTATGAAAAATAAGATATATAAAACCTTGGATTTTATTTAACTCACTGCTGAATACATAAAATCTAGAATAGTTTTTTTTAATACAGTGAGAGCTTAATAAATATTTTCTGACTGAAGTAATGAATGGTGCAATTAATACAAATTTTGTGGGAAAATTATGGTAAATGAATAGTGATTCCTGCCATGGCATCTTAAGGAGGATTAAAGGCCAAGTGTTCATTTTATTTGTTTTTAACATCCCTGTGTGATTATTTGTTTGGGATAAGAGTACCTGATTAAACTTAGACACAAAATTGCATATAGGAATTTGTATCTACATCAGTGGATATTTATGACAAAATAAACGACAAGTGAAAGATTCATAAATGTTTACAATTAGAGACACAATGAGATATGGCCAAGTAAAATGGAAAAAGCAGAAATAGAGAATAAAATATTCTAATCCAGATCACTGACTTTGACTCAGCAAAGGGAGAAAATATTGATAGCCATTGAGCAGTCATGTAGATCTGATTAAATGTCATAATTTAATTCTTTTAGGAGTTAAGCCTTAGAGATTCAAAGCAAGGTCTTTGGAAATAGAGAGATTTTTGCATCTGCCATTTGCAGACTGTGTGACCATGGACAAGATCACTTATTCTCTTTGAGCTTGAATTTTTTCAGTATGAATGGCGGGATATTTGCAAGGTCAAAATATTGTAAACAAATATCTCACA
Source organism: Ovis canadensis (assembly GCF_042477335.2). Classification (NCBI taxonomy): domain Eukaryota; kingdom Metazoa; phylum Chordata; class Mammalia; order Artiodactyla; family Bovidae; genus Ovis; species Ovis canadensis. The sequence goes on along the minus strand of NC_091246.1, from coordinate 81,593,848 downwards.
TAAAACACTCAGCATAATGCCTAGAATATAGTAAGGCTTAGTAATTATAAGCACATTGTTTTGCCAGATATATTCATGAAGACATTTCTTACCATCAATGAGAGAAAATCAAGAATAAGCAGAAAGATGGAAGGTATAAGAAGAGACTGGTTGAACAATTTTGCCAGTAGAGCAACCTGGCAAACTCTTTTTGTTACACCTAGAAATAATGGAAAATTCCTTGGGGCTTACTTGTACTTTAATTTTTAGACTGATCAGATACATCTATAGCCAGATACAGATTAATTTTCTACACTCGAAAGATCATATATAATTCTGCTTCTCTGTCAGGATCAAGACAGCTTCTTTATCATTTTTATTGACTTCCAGGTGATGTCTAACTTTTAAAAATTATTTCTCAGTCTTTCCATGCCAATTCAAGCCTCAAAAGGAAAATAAAATGCATATTGTAATTGAATAAAGATATATAAAATGAGGCTCATCATTGAATACTTAAATATAGTTTTTCCATAGCATTATGAAAATGGAAATTTTCACAAGTTAATCTCGATGAAAATGTTTGGAAGCTAAATACTCCTGGTGAAGTGCTTCGACCATTTGAATGGAAATAAGTTTATTCCATGCAGTAATCTTAGTATATACTTAATAAAAGTGATAACAATCACTCAGATCAGATTGAATATATTCATATACCATGTATTGTGTCAGATTCTAGAAGCACAAAGATATACAACAGGCTGCTTTCCCCCACTACAGAGCTGATATACTGGTGAGAGAAATAGGCTAAAATATCATTTCATAAAATATGTCAATCAGCATGCTAGCGAATTAGGGGTTATTTAGGGGTGTAGGGGGCAGGAGCAGATCATCTTTCAACTGGAATCTGAAAGAGGAGTTAACTGGAAGAAGCAAGGTAGCAGAGACATAACAGACAGGGGATCAGGATGTACAAAAGCACTGAGACGTTGAACAGCAAAGGGTGTGAGAGATTATATGAATTCAGCATCCTTTAAGTAAATGACTCTAGAGTGAGTTTGGTAGGTGTGGTGGATTAAAAATGGCCACAGCCTTTGATTCTCTTCCTTTTAAGAGGTGGAGTCTGTGTTCCTTTCCCTTCAATTCATTCTCCGTCTCTCTAAATACCTGGATAGACTCTGGTGGAAGTGACACTGTACCAGTTCCTAGATCAGATTGTAAAAAACTGGCAGCTGCACTTTCTGAATCTTGTAATCAAGGTGGAGGAAGTTAGCCATCATGTAAGAAGCCTGATTACCTCCCTAAAAAAAAAAAAAAAATCATAGAAGCCTCTGTGATTACATAGAGGGGCTGAGAGGCTGAGCTGAGCCCAGCCTTCCAGCCACCTCATCAAAGCCCCAGAAACAAGAGTAAACCCATCCTGGACCCTCCAGACCACACTAGTCACTGGGTGAATACCACCAAGTGACCCCAATCACTCCAGAATCATTTGACTGACTCCTAACAGAATTCCTGACTTTATAGGATCATGTGATATAATGGATGTTGCTTCCAGCCTATAAGTGTTGGGGTGATTTGTTAAATAGCAATTGAGAACCTGACCAGTAGAATGTGAAGCTAAAGAGCTATACAAGTGCAAAATGATAGAGGGCCTGGGATGCTAGTTTAAGGATTGTGGATGTTTCTTCTTAATATTTGCAAGTAGTAAAATTAGCCTCTCTCACCTCATGCACATGCAAAGGTCCCCCAATTTATCATTTGCCAAATAAGGCCATTGAAAAATCACTGCCATTTTCTGTCAATGTAATTTCAGAAAAGAAAGGGAAATTTAGCTCCAAGAAATTTGGAAGGACAGAATCGCAAAGTAATAACAAAAGCCAAGTTTATAAGCACTTATTGTAAACACTTGTTATTAAGGCACTGCCTTAAGTGTTTTGCATATGTTAATTCACTTAATTATTATAACAATCCAGTGAGTAAAGTCATAATATCTGCTCAGTTTTACCCATGAGGAAACTAAGTCCTAAAGAAGTGACAGAACTTGACAAGGCAGCGTCACTAATGAGGGGCAAGAACAGGGGGTCTGGATCTGATCTCTGGGGGAGTGAAAACCGCACTTCTCTTGCCTCTTGTAGGTAACAGCTTTCTCCTCAGGAAAACTTTCTCTGACCCTTCAGTCTAGGTTGGGTCGCCATATGAAGTTACACCGTGATCTCTCTTGAATGGTATGTGTGAATAGAGGATGTGATGAGCAGGGTCTGTCTACTTCAGCTAACTGTGAACCAGCTGAGAGAGGTAGAGGACCTATCCCTTTTGTTCTTCGTGCTTTCCTTCATGCTTATCCTAGTGATCATCACATAGATACTCACTAAATCCTTGCAGAATGAAGGGTTGAATCCACTAATGATGGAATGATTTCTTAAACTGAATAAACTAAGTTATATGGAAACTGCATTGCCCCTATTATTAGCAAGTTGTCATGGATATGTACAAATGTGAGAACCAGTTCTTATCTCAAAACAGTTAAAAAAAAAAAAAAGCACAAGTTGAGGAAGAATTCAGGTAAATTCTTTCCAAAGGGGATCCATGGATCAAAAGAGCAATCAAGGAAGGAAAGATGTCAAAGATAACTAGACAGCAAGAAGAGCTATCAGAGAAAGATCAATAAAGGCTAAGACATTTGGGTTAAGAACCATGGAAGGAAAGGAGACATGACATTGTGCCAACATCTTAAAAGCCTAGTGATAAGCAAGTGGCAAGGATGAAATCTCTTTGGTGTAAAAGCAGGAGTGGAACAGAGAAATAAGAACTCAGAGATCTAAAGTCATAAAGTATCAAGTGCTCTGGGGAATCAAAGCAAGCTGGGTGAGGAACTGACATTTAAGCTGAGACACGAAGGAGAAGTCTGAGATACCTGGATGAAAGGTGGAGAGGTGATTGTCCTAACACAGGGACCAGCATTTCCAAGTTTCCAATGTTAGAGAAAGAATGGCTCATTCAAGGCAGGAGATGGTGGCTATAGAGTTGAGAGTCAGTGTTAAAAGTCAAGGCTGAAGAGTTAGAAGTCAGCCTGCTGCTGATTGTTCAGTCAAGATGAACAATAATCTTCATCCTAAGATGTTGGCATATCACCTAAGGACTGTGTCAAGTGACTGATAGATTTTAAATGGTGGAATAACATGGTCTGGTTTTCTCCTTTGCTCTGTGGCTGCACATCTGTGAGCAGGTATGATTTGGTTGAGTAAATGTTATTAAGGACTTTGCTTGGCAAAGGAGATGCAAAGAATCAGAAGAACCACATCTTTACATTTATTGATCTCACAATTTGACCAGGGGATCAGGACTTATTAAACAAACAAACAAACAAACACAGCTTGTGAGACATTTGTGCTGAGTGTGTGATGAGGGATCTGGGAACACAATGCAGGAAGAGAGGATTAAGACTGGAAAAGAGAAGAGGACTTGATAAAGGAAGACAGAAAAACAGATGGAAATACTGGAGAGGCTGGGAAAAATCTTATAGCTGGAGCGAGACTGAATTTGAAAGTATAGGATGAAAAGTATGTACAATCTTAATCCAGTCTGTGTTTCTTATATGACAGAAAGAGGAAACGGCTACTCTGTGATCTTAGAGAAACTTTATGCCCCATGGGAGCAAAATACTTAAACAGGGAGCTTTAGGATGCAAAGGGGCATCTACTTTCTTTTATGGCTTCATTGTTCTTATAACTGTATGAGTTTTTCCTCTGTTCATAAAAGTAGAGATTTTTACTTAACAATTAAGTACTCTGCCCCTGACTGCTTGGCTTTGTGGCTTAAACTCAGGTCTTCACATTTGAAGAATAGACTTTAGGCCAGAAGAAATAGGTCTTGGCTTAGCTTTTCCACTGATTGAATAAGTAAGTGATCATGGATAAACTCTTCAACCTCTCTGGGCCTCACTTTATTACTTTGTAGGTTGAGAAAGGTGGAATAGATGAACTTGAGTGTTCCTTTCCTCTCTGGCAACAACATCTCTGTATTTTTTCCTATTCAATCTGAGACAAAGAAGTTAAACTTTATTGCACATGACTATTTATTAATGGCAATCATTATAATAGCCTTCTTTCACTGAGCCCTAACTATTAATATATAGTGAGCTTTGTATTCATTTCTTTCTTCAATTTTTATTCTCTCATTCCTTTATTTAATCCTCACAGCTTTAGTTACTTTATAGTCAAGGAAAGTGAAGTTAAGTCCTTATCCAGGGTCACACACCTGGTACGTGACATAGGTAAGATTTTAATTTGATTCTCTTTACTCTATAGCCATTCATATTAGCCATTCTGAAATTATTGGCTTAAACACTTTTTTTGGTGAATATTGCAGTATAACTGAAGTTAAAATAGTTAGATTTTTAGCAGAGCAGCCAGCGGGGTATGAATCTGCTATTACTTTGATTCAGAAGAAAGTCTTACTCAGCTTCACACATAGTGTGAATAATGGCATCAAAATGTTCAACATAAATCTCCCCCAACCTAAGGCCTGGATTAGTATGCTAATGTGTAAGCCGTTGCAATATTTCACAGCTAGGAATAAATGGCTAAACATAAAAATGTGTATTTAAATGTGGATGGATGTGCCTACAGAGGCACCAAAGGCACTACTAATATTATCCGCATTTCTTTATCCATGGAGGATGGAAGCCCTTTAGAGTCTACAATGAGGTGGGATCATCTCATTGCTCAGCCTAAGGCAATTGGGCTCTGAGGCCAAATGAAATAGAATTAGAGAGTGTTGTAAAAAGCCTAGAAGAGTACATCACTAGGTGAATGGCAATATGTTGCAGTTATTAGGCATCTGAAGTTCCACCCTTTAGGAACCTGCACTGGTGAACCCCAAAGTCAGAGTCAGCCTAGAGGAAACATCAGAAAAGTAGTATTAAAATGCTTTCATGTTTAACCTGCAGTTAAAGTGGAGAAAATATCAACCAATCACTTTTGGAAAAAGTTTTACAAGCAACTTTATCACTGTGGACAATGGATGCCTTGGGAGTTTTGGATTCTCAGTGGAGATGGGCAAGTACGGGTTTGACAGAAAAGAGATGTCTTAGGTCAAGTTTGACTTGATCCTATTCCTAAAATTTTGGGAGAGGGACAAACAAGAAAATAAAAACAAACAGAAAGATGACCCCAATAGGTAGCAAGAATCCTTTGAAATCTCCTTTTATAATTACTTTTACAATTTAAAGTTGCTTTAATTTTATGTTGTTGGCACATGGAGCCCTTGGTAGAATTGATTAAGCCCATGTCTTCTCAGAAAAATATTTTAAACATAAACAATGACATATACAGGATTTCAAATATTACACATTATATACCTTACAGTTATCAAAACTTTTAAATAAGTTTGTAACAGTAAATAACATGCTTCTTTATTCTCATAATAATTAAGTAGGTATGGTAGTGATGATAGTATTTATTGTAATCTCAAAGTCATAATGAAAGTAAATGATGTTTGACGCCTTTACAACAACTGCAGTGTGATATGAAAATGTATGTGATTTCTATTGATAACAAGTTAAGGCACTGCCAATACTAGCATGATAGTTGCCTCTGATTATGATATAAGAAATGCTAAATTTCACTAAGCAATAAATAAGATATCAATTTTTCCTATTTGTGTTCTTGGATCACTTGAAGTCTAGAGTCCCTGAACCCCGGGTGAAGAACTTCTGCCCTATTTGTGAATTACAAAACAGATAACCACAATACCTTCGGATAAATAATGTTAGAGCCTGCTGCAAGGTGTTGTAGCATCTACAGATGATAGGTAGGTTTAGGTTTTATTTATTACAGCAAAGAGTAGGTTGTGAAAATGCCTGTTTGGGGTTTTGTTCTCAAGGAGATTTGCTGTATCTAGCATTGATATTTTTTGCACATGAGATTTTTGGATGAATTCTGAAATTCACCTAGCCAGTGCGATTTATTGATCTAGAGCAGCTGATTATATGAAATAGGCAGTGAACATGAACATTCTACTATTAAATCAGAAACTCTTCTGCCAAGGAGTGTGCCCAGTATGATGCTCCCTGTGTTTCATGACCCTCTCTCCTCCCATGCTTTTAATTTACACAGTGATTATCTGCACTACCCTCTCTCCACCACATTCATAAATACACAATGGTAGTTTCTATGCCTCCTCTAAGACTTGCCCCTGTCTCTTGCTCCTACCACTCCTTGTTTCTAGGATGGGTTCAATACACTTTTAATGTTAGTTTCCATAATGTCTCATGACTGTTCCAGTCATTGTGCTGATAATTTTGCTTTGTATTTATTAGGTTATTTGTATATTTCCAGTTTTGAACTGCTTACAAGTAAGGCCAGTGTTAAGATCATCTTTTTACCTCAAATCTCAATATAATGCTTAGGAAAATGAAGTTTCTCAATAAATGTTTATGAAGTAAATGAGCAAAATCATGCTAAGGTCCCAATGCGGAAGGATGTATAAAATATCACATTCCCTCAAGAAGCTTAGATGCTTGCTATAATTTGAAGGGGGTGTGTGTGTGAGTGTTTGTGTGTGTGTGTATGTGTATGTGTGTGTGTGTACATGCACAAGCAACAGTAAGAAGAATAAGAGCAGCTGGTATAAGGTCCCCAGATGCCAAATGCTAAATACAATAAAATCTCTATGCACAACAGCTCAGAGAAGGAAAATATTGAGTTGTGGTTATATTGCAAAGCACCTTGTCGGAGATGAAAACTGGGCTGAAATGGGGAATGTGGAAAGAGTTAAACGGTGTGCATGGGATGGAAATGGCCCCCTTATGTACTCATTGGCTTTTTCTTCTCCAGTTTGACACTTGTAATTGTTTTGATTGTTTCTTATATGGTTGATAGTTCAGTTCAGTTCAGTCGCTCAGTCATGTCTGACTCTTTGTGACCCCATGAATTGCAGCATGTGAGGCCTCCCTGCCCATCACCAACTCCCAGAGTTTACCCAAACTCATGTCCATCGAGTCGGTGATGCCATCCTGCCCCTCTGTTGTCCCCTTTTCCTGCTCCCCATCCCTCCCAGCATCAGGTTCTTTTTCCAGTGAGTCAGCTCTTCGCCATGAAGTGGCCAAAGTATTGGAATTTCAGCTTCAGCATCATTCCCTCCAAAGAAATCTCAGGGCTGATCTCCTTCAGACTGGACTGGTTGAATCTCCTTACAGTCCAAGGGACTCTCAAGAGTCTTCTCCAACACTATAGTTCAAAAGCATCAATTCTTCCGTGCTCAGCTTTCTTCACAGTCCAACTCTCACATCCATATATGACCACTGGAAAAACCATAGCCTTGACTAGATGGACCTTTGTTGGCAAAGTAATGTCTCTGCTTTTGAGTATGCTATCTAGGTTGGTCATAACTTTCCTTCCAAGGAGTAGGCATCTTTTAATTTTATGGCTGCAATCACTATCTGCAGTAATTTTGGAGCCCCCCAAAATGAAGTCTGACACTGTTTCCACAGTTTCCCCATCTATTTCCCATGAAGTGATGGGACCAGATGCCATGATCTTCGTTTTCTGAATGTTGAGATTTAAGACTACTTTTTCACTCTCCTCTTTCACTTTCATCAAGAGACTTTTTAGTTCCTCTTCACTTTCTGCCATAAGGGTGGTGTCATTTGCATATCTGAGGTTATTGATATTTCTCCCAGCAATCTTGACTCAGCTTGTGCTTCTTCCAGCCCAGCGTTTCTCATGATGTACTCTGCATATAAGTTAAATAAGCAGGATGACAATATACAGCCTTGACATACTCCTTTTCCTATTTAGAACCAGTCTGTTGTTCCATGTCCAGTTCTAACTGTTCCTTCCTGACGTGCATATAGGTTTCTGAAGAGGCAGGTCATGTGGTCTGATATTCCCATCTCCTTCAGAATTTTCCACAGTTTATTGTGATCCACACAATCAAAGTCTTTGGTATAGTCAATAAAACAGATAGATGTTTTTCTGGAACTCTCTTGCTTTTTCCATGGTCCAGCTGATCTTGGCAATTTGATCTCTGGTTCCTCTGCCTTTTCTAAAACCAGCTTGAACATCTGGAAATTCACGGTTCACTTATTGCTGAAGCCTGGCTTAGAGAATTTTGAGCATTACTTTACTAGCATGTGAGATGAGTGCAATTTTGTGGTAGTTTGAGCATTCTTTGGCGTTGCCTTTCTTTGGGATTGGAATGAAAACTGACCTTTTCCAGTCCTGTGGCCACTGCTGAGTTTTCCAAATTTGCTTGCATATTGGGTGCAGCACTTTCATAGCATCATCTTTCAGGATTTGAAGTAGCTCTACTGGAATTCCATCACCTCCATTAGCTTTGTTCGTAGTGATGCTTCCTAAGTCCCACTTGACTTCACATTCCAGGATCTCTGGCTCTAGGTGAGTGATCACACCATCGTGATTATCTTGGTGGTGAAGATCTTTTTTGTACAGTTTTTCTGTGTATTCTTGCCACCTCTTCTTAATATCTTCTGCTTCTGTTAGATCCATACCATTTCTTTCCTTTATCGAGCCCATCTTTAAATGAAATGTTCCCTTGGTATCTCTAATTTTCTCGAAAAGATGTCTAGTCTTTCCCATTCTGTTGTTTTCCTCTATTTCTTTGTATTGATCGCTGAGGAAGGCTTTCTTATCTCTCTTTGCTATTCTTTGGAACTCTGCATTCAGATGCTTATATCTTTCCTTTTCTCCTTTGCTTTTTGCTTCTTTTCACAGCTATTTGCAAGGCCTCCCCAGACAGCCATTTTGCTTTTTTGCATTTCTTTTTCTTGGGGATGGTCTTGATTCCTGTCTCCTGTACAATGTCGCAAACCTCCATCCATAGTTCATCAGGAACCCTGTCTATCAGATCTAGTCCCTTAAATCTATTTCTCACTTCCACTGTATAATCATAAAGGATTTGATTTAGGTCATACCTGAATGGTCTAGTGGTTTTCCCTACTTTCTTCAATTTGAGTCTGAATTTGGCAATAAGGAGTTCATGATCTGGGCCACAGTCAGCTCCCAGTCTTGTTTTTGCTGACTGTATAGGGCTTCTCCATCTTTGGCTGCAAAGAATATAATCAGTCTGATTTCAGTGTTGACCATCTGGTGATGTCCATGTGTAGAGTCTTCTCTTGTGTTGTTGGAAGAGGGTGTTTGCTATGATCAGTGCATTCTCTTGGTAAAACTCTATTAGTCTTTGCCCTGCTTCATTCTGTATTCCATAGCCAAATTTGCCTAAATAATCATAGTCAATGAATTAAAACAGAAAGCCTTAGGATATATGACTAGGCATTTCCCTTCAGTTTGCCTGGTTCATTAGTTATTATCCAACTCTTCTATCTTTAGCAATAATCAAGTAGATAGCACAAGATAGTTCTTAAAAGATTGATTTAATTGAATAATTAATTGCCAAAGTGCTCTAATACTATGCATATTCTTTAGACATCTTAGTGTGTATCTTAATGATTGAATCCAAATACTTTTACATGTCCTAATTTAGAATAATTTCATAAATTTTGTGGAATCATAAGATATCAGACTTGAAATGAAACTGACATATCATCTGCTCCATTGTTCTAGCAGAGTTTAAATATTAATTTTGAACCTTAGAATAAGTGATATCATCATTTCTTCCTGTACTTCTTTAGAAGTAAGAATTGAGCTTTTTATAAGGAAACTCATTTCAGTAAATCAGAATGGTGAATATTGGAATATGAGGTTTTATCCTTACTATCACATGTTACGTAAATCTGAAGTGTATACAGGGTAAAAAGTAAAAAGAAAAAATAAGTCTTATTATCTAATTATCTATGTGGGTATTATCTTATTATCTATGTGGGTGCTTAAAAAGAAGTAACAAAGTGTTCTTAAAAGAAAGAGTATACTTCTCACATAGTGTCTTTTTGTAAGCATGCTGCTGGCAAGTTTGTGTGGTTACTGATATAAAAATTTGTATCTTTTATTATCAAATAGTTACAAAAAATATTACCTAAAGATTTTATATCTTGTAACTTTTAAATATGTTTGTTGATTTTGTTTAGTCTCTCAGTTGGCTTGAACACTTTGAGACCCCCGTGGACTGTAGCTTTCCAGGCTGCTCTGTCCATGGGACTTTCCAGCTAAGGTTGCTGGAGTGGTTTGCCATTTCCTCCTTCAGGGGATCTGCCTGACACAGGGATGGAACCTGAGTCTCCATGTCTCCTGCAATGCAGGTGGATTCTTTACCACTAAGCCACTGGTGAAGCTCTTTAAATCTGTTTAGACCTCCTTAATTACTAACAGAGATTCTAGATTTACTTTAATTTTAGGTGAAACTTTTTATCATTTTCAAGCCAGGCTTATCAGTTAGCACAATAAATTTTCTCTACCATCACAAATAAAAATTTTGGCAAGTAAAAAAATTGTTTATTTGCATCAGTTTATAACATTTTTTCTCAAGGTCAATTAGGAGTATTTTATCATCTGAAATATGCCACTAGAAGTCCCATTGTTAGAAAATCAAAAGACAAATGTGACAGTAATTTTTTCATTGCTTTATTTGCCAGATTTGAATAGGGTCACTAGAATAATGGAAATTTTGTTTAGCATAGTAAACTGCATTATAAAGGGTTGACATAGATCTCTTATAAAGTGGCTCAAACAAAAGATTTATTTAAATCCCATCCAGTAATTTATAATGCAAATAAGTAAAGGTATATTCCATTTAAACAGTAAATACTACTTAAAATAGTGGAACACACTGCTCCTCCATTGTTCAATTTTGTAGATAAAGTTATGGCACAAGCATGGAAAGGTATCACTTAAATGGACTGCAACAAACCTAAGACTGCATTAGATCACAGTTGAAATTCAATATGTTCAATTTGTTGTAGCCTGCAGCCCAACAGCTTGATCCTTTGTCACTATGTGCACTAAAAGAGATCATATATCTCTCATGCACTTGTGTCAGGAAAAGTACCTCAGCCTACTTATCATACTTGCAAAACACTTAAGAAAACAAGGTAAATTCCCCCAAAGTAATTCAGCTTTTGGTAAGGGTTTTATTATTGCAATCAATTACAATGTTGTCAAGCCTGACAAATTGAAGTTCCTAAATAACTGGCTCATAACTGGGTCCCTGAAAACAAGAAGGATAATGCACTCCTGGCCCTTGCTGATTTTCATATACAGCTTTGAGAATCATTGCATAGTGGCTGAAAAGGAGAACTGCAAAATAAGAATACAATATATAAGGTAGACTCGTTTTATATCATCAAGGATAGTGGAAATATTTTAGGATAAAACATCACACTGATAATATGATAGAACCAATCTAATAAGAAGCTTTCAGTGACTTATTTTAATAAAGGCTAATTCAAATATCATTTCTTGCTCTTTTCCTGTTACCCATGCTGTGAGTGCTATTGTGTTGACTAGAAAGAATCAGTGGTAATTAAAACTATTGCAGAAGATCACAGTAGCGTGGAAGCCTACATGTATCATGGAAACACCAAGGCATCTTTTCCAATAAATTCTGAGCATCTAATGTTTCAGATCTATATTAAACTCAGATCTAATCCTATTATTAACACTTTGAAGAGTGAGTAACAAATTTATTTTCTCTTTTGTCTGGAATGATATGCCATCTTCCACAGTTTGCTTATCATAGCGTGTCTTAGAATGAGATATTTTACACACACACACACACACACACACAATTTTCTCCATGAAAAGCACCAGAACAGAGCTAATGTCTTATTCATCCATGTATTCTTACACCAGGATAACACAGTTTTAGGACATAGTAAGTCCTCAATGAAGTAGATTAAATGAGTAAATAAATAAATGAAAATATTATGTATGCAATGTAATGCATGCTAAGCAGCATCAATGCTCCCAATTTTCCACCGTCCCCTGTTCTCATTTCCAGAGGTGTGCTGATTAATGTTTAACTGACTCGGAAACAAGTAAACAAACAAACCCTCCAATTTTTAGCATTTGATGATTTGCATGGTCCAGTTCTTCTGCCATGATCATTTCAGGCCCTCAATATGGTATCACAGCATGCAATGCTGAGAAGAAATCAGCTCTCAGAAGCCAGCATGCCACTATCCCTCTTTCCTGTAATCTGTCTTTATATTTCCTCCCACTGGACAAAGAGATAGCTTCCCCACCACACTAAGTTGAGTATGGTCATGTGGCTTACTTTAGAAAATGAAGTGATACTGGACAAGAAAGTCCTTGAAATGTGCCCATACATTTATGCTGCTGTTTTATGCTTCTTTCATCATCACCAGAAAAATAGGGTGTGGGTCTAAAGTGGAAAGGGGCACATGTAGCAAACTGGTACAGAATTCATCACTTAGAACCCAGCCCCACCAAACTGAGCCTAAGTCAGCCAAACCTCAGCCAATCAATCAACACCTGTGAGAATGAGCGATCAGCGTGTACTGTGTGAACCCACTGAAATTTTGTGCTGTTTTCTCCACACCATTAACTGACCCATACACTGGGCAATTAGAGTGATGTGACAATAAATTTTTACAGTAAGAGTTAAAGACCCAGAACTCTATTTTCCCTATTCCATTCCCATATGTGTGCTTTCTGTAAAATGAATTGATTGTATGGATTACTGGTCTACTTCATGTTTCTCTTTGCAAAAGTAAACACCTTAATCTCTTCCTACTTAGGGATACTATGAGCTATTCTATAATTACAACATATTGTTGTTGTTATTGCCACTGTCAGGAATTTGGGAATAGTAAGTCAATTACATTTTTAAAGCTTTTCATTCATTGATTTTTACAATTCAATGCTTACTATTAATGCTTACTATTTCTGTGAACTGTACTTGGTATAAACAGTTTGTTTCTCCTTGAGGGATATTTTTCCCCAGCCTCTTAACTTAATATATATTGGTATTTTTACTTTAATAAGCTACTGAAACTTCCCTCAATGGTTACTGGTTTTTCTTACTTGACATATTTGAGAACACTTTTTCAGTTGTCAGTCTCCGTGGACTTATTTTGTTATTAGTAGTTGATATTTTTACTCTTCCTTCTCAGGATTCTTTATTCTTGGCTTCTGTGTAACTTCTTAGATGTTCATCTTTGTCCTCCCTTACTGGTTCTAATTTCCCTCCTTATAAGAAGCACCAAAGTTCAATCCTTAGCTCTCCCTGCACTTATCTTTCAGTAGTCTTACTGAGGCTTCATCCACTATTAATGCTGAAATTGTATTTTCAAGTCCATATCTCTGTCTGTAACCTCTCCAGAGCTATCATTCCCAGAGAATGCTGGTATTTCCACTTAGCTCCCTAGATAAGGCTGTACTTCATATATATAATTTCTTGAGGTGCAAGAGCCAGTGAGGATTAAAGCAGGAAGCATGGATAGAGACTAACACTATTACAAATAGTGGTGCAGAAAAAGAATGGAGAGATCCTGATAAAAAACCACCAATCTTAATTGAATTATCAACCCCTCATACACAGTCTTCCTGGCTTATTATTGGATGTTTTGCTGGGTAAGACAAATGTACCTTTTACTTATTTAAGGCCTTAATGAAGTTTTCTTTGTTGAGCTCACTCCTGGCATACACATGTATTAAGTTGCATCTTCTGAAATCTAGTCTCAGTGTGGATTCAGAAGAGAGGTGTCTTTTTGTCAAACCTTTATTTTTTAAGTCCCATATAGGGAAACGTCAATTACATTGTGTTCTAAATGTCAGCCTCATTTGAGCCCAAAACTACTTAAATTTTTTTCATCTTTAATTTCCTGCTACGTTTTTGGTGGAATTAGAACACTTTTTTTTTTTTTTCCTAGAAGAGTTCAACCTGAGAAAAGATCACAGCAATAAATACTGTTTTAAGAAACAGATGCAAATATATTCTGAATATGTTTCCTACTTCAGATTTGTAGACTAATTTTCTCCCTATTAAAGTACTAAATCTTTAAAAGTTTCTCCAACTCCTCCCATCTCCAACACTACCTTTATCATAGTTTATCTTTCATCTGCTAAACAAAAATTTTAGGTTGTCTTTTGCTAATGAAGAGCAAGTTGGCTGAAATCATATTATTCCTTTGAGACTCTAAAACAAAAATAAAGGCAAACTCTGCCCTATTTAGGTAACAGTCAAATCAGAGTTGAAATAATTTTCATGAGATGAAGAAATCGCCTGCATGGCGCTTTGTCACAGGAGAGTGTGGCTTTGAGTTAGAGACAATATTCAACTAATGCAAATTACAGGTGACTAGAGCTTAAGAGAAATATAGAGCAATTTGTTTTAGTTGTAGATGGTGTCTTCATCTATTGCATGTTAATGTTCTGTTATGAATGTGGCTGATAAGGTTATCAGAAGTGCAAGACTGAAGTGCTGATTTTCTCTTAGGGCTATTTACTGTTTGGGTAGGCATTATGTTTAGGACTCTGAAGGGTGATAAAATATAGCCATCCTTAAAACCCTCTTTCTACATAATAAGCACACGCTGAAAGGTTATCATCAGATTTGAATGTGCAGGACGATAGATGTTTCAGAGGCTTCTGCCTCCTCCTCAAGGTTATGAACCAATGATATACATCTAACAGGGATGTATGGACGTTTGCAGAGGCATTCCTTTCTAAAACATTTGAATTGTCAACAAATACAAAGATAAAGCATAAAATTCTTCTTTTAAATTTTTTTTAATAATTCTGTTCAGCACTTCAGTGATAAGAAGAAGGGCTTGAGTAAAACAGAGAAACAACACCACGTTATTTGCAAAGTCCTGATTGTATCAGGAGGATGCAGCTTCCATAGCTTGAGTAATCAGAGTAAAGTGATTCATCTAAAATCGTTTGAAATGCCTCTCATAACAATTCATCCTGTCCTTTCAAAAAGCTTGCAGTTTTTTCATTTTATTACTCTCTGTTCTAAATGAGGACACAGATAATTGCATTTCAAGCCCATGCCTTCATTTTTCCCACATTTTCCACAGAATGATGGTAGCAGAGGTTCGGCAGATGGGAAACTCATTGGATTGTGGCTGGTCTTGGAGACAATTCTCAAGTTAAGTTTTTCTGGGAGGAAAAAAGAGAAGGAGTAGCTGTTTATAGGAAGGTTTTAAGAGGAATGATATGTTCCCATACCATAAGAGGTGATGCCAGCACCTGGCTGATTGAACTAATAGATTAAAGAAAGACAATTATAGCACTCCACAGGGAAGATAATGAAGGCAAGAAAAGAGGTTACTAATATTCTCATGAATGTAGGCTCACCTAATAGGTAATGTCTGAATAGGGGAATTAGAAACAGCAGATGTTAAATTTAAGAAAATTATATTGATGGGATTCAGGGCAAATAAGTCAATTGTTTTATTTACAATTAAAAAGAATATAAAAGATGGTAGAGAAATTTTAAAATATATATCCTAAATGTAATCCAAGCTAAACACAAATTCTTTGTAGTTACACTAACTAAAACTATAGATTTCTCTCTTTTTAATTATTGATTTCTCTCATTTCTCCTGGGGAGAAACTTGAAGTGGAACTAAAGACACTAAAGCTGGGAAAAAAATAAAGGAAAGTGAAGTGTTTCAACAATTGGGTAGATTGTTTTGCAACTCGCCTTGGGTCAAGATGAAGGAACTAAGATAAAAGTACACCTTGTTCTTGAAACTGCCTTCAGTACATGCTAGGGTTAGGAGGCAGGGTGATATGTAAGACAGATGCTGTGCATGGATCAATATTCTGAGAACAGAGTGGTTTATGTTACAAATTTGAGGTACCTGATCTCATGCTATGGTTCCACCACTTCCTAACTTTAACCACAGTCCTTTGGACTATGTTCTTAACCTCTTGAAGCCTCAGTTTCCACATCTGTCAAAATGAGAACATGAAACATTGTTACTTATTAAAGTTAAAGAATTTAGTGAAATGCTGAATTTAATACACTTAGCATGTTTTTTTAGCAAAAGCTTATAAAATGTTGCGAGAGCAATGTGTTTGCTGCAAGAAGTCACAATAGACAAGGCAAAGCCTTTATTTAACTACAAATCTTCCTTGACTTAGGGTGCCCTATGAATCCTGAGAAACCCATAGTGAGTAGAAAATATCCTAAGTAAAACTGCACTTATATATTTAATCTACTGAACATGATTCTGAGCCCAGCCTACCTTAAATCTGCTCAGAACATTTACATTAACCTACAGTTGTGCAAAATTATCTAACTCAAAACCTGTTTTATAATATAGTGTTAACTATTTCAGGTAATTTACTGAATACCATACTGAAAGTGAAAAACAGAATGATTTTATGAGAACAGGGTGGTGATAAGTGTATGGATTATTAACCCTACTGGTAGTGTGGCTGTTGGGGAGCTGTGACTCGCTGTCCTGCCCAGCATCATGAGAGACTATCATATTGCACATTGCTAGCCTGGAAAAGGTCAAAGTTCGAAGTATGGTTTCTGCTGAATGTGTACAGCTTTTGTTGCTCAGTTGCTAAGTTGTGTTCAACTCTTTCCAACCCCATGGACTATAGCTTGCTAGGTTCCTCTGTTCTACCTACACTGTCTCCCAAAGTTTGCTCAAATTTATGTCCGTTGCTTCCCTGGTGACTCAGTTATTTGGTGCTCTGCCTTCTTTATGGTCCATCTCTCATATCTATACATGACTACCATAAAACCTATAGCTTTGATTATAGAGAACTTTGTTGGCAAAATGATGTCTCTGCTTTTCAATTTGCTGCCTAGGTTTGTCTTAGCTTTTCTTACAAGGAGCAAGCATTCTTTGTTTCCATTGCTGCAGTCATGATCCACAGTGATTTTGGAGCCCAAGAAAATAAAATCTGTCATTGCTTCCACTTTTTCCCCTTGTATTTATCATGAAATAATGGGACCAGATGCCATGATCTTAGTTTTTTGAACACTGAGATTCAAGTCAGCATTTTTACTCTTCTCTTTCACCCTCATCAAGAGGTTCTTTAGTTTCTCTTCACTTTCTGCCGTTAGAGTGGTATATCTTTCTACTAGCAATCTTTTTTTTTTTTTAATGTAAGAACAGTAGTTTTCTTTTCTTTTTTTTTTAAATTTAAAAATCTTTAATTCTTACATGCATTCCCAAACATGAACCCCCCTCCCACCTCCCTCCCCATAACGTCTCTCTGGGTCATCCCCATGCACCAGCCCCAAGCATGCTGTATCCTGCGTCAGACATAGACTGGCGATTCGATTCTTATATGATAGTATACATGTTAGAATGCCTTTTTCCCAAATCATCCCACCCTCTCCCTCTTCCTCTGAGTCCAAAAGTCCATTATACACATCTGTGTCTTTTTTGCTGTCTTGCATACAGGGTCATCATTGCCATCTTTCTAAATTCCATATATATGTGTTAGTATACTGTATTGGTGTTTTTCTTTCTGGCTTACTTCACTCTGTATAATAGGCTCCAGTTTCATCCATCTCATCAGAACTGATTCAAATGAATTCTTTTTAACGGCTGAGTAATACTCCATTGTGTATATGTACCACTGCTTTCTTATCCATTCATCTGCTGATGGACATCTAGGTTGTTTCCATGTCCTGGCTATTATAAACAGTGCTTCGATGAACATCGGGGTACATGTGTCTCTTTAAATTCTGGTTTCCTTGGTGTGTATGCCCAGGAGTGGGATTGCTGGGTCATACGGTAGTTCTATTTGCAATTTTTTAAGGACTCTCCACACTGTTCTCCATAGTGGCTGTACTAGTTTGCATTCCCACCAACAGTGTAGGAGGGTTCCCTTTTCTCCACACTCTCTCCAGCATTTATTGCTTGCAGATTTTTGGATCACAGCCATTCTGACTGGTGTGAAGTGGTACCTCATTGTGATCTTGATTTGCATTTCTCTAATAATGAGTGATGTTGAGCATCTTTTCATGTGTTTGTTAGCCATCCGTATGTCTTCTTTGGAGAAATGTCTATTTAGTTCTTTGGCCCATTTTTTGATTGGGTCATTTATTTTTCTGGAATTGAGCTGCATAAGTTGCTTGTATATTTTTGAGATTAGTTGTTTGTCAGTTGCTTCATTTGCTATTATTTTCTCCCATTCCGAAGGCTGTCTTTTCACCTTGCTTATATTTTCCTTTGTTGTGCAGAAGCTTTTAATTTTAATTAGATCCCATTTGTTTATTTTTGATTTTATTTCCAGAATTCTGGGAGGTGGATCATAGAGGATCCTGCTGTGATTTATGTTGGAGAATGAAACTAGATCACTTTCTAACACCGCACACAAAAATAAACTCAAAATGGATTAAAGATCTAAATGTAAGACCAGAAACTATAAAACTCCTAGAGGAGAACATAGGCAAAACACTCTCCTAGCAATCTTGATTGCAGCTTGTGCTTCATTCATCCCAGCATTTCACATGATGTACTCTGCATGTAAGTTAAATAAGCAGGGTGACAATATACAGCCTTGTCATTCTCCTTTCCAGTTTTGCACTAGTCAATTGTTCTATGTCTGGTTCTAATTGATGCTTCTTGACCCACATACAGGTTTCTCAGGAGACAAGTAAGGTGGTCCTGGTATTCCCACTTCTTTAAGATTTTCCACAGTTTGTTGTGATCCACATGGTCAAAGGCTTTAGTGTAGCCAATGAAGTAGAAGTAGATATTTTTCTGGAAGTTCCTTGCTTTCTCTGTGACTCAAGGAATGTTGACAATTTGATCTCTGATTCCTCTGCCTCTTCAAAATCTAGTTTGTACATCTGGAAGTTCTCAGTTCACATACTGGTAAAGCCTATCTTGACGAATTTTGAGCATAACCTTGCTAGCATGTGAAATGAGCACAATTGTAGAGTAGGTTGAACATTCTTTGGCATTGCCTTTCTTTGGGATTGGAATGAAAACTGACCTTCTCCAGTACTGTGACCACTGCTGAGTTTTCCAAATTTGCTGATACATTGAACAAAGCTAGTGGAAGTGACAGAATTCCAGGCAAACTATTTGCAATCCTAAAAAATGATGCTGTATCACCTTTGCACCATCCTAAATTAGGGGGCAGGGGCGACGGCGCACAGAGGAGCTACCCCATGTCCAAGGTTGTGGGTGGCAGTCGAGAGGTGCTACCCAGCGTCCGAAGTCAGGGGAGGCAGCCAAGAGGAGCTACGCCGCGTCCGATGTCAGGGGCGGCAGTCGAGAGGTGCTACCCCGTGTCCGAGGCCAGGGGCGGTGGCCACGAGGAGCTGTCCCATGTCCAAGGAGCAGTGGCTGCGTGGGCGCCAGAGGGCCTAGAGGAGCTATGCCACGTTCAAGGCTGGGAGGGGTGGCTGTGAGGAGATATCCCTCGTCCAAAGTAAGGAGCAGAGGCTGTGCTTTGCTGGAGCAGCCGTGAGAGATACCCCATGTCCAAGGTAAGAGAAACCCAAGTAAGATGGTAGGTGTTGCAAGAGAACATCAGAGGGCAGACACACTGAAACCATAATCACAGAAAACTAGTCAATCTAATCACACTAGGACCACAGCCTTGTCTAACTCAATGAAACTAAGCCATGCCCTGTGGGGACACCCAAGATGGGCGGGCATGGTGGAGAGGTCTGACAGAATGTGTGTGGTTCACTGGAGAAGGGAATGGTAAGCCACTTCAATATTCTTGCCTTGAGAACACCATGAACGGTATGAAACGTCAAAATGATAGGATACTGAAAGAGGAACTCGCAAGGTCAGTAGGTGCCCAATATGCTACTGGAGATCAGTGGAGAAATAACTCCAGAAAGAATGAAGGTATGGAGCCAAAGCAAAAACAATACCCAGTTGTGGATGTGACTGGTGATCTGATGCTGTAAAGAGCAATAAAGGAACCTGGAATGTCAGGTCCATGAATCAAGGCAAATTGGAAGTGGCCAAACAGGAGATGGCAAGAGTGAACGTCGACATTCTAGGAATCGGTGAACTAAAATGGACTGGAATGGGTGAATTTAACTCAGATGACAATTATATCTACTACTGCGGGCAGAAATCCCTCAGAAGAAATGGAGTAGCCATCATAGTCAACAAAAGAGTCTGAAATGCAGTACTTGGATGCAATCTCAAAAATGACAGAATGATCTCTGTTCGTTTCCAAGGCAAACCATTCAATATCACAGTAATCCAAGTCTAAGCTCCAACCAGTAATGCTGAAGAAGCTGAAGTAGAATGGTTCTATGAAGACCTACAAGACCTTTTAGAACTAACACCCAAAAAGATGTCTTTTTCATTATAGGGGACTGGAATGCAAAGGTAGGAAGTTAAGAAACATCTGGAGTAACAGGCAAATTTGGCCTTGGAATATGGAATGAAGCAGGGCAAAGGCTAATAGAGTTTTTCTGAGAAAATGCACTGGTCACAGCAAAGGCCCTCTTCCAACAACACAAGAGAAGACTCTACACATGACATCATCAGATGGTCAACACCAAAACAAGACTGATTATATTCTTTGCAGCCATAGATGGAGTAGCTCTATACAGTCAACAAAAACAAGACCAGGAGCTGACAGTGGCTCAGATCATGAACTCTTTATTGCCAAACTCAGACTTAAATTGAAGAAATTAGGGAAAATCACTAGACCATTCAGGTATGACCTAAATCAAATCCCTTATGATTATACAGTGGAAGTGAGAAATAGATTTATGGGCCTAGATGTGATAGATAGAGTGCCTGATGAACTATGGAAAGAGGTTTGTGACATTGTACAAGAGACAGGGATCAAGACCATCCCCATGGAAAACAAATGCAAAAAAGCAAAATGGCTGTCTGAGGAGGCCTTACAAATAGCTGTGAAAAGAAGAGAGGAGGAAAGCAAAGGAGAAAAGGAAAGATATAAGCATCTGAATGGAGAGTTTCAAAGAATAGCAAGAAGAGATAAGAAAGCCTTCCTCAGTGATCAATGCAAAGAAATAGAGGAAAAGAACAGAATGGGAAAGACGAGAGATCTCTTCAAGAAAATTAGAAATACCAAGAGAATATTTCATGCAAAGATGGGTACAATAAAGGACAGAAATGGTATGGACCTAACAGAAGCAGAAGATATTAAGAAGAGGTGGCAAGAATACACACAAGAACTGTACAATAATGATCTTCAAAACCAAGATAATCACGATGGTGTGATCACTCACCTAGAGCCAGACATCCTGGAATGTGAAGTCAAGTGGGCCTTAGAAAACATCACTATGAATAAAGCTATTGGAGGTGATGGAAATCCAGTTGAGCTATTTCAAATCCTAAAAGATTATGCTGTGAAAGTGCTGCACTCAATATCCAGCAAATTTGGAAAACTCAGTTTTCATTCCAATCCCAAAGAAAGGCAATGCCAAAGAGTGCTCAAACTACCACACAATCGCACTCATCTCACATGCTAGTAAAGTAATGCTCAAAATTCTCCAAGCTAGGCTTCAGCAATATGTGAACCGTGAACTTCCAGATGTTCAAGCTGGTTTTAGAAAAGGCAGAGGAACCAGAGATCAAATTGCCAACATCCGGTGGATCATGGAAAAAGCAAGAGAGTTCCAGAAAAACATCTATTTCTGCTTTATTGACTATGCCAAAGCCTTTGACTGTGTGGATCACAATAAACAACTGTGGAAAATTCTGAAAGACATGGGAATACCAGACCACCTGACCTGCCTCTTCAGAAACCTATATGCACTTCAGGAAGCAATAGTTAGAATTGGACATGGAACAACCGACTGGTTCTAAATAGGAAAAGGAGTACGTCAAGGCTGTATTTTGTCACCCTGCTTATTTAACTTATATGCAGAGTACATCATGAGAAATGTTGGGCTGGAAGAAGCACATGCTGGAATCAAGATTGCCTGGAGAAATATCAATAACCTCAGATATGCAGATGACACCACCCTTATGGCAGAAAGTGAAGAGGAACTAAAAATCCTTTTGATGAAAGTGAAAGAGGAGAGTGAAAAAGTTGGCTTAAAGCTCAACATTCAGAGAACGAAGATCATGGCATATGGTCCCATCACTTCATGGGAAATAGATGGGAAACAGTGGAAACAGTTTCAGACTTTATTTATTTTTTGGCTCCAAAATCACTGCAGATGGTGATTGCAGCCATGAAATTAAAAGACACTTACTCCTTGGAAGAGAAGTTATGGCCAACTTGGATAGCATATTGAAAAGCAGAGACATTACTTTGCCAACAAAGGTCCGTCTAGTCAAGGCTATGGTTTTTCCAGTGTTCATGTATGGATGTGAGAGTTGGACTGTGAAGAAAGCTGAGGGTCAAAGAATTGATGCTTTTGAACTGTGTTGTTGGAGAAGACTCTTGAGATTCCCTTGGACTGCAAGGAGATCCAAGCAGTCCATTCTGAAGGAGATCAGCCCTGGGATTTCTTTGGAGGGAATGATGCTAAAGCTGAAACTCCAGTACTTTGGCCACCTCATGTGAAGTGTTGACTCATTGGAAAAGACTCTGATGGTGGGAGGGGTTGGGAGTAGGAGGAGAAAGGGACGGCAGAGGATAAGATAGCTTGATGGCATCACTGACTAGTTGGACATGAGTCCGAGTGAACTCCGGGAGCTGGTATGGAGAGGGAGGCCTGGCATGCTGCGATTCATGGGGTCGCAAAGAGTCGGACATGACTGAGTGACTGAAATGAACTGAACTGAATTGTAATTTAAAAAAAAAATCATAAGTTAAACCATTGTAAATCAGGGAAAATCTATATGTTATTTAGATAATATTCTTTGTACCTGGGAAATAGATACTTAACCTTCTTCTTGTACTTTAATGCCAGCTTTTCCATTACTGGAATAATGTTACCCGCTAAAATTATTTTTGAAACCAGATGAACACCCATCAAGTAGTCCTACGTCTGCTCTTGGGAATAATATTATATATTATTTCTTTTCCAATGTTGCTATTTCTTATTTTTGAAGACTGATGTTTTCCCATCAGTTTCCAACTTTTATACAAGTTGAACAAATTTCTTAATCATTTCTTTAAATTTGTACTATCCAGTATCATACTCACTAGTGGTAGCTATTGAACATTTGAAATTTGGCTAGTTTCTTTTGAGGTCTCCTGTAGTATAGAAAATATACTAGATTTCAAACTTCCTATAAAAACCGGAAAACCAAAATCAGATTCTCAGTAACTTTTTAAAGTTTGAATACATGTTGAAAAAATATTTAAGATCACTTGGGTTAAATAAAATATCTTATTTAATTTTCATTTTACTTTTTTAAATGTGAAGTGAAAGTTGCTCAATCGTGTCCAACTGTTTGTGACCCCATGGCATTCTCCAGGCCAGAATACTGGAGTGGGAAGCCATTTACTTTTCTAGGGGATCTTCCCAACCCAGGCATCGTAACCAGGTCTCCTGCATTCCAGGAAGATTCTTTACCAGCTGAGCCACAAGGAGAGCCCAAGAATACTGGAGTGGGTAGCCTATCCCTTCTCCAGCAGATCTACCTGACCCAGGAACTGAACAAGGGTCTCCTGCATCGCACGCAGATTCTTCAGCAAGTGAGCTATCAGGGAAACCCTTTTTAAAAGTGGCTCCTAGGAAATTTACAATTATATATCTGTCATTTGTGGCTTGTAGGTATTTCTATGGAACAGCACTGATCTAGATAAAATAGTTATGGAATTGAAGTGATTGAAAGAAGAACTTATCAGAAAAAGAAAAGAAGAAATTCCGTAGACTGAAAATTAGGCTATAGCCTTGAGACAGGGCTTCTTTTGTGGCTCAGCTGGCAAAGAATCTGCCTGCAATGCAGGAGACCTGGGTTCAATCCCTGGGTTGGGAAGATCCCTTCTGATATATATTTACTACAGTGTCCCACAAGGCACATACACAAATGCATACATTCTACAACATATATGTTCATGAGCTAATATGAACCACATCTTAAACTAGGATGGGGAAGAAAGCCTATTTTTGTGGGCACTTACCCTCCTGCCCCAGAGAAGGCAATGGCACCCCACTCCAGTACTCTTGTCTGGAAAATCCCGTGGACAGAGGAGCCTGTGTAGGCTGCAGTCCATGGGTTCTCGAAGAGTCAGATACGACTGAGTGACTTCACTTTCACTTTTCACTTTCATGAATTGGAGAAGGAAATGGCAACCCACTCCAGTGTTCTTGCCTGGAGAATCCCAGGGACGGGGGTGGCTGGTGGGCTGCCGCCTGTGGGGTCTCACAGAGTCGGACACGACGGAAGCGATAGCAGCAGCAGCAACAGCACCCTCCTGCCCACCTTCCCCATGGGGCAGTGAGGCTCTGTCAGTCTGCTGTCACCATTACTTAAAAGCTAGAAACTTAGAAAATGTATCATTGTCCCTGAAAAGTCCTTTGGAAGATCAGTGAGATTTCTTCAATGGAAAGCTTATTTTGCTACGCCTCAAATTGTAGGTAAATTAGAGTAACAGGAAAAAAATGACTCCCTTTTCATTATTTTCTGAAGACAAACTGGATATTTCAAAGGAGAAAATATTTCAAAGCCTAGAGAGATTTAAACTAATCTTATTAGTTCTCTTCTAGACAGGACTCTACTATATGGCTGAAAAGAATTTCATAGAAATTAAAGGGAGGAAGGCTGCCAGATAACACTGTTAAGTGCATTTACTTTAATTTAGTTTAGTCCTGATTTTTATAAGGCTGTAAACTGCATAGGACCAATGTTTGGTAAATTATGTTCCCAGTGCAGTTCCCTAAAGTGCAACAGAATCTTCAGCTCAGCATCTATATTTACTTTTATTGTGGGACTCTAATATTTCTTCTAGCTTAAACTTCCTAAATGAATACATTATCTTTGCCTTTCTTGAAAATATAAATGGGCATAATTTTTAAATTATTTGGAACATATAATCCTAAATATCTGAAGTAAAGCTGTGAGTGCTGTGCTGTGTGCTCTGCCATGTCCGACTCTTTGCCATGCTCTCCTCCAGGGGATCTTCCCCACCCAAGGAGCGAACCCATGTTTCCTGTACCTCTTGCATTGGCAGGAAGACTCTTTACCACTTGCACCACCTGGAAAGCTGTTGGAGTAACATTAAATCAGTGAATATTTATTAATTACTAATATATATATATAAGCATTAATGTGGAACTGTCTTTCAAGGAATTATTCATTTTGAATGGAAAAATGCATCAGTCAAGAAGGCATAAATCAAGTGTTCTCAGCCTTGGCACAATTGCTAATTCTTAATTCTGAAGCTGTTCTAGTCATTGTAGGATGTTCAACATCAGCCCATGGCCTCTGCCAGCTGCATGCCAGGAAAATCCTTGCTCCTAGATGTGACAGCCAGAAATGTCTCCAGACAGTGCCAGATGCCTACTGGGCAGCAAACTTGGCCTTGGCTTGGGTTCTGTTATGGTTAGGGAAAAAAAAATAAAAACATAAACACTGCAAAATTATATTTCTCCCTTCTCCATGTTCAGTGTAACAACTCTTGGCTTATGGTATCACTCAGGCATCAGTGTTGCCTCTACATGTTTCTAGAAAACTGAGGCAAGAAAATTGGACAATTACTTGCTGGCTCTTAGAAGTCTGCAAAGAATTGACTTTTTACTCACATTTCCTTCAGTTCAGTTCAGTTCAGTCACTCAGTCATGTCTGACTCTTTGCGACCCATGAATGGCAGCATGCCAGGCCTCCCTGTCCATCCCCAACTCCTGGAGTTCACTCAGACTCACGTCCATCGAGTCAGTGATGTCATCCAGCCATCTCATCCTCTGTCGTCCCCTTGAAGCAGCAGTTAGAACTGGACATGGAACAACAGACTGGTTCCAAATAGGAAAAGGAGTAAGTCAAGGCTGTATATCGTCACCCTGCTTATTTAACTTATATGCAGACTACATCATGAGAAACGCTGGACTGGAAGAAGCACAAGCTGGAATCAAGATTGCTGGGAGAAATATCAATAACCTCAGATATACAGATGACACCACCCTTATGGCAGAAAGTGAAGAGGAACTAAAAATCCTCTTGATGAAAGTGAAAGTGGAGAGTGAAAAAGTTGGCCTAAAGCTCAACATTCAGAAAATGAAGATCATGGCATCTGATCCCATCACTTCATGGGAAATAGATGGGGAAACAGTGGAAACAGTGTCAGACTTTATTTTTTGGGGCTCCAAGATCACTGCAGATGGTGATTGCAGCCATGAAATTAAAAGACGCTTACTCCTTGGAAGAAAAGTTATGACCAACCTAGATAGTATATTCAAAAGCAGAGACATTACTTTGCCGACTAAGGTCCATCTAGTCAAGGCTATGGTTTTTCCAGTGGTCATGTATGGATGTGAGAGTTGGACTGTGAAGAAGGCTGAGTGCTGAAGAATTGATGCTTTTGAACTGTGTTGTTGGAGAAGACTCTTGAGAGCCTCTTGGACTGCAAGGAGATCCAACCAGTCCATTCTGAAGGAGATCAGCCCTGGGATTTCTTTGGAGGGAATGATGCTAAAGCTGAAACTCCAGTACTTTGGTCACCTCATGTGAAGAGTTGATTCATTGGAAAGGACTCTAATGCTGGGAGGGATTGAGGGCAGGAGGAGAAGGGGACCACGGAGGATGAGATGGCTGGATGGCATCACTGACTTGATCTAAACCTAATGTTAAAAAGGGGCTTCCCTGGCTGCTTAGTGGTAAAGAATCTACCTGCTAGTGCAGGAGATGTGAGTTTGACCCCTGGCATGGGAAAATCTCATGGAGAAGAAATGGCAGCCCACTCCAGTATTTCTCTGGGAAATCTCAAGGACAAAGGAGCCTGACAGGCTACAGTCCATGGGGCTGCAAAGAGTTTTACATGATTTAGCCACTGAACAACAACAGTAGTATCAAAGAGGCAGCTGAGGTCAATCCATTCATGAACCAGGAAGAGGAAAAGTGAAATATTTGTAAATAGACCTGATGATCACTATAAAAAGGTTTAGGGAAGAGGAGGAAGAAGAAGTGAAATCTGAAGAGAGCATGGAAGAAGTGTTTTGTTTGAAAAGGTGACTATTGAGGAAAGGATAATTCTAGGAAGAAGAAAAATTATGAACAGTGATTAATGAAGAGTGATGGTTTTATAGACAATGTCTTATTGTCTTTCCTATTTTTTAAAAGTGCTATGCATACAAGAGTTAGCACTCCAAAGTTGTGGTTCCAAATGTTTCCGATTATATATTTCCTATTACAGTTGTGAGAGGCTTTCCATGGATTATATACTTTGAATCTTCACAATGCTATTTCATTAACATGTTGATATACTATTTTTCACATGAGAAAAATGAAGATAAGTGACTTGGCATAGTGAAACAACTTGTGAAGCATTGGATTTCAAGCTCAGATATGTCTGACTCCAAAATGTACGCCCTAAACAACTACATTAAGCAACTCAGTGTAAATTATATACAACCTCATATGGCATCAATTCTGAGAAGCACATTTTTCTTCCTTTATAACATGTCTCGTATCTACAAACATCTTACAATCAATGTTGTGTCGTAGTTTAATTGGCTCCTTTTTCCCTTGTCCTAGTGGTATATGAAATAATGGTCTGCTTTATAATCAATGGCATCTTAGGTTCAATAAATCTTTTAGGACAGCATCATCTATTAAGAAAGAGGCAGAGTCCTTGTCCATGCTGAAGCTATTAGCATCTAATCTGAATCTTCACAGAGCAAGACTTCCAGATTATTTTGTTAACTTGAACAGCTGTTATTCAGTGTCTGAGATCAGAGTGTACTGATCTCTTAGGGGAGGTACTTATTCTCCTGTTTTTCAGATTCATCTTCATTTGTAACACAGCCCTTCCAAGAGGAGGACGTCCAAGAATGAAAAGTATTAATAATTAATCATAGCCAAAAGAAATAGAAGTGGCTGGGTAATTACCATGGCAATTCAGAATAGAAAGATGTATTCATAGTTTCATATAATTTTGTTTGTAAGGAAAACTTGAAAATGAGAGGTAAATAAAAATAACATTCATCTTTTCACTCAGATTTTACTTGATATCAAAGTAATTAATGAATAAGTATACAGTCACTGAATCATGTCTGGCTCTTTGTGACCCCGTGGACTGCAGCCCACCAGGCTCCTCTGTCCATGGAATTCTCCAGGCAAGAATACTGGAGTGGGGTTGCCATTTCCTACTCTATTAATGCACAGTTATGTAATAATTATACATATTTCTTAGAAACCTGAATGAAATGGGTATGTTTATTGATGAAGGGGTTGGGGGAGAGAGAAAAGGAGAGAGATGAACACTGAAAATGGATGTTTACTGAATTACAACTTTGGATGGCTTTTGTAACGTGGTACCCGTTAAAGACATATTTTCCTCCATTGGCAATCACTCTGCCATTCTTCTCAGATCCCCTGAAAGCAGGACAGGAAACACCCATCATTTCTTTTCATATTTTTTCATTCTATATCAGGATTCAATGAGGTTTATAGTGTCCTGTACAATGTTAGCGGAGAAGGCAATGGCACCCCACTCCAATACTCTTGCCTGGAAAATCCCATGGACAGAGGAGCCTGGTGGGCTGCAGTCCATGGGGTTGCTAAGAGTCGAACATGACTGAGCAACTTCACTTTCACTTTTCACTTTCATGCATTGGAGAAGGAAATGGCAACCCACTCCAGTGTTCTTGCCTGGAGAATCCCAGGGACGGGAGAGCCTGGTGGGCTGCCATCTATGGGGTCGCACAGAGTTGGACATGTTGAAGTGATTTAGCAGCAGCAGCGGTACAATGTCAGAGTGTTTCTACTTGCTACCTGATTGCCTACTAATTTTTCACTCTACTTCATTAATCATCTTCTTGCAGACATCATGAGCTTTTGTACAACTTGAATTATAACACCTGGAATAATGCTTCTTTGTGGCAAGTCCAAATTCTCATCTGTACAGCTTTTATCAGCTATTTGAAATCAAAACTGTTGGCCCATCCAAAATAAGTGTCAGAAAGGAAGACTTTTGTGGCATAAAAACACACATTGCAGAACAGGCTCACATCAGAGTCCTGTGATGAACTGCTCTTTCACTGAAGATGTTTGCAGAGTGGTGCATTAAAGCTCCTTAGCAGAAAATTTGCAACAGAATCCTGCCTTACTAGCTCTGGCTCTTATTGGATGAGAGGATTTGCTATTCCCCAAAACCTGGGAAAAATGTATAATAGATACACACACACATGCACACACACACACACAAATGTTTTAGGAAACTTTTCAGAGACAGTGGCACTGTAGTGAACCAGAGCTAGGCAAGGTATTATTAAATGCAGTGTATATTCATTTGAAAAGCAAACAACCTGTTTTTAAGTTTTCAGAAATATAGATTAACTAATCAAGATATTTGGATCACTTTCATTTTCTAAAATGTCAAAAAAGTAATTAGATAGTTGAAATACTTCATTCTTAGCTTTCTGTATTAGACATACATTTGATCACATCCTGGAGTCAAGATTGATTTTGTGATTGCAGTATGTATAATCATGCTAGAATGAATGCACTTCTAAGGAGGTTGTAGATATCAAGGGTAAATTTTAGTTCAGTTCACTGACATTTTCTCCTTATTAGTTTGGTGTACAAGCCCAGTTTCACAAGCTGATATTTGTGACAGATATTTTTGGAAGTGGTTAGATTTAATTACTTCTCTGTAAGGCATATATATGAAATACAGTTTGTTTCATGATGAGATAATAGAAATTACACAGCAAAAGTAATATAAAAATTTGAATAGTGGCTTTTATTAATTGCTTACCACTTCTCTGGAAATGTCTGCTTGCTTTATACAGATGATCTTGCGCAGTCTTTGTAACAGCACTGCAAGCTCTATATCACTATCCACATTAGAAAGATGATACAACTGAGGTTCCAAGAAGGGGAGTGTATAGCCGATATATGTCTTCAAGGAAGTCTGTCTGTCTCCCAAACTCTACCATGCTGCTGATAAACATCCCGTTCTTCGATTTCCTTCATAAGGCTCTACAAAGATGCCAGAGGAAAAACTTATTTAACCTTGACAAGAAGGAAGGAACTTGAAGAAGAAAAGTGTTTTCTTTTAAAATAAGATTGTAATATCTAATCCCCTGCAGCCCCAAGGACCGATGATCTGTACTAAGTTATTACACAGCCTAGCAATTCTAATAGGCCCACTTCTGCCTCAGTAGAAACACATGAGTTGATCAATTCCATTTGTAATTACATCTGGGAAAAGGGATTATAGAGACAAATATACTCAGCTGTTTTGTTCCCATGTGTACAACATGAAATTAATCACTGGACCAGTCTTCCTCTTGCTCCAGTGTTATTGATCAAGGTAAATCCTTTGCTAAGTCTGACACATACCAATCCTAACACAGGAGTATTTAGAAGAACAAAATGAAAACGTTTACTTCAAAAACCAATTTGTTCTCTTAATGCAAAGATTACCAGTAATGATTGTAAACTCTGAGTTGTAGTGATTAGGTATGAAATTCCCAGCCTATACTATTCAATCACTTCTGCCTTTTAACTCTAATTTTGTTCAATGGTGAACGCTATTTAGTAATTCAGAAGCATACCTACGTTTTTGTTTTATGCTGTCATGTCACCAACTTCTTAGAACCCCAATGCTGATTAGTTTTCTGGTATTAATATGATTGAGAACTCCTTAGAGTGATGCAATCGGTTGCTTACATTAAATTTGATAGAATATTAAATGTAGCTCAAAGAATTAACACATTGATTAAATAGATATTTTTAGCTAGTTTGAATAGATAGAACAAAAGACAAACGATTTTTACTGCTTTTCACGGAAAGTTCATATCCCTTTCCTAACCATTCTCTAAAGTTAGTATTTGAAAAGTGTGTATCTCAGACTACCAGTTCATTGTATATTTTTAGTTGTATTTCATGCATTAAAGTTCTTATATTTAAATACATTTTGGGGAGATACATGGTTCAAGAGAGTTTAAAATTTGCACAGTCATTTATGGGCAAATTGAGCTGAAATTCCTCAGAATAAAGGTAAAATTCTTTGAAACATTAGAAATAAATTCCAACAAACTTTAAATTTTATTCCACTGCAGTTTTTCTTTTTCTTTTTTTTTTTCCTTAGATAATGCTACAAGATTGGTATCCTGTGATGCACAGACTGAGGAATACTTTCCTAGGATATAGAAAATCCCAGCAGTCTCTAACTTGAATGATGAGCTAGAAAATGAGTAAATATAAAATATTCTAAATAATGACTAGTCTCAGGTGTACATACTGAAGGGGTATATTAGAAATAAGAACATGGGTTGCTTTCATTCTCATATTACAGTATTAGCTGATGATCTAACTTACTGCTCACAGAGGCAACCTATTGTTGAATACCTATCATATTCCAAGCAACACACATGGCACTTTTTAAATGCTATATTTTTTTAATCAGGATATAAAATTAATATATGTTCATTGGGGAAAATTTGAAAAAGTAAGTACAAAAAAGAGCGATCTTAGGTAATATAATATTCATTCTTATATTCCTTCATTTTTTTAAATATGTGAGGTATCAGGCAATTAAGAATGTGACAAATGCCTATCTGTTATCTATAAAGGTAAATATTGATATTTGATTATTCAGAGATAGACATAATTTAAGGGTGGTACATAGACCAATTGATAGGGCAGTGCCAGTTGAGTCAGGAAATCCACATTTTGTTGTAGATTTCAAAGTTTAGATAATACGCATCTTTTGATTTTTTAAAAAACTTTAATGATTTAAATGGAAAACTGTTTATGAAAAACCTCTGAACATTCTGTATATAATTCTTCACGGGTTATATTATAGAGTCAAAAAAAAAATCAAAACTGTGTATTTTTTTTTAAATTTGCTTTACCTTTGTTAATCCCAATATTCAGATGTTTAAAACAAGTATTCTTTCACCAAGGTCTCAATGACTTTATCTACAAAGGAGTTTTGTTCTCAACAATTTTCTAAACATTATTGGTTGCTCCAATAACCCAATCCTAAATAAGAGAACCATTTTTTACTAAGATGATGATTTTTAAGAGTTGACTCTTTCCTCTAATTACGTGTACTGAAGAGCAGTGCTCTTTCCTTGTTTTTCATTGTATTTTGTCTTAATGGTCTAAAAATTCCAGGATGAGTACTTGTCAAGTTGTTCCCAATTTAAAAGCTCTAATTTTTAAAAACAAATAGCATATAACTGCTCTGAAACAGATGATGCATAAAGTATCTTTTTTGTTCTCAAGTTCTCATCTTATATTTTGGTCATAAACCCATTCTTACTATATTAAAACATAAAGAACCAATTGAAAAAACTCTGCCAAAAGCCATTCTTCCCCTGTAATCAGACTTAACTGTTATTTAATCTTTTACAGTATATTCATTTTGCCAGTTTTAGTTCAAACTTCAGATCTTCCAGGGTATGTAAATGTTTAATTATACATCAGGACATCATTGCTCAGTGTGTCTAATTTTTAACAACAAAAAAAAGACAATCCTAAGATTAATCCATCTTCTAACAGTGTACCAGAATTGCAGTCTCAGGAATACCTCCATATAATTATCTAGCATAGAGGACATACCCAGTCATGATTTTGCCTAAACAGTTAAGTTTGTGTAGTAGGAAGCACAGCTGTAGAGACTCCTCATTTGGGTAAGTTAGACCCCAATCTCCAAGCAGTGCAGCTTCTAGCACTTTCAGATTCATGGCTGGATTTTCATCCCTTGAACTAAGGCATGTAAAATAATGGCTTTGTCATGATGATATCGTTCAGGAAAACTTCTAAACATCATGGTTTAGAGTAGGTCCTGATTTCTTTGGTAATGCTTTCCTGGGTTTTCTGTTTCAAGGATATTTGGTTGAATCCTTTGTGTCAGCATCAATTACCAGCTGCTTGAAATTTCAGTTAGTAAGTCCAAAGGGAGTACTCAGTACTTACAGATCTGGTTATTTGCTAAGATATCAACTTGAAATTCATAACAGAGAGTAGTCATCTAGACAGTATAATGAACTCTAGGTATTTCTGTGCTCAATTCAAGTATTTTTATAAAATATAACAGCTGTGTGTTTCCCATTTTTGTAGCGGTCTATCCATGGTGACAGTCCACTCACAATCCACCTTCCCTTTCCTGAGGATCTCTGTATAAAAGTTCTGCTTCCTTGCCTCAGTGTCTCTGTTCCAAATTTTAAATGATTTTATCTGCAGGAATCCCTTAGAAGAAATGGAGTAGCCATCATAGTCAACAAAAGAGTCCAAAATGCAGTACTTGGATGCAGTCTCAAAAACGACAGCATGATCTCTGTTCGTTTCCAAGGCTAACCATTCAATATCATGGTAATCCAAGTCTATGCCCCAACCAGTAACACTGAAGAAGCTGAAGTTGAACAGTTCTATGAAGACCTGCAAGACCTTTTAGAATTAACACCCAAAAAAGATGCCCTTTTCATTATAAGGGACTGGAATGCAAAAGTAGGAAGTCAAGAAACACCTGGAGTAACAGGGAAATTTGGTCTTGGAGTACAGAATGAAGCAGGGCAAAGGCTAATAGAGTTCTGCTAAGAGAATGCACTGGTCATAGCAAACACTCTCTTCCAACAACAAGACTCTACACATGGACATCACTAGATGGTCAACACCGAAATCAGATTGATTATATTCTTTGCAGCCAAAGATGGAGAAACTCTATACAGTCAACAAAAACAAGATAGGGAGCTGTCTGTGGCTCAGATCATGAACTCCTTATTGCCAAACTCAGACTTAAATTGAAGAAGGTGGGGAAAACCATTAGACCATTTAGGTATGACCTAAATCAAATCCCTTATGATTATACAGTGGAAGTGAGAAATAGATTTAAAGGACTAGATCTGATAGACAGAGTGCCTAATGAACTATGGACAGAGGTTTGTGACATTGGAGAGGAGACAGGGATCAAGACCATCCCCAAGAAAAATAAATGCAAAAAAGCAAAATGGCTGTCTGAGGAGGCCTTACAAATAGCTGTGAAAAGAAGAAAAGTGAAAGGCAAAGGAGAAAAGGAAAGCTATAACTATTTGAATGCAGAGTTCCAAAGAATAGCAAGAAGAGATAAAGACTTCCTCAGTGATCAATGCAAAGAAATAGAGGCAAACAATAGAATGGGAAAGACTAGAGATCTCTTCAAGACAATTAGAGATACCAAGGGAACATTTCATGCAAAGATGGGTACAATAAAGGACAGTAATGGTATGGACCTAACAGAAGCAGAAGATATTAAGAAGAGGTGAAAAGGATACACAGAAGAACTATACAACAAAAATCTTCATGACCCAGCTAACCACGATGGTGTGATCACTCACACTCACCTGGAGCCAGACGTCCTGGAATGTGAAATCAAGTGGGCCTTAGAAAGCATCACTATGAACAAAGCTAGCAGTGGTGACGGAATTCTGGTTGAGCTATTTCAAATCCTGAAAGATGATGCTTTAAAAGTGCTGCACTCAATATGTCAGTGAATTTGGAAAACTCAGCAGTGGCCACAGGACTGGAAAAGTCAGTTTTCATTCCAATCTCAAAGAAAGGCAATGCCAAAGAATGCTCAAACTACCGCACATTACCAGTCATCTCACATACTAGTAAAGTAATGCTCTAAGTTCTCCAAGCCAGGCTTCAGCAATACTTCAATTGTGAACTACCAGATGTTCAAGCTATATTTAGAAAAGGCAGAGGAACCAGAGATCAAATTGCCAACATCTGCTGGATCATGGAAAAAGCAAGAGAGTTCCAGAAAAACATCTATTTCTGCTTTATTGACTATGCCAAAGCATTTGACTGTGTGGATCACAATAAACTGTGGAAAATTCTGAAGGAGATGGGAATACCAGACCACCTGACCTGCCTGTATGGGAAACCTGTATGCAGGTCAGGAAGCCACAGTTAGAACTGTACATGGAACAACAGACTGGTTTGAAATAGGAAAAGGAGTAGGTCAAGGCTGTATATTCTCACCCTGCTTATTTAACTAATATGCTGAGTACATCATGAAAAATGCTGGGCTGGAGGAAGCACAAGCTGGAATCAAGATTGCTGGGAGAAATATCAATAATCTCAGGTATGCAAATAACACCACCCTTATGGCAGAAAGTGAAGAAGAACTAAAGACACTCTTGAAAGTGAAAGAGGAGAGTGAAAAAGTTGGCTTAAAGCTCAATATTCAAAAAACTAAGATCATGGTATCCAGTCCCATCACTTCCTGGCAAATAGATGGGAAAACAGTGAAAACAGTGGTGGGCTGACTTAATAATTTTGGGCTCCAAAATCAATGTAGATGATGACTGGAGCCATGAAATTAAAAGACGTTTACTCCTTGGAAGGAAAGTTATGACCAACCTAGACAGCATATTAAAAAGCAGAGGCATTAATTTGTCGACAAATGTCCATCTAGTCAAGGCTATGGTTTTTCCAGTAGTCATGTATGGACATAGAAGTTGGACTATAAAGAAAGCTGAATGCCGGAGAATTGATGCTTTTGAACTGTTGTGTTGGAGAAGACTTTTGAGAGTCCCTTGGACTGCAAGGAGATCCAACCAGTCCATCCTAAAGGAGATCAGTCCTGGGTGTTCATTGGAAAGACTGATGCTAAAGCTGAAACTCCAATACTTTGGCTACCTGATGTGACGAGCTGATTCATTTGAGAAGACCCTGATGTTGGGAAAGATTGAAGGTGGGAGGAGAAGGGGACGACAGAGGATGTGATGGTTTCATGGCATCACCGACTCAATGGGCATGGGTTTGGGTAGATTCCTGGAGGTGGTGATGGACAAGGGAGGCCTGGCATGCTGCAGTTCATGGGGTTGCAAAGAGTCAGATACGACTGAGTGACTGAACTCAACTGATCTTTGTTTTCCCCAAGTTTGTAAGTCAGGTGGCTGGTTGTGGTATGCTTTTCATGGTATATCTTCTTAGCTTCTCAAACTAAACTAGGTCTTTGCTTTCACACTTGCATTGATTTTAATGTTGGTTTTTATTAAAGGTCTCTCGTGTTAACTTTGTTGATAAGAATTTATATGCTTTTAGAGAATTAATGTAGATTATCAGATCCATTGTATCCTATTTTACAAGTTGTTGTGGCTTATCCTTAGTGACTTTATGGATACAAAACTCACCTCAGAAGAGGCTGCTGGGGAATTCAGCCATATTCCTATCTGTCTCTTTCTCACTTCAATGGATAAAATATTTAGATAGCTGACCAAATTACATATTGATTTGAGTTACAAGACATTGATCTGTTTTTACTTGCAGATATCTGTATTTCCAGAGGGGCCATTTTGCTTCCTAAAATCTTGTTCTCCTGATTAAATCCATCATACCCCCTACTACTTATCTTTCAATGTCCTACTTATTACAATTCCGAGAAAATTATGATTTGCCAGACTAATATGAAGATGTGCTTTTGTGTTTCAGCATATCCTTATAAGATGTCTTTTTGTCTATTTAACTGTCATTTTCTATTTTAGATCCTTAGTAAGTCAAATGCATTAGCAATTAATCCAGGTTGTTTAGTTTTCACTGTAAATAACATGGCTATTGAATTCTCTGTACCTTCAGAATCAACTGGCCTCTGCTGCTGCTGCTGCTGCTAAGTCAGTTCAGTCATGTCCCACTCTGTGCGACCCCTTAGATGGCAGCCTACCAGGCTCCCCCGTCCCTGGGATTCTCCCGGCAAGAACACTGGAGTGGGTTGCCATTTCTTTCTCCAACGCATGAAAGTGAAAAGTGAAAGTGAAGTTGCTCAGTCGTGTCTGACTCTTAGCGACCCCGTGGACTGCAGCCTACCAGGCTCCTCTGTCCATGGGATTTTCCGGGCAAGAGTACTGGAGTGGGGTGCCATTGCCTTCTCTGCAACTGGCCTTAGGGATACATGAAACCTGAAAAACAATGTGATATTCACTGTCTGTAACCTTTCTGCTTCACTTAATCTATTTGTATGGGGAAAAGGAATGAAGAGAACTTTTAGAGAAAGAATTAGATTTCTCTGTCTGTTCAGCACTTTATGCATTCCCTCATAAAATTCTCTTAATGATACTAAAAACCTCTATCACTGTCTCCACTGTCTAGATGAGTTAGTTAAAATTTGCAGTGTGCTAAGTCACTTCAGTTGTGTCCAACTTTGTGCGACCCTATGGACTATAGCCCACCAGACTCCTCTGTCTAGGCAAGAAAACTGGAGTGGATTGCCATGCCCTCCTTCAAGGGGAGTTAGTTAAAATTTGGAGAAGTTAAATATCAGGCTCCAGGTCTTACAGCTGATAAGACACCATCAGGATTTAAAACTAGGTCTGCTGATTCCATAGTCTGCACTTTCTCACTAATCTGATTAATTTCATAATTTTGCATTCTAGGTTACTTTGTGTTTTCATTATTTATATGCATATTATTTCTTCTTTTTAAATCAATGATTCTCAAAGTGTGACTCCTGGAGTATCAGCATCAAATTCACCCAAGCTGAGTGTTTGAGTACCGCTTTTTGGTCTTAGAGCCATCAAATTGTAAAATCTTAGCAGAGGACAGAATCTGTCTTACTAATATGAGTCCCAAATAAATCTAATGCACAGTATAATTTAAAGCCACCCTTCTGAGAGCCATGTTTGATACATCTATTCATTTTCTACATTTCCCAGGTTAGTGTCAGATAGTTGGTGCTCAGTAAGCGCATTTCACATCAGATTCTGAACATAGTTTAGAATCCTTGAGTAAGAAGTTTGATTTTCTTTTATATTAAATCAATCAAGTAATTGTCCATGATGTTGGCTACCAGAAATCCCCTATAATTCCTTTAAACTGTA
The DNA here is from genome assembly GCF_042477335.2 of Ovis canadensis. Lineage (NCBI taxonomy): Eukaryota > Metazoa > Chordata > Mammalia > Artiodactyla > Bovidae > Ovis > Ovis canadensis. The sequence continues at coordinate 81,556,135 of NC_091246.1, read as the reverse complement.
GCCTTTTGGATTCTAGAAGGCAATGCAGAGAACATAGAAAACTAGATTACAGAATTTTGCAAAAGCATATGGACCAATTGATACCATTTGACACACAAAAAAATAGCAATGTGAATATCTCAAGTCTAGTTTAATGAATAGCTTTATAAAGAATTATATGTTTGGTATGCCCTATTGATAGTGTTCACCTTTATGCTATTCTCTTTGTCCCTTTCCCTTCACCATAAAAAAAAAAATCAACCCATGAGATATTGTTAAGGTATATGGGAATAGATAGGATTTTATTAGGAAAAATAAGAGGGAAAAGCCTAAAAATATTTTAGAAGCTTAAAAAGCTTTTAATACAAACATGTTTTTGTTCAAGAATCTTTTCTTGATATCTTTGAAGCTTCAGAATTTTTAAAATAACCAGTGGGCACTGAAAACTCTCCATTGGTTTCTAGGCTTTCTATATGTCATGACACCATGGGACTCATTTGGATTTCACTCCATATATTGAATTAATTGTTTCAGTAAGTGTCAAAATTACATATCAGCTTTGGAAAAGTTAAATTGAAAAGTAGTCTGTGATTTGTGAAAATGCTAATCTTTAAAAACTATTTGGTCTAATGGGTGAGGTCCATGGTGCCTCCACCAAGAGATCAAAGATGTCTTAAGATAAACCTATTGTAGTCTCTTATAGATTCTTCTGATCCTTTTTTTGGGGGAGCCATGCTACATGACTTACGAGGCATTAGTTTCTCTACCAGGTATCAGACTCCTGCCCCTGCAGTGGAAACATGGAGTCTTAACTAGTGGACAACCAGGGAAGTGCCTTGACTCTTCTAATTCTTATGCAGAGGACCAATAAGCTCTTCCAAATCCAAATGATCATGCATTCCATATTAAGGCCCTCTCAATATCCATGTGTCAATAGATGTAGTTATTTTCTGTCATTCATAGAACAAAATAATGGAATCAATTATTTTTCTAACATATTCATTTGCTATCATGTTTGGTTCATAAGAGAGTAGTATTAGAATATAGGGAAAATTTCCATTATTATATCTTATAGATATGTTCATTGCACTGCTTACCACATAGTCTTCTAATAATTTGTTAATTATTTCTTCTTGACATATTTTGAACACATGTTAACTTCACTTCAGGGTGTCTGGATGATATTTTTCCACTATCAGATATAAAAATAGCCAATTATAAATAGATTTCAAGCAATTCTAAAAGTTAAGAGAGTATTGAATTTCAGTTCACAATTTATATGTGATTGTATGTGAAGTCATATGCATCCGACCCTCGCCTTTACATTTTCCTAAAGGAAAAGTGAACTTTATCTATTTAATTGCAAAGAGTGTTTGATCTAGCAAATGAATAGACAGATATTCATGGAAATGTCTTGAGAAAAAAGAGCCATGGAAACAATTGAGGAGAATTTCCTATTATTAAGCTGTTGGTATTTTATAGGTTTCTGACCTAGAATATTTCTAGAATATGATGATGACTGTATTTATTCTACAAGTGTGTATTTCCTACAGGATTTTCTTTGCCTGCTTACACTGTGGTAGCTAGAAAAGCAAAACACTTTCTTTTTTAGTCTCCCTTGCAAAGTAGGGTGTCAGTGTGATATATATTCTGGTTAATGAGATGTCAGTGAAGCCTGTTGGGACTGCTAAGAAAGTTTTTACTTCTTGATGTAAGCAGCATATGTCACCCGACCTCTCTCTCTTTCATTCCTTCTCAAGTTCACTCGTCATGGTGGGATCTTTAGAAGCTACCTTGCAGGAAGGAAGGATCAGAAAAGGAAAGAGCAAGAGACTCAGTGACGTCAGCACTATTTTTATTGGTGACCTAATGTCAGAAGCTCTATAATCATAGATTTGGTGTTTTTTTTTTTTTTTTCTTTAAGAAAAGGAAGGGAGGAAAAAAATGTCTGTGATTTATATAAGCCACTTAACTTCGGTATTCTGTTGCTTATAGCCAGATGCATTCTGAGTCAAGCATTTAACCCTTATGGCAGGTAAGAGATGTATTTGGACATCATAGTTGTCTTCTAACACTTGGGAATTTCCTAGATTTGTAAGACTTTTCCTTATATTTAGAATTCATATAACCTGTAAAGAAACATATTTTATCCAGGATAGGAAAACAGAATGACTTAGAAAATGATCAAATGTTTGGAGTAGTTTTTCATTCTAATTCTTAGAAGAAAATGGAGGCACAAATTATAATAGCAGGGAAAATAGAATATATTTTTAAAGTAACTTAATGATAGACATGTTAGCATTCTGATTATGATGAAAGTTATTTCTTAAAATGGTACAGTGTATATGTTTTTTAATTTATGTATACTAAATGCAGGGGACTATCTAGGATAAGATTCTGAAACAGCAAAGAGACTTTATTGGAAAGCAAGTGAAATCCAAATAAAGTCTTCAGGTTAGTTAATGGTAAGCCATTGATGTTAATATTTCACTCTAACCAATTCTCAGTTATGTAAGATGTTAGCATTAAGGGAAACTGAATGAAGGGCCTATGGAAAACTCTTTGTCGACACTTCTCTAAATATAAAATACTGTTTCAAAAATTTTCAATGTATTAAAATTATATATACATGTAAAAGTATGTACATTTTCCCTCTGTGGATAATGCAAAAGTTCAAGCTATTCACGCATATCCACTAGAACTATTGTAACAGAGGTGATGAACTTGCCTTGTTACGTTTTGGTAAAAGGACCACTCCCAGTGCTGGAGAACTTACATGTTTCGTTCAGGAGAGCATATGAGCAACATTTTTCAATAGACACGTTCATTTTGTGAGAAGAAGCCTTGGGTAATATAAACTCATGTCATCTTTGTTCCTCAACCACAGTTTCAATAACAGTTGTCACCAAGTTCACCCTCCCGTGTGGTTTGGTGTTGTAATAGCAAGACTGTTAGGCAGCCTCCTTTGAAACTTCTGCTTATTATCCTTCCTTAAGCTGGCAGGAACAACCTTTACTTCCCACATCACTTCCACACTGAAATGTCCACCCCACTGCCCTGTGGCAAGTGCAGTGGCTCCCCGGTGCACACTGGCTGCTGTGACTTGTATTGAGCTTTATTTGTGCAGATACTTTTCAAGAGAATAACACACTCTTCTCAAATATTGAATGGATTCAATTTGTGTTCCTGCTGTTAGAAATCTATTTCCCATGCTCCTCAGTTGACTGCTTTTTTGATTTAGGTATCATCAGGAGTGGCTTAGTGAGGGTTATCCTAACATAGGCTCTCTTTCAGGAAAAACAGGTTTTGTGGTTTACCGCAATCGTGCCCCAGAGAAGGCAATGGCACCCCACTCCAGTACTCTTGCCCGGAAAATCCCATGGATGGAGGAACCTGGTAGGCTGCAGTCCATGGGGTCATCAAGAGTCAAGCCATGACTGAGCGACTTCACTTTCATTTTCCACTTTCATGCATTGGAGAAGGAAGTGGCAACCCACTCCAGTGTTCTTGCCTGGAGAATCCCAGGGATGGGGGAGCCTGGTGGGCTGCTGTCTATGGGGTCACACAGAGTTGGACACGATTGAAGTGACTTAGCAGCAGCAGCAGCAGCAATCATGCCCTTTTCAATATTCAGTTCAGTAGGTCAGTCGTGTCTGACTCTGCAACCCCATGAACCACAGCACGCCAGGCCTCCCTGTTCATCACCAACTCCCGGAGATCACCTAAACCCATGTCCATCAAGTCGGTGATGCCATCCAACCATCTCATCCTCTGTCATCCCCTTCTCCTCCTGCCCTCAGTATTTCCCAGCATCAGGGTCTTTTCAAATGAGTCAGCTTTTCATATCAGGTGGCCAAAGGTTTGGAATTTCAGTTTCAACATCAGTCCTTCCAATGAACACCCAAGACTGATCATGCCCTTTTCAATATTATGGTACTGTTAAATAAGCATTATAAAATGAATTTTAATAATTTACCCCAAATTCCTTGCCTTAAACCACTAAGAATATGTTTTCTTCACTTTTCCTTTCAATCACTTATCACATATCTACAGCTTTTGTAGTTTCAACAGTCATGCCAGGGAAATATTCTTTACTTAAAAGTAAATAATTTCATTTTGTGAGTTCATCATCTGTATGATTTTAATTGATGCAGGCTGCTTCATTAGTTTAATATATCATCATTTAATTATATTCAACATACAGTTTATTATTACATTGTTTCTTCTATGTGGATTATGGTACTGAATGTCTGTTATGAGTTGAATTGTGTTCCTCCATTTGTCCATTAGATAAATTCATATGTCTAATTCCTAACCCCCAGTACCTCAAAATGTGACCTTATTTGGAAATAAATTTGCTGCAGGGATAATAAGTTAAGATGAGGTCACTGGGGTGGGCCCTGATCCAGTGTGACTGATGTCCTTATAGAGAAAGGGAAATTAGACGTAGAAACCCACACATGTACAGAAAGAACCCCATGTAAAGGTGAAGACAGAGATCATGGTGATGCTTCTAAAAGCTGTGAATTTTTAAAGATTGTCACCTATGTATCAGAAACTACAGAAGAGGCATGGCACGGATTCTTTCTGATGGTCCTCAGAAGAAACCCACCCTGCAGATATCTTGATTTGAAACTTCTGGCCACTAGAATTGAGAGGTGATAAACTTTTATTAAAGTCACCAGTATGTGATACTTTAGTCATAATAAACTAATGCAATGTCATTGAAATATCCTATTTGATTAGTGTATATCAATCTTGCATTTGGCTCAGTGCCTATATTTATACTTTCTTACTCAGAATAATTTTTGGTTAAGCTTCCCTAGTTATAGAGTAAACACAACTTATAAATCATATATACTTTCATATATACAAAAATATGTCTTCATACATAAATATGTATATTTACATACAATGTATCTTTAAAAACCATGTGTATGGACATGTTCAGACTGTGGCACAATTGTACACATTTCACATGTTAGCAAAAGTAATGCTCAGAATCCTTCAACAGTATGTAAATAGAAATTCCAGATGTACAGGGAGGGAGGTGGGAGAGGGGTTCAGGATTGGGAACACGTGTACACCTGTGGTGGATTCATGTTGATGTATGGCAAAATCAATAAAATATTGTAAAGTAATTAGCCTCCAATTAAAATAAATAAATTTAAATTAAAAAAAAGAAAAGGCAGAGGTATCAGAGATCAAATTGCCAACATTCGTTGGATCATAGAAAAGGCTAGAAAATTCAAGAAAAACATCGACTTCTTCAGTGACTATGCTAAAGCCTTTGACTATAGATCACAACAAACTGTGGAAAATTTTTAAACAGATGGAAATACCAGACAACCTTTCCTGCCTCCTGAAAAACCTGTATGCAGGTAAAAAGCAGCAGTTAGAATTGGACATGGAGAAACAGACTGGTTCTATTGGGAAAGGAATATGTCAAGGCTGTATACTGTCACCCTGCTTATTTAACTTATATGCAGAGCACATCATGTGAAACGCTGGGATGGATGAAGCACAAGCTGGATTCAAGATTTTTGGGAGAAATACCAATAACTTCAGATATGCAGATGATACCACCCTTATAGCAGAAAGTGAAGAGAAATTAAAGAGACTCGATGAAAGTGAAAGAGGCGAAAAAGCTGGCTTAAAACTCAGCATTCAAGAAACTAAGATCATGGTATCCGGTCCCATCACTTCGTGGCAAGTAGATGAGGAAACAGTGGAAAGAGTGACAGACCTTGTTTTCTTGGGGTCGAAAATCACTGCAGATGGTGGCTGCAGCCTTGAAATTAAAAGACACTTGCTTCTTGGAAGAAAAACTGTAACAAACCTAGACAGTGTATGAAAAAGCAGAAACATTATTTTGCCTGAAAAGGTTCATATAGTCAAAGCTATAGTTTTTCCAATAGTTATACAAGGATGTAAGAACTGGACAATAAAAAAACTTGAGCCCTAAAGAATTGATGCTTTTTTTTTTTTTTTTTGCTTCATCCTTTTTTTTTTTAAATTTTTATTTTTACTTTATTTTACTTTACAATACTGTATTGGTTTTGCCATACATTGACATGAATCCACCACGGGTGTACATGTGTTCCCAAACATGAACCCCCCTCCCACCTCCCTGCCCATAACATCTCTCTGGGTCATCCCCGTGCACCAGCCCCAAGCATGCTGTATCCTGCATCAGACATAGACTGGAGATTCAATTCTTACATGATAGTATACATGTTTCAATGCCATTCTCCCAAATCATCCCACCCTCTCCCTCTCCCTCAGAGTCCAAAAGTCTGCTATACACATCTGTGACTTTTTTGCTGTCTTGCATACAGGGTCATCATTGCCATCTTTCTAAATTCCATATATATGTGTTAGTATACTGTATTGGTGTTTTTCTTTCTGGCTTACTTCACTCTGTACAGTTGGCTCCAGTTTCATCCATCTCATCAGAACTGATCCAAATGTATTCTTTTGAACAGCTGAGTAATACTCCATTGTGTATATGTACCACAGCTTTCTTATCCATTCATCTGCTGACGGACATCTAGGTTGCTAAAACCCTAAAGACTCCACCAGAAAATTACTAGAGCTAATCAATGAATATAGTAAAGTTGCAGGATATAAAATCAACACACAGAAATCCCTTGCATTCCTATACACTAATAATGAGAAAGTAGAAAAAGAAATTAAGGAAACAATTCCATTCACCATTGCAATGAAAAGAATAAAATACCTAGGAATGTATCTACCTAAAGAAACTAAAGACCCATATATAGAAAACTATAAAACACTGATGAAAGAAATCAAAGAGGACACTAATAGATGGAGAAATATACCATGTTCATGGATTGGAAGAATCAATATAGTGCAGATGAGTATACTACCCAAAGCAATTTACAAATTCAATGCAATCCCTATCAAGCTACCAGCCATATTTTTCACAGAACTAGAATAAATAATTTCAAGATTTTTATGAAAATATATAAAACCTTGAATAGCCAAAGCAATCTTGAGAAAGAAGAATGGAACTGGAGGAATCAACTTGCCTGACTTCAGGCTCTACTACAAAGCCACAGTCAGCAAGACAGTATGGTACTGGCACAAAGACAGAAATATAGATCAATGGAACAATATAGAAAGCCCAGAGACAAATCCACACACCTATGGACACCTTATCTTTGACAAAGGAGGCAAGAATATATAATGGAGTAAAGACAATCTCTTTAACAAGTGGTGCTGGGAAAACTGGTCAACCACTTGTAAAAGAAAGAATTGATGCTTTTGAACTGTGGTGTTGGAGAAGACTCTCGAGAGTCCCTTGGACTGCAAGGAGATCCAACCAGTCCATCCTAAAGGAAATCAGTCCTGAATATTCATTGGAAGGACTGATGCTAAGCTGAAGCTCCAATACTTTGGCCACCTGATGTGAAGAGCTGACTCATTGGAAAAGACCCTGATACTGGGAAAATTTAAAGGTAGGAGGAGAAGGGGACTACAGAGGATGAGATGGTTGGATGGCATCACAGACTCAAGGTACATGAGTTTGAACCAACTCCCGGAAATGGTGAAGGACAAGGAAGCCTGGCATGCTGTAGTCCAGGGAAGCACAAAGACATGACTGAGTGACTGAACAGCACTGGCAACAGTGTCAGTGGCCTCTATTCTATTAATTAAAATTAATGACAGCATAAGAATATCCTCTTATAAACATCACTCTCAAATATTAAGTTATTATTTTGAATGCTTTTTATTAAATTATTTGTTTCAATAGCATTATGAATTTATGGACCTTTCATAGTATCAACTACTTTTAATAATCTGTAATTATTTTTAATTTTTAAATGATTTAATTTGATCAGGAGTAGGCCTCAACAGGCAACAGCCATCAGTGGCTGATTTTGCTTTCTAACAATGTCCTTGTCATTCCTGAAAGCAGTCTTAACATGTAATAAATGGAAGTTACAGACCTAATCTGAATTTTCCTACCTCAGGAAGTGGAGTTATCCCCCTTCCCTTTCAGTGGAGAATGTTCTTAGAGGGGTAGTTCAGAGCACATGTTGAACTCATTAGCGTTGGTGGTAAATGCTAGTGTTGCTACAGTTGTTTATCCAGTTTTGTGAATAAAAATGAAAAGGTGGTTTTTTATGTGATCACAGGTTCATATCTATCTTTCTGTCTTTGCATTTGACATATGTTCCTCAAAACTATTTTTGTCTTTGCTTTGAAGTCTGATAGGCTATTCAGCTTTTGACTCTAGTTAGAGTATGGCAATGGAGTTGGCAGCTGTGGACCAAATGGATGGTAGAGGATGTCCTAGAGGTGTGGCTCTTTGGATTCTAACTTAAACAGAAAGGAATTTAATATAAGGGTCTCAGGTTAGTTTGGAGCATTGACAGGAAGGCTGAACAAGCCGGCATGGGACTCCCAGGAAGCACAGGAACATCATGCAGCAGAATGGAAATACCTTCTTGATCATCACAGGTGTACCCCTTTGCTATGAAAAGGACTAGAGAATCTTGTCATATAATTCTTCTAAGATATGCCCACAGAGTGCAGGAGAGTGCTGAGTTATATGCCAAAAGGTGGCTGGGCCATCAGATGTATATCTATTTTAAGAACAGAAAGCATTCGAAGGCTATCAAAATGAACTAAGTTTGAAGTCAGCTTTACCCAAGAAAAGGGTAGTGGACAAGGAGAAAAGAAGTGGATAAAGGGCAAAAGAAATCAAAGCTATCTGATTATGTTAGAAACTCTTCAAAAAATTATGAGACAAAATGACATTCCCAAATGTGGTATTAATATACTGGGTCACATTTTTCTTCTCTGTAAAACTTACCAGGCCATAGACTCAGGAAAGCATCACTCTCCTGTTGATCAAAATAGTAATATTAAATGATGATAAAAAGTACATGATCAAGGTATGGTATGTTTTAGCTCAATACATATAAATTTTCTTTTATGAAAAGTTATGGTAATTTGTTGAGAAACCAGGAAATAGTGAAAGACAGTGAAGCCTGGCGTGCTGCAGTCCATGGGGTCACAAAGAATCAGATACGATTGAGTGACTGAACAACAACAACATAAAAATTTGTTGAAAAACCTGAGTATATATTAACTTATGATGCATTGTTTTCCTTGAATCCAGGATTTATTTAAAAATAAGAACAGAACAAGCAATGGTATAGCAATGCTATCACTGTTATCAATAAGGAGCAGGAGAGAAGGAATAAAATGATCGGAAGGTTATAAAACTGTTAAATCTGGCTGGGATTCCAGTGACTAAAAATAGTGCACTGAAGTTTAGGACAGAAGATGGAGATAGAGTTTGGCATCTGGCTATATTATAGTCACATTTAAAATGATGCATTTAGATAAGATTAGTAAGAAAGAGTTCAAAGTTAGTGAAAGCTTAATATTTGTTATATTTAGGAGAAAGAAAAGGAAATAATAAATAATAAATATGTCAGAAAAGGAGATTATTTCATTTTCCCCCTTAAGAGCAAGAGAAACCTCTCATTAAAGGAGAATCAATATGGCTCTCCATTTTATAATCATACCATATATAATTTATAGATAGATTAACATTTTGGTGGGCTTCCCTGGGGGCTTAGATGGTAAAGAATCTGCCTGCAATGTAGGAGATGCTGGCTCAATCCCTGAGTTGGGAAGATCCTCTGGAGAAGGAAATGGCAACTGCCTCCAGTATTCTTGCCCGGGAAATCCAATGGACAGAGTCGTCAGACATGACTTAGCAACTAAGCAATGACAACACACATTTTAGCAAACTAATTGGTATATGATTGTCAAAGCACTTTGAAATCTAAGATCAAGAACAGAAGGAGTGGCCATCTTCTAGGGTACATGATGAAGTGCTTAAGGGCAGAGGGTTTGGAATTAGAAAATCCTAGGATTGAATCCTGATTCCATCACTTATGAACTCCGGTGAGTTGCTGAAATTTTGTAAGCCTCATTTTTCCACATCTATCAAGGTATTGTACAATCTTTCAAATGTATTCTGTTATCTGACACATTTGTTATATCACCTTACCACCCACATTTATTTGGCAATTTATATTTGGATATAATAGAAATAGATCTGACTGATAGTTCACAAATTACCACTAAAATAGTCTTGCTTGTGGAGCTGTTATGTAAAATGTGACTGTGTGCTGTTTGGTATGCAGATTCATTTCATTTTCATTTCCATTCCTTCTCTATGAAGCTGTAATAATCCCACAGTCAAGGCCCCAAATCTAAAAAAAAAAAAAAAAAAAGAACATGAAAGCAATAATCAAACCCCGTACAGAGATAAAATTCATAGGCCTGAAGAAAATGAAATCAACTCCATCTTGCGTATGTTCATTTACTCAGTTTCCAGGAGTTTTGTGGTTATTGGGGAATTTGTAATGTCTTTGCTCTCATCAAACAAATGTTTTCTTTAAAGCTAGTGCAATGGGAAAAGGAAGAAAGCAAAGATGATTTAGAGCCCCGGAAAACATGAGACAGCAAAACTCAGTCACGTGTGCTTGTTTGTTTGTATGTTTGTGTGTGTGTGCATGCACATGCAAGCTGGGGGAGGGAGAAAGCTGTTGGAAATAATTTTGAAAAAATATTTTAATTTTCTAAAATAACCTCTAGTGTTTCCATCTTAAAGCTATGCATTGTTTGCAGGGCTTTTCAGATAGCAACTGAGAATAAGAGACATGCACGATCGGAATTAGTATGGGAACTGACCTTTGCCAAAAAATTTTGAAGTAGTTTTTTAATGTCATTGATTTCCTTTTGTAAGAGCTATAAAAATTGTCACCACCCCACCCCTCCCAGTATACATTCTGTCTGCATTGGGCTTCTTTTACTTTTTCTAATGTTTCACAATCCCTCTGAGCTGTTTCCATCATGTGAAAGAACCTTTTCCCACCTCATCAGGTTATATCATTAATTCATACATATTCTTTTTTAAGATACTCAGTAGTTTATAGTGATTAAACTCAAGGCCAAGAGGGATTTCAACAGGGTTAGGTTTAAGTAAAAGGAATATGATTTCCCAGTAAGGAGATTGGAAATTTGATTGGCATTTAGATCAGAGCACAGAGAACCAGATTCAGGTAGACCTTGTCCCAGCCAGATATTAGAGACCACTTGAAAGGAGGCATCATACTCAGGAGAAGCTTCAACATACTAGCTTCATCTAGAATTGCAGTAAGCATTGCACTAGAATGCATAAGCATTCTTCTATCAGGGAGGAAGCAGCATTGAAAATATCATCCTTCAGAATCTAATCACAGACATATTAAAAACCTGCAGTCAAGGGCAAGAGGTTTGTAGGATTCTCCTAAAACCTCAGCTTCTCTTATTGGCATTTCACCCTGTGCATAAGCTTCATCAAGCCCTGTTTCATGTCTTTGTTTCTTAGACTTTAGATAAATGTGTTTAGCATTGAAGTCAGTATGTTATAGACATTACAGACAACTGTTGTTGTTCTATCTGTAACAGTATAGTTGGACAGGGGGCTGGAAATAGACATAGCTGATATTTCCAGAAAACAAGATCACCACCATGAGATGAGAGCTGCAGGTGGAACATGCTTTGTGCATCCCAGCAACCAAAGGGATCTGCAGAACAGGTGAGAATTCTCAAATAAGAGATGATGATGCATGAAAAGGGGATCATCATGAACACCAATTCTTCTGTCATTACTGTGATTTTTTTTTAAGAAAATGGGAGGAACGCGGCAATTTTAGCACTGACTGATCATCACAGAAAAAGTGGCGAATGGCATTAGAGGCACATAAGCCTCTTGATGAAAGTGAAAGTGGAGAGTAAAAAAGTTGGCTGAAAGCTCAACATTCAGAAAATGAAGATCATGGCATCCGGTCCCATCACTTCATGGGAAATAGATGGGAAAACAGTGGAAACAGTGTCAGACTTTATTTTTGGGGGCTCCAAAATCATTGCAGATGGTGATTGCAGCCATGGAATTAAAAGACGCTTACTCCTTGGAAGATAAGTTATGACCAACCTAGATAGCATATTCAAAAGTAGACATTACTTTGCTGACTAAGGTCCGTCTAGTCAAGGCTATGGTTTTTCCTGTGGTCATGTATGGATGTGAGAGTTGAACTGTGAAGAAGGCTGAGTGCCGAAGAATTGATGCTTTTGAACTGTGGTGTTGGAGAAGACTCTTGAGAGTCCCTTGGACTGCAAGGAGATCCAACCAGTCCATTCTGAAGGAGATCAACCCTGGGATTTCTTTGGAAGGAATGATGCTAAAGCTGAATCTCCAGTACTTTGGCCACCTCATGCGAAGAGTTGACTCATTGGAAAAGACTCTGATGCTGGGAGGGATTGGGGGCAGGAGGAGAAGGGGACAACAGAGGATGAGATGGCTGGATGGCATCACTGACTCGATGGACGTGAATCTGAGTGAACTCCGGGAGATGGTGATGGACAGGGAGGCCTGGCATGCTGTGATTCATGGGGTTGCAGAGAGTTGGACACAACTGAGTGACTGAACTGAACTGAAGGTGAATTAGTTGGTCAGGAGAATGTGGAGGGAGTGGACGTGTGGAATGCAGATGGAGAGGACCAAAGCAGAACACAGCCTCTGTGGTTCATGATGGTGATATAGCTGAAGGGATTACAGATGGCCACACAGTGGCCAATGGCCATGGATGCCATACATATTCTTTATATTGCACTTTAAATATCTCTTTCTTGAAAAATCTTCCATTCCATATAGATTACATCAGTGTTCTTTGTTGTTTAGACTGTGTCCATTTTTTTCATACACTTATCACAGGACTTAGTAAGGCATTTTGCACAAAGTAGGCATTTAATGATGACTTGCTCAATGAGCAAAGAAAATATAAGTGATGCTTATATCTGACCACTCAGATGACTTGTGACCTTGCTGGACCACTCGGATTCCATAAAATAATATTTTTTCTATCATGTTAGTGGTTTTAACACTTGATCCTGAGTCTTTAATGCCACATACATCCTCTTCTCTTCACTTCCTAATTCTATATTTGCAATGATAGGAAGTTGACCGTGAGTGTCAAATTAAAATTCATGAACAGCATCTTTTCATGTGTTTGTTAGCCATCCGTATGTCTTCTTTGGAGAAATGCCTATTTAGTTCTTTGGCCCATTTTTTGATTGGGTCGTTTATTTTTCTGGAATTGAGCTGCATAAGTTGCTTGTATATTTTTTGAGATTAGTTTTTTGTCAGTTGCTTCATTTGCTATTATTTTCTCCCATTCTGAAAGCTGTCTTTTCACCTTGCTTATAGTTTCCTTTGTTGTGCAGAAGCTTTTAATTTTAATTAGATCCCATTTGTTTATTTTTGCTTTTATTTCCAGTATTCTAGGAGGTGGATCATAGAGGATCCTGCTGTGATTTATGTCGGAGAGTGTTTTGCCTATGTTCTCCTCTAGGAGTTTTATAGTTTCTGGTCTTATGTTTAGATCTTTAATCCATTTTGAGTTTATTTTTGTGTATGGTGTTAGATAGTGATCTAGTTTCATTCTTTTATAAGTGGTTGACCAGTTTTCCCAGCACCACTTGTTAAAGAGATTGTCTTTACTCCATTGTATATTCTTGCCTCCTTTGTCAAAGATAAGGTGTCCAAAACACATGAAAAGATGTTCAACATCACTCATTCTTAGAGAAATGCAAATCAAGACCACAATGAGGTACCACTTCACACCAGTCAGAATGGCTGCGATCCAAAAGTCTACAAGCAATAAATGCTGGAGAGGTTGTGGAGAAAACAGAACCCTCTTACACTGTTGGTGGGAATGCAAACTATTACAGCCACTATGGACAACAGTGTGGAGATTCCTTAAAAAACTACAAATAGAACTGCCTTATGACCCAGCAATCCCACTGCTGGGCATACACACCGAGGAAACCAGAATTGAAAGAGACACATGTACCCCAATGTTCATCGCAGCACTGTTTATAATAGCCAGGACATGGAAACAACCTAGATGTCCATCAGCAGATGAATGGATAAGAAAGCTGTGGTACATATACACAATGGAGTATTACTCAGCCATTAAAAAGAATACATTTGATTCAGTTCTAATGAGATGGATGAAACTGGAGCTGATTATACAGAGTGAAGTAAGCCAGAAAGAAAAACACCAATACAGTATACTAACACATATATATGGAATTTAGAAAGATGGTAATGATGACCCTGTATGCAAAACAGCAAGAGAGACACAGATGTGTAGAGTGGACTTTTGGACTGTGAGGGAGAGGGTGGGATGATTTGGGAGAATGGCATTGAAACATGTATACTATCATGTAAGAAACGAATCGCCAGTCTATGTTTGATGCAGGATACAGGATGCTTGGGGCTGGTGCGTGGGGATGATCCAGAGAGATGTTATGGGCAGGGAGGTGGGAGGGGGATTCATGTTTGGGAACTCATGTACACCCGTGGCAGATTCATGTCAATGTATGGCAAAACCAATACAGTATTGTAAAGTAAAATAAAGTTAAAAAAAATTAAAAAAAAATTCATGAACAGGTCAATTCCCAATATGGAACATTAATTTTAGTACCCAATATTCAACTTCCATGAAACTGTAAAAAAAAAAAATTCTCTAAATTCCAGAAATCCATGTTTTTAAAAAGAAAGAAAAATATTTTCAGTTATCTTTCTGAAGTGTGCAGTTTTTTCTTTTTAACAGCATCTAATCTATTTTTAAGACTACTTGAACAAAAACATCACCTTTTTTTTCAAATTTGCTAAGAATGACTAGGAGTGGAATTATTAACAGTAAAATTATGTCATTTCTTAGTCACTCAGCTTGCTTACTTTTTTTAAAAAATGCTACCTTGAGATATCTGCACCTGAAAGGAAAAAAGAGAGATTAGGGACACATTTGCTATTTTTTTTTCAGTAGAAATGGAAGAGGTGTTATATGTCTGTCCTCTCATAAATACTTTAAGAATTATTTTTAATGATATAAGTTGTAGGAACAAGTTAAAGAGAGCAGAAAGTATCAAAATAAGCTAAACTTAAAAGCCAGCCACTTGTGTGATCATTCAAAGTCAACAGCAACTCAGATGTAATACACTCTCATGCATAGGAAAAAGCATCAGGTTTTAAAGATGGAGATACAGGTAATATCCCAATATCTCCTGTTGACCTTGAAATTCATGTAGTAAGGCATAAATGTAGTTTGAGACTTAATAAGTTTTTATTTTTACTATAAAATTTCCACCAATACCCCCACTTAAAGGCACAATATTCAAAAAGTATCTGCAGAGAAATAAAACCTCCTCAGCATTATGCAAATTTTAGATTCATTTTGCCCCTTAGATTCAAGGAAAAGTAACAATACACTATTGAAATACATTTTAAAAATCTCTCACAGAAACAAAGCAAGCAAAACAAAAACAACAACTTCCAGCTAGATATGAAAAGTAGAGGTAAATTATAAAGGTTTGGCCAAGGTCATACTGGAAATCTCTATCCAGAGGTTTTCCAGAGGTGCTTCTGTTCTGTTTATTTTCTATTGTTTCCAGTTTCTTTTTTCTTCTTTAAAAATTTGTGTAAAAATTCAACCTTGAAGCTCTTTGTAAATTAAATACTTACATTTCTATTATAAAGTCTACATTTAAAATTTACTAATAAGCTTACATTAAAGGTAACAAAGCAGGAAGTATACATAATTAAAAACCTCATTATAGGGACTCCCCTGGAAGTCCAGTGGTTAAGATTTAACCTTCCAATTCAGGGGGTGCTGGTTCGATCCCTGGTTGGTGAGCTAATATCTCACATGACTTGCGGCCAAAAAACTGAAACAATGTTGTAACAAATTCAGTAATGATTTTAAAAATGGTCCACATCAAAAAACATGTCAACAAAACAAAATAAACCTCATTATACATTATGGACAATGGGCAACTGATTGTTAAATGCTTGATTTCAAAGATACCTAAGCTAAGTGACTAATTCTGTTCTAAATACATTATATTTTGGGGGGCAGCTATGTCAATATGTTTATTGTTCAGTGATAGAACAGTGATTGACAGTAAAGATTTACTTTAACTGTAAAGTAAAAAGTCACTAAGTTTTGTTGACTTCATACTTACATTTTAATTTTCAGTGAAGAGTCTACATTTTTATCTCAAGGTGAACTGTATATAATTTTGGCATCAAATAAGTAAAATGTTAAAAATCAACTAATCTCAAAAATATACAAGCAACTTATGCAGCTCAATTCCAGAGAAATAAACGACCCAATCAAAAAATGGGCCAAAGAACTAAATAGACATTTCTCCAAAGAAGACATACGGATGGCTAACAAACACATGAAAAGATGCTCAACATCACTCATTATTAGAGAAATGCAAATCAAAACCACAATGAGGTACCACTTCACACCAGTCAGAATGGCTGCGATCCAAAAATCTGCAAGCAATAAATGCTGGAGAGGGTGTGGAGAAAAGGGAACCCTCCTACACTGTTGGTGGGAATGCAAAATAGTACAGCCACTATGGAGAACGGTGTGGAGATTCCTTAAAAAATTGCAAATAGAACTACCTTATGACCCAGCAATCCCACTTCTGGGCATACACACCGAGGAAACCAGAATTGAAAGAGACACATGTACCCCAATGTTCATCGCAGCACTGTTTATAATAGCCAGGACATGGAAACAACCTAGATGTCCATCAGCAGATGAATGGATAAGAAAGCAGTGGTACATATACACAATGGAGTATTACTCAGCCGTTAAAAAGAATTCATTTGAATCAGTTCTGATGAGATGGATGAAACTGGAGCCGATTATACAGAGTGAAGTAAGCCAGAAAGAAAAACACCAATACAGTATACTAACACATATATATGGAATTTAGGAAGATGGCAATGACGACCCTGTATGCAAGACAGGGAAAGAGACACAGATGTGTATAACGGACTTTTGGACTCAGAGGGAGAGGGAGAGGGTGGGATGATTTGGGAGAATGACATTCTAACATGTATACTATCATGTGAATTGAATCGCCAGTCTATGTCTGACGCAGGATGCAGCATGCCTGGGGCTGGTGCATGGGGATGACCCAGAAAGTTGTTATGGGGAGGGAGGTGGGAGGGTGGGTAAAATCTTTAAATTTAAAGATTTTAAAATTTAAAAAATAAAAAACTAAAATTAAAAAAAAATAAAAATCATGTTTTGGTGAGTCTGTAGTCTAACATAGGGCCCTAATTTTGATGTATATTGTTTGAGTAGGTGGGCAGGAAAGGGATAGGCTACCCACTCCAGTATTCTTGGGCTTCTCTGCTGGCTCAGCTGGCAAAGAATCCACCTGCAATGCAGTTGACCTGGGTTCGATCCCTGAGTTGGGAAGATCCCCTGGAGGAGGGCATGGCAACCCACTCCAGTATTCTTTCTGGAGAATCCCATGGACAGAGGCACCTGGTGGGCTACATGGGGTCACAAAGAGTTGGACAAGACTGTGACTTTTACTCACAGGGAAGAGATCATTCTTGGCAAGGGAAGAACATGACTACATGCTAAAGACTGGAATTAAAGGGGATAACTGATCAAACTAGAAATAAAGGCAGAAACACTAAGAAACTTGGGAGATTTTAAAATCCTGACTATAGAGTGGAAGTGGTAGAGGTGGTGGTGGTTAAGGCACTGCTGTAGAAAATATAGTTACAACAGCAAATAGTTAAAATTCCCTAGTCTTAGAGAAGCTTAGGATTTACTAGGCATAGAAAGGCAAAAATATACTACAATATTACGGATGAATCAAGAAAGGTGGAAGAGAATGGATGACATTGGAGAATGGGTTATTTATTGAGATATTTTCTTGGCTGCTATTAAGGGTATGAGGGGCTACTTTGAGATTTCACACTAGAATG
This sequence comes from Ovis canadensis, assembly GCF_042477335.2. NCBI lineage: Eukaryota > Metazoa > Chordata > Mammalia > Artiodactyla > Bovidae > Ovis > Ovis canadensis. The sequence goes on along the minus strand of NC_091246.1, from coordinate 81,538,257 downwards.
TAGTTGATGTGAAACTACTTAGCCCATTTCGCTAAGGCGAATCTGGGAACACAGACAGCCTACGTTACGTTATCGCAAAATGATTGGTTAGACCACATGCTTAGAATATTTTTAGTAGAAATTTGATGGTCCTACTTGATTGCTGAAAGTGAATCGATTTCAAACAGAATGGGCATAAAGAATGGTTTCAAGAAAAGGAAGTAAAAGAATGATTGATGACTAATGAAAATGTATAGTGAGAGAGATCTAGGTTTATGGAGAGGACATTATTTGTTCCTATAAAAGTTACTGAAGAAAAGTTACATGAAAACACATTGTAGTACTGGTCAGCAGTAGTTTTAGCCCAAGTGCCATGTAGAGTAATTATGCTTCAGCAGTTTCAGTACAGCTAGTTCACCAGTGTCATTGAAATAGTGGAAAATGAAAGGTTTAGATATCAAACAGATACAGGTTTGAGAGTAGTTCTGCCACCCAGTGGTTAAGTAGGAATTAAGTAGGAAATATAAAGATTTGCTTGGCCCTGACACAGGTTGTACAGGGGTAGACTGGTAGTAACCTTTATTCTAGAGAGTTATGTAAATGATACAGTTCTGTGGATAGTTTAACACTGCATTTAGTGTGCAAGAATTTCATGGTTTATATTCTTCTCACATTGCTCTGAAGTTCCATGTACACAGATGGAGAATAAGACATACTTTAAACTTGCTACTTCAGTGTTTTATATTTTGCAGGTAAATATTTTATATATCAAAAGCTTAGCCCAAGTCACTGCAAAGGAGGTTGAGAAATGCAGCCCAGGACACTCTCAAGAAAAGGAGGTTATGCTTTGGTTAGTGCATAAAGTCACTGGCAGTAGTAACATTTTTCTCATGTTTTTGCTGCTTTCTAATCACTAAATATACCTTTTCATCTCCTTGTCAGGTATGAACACATTTTCACGTCCTAGGAGATGATAAACTGAAGGTGAATTGAGTGTGTGTAGAATGTTTGCATCCACCTCAAAGTTTAAGATGTCTTGAAGAGGCATGATTCTGTTCATCTATTAAGGTTGCATTTCCTTATAGTCTGGCGATCTCTAGTCAATCAAATAAGCTTTTTGTCCTCACCCTCCATAATCCAAACTCATAATTTATAATGATAGAGTAAGCACAGGATTATTGCAAGTACATACATACATAGGTACTTACGTACACACACAACATTGTGAAACATACAGCAGTCACATGTTTATACCAGTGGTGGAAGCGCCTTGAGCAGGCAGTGGAAAAGCCTCTAGCCTTGGCAGTGGCGTCATTTCCTTGACGAGATGTAGCATATACTTTGTGGGAAATTCTAGCTTCTAGAAAATTTATCCTTGTCTATTTTCAACCATGAATGCACAAGTTGACAATTGAAGAGGGAGAAGCTTTGGGGGCTTATGCATCCTGCTTCTTCTGGTATTGAAGACATTCAGTTGAATTCTTGAACTGCTTAAAGTTCAAGGATTGTTTTATAGACCAAACAGTGAAAGGATGTTCTAGACTTTATATTTCTCCCAGGGAATTTACTCAAAAGCATTTTAGACATCTATTCCATTTGATTCCAGTCACTTCCACATAAACTTCTTTCCTAGATTAATTTTTATTATCCTGCTTTATTTCTTCACTTCCTTCTCTGAATACTGTCTCTTATTAGTTAGTTGATTATTGTCATCTAAAACCATATGGATGGGCTTGGTAGGCTACACACTGCAGGCCTGTGCTTGCCTGAAGAAAGAGCCCTGAGTCAGCAACGGGGACATCAGTGGAGTAAAGAATATGGGAAGCTTACAAGTCTGAGTCAAGGTCCCGAAGCATCAGATAGTGGGGCAGGACAGTCTTCATTGTGGGGCAGAGGAAGGTTAGCAATGATGGGGAAATTGATGTCAAGTTGGCTTACTGTTTATCAGGGAAACCAGAAGAGGGGCATGTTCCTCAACTCTTTGATAAGCATAGTAGAGTTCTGATCTAAAGCTAGAACAATCATTAGCTGAGTCCTGGCACAAGTATGTAGGAAAGTCAGTCACATGAGTAGGGTGTAGGTGAAGCAGGTGCTGGTGGAGCAGAGTGCATGAAAACAGCCTTGAGTGGTGTGACCAAATAATGGTCTATCCTTTGTCTGTCTTTGCCACAGAAATGAGTTCCCTTATAAAACTGAGAAGTCTTAATGAGTCTTTGCTGCTCAAAATTATAATCTTCATTCCTACTCTGGAATTCTCAGAAGCAGTAACAATACCCTGTGAGAGTATAAATTTTTGGCCACATTCTAGTCCCCTTTATTTCTGTTTGCAAAACAGAAATTCCTTGCCTGATTCCTTGGGCTTCCCTGATAGCTCAGTTGGTAAAGAATCTGCCTGCAATGCAGGAGACCCCTGTTCAATTCTTGGGCTGGGAAGATCCACTGGAGAAGGGATAGGCTACCCATTCCAGTATTCTTGGGCTTTCCTTGTGGTTCAGCTGGGAAAGAATCTGCCTGCAGTGCGAGAGTCCTGGGTACAATCCCTGGTTTGGGAAGATCTCCTGGAGAAGGGAAAGGCTATCCTCTTCAGTATTCTGGCCTAGAGAATTCCATGGACTGTATAATCCATGGGGTCCCAAAGAGTTGGACATGACTGAGTGACTTTCACTTTTACTTTGTCTGACCTCACCTCTTTCTTTAACTACTTTGTAATAAAGAACAAGAAGCCAAGGGTAAGCACTAAAATATAATTCCTTCTAGTAGCTTTTCCTAAAAATTAGAGGCTCTAGAGGCACGACTTGCCTTCCTAATCATAATAGGCAACATTTAATCACATGTTTTATTACTGTATAACATGAGTCTCTAGCTTCTTGGCAAAATGTATCATTGATTTGCATTTAGTATCATAAGTTTTGCTATGATAGTAACTCACTTTAAGTTGCATATTTTCTGTACTACTATATTAAGCTAAATTTCAGCAACAAATAACCTCAAACAGTATAATGTAGCAAATGTAACAAAATATATTTCTTACTTTTAATAGTTCAAAGCAAGTATTCTGATTGGACAGCCTTTTTCCCCTATTCATTAATTTACAGACCCTGGCCTTTCTGTCTTGCAGAGATACCCATACCAAAACCTTTTCAGCATTTCCATCCAATCAGGAGAAAGAGAACTTGACGGGATACAGTTTCTTTTTCAGATCTTTGACCTGGAAAAAGCACATTACATACCCTTGTATTCCTTGGGACACTTTCAGCCATATTACCAAAACTAGCTCCAAGAGTGACTGAAACATATGATATAGCTTCTGAGCAGAAAGAAAGGAAAGTGAATCTTGGGGAGCATCTAGTGTCTTGCCACCCTCTCCCACATTCTCTGTGCTCCAGCGGCACAGACTTCTTTTCAGTTCCTTGGCAATGACATACTCTTCTGTGATGGAGAATATGTCCTTTTCACTTCCCTCTACCAAAGTGCTCTTCCTACTACTTCTGTGCTTCTACTAACTCCCAGCTCTGTGTTATATTTTTCCTTATGCAAGTCTCTGTCAGGTCACATTCTAGTGTCTGTGTTCATCCTGGCAAGGGCCTTCACTTCTGTAATGCCACAACTGTCATCAAAGAGCTCTATGCTATTGTTCGTGATCGAAAGAGCATCAACTTTCCCAATATCTGAAACATCACTAGTTTTTGAATGCTGAATAAATGAATGAATCAGTGCATATGTGATATTCTAAAAGCTTATTGTTAGGATCAGTTGACAGAAATTATATAAGAAGGAGGAGACAGAGGATGAGATGGTTGGATAGCATCGCTGACTCAATGGACATGATTTTGAGCAAACTCCTGGAGATAGTGAAGGACAGGGGAGCCTGGGTTGCTGCAGTCCGTGGGGTCACAGAGAGTCAGAAATAACTTACTGAACAAACAACAATACCATGCTCTATTTTTAGTACCATTAGTTATGTGAGAAACAGTGCTGGGTATATGTAGAAGTGGAAACAGATGTTTCTGAGATTAGTATTTCTGTGCACAAAGTTATACAAATGATATTAAAAACAAGTAACTAAATGTAGAGTGGGAAACAAACACAGCTGATGCTTTGCTATGTGATAATTAAGGATAGGGAACGTAAAGCCAAACCAGAAATATTTAAGAAGGTATTAACTTAATCATCATTTTCAGTACTTTTGCCACTAAAGCCTTTTCTTAGACTGATTAAATAAAGGTAAACATTGTAGGCTTGAATCTTTATCTTTGGTAGTTTCTTTACTAATATCAGTTCAGTTCAGTTCAGTCACTCAGTCGTGTCTGACTCCGTGACCCCATGAATCGCAGCACGCCAGGCCTCCCTGTCCATCACCAACTCCCGGAGTTCACTCAAACTCACGTTCATCAAGTCAGTGATGCCATCCAGCCATCTCATCTTCTGTCGTCCCCTTCTCCTCCTGCCCCCAACCCCTCCCAGCATCAGGGTCTTTTCCAATGAGTCGACTCTTTACATGAGGTGGCCAAAGTACTGGAGTTTCAGCTTTAGCGTCATTCCTTCCAAAGAACATCCAGGACTGATCTTTTGAATGGACTGGTTGGATCTCCTTGCAGTCCAAGGGCCTCTCAAGAGTCTTCTCCAACACCACAGTTCAAAAGCATCAATTCTTCGGCACTCAGCTTTCTTCACAGTCCAACTCTCACATCCATACATGACCACTAGAAAAACCATAGCCTTAACTCTGACACTGTTTCCACTGTTTCTCCATGTATTTATCATGAAGTGATGGGACCAGATGCCATGATCTTTGTTTTCTGCATGTTGAGCTTTAAACCAACATTTTCACTCTCCTCATTCACCTTCATCAAGAGGCTTTTTAGTTCCTCTTCACTTTCTGCCATAAAGGTGGTGTCATTTGCATACACTTGTAATTACTAACTTTGGACTACATTTGACCTTATTAGGCTAATTGCATATCATTTCTATCTGGCAGCTGACAATTTGAAGTATCATTTATTTAACACTCTTAAATTCTATTTTCTCACCAGTTTCCCATCTATGAACCTGTGGTTGTATATATTTTTCTTACTAATGATGTTGAGGATATATGTAATTTGGGCTCTTTAAGTGGATGAGAGCAAATATTAGGTTGTTGCAAACATTATTATGATTTCAGACTGTGAATTTTAAATCATTATGACTAGGCTGAAACACGTCTTTATTAATCAAAATAGGAACCATTACAATCAACAGAGTTTTGCCAATGAGAAATAAGTGTATATTCCTGTAGTGTAAAAATCCATGCTTCAGGACAAACTCTTGGAAAGCATTTTCTGCCTCTTGTTGGTTGTGGAAACATTTTCCTTGCAAAAAGTTGTTGAGATGATTGAAGAAGCAGTGGTCGTTTGGCCAGAAGTCAGGTGAATATGGTGGATGAGGCAAAATTTCACAGCTCAATTCACTCAACCTTTGGAGCATTGGTTGTAGGACGTGTGGTTGGGCACTGATGTGGAGAAGAAGTGAGCCCTTTCTGGTCACCAGTGCTAGCTGAAGTCATTGCAGTGTTTGGTGCATCTTGTGTATTTGCTGAGCATACTTCTCAGACGGCATGATTTCACCAGGATTCAGAAAGCTGTAGTGGATCAGACAGGCAGCAGAACACCAAACAGTGGCCATGACCTTTTTTTTTGGGTGCATGTTTGGCTTTTGCAAGTGGTTTGCAACTTCTTCTTGGTCCAACCACTGCCTGGATCATCACTAGTTATGATATTACAATCCACTTTTCATTGCACATCACAATCCAATTGAGAAATGATTTGTTATTGTTGTGTAGAATATGAGAAGATGACACTTCAAAACAATACTTTTTTTTGATTTGCAGTCAACTCACGAGGCACCCACTTGTTGAGCTTTTTCACCTTTCCAATTTGCTTCAAATAAATGCCAAATGACCAGGTGGTTGATGCTGAGTTCTTCAGCAACTCCTCCTGTATCTGTAAGAGGATCAGCTTACAGCAATCATCAGGATGGATGATAGCTCTCAACTGGTTGTTGTCAACTTCCGATGGCTGACCATTGCACTTCTCATCTTCTAGGTTCTTGTCTCCTTTGCGAAACTTCTTGAACCACTGCACTGTACATGTGTTAGCAGTTCCTGGGTCAAATGTGTTTTTGATGTTGCATGTTGTCTCTGCTGCTTTACAACCCATTTGAAATAAGAAAATTGCTTGAATTTACTTTTTGTCTAACATCATTTCCATAGTCTAAAACAAATATAAAATATTAATAAGCTGAGTCACTTCAGTCGTGTCTGACTCTTTGCGACCCCATAGGTGGCAGCCCACCAGGGTCCCCCGCCCCTGGAATTCTCCAGGCAAGAACACTGGAGTGGGTTGCCATTTCCTTCTCCAATGCATGAAAGTGAAAAGTGAAAGTGAAGTCACTCAGTCCTATCTGACTCTTAGCCACCCCATGGACTGCAGCCCACCAGGCTCCTCCATCCGTAGGATTTTCCAGGCAAGAGTACTGGAGTGGGGTGCCATTGCCTTCTCCAATAAAATATTAATAATAACCAGCAAGTAAAGGTCATTAGTAAAACACATAAAGTGGGAAATATGGAGGAAAATGATGTATAACATAATCATATTTATTTAGAATGTATTCCAGTATCAAACAGCAAATTTCAACAATGCATAAACCATAACTAGTTTTGCACCAACATAATATCTTACCTTTCTCTAGTAAATTATATTTCTTTCAAAATTCCAATTGCCAAGTTTGATTATAGGGAGATGGAAAAAAATTCTGAGATCAAAGTGCTTAGAACTTTAAAATTAGCTTATGAATATACAACTAATTAATGCTACTTCATTCATTCATTTAGAAAATATTTATTTTTCCTAGTTGTGTTCACTTAAATGACAAGGAAGAATATTTTCTGTTGTCATAGAGCTTCCATTAATCATGTATCTTTTCTTCAGCCTTGCACATGTTACCATGTTTACTGAATACAATTAGAAGCTAGTCGCTGTGCTAAATGTTGGGATAGCATGGATTAAGAGGACATGGTCCCTGATATCAAAAAACACACAGACCAGTGTATGCAGTACTTCTTTAGCATTTAGTGAGCCAATATGCTTTAAAAATAATCTTGGTAGGTTAAATGGGCTTCCCAGGTGGTGCTAGTGGTAAAGAACACAACTTGTAATGCAGGAGATGTACGAGATGTGGGTTTGACCCCTGGATCAGGAAGATCTGCTGGAGGAGGGCATGACAAGCCACTCCAGTATACTTATCTGGAGAATCCCACAGACAGAAGAGCCTGCCAGGCTACAATACATGGGGTCTCAAAGAATCGGACATGACTGAAGAGACTTAGCATACACATATGAGCCAGTATGTTTTAAAAATAAACTTGGTAGATTAAAGAATGGAAGATATGGAATTTTTTGGTGTGAAGACTTGGTTGAAATTTATTTATGGTGAATAAGTATTTCTGTGCTTATTAAAAAATAATCCCATCCTAAGGAACATACCTATCTATATATAGGGCATGTAAGATGACAGAAAGTGTCTGAAAAGAGCTTAGGAAAAATATTTCAGCACTTGAAAAGTTACTGGCACATAGCAGTAACATTTGAAATGAATATCTGTGCAAACTTAAATATATATTATTTAATGCCAACCAGTGCTGTTAACTATACGCCATACTTTACTTTTCTAGTTCATATTACATTGTGCCTCTATCTGCTATCACTATAAGATTTCTATTTCAGCCTGAGATAAGACAGAAGGTCAAGACATCAATAGAACTTCCCTTGAATTTCTAGAAAAGTGAGTGCAATCTTTTCTTCTCAAGAGTTTATCAGAAATATATCCATGTATATCACTTGAAATAAATTTCTTCCTCTGCTTGTAACTTTTAAAAATTTCTGGCCCCTGTTAGTCTCCAAGGTTGTAGAAGCCTTTGCATTTCCAGATAAAGGACATAAGGATATAATTTAAATCCTATACAGATGCCTATCTCTCCAAAATAGTACATCTAAATTCAGAATCAACAAATAGATTGTGGCAGAATAAACATACCATTTTCCTCAAATGGTGAAAACATTTTACAAATAATTATATAACTTTGTAGTCAAGATGCATGACTAAATCATCAGGATGCTCTATGAAGCTCATGGAGAAGGTCATTTGTAAATTGATAAAAGTATTTTTCAAAAAGCAGGCTAGGATATTATCAGCCTAGAAACACATGCAAGCTTCCTATGCCATTTCATTCACTGTAACGTACATTTCATTTTACAAGCATACAAATCTTTATCAAATCATTTTTGTTCTTCTTAATGGTCAACTTTAGCATTCATTTCATGGGTTTCAGAAATGCATGTGAAAATCCCTATCTGCAACTCTTTTGGCATTTAATCAGCTTCTCTTGAAATTTGTCCTTATATTTTAGACTTATCAGATGCCATTGTTTGCTATAATGAACACAATACCAAGTGCTACATTCATCAGGCCATCTTTCTTTCCTGAGGTATTCTCCAGATGCTTGCTGCTAAGACTCTTCTATCCATACAAGCTCTGTTGGAGCCACTATAGAAAGAAACTGTTTAGGGACTGGGAACCCACTGCCTGTGGGTTCCAGCCTGAACTGTGTGGTAAATCACAAATTTGCACAAGCCTCTTCTTCATCAGCATTCTCCCCATTTCTACCCAGGGCACCAGGTAGCATGAATAGACCAAGGACTCCAGAAAGTTCTCCTCCATTAGGACACTTAGAGACCTTAGCTCATTAACTGTTCTGTGGGTTGAGAGAGAAAATATTGCCTGCCGTGTCCGTAAACAAAAGACGTTGGAGCCATCAAGCCAGCACATTACTGCAGCCCTGACAGTGAGCTCTGAGAATGGGAGCAAAGGATGCCTGTCATCCAGCAGTCATCAGACTGCAGCTGCCCCTGACAGAGCAGCTTGAGGAAACTCCGGAGGAGAAACGAAGGATGCTGGTTCTAGATGGCTGAGGTACACAGCAAAGAAATGATTTCAGTGAGTCCAGACTGTTGTATCTTCTCCTACGTAGAAAATTGCTAAATTCCTTAACTTGATATATCTAGTTTTCTTTTATGAATGGTAATCTTTTATTCTGACTACCTGATATTATTGCAAAAACTCCTGTATATCCTGGCTTCCCACCCATCCTCTTTGGAAGAGTTTTTTCAGTGTTTTCTCATCTCAGCATCTGAGATACTGTCCCCTGGGCTTAAATTCCTAAGAATGTCTCCTGAATAAAGGTTGTGCATTTTTTTTTTCAGTTGACAAGGGGCAAAGGTGGTTTTCAGCAGGGTTCTTATCTGTCATGAGGTTGAGAAGTGTTGTACAAATGAGCCAAAGGTGGCTTCTGTGTATTGGCTCCTGGGTTATTTCCTCACTGCAGGCTGGAATTGTTAGTCCATTAGCTCAAAATCCCACTGATGCCAAAGAGATTTATACACATACATTTAAAAAAATATATAGTACAAGCAAGCAAAAATTTACCTTGTTAGGGTTTGCTTATTTATGTGCCCTGTGAAACCTCTCCATGATAGCTATCACCTGTTGAAAAGACCTAATGTAGCTATAATGACCCAAGTCCCTGCTCCCCTTCAAAGTTCTCTGACGCAGAGATGCCCTGCTGTCCTGATAAGTGACATCACCTAGGTACTTAAGCCCCCTCTCTGATCTTCCTCTCCTTGAGAATTTCCTTTTCTTCTTCCCCTCTGGGTAGTAATACTTCCACCCTCTCCCCCTCCCCTAACCCACCCAAAGCATCTAGACTCCCCCATAGGCAGACATGTCAGAGCTCAAATTGGTGTGTGCTTCAGCCACCTGACAGTAGGATCTTTCCCCTAGAAAGTGAAAGTGAAAGAAAGTGAAAGTGAAGTCGTGTCTGACTCTTTGCAACCCCTTGGACGGTAGCCTATCAGGCTCTGATGTCCATGGGATTTTCCAGGCAAGAGTACTGGAGTGGACTGCCATTTCCTTCTCCAGGGGATCTTCCCAACCCAGGGATCGAACCCAGGTCTCCTGCATTGCAGACAGATGCTTTACCATCTGAGCCACCAGGGAAGCCCTCTTTTCCCTAGATTAGTCTCCAAATCCTTAGAACTTCTATGAAAAGCTATTTTCCCACAGAAACAGTAACACGAAAAAAAAAACCAAAACCCTTCAACCAGACAACGGCTTGAAATTGTCATTTCTGGGGGAGAAATCTTCACAAAGGCTGAGATAGGAGAGGGGGGGAAAAGGCAAACATCAGAAGATAGCTGAGAAGACTTGGTGGCAGGTATATGTGGAAGGTATCCTGCATTGTATTAGAAATAAATGAAAAAGATATTTTAGTGAGGCTGAATTCTTACCATATAGGACAGAATGAAAGTCAGAAAATAGACATGAGTTATCTTTAAATGTTCCATATAGTTACCATAGAGCTTCTACTTATCAGGGCTTTCTAGTATGGGGACTGACCCAACAAGCTCGTACATGATGCCATAAACCCAGCATCCTAGACTGTGGGGATTTTTACCATGTGAACAGGGGTTCTTGACATTGAATCTGTGAGACAAATTCTTGGGATAGGCTTCAGGGGGAGAGCTTCATAAACCACCTGGAATATGAGTGCAAAATAGAGTCTGCTGGTGGTCTTTTAGCTTCCATCTTCCTAATCTTCCTTAGATTTTGCAGCCTCTCTTGAAGTTGGTGTGGTCATACATTTCAACCAATGAAATGTTAGTAGAAGTAAGATGAGAACTCTGTGAAGTGACTTTTAAAGAATAGAGGATGTCCTTTATCTTTTCTCCCCTCCTGCTGGCTTGAATATAGACAAAATGGCAAGAGCTGCACCACTTCCTGGGGCCATGAGAGGTCTCAGAATGACAACTGTGCCCAGTAAAACCACAAGATGGAACTAGCTTGGCTCCCTACCACCATGTGGATGACAAATTACCCCTGGACTGCTTATCTACATGAAAGAGAAATGATCTTCTATCTCTTTTGTTTTGAATTCTGTTTCATCCTAGATTATTTTTCAGTGATGTAGTGCATTTTTATGGGGAAAGTTTTCACATTTTTTCATTAGTTTCTCAAAAAGGCTTCTGATGTTGAAATATTTACTAACTTATTGACTAAAAGAATATATAGATCCTAATAGGACAGACTCTGGTAAATAAATTACCTCACAAATACTTTGGGGAATTTTGTGGGATCCTGATCATTTGGCAATAATGAATCAAAGTTAACCCATTAGAACTGATGAGTAGTCCCTCTATATTCAGATTTAAGAAATAACTGTGGTTTGTATATTTTGAAAACCAAATATCTGGCATTTTAGTAATTTTTTTTTTCATGAGCTTCAGATTGTTACTATTCAAGAATACTAGAGGGGCTTCCCAGGTGGTGTAGTGGTGAAGAATCCACCTGCCAATGCAGGAGACACAAGAGACCTGAGTTCAATCCCAGGGTTGGGAACATACCCTGGAGGGGGAACTGGCAACCCACTCAAATATTGTTTTCTGGAAAATTCCATGGATAGAGGAGTCTGCAGGGCTACAGTCCATGGGGTTGCAAAGAGCAGGACATGACTAAGTGACTGAGCACATATTAATACACAAGGATACTAGGACAAATTATCTAGTTATTTTCTGATGGGCAAAGATTAATGGAAAGAAGCCATTGAGCTGAAGTGGTAAAGGAAAAAGCCAGTTTAAAAAATTTTATGGTTGGAAGTACATAGAGGTTTTGAGAAGAGTGAAAAGTTTCATCAGTTATAAAATATTTATTTTGAAAGTAGTACTAATTTTCTCCATGTGTGCATGCTAAACTGCTTCAGTATGTCTGACTAATTTTAGGGAAAGAACAACTTTTGAGGCAAGGGGAAGTGGATTAAAATAGAGTATATTATATATATGAGTAGTGTATGATGAAATAGTATAAGACTTCCTGTGATTTCCTTGGCTGATGCTTCTTCTTGGTCTTTTTAAATATAGCTATAATTTATTATTGATAGTATCATGAATAGATTAGTTGTATTTTGAGTGCTAATCTTATTGGGAACACAATGTACACCCGTGGTGGATTCAAGTCAATGTATGGCAAAACCAATACAGTATTGTAAAGTAAAATAAAATAAAAATAAAAATTAAAAAAAAAATAAACATTCTATTGTAAAAAAAAAAGGTCCTTTACTCTTAATGGAAATAAAACCAAAAATAAACAAATGAGACCTAATTAAACTTAAAAGCTTTTGCACAATGAAGGAAACTATAAGCAAAGTGAAAAGACAGCCTTTGGAATGGAAGAAAATAATAGCAAGTGAAGCAACTGGCAAAGAATTATACAAGCAACTCCTGCAGCTCAATTACAGAAAAATAAGTGACCCAATCAAAAAATTGGTCAAAGAACTAAACAGACATTTCTCCAAAGAAGACATACAGATGGCAAACAAACACAGGAAAAAATGATTAACATCACTCATTATCAGAGAAATGCAAATCAAAACCACAATGAGGTACCATTTCATGCTGGTCAGAATGGCTGCTATCAAAAAAGTCTACAAACAATGCTGGCGAGGGTGCAGAGAAAAAGGAAACTTCTTATACTGTTGGTGGGAATGCAAACTAGTACAGCCACTATGGAGAACAGTGTGGAGATTCCTTAAAAAACTGGAAATAGAACTCCCATATGCCCCAGCAATCCCACTGCTGGGTACACACTGAGGAAACCAGAATTGAAAGAGACATGTGTACCCCAATGTTCATTGCAGCACTGTTTACAATAGCCAGGACATGGAAGCAACCTAAATGTCCATCGGCAGATGAATGGATAAGAAAGCTGTGGTACATATACACAATGGAATATTATGCAGCTATTAAAAAGAATGCACTTGAATCAGTTCTAATGAGGTGGATGAAACTGGAGCCTATTATACAAAGTGAAGTAAGTCAGAAAGAAAACACCAATACAGTATATTAACATATATATATGGAATTTAGAAAGATGGTAACAATGACCCTATATGAGAGACAGCGAAAGAGACACAGATGTAAAGAATAGACTTTTGGACTCTGTGGGAGAAGGGTGGGGTGATTAGAGAGAATAGTGTTGAAACATGTATATTATCATATGTGAAACAGATCACCAGTCCAGGTTCAATGCACAAGGGTGCTCAGGGCTGGTGCCCTGGGATGACCTTGAGGGATGTGATGGGGAGGGTGGTGGGAGGGTGGTTCAGGATGGGGAACACATGTACACCCATGGCTGATTCATGTGAATGTATGACAAAAACCACAACAATATTGTAAAGTAATTAGCTTCCTATTAAAATAAAACAAGCAAACAAACAAAAAAAGTTCCTCTACTCTTAAGTCTAACTTTATAAAATTTGGGAATCCAGTATTTTTACTGAGAAAGAAGTTTCATTTTAAAATAAATATTGATAGGAAGTCAGGTTCAATGAAAATGTTATACTTTATGAACTTTTAAAAATATATGTAAAATTTTTAGACAGATTCACAATACACTCTAAAAATATCAGTTTTATTATTATTGTTAATTGACATAAATGGTATTTTTAGTAAGAAATAATGTTATTCAGTTATATCTCTATTGGTTGATATTTGAGTAAAGTATTACATTCCAGTTTTGAGAAACTTTGAGCTATGAAAGTCAGAATAGATTTTTGTATAGAAAATGTTGTTAGCTAAGATTAAAAACAAACAAAACTTAGGTTATACACACAATCTATCAATGCTATACCAAAATCTATGACAACTTTTCTTTGCCTAAAATTAATACTAAATAATTTATAGAAAATACATTTAAGAGTAGAAAAATGAACCAGAATGTTTCATTCAGTTCAAATCACTGTTAGCAATTTCATATACATCTAACTCAAAACTGTATATTACCAAATGGGATAACTTGATAATATACAGTTGTTATAGCAATGTTATGGCTTTTCCACTAAATAGTATATCTTATTCATCTTTATTTATTCTTTAATAACATTATATCAAAAGACTTCAATCTTATATGTGCAATTTATAATTTACCTATATTTTTGAATTTGCCATTTAGATTACTTACAACTTTTCCCCCATGTATCAATGCTGTAACAACATCTAGTACTAAATATTTGTACAAGACGATTTCTCTAGCATGGATTTCTAGAGGGCTGAGATGTACACATGCCTAAGAAATATATTATGTGCCTTGCTAAATTTTGCCCCAAACATCTTGTGTAGCTTTCTGTGGTCCTTAACATTGTAAGACATTAAAATACCCTGGCTGACACTGGGGAGTCATTTCCCTTTCTTCTCCTCTTCTTTTCTGTCATGTATTCTTTTCTTTCTCCCTCTTACCCTCCTTCTTCCCTTCCTTCCTTTCCCACTTCCCACTTTCTCATTCCCTATTCCTCCTTTTGTAACTTTATTTACTGTTTCTTCCATTTTGCCAATTCAGTCATGAAAAAAAATGGCACTTTACTCTTTTCAATTTTACTTGAATCACTGGAGTTTGAATACTTTTCATGTTAATTTTTTATTTATGTTTCTTCTTTTGTGAATTGTTTGATCAGTTATTGACATATTCAGTTTTATGAAGCTCTTTAAAGGCGTTAACCTTTGCCTGACAAGAATTTAAAATTTTTAGAGAGACATTTCTGGTCATTTTTATAGTATAATGTCTACTTACACATTAACAGGTTTTGGACATGTTCGCCTGTATATCCTTTCAGTATTTTTTAATTTTTTGTTCCTTCCATCTGTCCGTATTTCCCCCAATAATTTAAAAATCTTTAATCTACTCACATTCCTAATTCTTACATGACCAGGAGCTGTTTTCAGGCTCTGTTGCTCTCACTTCCTCCATCTCTCTCTTTTTCCTTTTGATTTATCTGCCTGCATTTTGCCTGTACTTGTACAATAGTTTAAAAATTACAATGTCTTTTTATATGTTTTAATAGTTTCAGAGTTAGTGACCCATTACTACTCCATTACCTTAGTTATCCATACTCATTTATAAAATATATAATTTTAAAAATTGCAAGTCAAAACTCAGAATACAAAGGTCAAAAGTTTAGAGTAGTTCAAAATGCAATGGAACCAAAATAGTAATACTCTATGTATATGGATAAGTAAAAACATAGATTCAAAGATCTGTATATTCAAAGATGTAATCTGTTCACTATTTTGTATATCCAAAAGGGCACCAGAGTCTCATGTGTGTTCTGAGCATGCATGTGCACTATAAAAATGAAAGCAGAAAATTTATACTGGACATTGAAATTTGTCTATTATTAGAATATAGATTAATACGCCAAGGATGATTTCTTATTGTGTTTTAGGTAGGCTTTAATGATAATTTATGATGCTTACTAGAGCAGAAAAAATAAATGAACCATTATATTCAGTATATGTCACAAAATATTGTCAGCTTTAGTGCAACCATTTAAATAAATGAGACTAAATTAAAGTCAGCAGCCAACCTTTTGGTTAGTTAAATTGTTTCTTGGCCTAACTTTCCAAAATATGTATTTCTACTTAGCACAGTATCTGTCACAAAAAGGAAAGCTTTATATTAAATATATAGGAGTAATCTCTTTAAAAATTAAAAAAAAAATTTCTCATATTTTCCCTCTAATGTTCACCATATTCAAATTGAAACAATTCCTATTAGAGCTAGTTATTTTATTATTTTTCAATATTTATAATAGTCATGCTATTTAAATGAATGACTAAAAATCTTCGAACACTCAAAGTTTAAGAAAAACATTATGGTTACCATAGAAGTACAAGTTTTTAATGTGTGAATTTCAAAATGAGTGCTATATGTGATTTCTTTGTACCATATTCTAGCCTGATGATATCAATAATGGTCACTGCTGATACTTTATGTGTAATGAATTGATGGTTTTTTATAGATTATAGTACTTTCCTTCAGTTTGAGAAAATTGCAATCACAATTATCATTAACAAGAAAGAGAAAACAAGAAAGAACAACGCCAAATAGAAGAAAAAAGAAAAAAATTAAAGATTGGTTTCAAAGCATAAGAAAATAAGTGAAAACAAATCTGTAACAAAAATAATATGACATATTATGTACATTCAGCCAGGTTCCTAGTGTTGAGTAATATCACATTTCTCTCTGCACACACACAAAAAAATACAGATCTTTTATTCCATATGAGTTAGAAAAAGAGGCTGGAAGTTTCCGTTTCTGCTGTGCATTCTGGCACTATTCATTTTCTATTTGTTTACTCTCAGTTGAATTGGTTTGAAAGGAGCTAGATTAATAGCCCTATAAACATAACCCTACGCCATTATGCAGTTAGCTTAGTTTTGTTTTCTTGAAATATGCTCTTGGATGGAAGACTTAAATATATGCTATATATAACAAAATTGTGACCCAGTGTGGGAGTCTCACTATTTTCTACCTTAAGAGTTCATTAGGTAAAAGGGAATGTATGTTTTCTTTCTCTTAATGTTTGCTATCAGATATAACTAGGCACTCCATAGCAGGCAAAGCGACCCTTCCTTAGTCCTCCAGAAAACAATTCACCATGTGTCTGCATTGATGTATTTTATCTTTTACCTAATCCTTTCTCCTCAGTGCAGCCTCTCCTTTATTCTCTTACTCTATTTCAGTCTTTTTAATCTTCAGACCAGTTCTAGTTGTTTTATTTTTCAATATTGAGAAAGTAATATTTACTTATTAAATTATAGCCTTCCAAGTTCTGAATAAATTTTATTGTCAAAACCATTCATCCCACATCATATTAAACACACTAAAATGTACCCATGGTCCACATTAAATATAATTTATATGTAACTATAAAAGTTTAGTTATTATCTATTATAAATATTGAATCAACCCTTTATTAAGTTTAATTTCACAGTTTTATTTTTGCCTTTGGAGCTAATGCTTCTTTTCAAATAGTAAATTTATTTTGCAGGCAGTGGGAAAGCTCACAGAGTTTAAGCACTGTGTCTAACAAATAAAATGGACTTGAATTTCATAGCCGATGGTCCCTACATCTTTTAAATTGTCATCTCTCTACTGAAATAGCTATCACTTTCAGTCTATTTTGCCATATTCTGATCACCTCTCACTCATTCTATTAGTCATGGAAGGATCTTCTGCTCTAAAGAGTCTGAAATAACTGAATGCCTGATAGTTATCACTGGGCAGATGAGATTGGCAGCAGTTTACTGGCCACATGTGCTCACATTCCAGGAGAGGGCGTCACTGCAGACCACACAGGGCCATGTGGAGGCTGTACTCAGAAGCAGAGTGAACCAGTGGGTACTGTGTGGGACAAGCTGTGTAGTGACTAGAGGGCGAGGTGACCTTCGATTTCCTCAGAAGCTTGTGATTGGCTTGTTTGTATAATTTTGTGTCTGACAGTCAAGTGAAACTCACTAGATTAAGGACTAAGTGGAGTGCAGCAAGTCTGGGTTAGAGAGGGGAATCAGTGGGTAGGGATGGGGAACCTTCCCTGCTGGGCAGGGGGGCACATCTAGTGAGAGCAGGAGCTCTCACAGTGAGGCATTTGGGAGCCAGTGACGGTCACAGATATCAAGGCAACACATGAAGTGTCAGACCTTACAAAGCACACCCAGTTTGCAGACTGTGCCCTTCTTCCCTCCCTCAATCCTTAGTGACCATATTATTCAGGCTATAGATGTGGCCCACATAGGAATTCCTTGGTGGCTCAGATGGTAAAGAATCTGCCTGTGAAGCTGGAGGCACGGGTTTGATCCCTGGGTCAGAAAGATCCCTGGAGAAGGGAATGGCAACCCACTCCAGTATTCTTGCCTGGAGAATTCCATGGACAGAGGGGCCTGGTGGGCTACAGTCCATGGAGTCACAAAAGAGTCAGGCGTCAGACATTACTGAACAACTAACACATAGAGGGATGGTCTGTACTGAAGTTCCTGTTCACTATAATATGACATTGTTTTTCTTCTTAAATGATGAAAAATGTGCTGTCCAAAAGAGAAAGCTGTATTTCAGCAAGGATTATCAAAATAATGAAATTTGGCATTCTACATTTCTAGTCGGTATGGGTTACAAATGCTAGGATCCCCACCCTCCACTCCCAATCCAATATCATTGAGTTTTCTTTTCCCTTGTTTATATCTCAAGTAGAAGATAAATTTATATCTCTATAAATTTATATCTCAAGTAGAAGACTCTGGGAAGATACCTAGGTTTTAGCTTAATTTATATCTCATTTATAAATTTATATCTCATTTATAAATTTATATCTCAAGTAGAAGACTCTGGGAAGATACCTAGTTTTTAGCTTAATTATTGCCATTTAAAAATAACCATTACCTATGGCTGTTACTAATACTTCAAACTCTATGTGTGTGTGCTTAATCAAACATTATAGTAATTTTCATAATGAATAATACACTTATTTTCCACAATAAAACGTTATTTGCTTCAGTCAGTTCAGTTGCTCAGTCATGTCTGACTCTGCAACCCCATGAATTGCAGCACGCCAGGCCTCCCTGCCCATCACCAACTCCCGGATTTCACCCAAACTATTGTCCATTGAGTTGGTGATGCTATCCGATCATCTCATCCTTTGTCGTCCCCTTCTCCTCCTGCCCCCAATCCCTCCTAGCATCAGAATCTTTTCCGATGAGTCAAATATTTGCATGAAGTGGCCAAAAATTGGAGTTTCAGCTTTAGCATCAGTCCTTCCAAAGAACACCCAGGACTGATCTTTAGAATGGACTGGTTGGATCTCCCTGTAGTCCAAGGGACTCTCAAGAGTCTTCTCCAACACCACAGTTCAAAAGCATCAATTCTTCGGTGCTCAGCATTCTTCACAGTCCAACTCTCACATCCATACATGACCACAGGAAAAACCATAGCCTTGACTAGATGGACCTCTGTTGGCAAAGTAATGTCTCTGTTTCTGAATATGCTATCTAGGTTGGTCATAACTTTCCTTTCAAGGAGTAAGCGTCTTTTAATTTCATGGCTGCAATCATGATCAGCAGTCATTTTGGAGCCCGAAAAAATAACTGACACTGTTTCTGCTGTTTCCCCATCTATTTCCCATGAAGTGATGGGACCAGATGCCATGATCTTCATTTTCTGAATGTTGAGCTTTAAGCCAACTTTTCCACTCTCCTCTTTCACTTTCATCAAGAGGCTTTTTAGTTCCTCTTCACTTTCTGCCATAAGGGTGGTGTCATCTGCACATCTGAGGTTATTGATATTTTTCCTTGTCTTGATTCCAGCTTGTGCTTCCTCCAGCCCAGTGTTTCTCATGGTGTACTCTGCATATAAGCTGAATAAGCAGGGTGACAATATACAGCCTTGACATACTCCTTTTTCTATTTGGAACCAGCCTGTTCCACGTTCAGTTCTAACCATTGCTTCCTGACCTGTGTACCGGTTTCTGAAGAGGCAGGTCAGGTGGGCTGGTATTCCCATCTCTTTCAGAATTTTCCACAGTTTCTTGTGATCCACACAGTCAAAGGCTTTGGCATAGTCAATAAAGCAGAAATAGATGTTTTTCTGGAACTCCCTTGCTTTTTCCATGATCCAGCAGATGTTAGCAATTTGATCTCTGGTTCCTCTGCCTTTTCTAAAACCAGCTTGAACATCAGGAAGTTCATGGTTCATATACTGCTGAAGTCTGGCTTGGAGAATTTTGAGCATTACTTTACTAGCGTGTGAGAGGTGTGATATTGTGCAGTAGTTTGAGCATTCTTTGGCATTGCCTTTCTTTGGGATTGGAATGAAAACTGACCTTTTCCAGTCCTGTGGCCACTGCTGAGTTTTCCAAATTTGCTGGCATATTGAGTGCAGCACTTTCACAGCATCATCTTCCTGGATTTGAAATAGTTCAGCTGGAATTCCATCACCTCCACTAGCTTTGTTTGTAGTGATGTTTTCTAAGCCCCACTTGACTTCACATTCCTGGATGTCTTGCTCTAGGTGAGTGATCACACCATCATGACTATCTTGGTTGTAAAGATCTTTTTATAAACTTACTGTATCATATATTAAAAGGCTTGATCATGTGGGACAGTTTGTCTGTGTATTCTTTCCACCTCTTCTTAATATCTTCTGCTTCTGTTAGGTCCATACCATTTCTGTCCTTTATAGAGCCCATCTTTGCATGAAATATTCTCTTGATATCTCTAATTGTCTTGAAGAGATCTCTAGTCTTTTAGGCAAATAATAGGAAACATAATTGTTAGAAACAATTCAAAGGTACATGTTATGATTAATTTTGGTATTGTTTCTAATACTTAAAAGTACCACTCCCCCCCCCCCCAATCAGGGATTGAGTTGTTAAAGTGAGCAGGATAACAGCAAGAGGAGTCAGCCAGCTTTTTAGTTCTTACCATGAGCATTGAAATCCAGTCTCCTCTCAAGATAGACTGAAAACCCAAAATATCTGCTCTTGATTAAACTGAGGAGATGATATTAAAAATATACAATTCTAGTATACCATGGGCACTGACACTGAACACTGTCTGAACAGGATGAATGCTATCTATTTGGACTCAAGCAAAGTCTTGTGGACCTGTGCAGAGCTGGGCCTGAAGTCCTTTGTGACTGGACTGTGAAGAGCTTGTGGGCAAGAATGCCAGCAGAGGGATCTGGTTGAGCTTGCCTGAGTATGCTTGGTGTTTGAGGCTCAGGGTGTTGGTTAATTACCAGCTGTTGTGGAGGCATTTTAATGTTTTAGTAACCAACATGGGGTACCAGTCCATCGTGGTTAAATGACTGCCAACCCTGTAACTGCAGAATAAGGATAAAGGACCTAATCTGAATCTTAATAATTATATAGCAAGATATGTTCTGTCTATTTTGTAATCAGCATGGACTGAAAATGGTTTATGCTGTTAAATTTGGGCCATTAAATTAAAAGTCCTCATAACTTCCATTTTTAACCCAATATTTATATTACTGAAGAGGCATGTTTTGACTAGTTGAATTAGTCATTTTTCAGAAATTCAGTTTTACAAACAAATGAAACAGATAATATGATGGTCTGATGTCTATTTTATGAATGTTTCTTTACCTCAGCACTTCAAATTTAGTACTTTTAAGGCAGCATGAGAGAACTTACAGTATCATATATTAAAAGACTGAAAGCTTATGTCTTTCTTTGAAATGCTTCTCCCTTTTTTTGCTACGTGCCTTGAGTGATGGAATGTGTTTCTCTACCCTTTTAGTTTGGGGCTTGACCATGTGGTCTTCTTTGGCCAATAAAATGTGAATGGGAGTGAGAGCTTATCAGTTCTGCTCAGTCTTTTTGTACTTCTACCATTGGCATGAAAAAAATATGACTCAGCTGGCCCTTTGCTTCAAGGACAGTGGGAGGCACATGGGGTAAAACTGAATGCAACTCATAGCTTGCTGTCTAGCTTAGCAATCCCACTGATGGATGAGAAAAAAAAAAAGATTGTGGTTTTAAGTTATAGAGATCCCAGGTGTTTTTTATTTTTATTTTTTATTTTTCTTTTTTTAGTTTTTTATTTTTTAAATTTTAAAATCTTTAATTCTTACATGCATTCCCAAACATGAACCCCCCTCCCACCTCCATCCCCATAACATCTTTCTGGGTCATCCCCATGCACCAGCCCCAAGCATGCTGCATCCTGCGTCAGACACAGACTGGCGATTCAATTCACATGATAGTATACATGTTAGAATGTCATTCTCCCAAATCATCCCACCCTCTCCCTCTCCCTCTGAGTCCAAAAGTCCGTTATACACATCTGTGTCTCTTTCCCTGTCTTGCATACAGGGTCGTCATTGCCATCTTCCTAAATTCCATATATATGTGTTAGTATACTGTATTGGTGTTTTTCTTTCTGGCTTACTTCACTCTGTATAATCGGCTCCAGTTTCATCCATCTCATCAGAACTGATTCAAATGAATTCTTTTTAACGGCTGAGTAATACTCCATTGTGTATATGTACCACTGCTTTCTTATCCATTCATCTGCTGATGGACATCTAGGTTGTTTCCATGTCCTGGCTATTATAAACAGTGCTGCGATGAACATTGGGGTACATGTGTCTCTTTCAATTCTGGTTTCCTCGGTGTGTATGCCCAGAAGTGGGATTGCTGGGTCATAAGGTAGTTCTATTTGCAATTTTTTAAGGAATCTCCACACTGTTCTCCATAGTGGCTGTACTAGTTTGCATTCCCACCAACAGTGTAGGAGGGTTCCCTTTTCTCCACACCCTCTCCAGCATTTATTGCTTGCAGATTTTTGGATCGCAGCCATTCTGACTGGTGTGAAGTGGTACCTCATTGTGGTTTTGATTTGCATTTCTCTAATAATGAGTGATGTTGAGCATCTTTTCATGTGTTTGTTAGCCATCCGTATGTCTTCTTTGGAGAAATGTCTATTTAGTTCTTTGGCCCATTTTTTGATTGGGTCGTTTATTTTTCTGGAGTTGAGCTGCAGAAGTTGCTTGTATATTTTTGAGATTAGTTGTTTGTCAGTTGCTTCATTTGCTATTATTTTCTCCCATTCAGAAGGCTGTCTTTTCACCTTGCTTATATTTTGCTTTGTTGTGCAGAAGCTTTTAATTTTAATTAGATCCCATTTGTTTATTTTTACTTTTATTTCCCAAAAAGCAGTATGTTTGTATCATTACTTTCCTGATGCAAAGACCTATTAAAACACTGTGCTAACTGAGAATGCATCCAAATGTGTGGAATTATGAACTTTAACACTTTAAAATGCATCAAAAATATACATAGCCAAATGTTCCAGAAGTTAAGGGATCACCTACTACAAATAATTCATTCTAATAATATGCTAACAGAGAGATGTGTTCAACTAAATCTGTAGAACTCAGAAGTGAACCCCTAGAAAATACGCCAAACATTTTGAACCCTTACACAAACTACTGAAGTTTCTATAAACCAGAATGAAATTTTGAGGTCATGATCTCCTTGGATATTTATGCTCTTTAAATAATCAGAATAAAATCCAAGATCTGTCACAATAATTGACAATAATACCTGAGATTGTGTGGTTTCCACAATTCATATAGCCATTAAATCCAGGAACTGAGTCTTATCAAGAGGAGCTAGGTGAAAAAAAAAAAAAAAAAAAAAAAAAACCAAAACATTATTCCGGATTTTGCAGTATTTAAGTCTTGGTTATTTGTTTGAGATCAGTGTCAACTCTAGTGGCAAAGTTACTGATTAACAGTTCACCCTGAAAATTGCTTAGGTAACTGCTGAGGAAAATGTGGGTTTGAAGAAGTGACTATGGCAACATGATTTATTTTCCTGGGTGTCAAATATTATTTTATGAGTGTTTCATGGTTGTTACCCTAAGAAAGAATCTAGACTTTTGGAAATCAGTTTCCAGTGCCTTCATGAACAGAGGAGACATGGTTCCAGTCAGACAAATAGAAATAAGTAAGTTGTTTTAAATTCTGGAAAAATAAAATTAATTACTTGAAGCAGGATTTCCAATAAAAGCATATATTCTAATCAATGACTCTTGAACCTTTTAGTCATTAGAATTCATGATGGGGAGAAGTCTGAACCACTTAAAGATGTTTTACTACCAAAGGAGACTGATTCATTACAGTTTTACCTGCATACAGAATTCCTCTATTGAAACCATGTCAGTGATGATTCAAGGTCTCCCCCTTCCAAAATAAAACATAATTTAAACCATGCCATATTATATTAATTGAGGTACCTGGATCCTTTTTAACCTAGCAGTGATGAATATTACAACATTGTTTATTTTTATTATCTCAAGACAGGTGAATCCTCACTCCATTTGGAAAGATTATTTCTTGCTTCACTACTCACTGATTCCTCACTGACCCAGAAAAAAACAACTTCATAACAACCCCTCACTTTTTACTGAGTTAGGAAACATGCATTTTAAAATAGTGCTAAGAAAATCATTACGGAGTAAGTCTCAACAAGCTATTTTCCAAGCACTGCAGGTCTGAGTTATGGAAGTGTGACATAACAAATCTAGTTTTGACAGAAAATGTATGGTTGAGGGTTTATAGAATCTCAGCTTTGAAAGAATTCTTCCTAATCCTTTATTTTTTAACATCTTTCCAGCTGGATAGATTACATTTTAGTTGCTCCTTTCCTCCTTTCAGGTTATTCTTCTCTTCACCATCTATATTTGTGTTTCCAAAGTTATCTAGTGTTCAATAGCCCGTAAAAGCTTTGTTTACTGTTAGGTTTGGGTTTTAGGTTTTTTTTGGCTAACAAAATAGTTTCCTCATTACTTTCAGTAAAATTTGGATGTAGGTCAAGGCTGAATCTGCATGCTCTGCTGTAATATTCCTACTGTGGCATTAATTTTATAGTTCAGATGACTAATAGCATGTTGGACATTATGAATGACAGGATGTGAATAGTAGAATCAGCCCCCATTACATGGCTTAGGGCAACAGATTTATAAGAAGAAAGTTATAACACAGCTACTGTTGCCTACTGTTGTTTAGGGCTAAACTCAGGGCTGAAAACAAAGGCTAAAATTAGCTTTCACTGTGACAATTTGGTGTCTAAACAAAATGGAAGAGAACAATGTTCTCCTAACTGAAATTTTAAAAATTTTAACTATTGTAATTTTATAGTTCTTTGAGTTAGACAAGGATGTGGTAACACCCAAAAAGATGTCCTTTTCATTATAGGGGACTGGAATGCAAAAGCAGGAAGTCAAGAAATACCGGGAGTAATGGGCAAATTTGGCCTTGGAGTACAGAATGAAGCAGGGCAAAGGCTAGTAGAGTTTTGCCAAGAGAATGCACCGGTCATAGCAAACACCCTCTTCTAACAACACTAGAGAAGACTCTACACATGGAAATCACCAAATGGTCAATACCAAAATCAGGCTGATTATATTCTTTGCAGCCAAGATGGAGACACTCTATACAGTCAGCAAAAATAAGACCAGGAGCTGACTGTGGCTCAGATCATGAACTCCTCATTGACAAATTCAGAATTAAATTGAGGAAAGTAGGAAAAAACAAGAAGACCATTCCGGTATGACCTAAATCAAATCCCTTATGACTACACAATGGAAGTGACAAATAGATTCAAGGGATTAGACCTGACAGAGTGCCTGAAGAACTATGGATGGAAGTTTGTAACATTATACAGAAAGCAGTGATCAAGACCATCCCCCCAAAAAAGAAATGCAAAAAGGCAAAATGGTTGTCCAAGGAGGCCTTACAAATAGCTGAGAAAAGAAGAGAGGTGAAAGGCAAAGGAGAAAAGGAAACTATACCAATTGGAATGCAGAGTTCCAAAGAATAACAAGGAGAGATAAGAAAGCCTTCCTCAGTGATCAGTGCAAAGAAATAGAAGAAAACAATAAAATGGGAAAGACTAGAGATCTCTTCAAGAAAATTAGAGATACCAAGGGAAATTTTCATGCAAAGATGGGTTCAATAAAGGACAGAAATGGTATGGACCTAACAGAAGGGAAAGATAAGAAGGGGTGGCAAGAATACACAGAAGAACTATACAAAAAAGATCTTCACAACCCAGATAATCAATATGACGTGATCACTTCTCTAGAGCCAGACATCTGGAATGTGAAGTCAAGTGGGCCTTAGAAAGCATCACTACGAACAAAGCTAGTAGAGCAGATGGAATTCAGTTGAGCTATTTCAAATCCTAAAAGATGATGCTGTGAAAGTGTGGCACTCAAATGCCAGCAAATTTGGAAAACTCAGCAGTGGCCACAGGACTGGAAAAGGTCAGTTTTCATTCCAATTCCAAAGAAAGGCAATGCCAAAAAATGTTCAAACTACTGCAAAATTTCGCTCATCTCACATGCTAGCAATTTCAAATGCTAGAATAATGCTCAAAATTCTCCAAGCCAGGCTTCGACAGTACATGAAACCACGAACTTCCAGATGTTCAAGCTGGATTTAGAAAAGGCAGAGGAACCAGAAATCAAATTGCCAACATTCGCTGGATCATCAAAAAAGCCAGAGAGTTCCAGAAAAACATCTATTTCTGCTTTATTGACTATGCCAAAACCTTTGATTGTGTGGATCACAACAAACTGTGGAAAATTCTTCAAAAGATGGGAATACCAGACCACCTGACCTGCCTCCTGAGAAGTGTGTATGCAGGTCAAGAAGCTACAGTTAGGAGTGGACATGGAACAAACTGGTTCCAAGTTGGGAAAGGAGTCTGTTAAGGCTGTATATTGTCACCCTACTTATTTAACTTATATGCAGAGTATATCATGAGAAAAGAGTACATCATGAGAAATGCTGGGCTGGATGAAGCACAAGCTGGAATCAAAATTGCTAGGAGAAATATCAGTAACCTGCAGATGGTACCACCCTTCTGGCAGAAAGTGAAGAAGAACTAAAGAGCCTCTTGATGAAAGTGAAAGAGGAGAGTGAAAAAGTTGGATAAAAACTCAACATTCAGAAAACCAAGATCATGGCATCTGACCCCATCACATCATGCCAAATAGATGGGAAAACAGTGGAAATGGTGGCAGACTTTATTTTGGGGGGCTCCATAATCACTGCAGATGGTGACTGCAGCAATGAAATTAAAAAACACTTGCTCCTCAGAAGAAAAGCTATGACCAATCTAGGCAGCTTATTAAAAAGCAGAGATATTACTTTGCAAACAAAGGTCCATCTAGTCAAAGCTATGGTCTTTCCAGTAGTCATGTATGGATGTGAGAGTTGGACTATAAAGAAAGCTGAGCGCTGAAGAATTGATACCTTTGAACTGAGGTGTTGGAGAAGACTCTGGCAATTTCCTTGGACAGCAAGGAGATCCAACCAGTCCACCCTAAAGGCAGTCAGTCCTGGATATTCATTGGAAGGACTGATGCTGAAGCTGAAACTCCAATTCTTTGGCCACCTGATGAGAAGAACTGGCTCATTTGAAAAGACCCTGATTCTGAGAAAGATTGAAGGCAGGAGGAGAAGTGGACAACAACAGATGCGGTGGTTGGATGGCATCACTGACTCTTTGGACATGAGTTTGAGCAAGCTCAGGAGTTGGTGATGGACGGGGAAGCCTGGCGTGCTGCAGTCTGTTGGGTTGCAAAGAGTTAGACAGGACTGAGCGACTGAACTGAACTGATAGTTCTTTGAAAAAACATCTGAGGTCTCACTAAAAGTAAGGTATGTATGTATATTTGTAAGTAGAAGCACAAATTAGCCTGAGAGGTTGTTGTAATGTTCTTTGTAATGTTATGTGTATTAGTTGACTTTCTGTGGATTGATATCATATAGGATACTTTCAATAAACATCTATTTTATTGGATACTAAACCAACTATGGTATTTGCCTTTCAGATTTAGTTTAGTTTATAACTGACTTACAAAAAGAGAGGGCAGAAAAAGTTAAGTTTCAAAATGTAACTTAAGAGTAGACATAAAAGGGTTTTGGCATATAGTACCTGAGCATACCCACACAAATGTATTAAGCTAGAAGTGAAACTGTGATTTGCTCAGTCATGTCCAACTCTTTGTGACCATATAGAGCTTGTCAGGCTCCTCTGTCCATGAGATTCTTCAGGCAAGAATACTGGAGCAGGTAGCCACTTCCTTCTTCAGGGGATCTTCCTAATCCAGTGATCAAATCTGGGTCTCCCACATTCTAGTCAGATTCTTTACCATCTGAGCCACCAGAGAAGCCCCTAGACCCAGTTAATACTTCAGTCAAGTTAGAATCTGAATGTTTGGGCATCTTATTAACTTTATACAGAGAAGGCAATGGCACCCCACTCCAGTACTCTTGCCTGGAAAATTCCATGGATGAAAGAGCCTGGTGGGCTGAAGTCCATGGGGTGGCTAAAGAGTCAGACACAATTGAGCGACTTCACTTTCACTTTTCACTTTCATGCATTGGAGAAGGAAATGGCAACCCACTCCAATGTTCTTGCCTGGAGAATCCCAGGGGCAGGGGAGCCTGGTGGGCTGCTGTCTATGGGGTCGCACAGAGTCTGACACAACTGAAGTGACTTAGCAGCAGCAGCAGCATTAACTTTATAACAGAGAGTGGCAAAATGTTCTCCAGACAGAAGACTGAGCTGCTTAAAAGTGTATGTATGGAATGAGGGGGTGGGTTAGAGAAGCGTTGATTAGAGGTCTAAGTGCTGGGAAAAATGTGAGGGTTTATAGTACCAGATGTAATAACACTTTAGGGAATGTCAAGTACCATATTTCAATGTTCAGATGTTTATACAATGGTTCATTTGTTTGTACTGATTCAGGGTCCAAGTATACTAATCCCATGGTGACTAACCATTTAAAAAACCTTTTATTTGATTATAGATGGATATTAATTCCTATTATCATTAATGATGGTGATTATGAGATTTTTATCCATATTAACAACTCATCTATAATGATAAACCTGATAAATTATATGAGGATTTTTGGAATAAAATAGTAAAAAAATAAAACAATGACAAAAAGTTGCATGTCAGTCAGTCAGTTCAGTCAGCTCAATTGCTCAGTTGTGTCTGACTCTTTGAGACCCCATGAACCACAGCACTCCAGGCCTCCCTTTCCATCACCAACTCCTGGACTCCACCCAAACCCATGTCCATTGTGTCCATGATGCCATCCAACCATCTCATCCTCTGTAGTCCCCTTATCCTCCTGCACTCAATCTTTCCCAGCATCAGGGTCTTTTAAAATGAGTCAGCTCTCCGCATCAGGTGGCCAAAGTATTGCAGTTTCAGCTTCAACATCGGTCCCTCCAATGAACACCCAGACCTGATCTCCTTTAGGAGGGACTGGTTGGATTTCCTTTCAGTCCAAGGGACTCTCAAGAGTCTTCTCCAATACCATACTTCAAAAGCATCAATTCTTCATCACTCAGCTTTCTTTATAGTCCAACTCTCACATCCATACATGACTACTGGAAAACCCATAGCCTTGACTGGACGGACCTTTGTTGGCAAAGTAATGTCTCTGCTTTTTAATAAGCTGCCTAATTTGGTCATAATTTTCCTTCCAAGGAGTGTCTTTTAATTTCATTGCTGCAATCACCATCGGTAGTGATTTTGGAGCCTGGAAAAATAAAGTCAGCCACTGTTTCCATTGTTTCCCCATCTATTTGTCATGAAGTGATGGGACTGGATGCTATGATCTTAGTTTTCTAACTGTTGGGCTTTAAAACAGCTTTTTCACTCTCCTCTTTCAGTTTTATCAAGAGGCTTTTTAGTTCTTCACTTTCTGTCATAACGGTGGTGTCATCTGCATATTTGAGGTTATTGATATTTTTCCCAGTCTTGATTCCAGCTTGTGCTTCCTCCAGCCCAGTGTTTCTCATGGTGTACTCTGCATATAAGTTGAATAAGCAGGGTGACAATATACAGCCTTGACATACTCCTTTTCCTATTTGGAACCAGTCTGTTTCACGTTCACTGTTAACCGTTGCTTCCTGACCTGTGTACAGGTTTCTGAAGAGGCAGGTCAGGTGGTCTGGTATTCCTATCTCTGTCAGAATTTTCCACAGTATATTGTGATCCACACAGTCAAAGGCTTTGGCATAGTCAATAAAGCAGAAATAGATGTTTTTCTGGAACTCTCTTGCTTTTTCCATGATCCAACGGATGTTGACAATTTGATCTCTGGTTCCTCTGCCTTTTCTAAAACCAGCTTGAACATCAGGAAGTTCATGGTTCACGTATTGCTGAAGCCTGGCTTGGAGAATTTTGAGCATTACTTTACTAGCATGTGAGAGGTGTGCTATTGTGCAGTAGTTAGAGCATTCTGTGGCATTGACTTCTTTGGGATTGGAATGAAAACTGACATTTTCCAGTCCTGTGGCCATTGCTGAGTTTTCCAAATTTGCTGGCATATTGAGTGCAGCACTTTCACAGCATCATCTTTCAGGATTTGAAATAGCTCAACTGGAGTTCCATCACCTCCACTAGCTTTGTTCGTAGTGATGCCTCCTGAGGCCCACCTGACTTCACATCCCAGGATTTCCTACTCTAGGTGAATGTGAGTGATCACACCTTCGTGATTATTGGGTCATGAAGATCTTTTTTTGTATAGTTCTTCTGTGTATTCTTGCCACCTTTTCTTAATATCTTCTGCTTCTGTTAGGTCCATACCATTTCTGTCCTTTATTGAGCCCATCTTTGCATGAAATATTCCCTTGCAATCTCTAATTTTCTTGAAGAGATCTCTAGTCTTTCCCATTCTATTGTTTTCTCCTTTTCTTTGCATTGATCATGGAGGAAGGCTTTCTTATCTCTCCTTGCTATTCTTTGGAATTCTGCATTCAAATGGGTACACCTTTCCTTTTCTCCTTTGCCTTTCACCTCTCTTCTTTTCACAGCTATTTGTAAGGCCTCCTCAGACAGCCATTTTGCTGTTTTGCATTTGTTTTTCTTGGGGATGGTCTTGCTCCCTGTCTCCTGTACAATGTCATGAACCTCCGTCCATAGTTCATCAGGCACTCTGTCTATCAGATCTAATCCCTTAAGTCTATTTCTCACTTCCACTGTATAGTCATAAGGGATTTAAGTCATACCTGAATGGTCTAGTTACTAAATAGAAACAAAAAATTGTATTAATTGCACAAGCTCTATGTATTGTGATTAAAAACAGAGCATCTAAATGTTTGATTCATTACAGTAACGCACTTTTATTCATAGTGTTGATCCATACCCTCAATGTCTTGAGGACACTCATACTCAAGAAATTAAATGATATGCCTATTTCATAAAATTAATAAAAAGCTACCTTGGAATTAAAAGTTAGGTTTCTCTTAGTTCTAACCAGTGTTTTTTCTATTCTTCTGAATGATCTCAAATATTTCTCCATCCCTCCCCTTCCTTCCAGGTTTTCCCCCTCAGTACAATCTCATACTAAACCATAACATAGGAAACAGTTAAAGTCAGAGCCCAAGTTTGCACAGAAGACAGTGACATGGAGCCCTCATCTCTCTCCCCATCTCTGCATCAGCCTGAGGCACCTCCACACAACCCAGCTTGCTGCCCACCAACAGTACATGGATGCTCACTGCCCAGTAGC
Source organism: Ovis canadensis (assembly GCF_042477335.2). Lineage (NCBI taxonomy): Eukaryota > Metazoa > Chordata > Mammalia > Artiodactyla > Bovidae > Ovis > Ovis canadensis. Next base: position 81,507,241 of record NC_091246.1, on the reverse strand, counting down.
ACTCTCCCTCCAAAGTGAAGGGAATAGAAACTAGGAAACTAGCAATGACCATGTGCCTATTAATCCCCAGTTGTTGTGCATAATTTAAATCATGTAATTCTCAAAAAAAAAAAAAAAAGAAAAAAAAAAAAAACAACCAAAAACCAAAGTAATTCAAATGTGGCTAAGTCTATCTGAAGCCACTCAGTGTCCAAGAAGTCATGGGCTAATTGGATCACAAAACATGATGACATTAGAATTGCATATGGAACCTATTGAAACTTATTGGTGAATGAGTAAGTAAATTTTATTATTTTATATTGTCAATGTCTCATGACACTCCAGATGCAGGGTTTGCTGGTAAAACAGTTCAAGTCCCCAAGGGACTCTTGTTTGCCTCATCTAGCTCCCAGCCTGTACAGGCAGACTCTACAGTCTAGCTGCTCATGTCTTCCTGCTTGTGTCTACTTAAGGAGACATGATAGGGCATACAAGCTCCAGAATCAAGTCACCTGGCAGGAAGTATGGGATGGAGAAGAGGTGGAAATGTTAGCTTTCTCTGAGATGAGGGAGTATGGAATATTCGGACATGTTTTCTTCCTTTGCCCTGAGAGGGTTTCCCTGGTAGCTAAGAGGGTAAAGCGTCTGCCTGCAGTGCGGGAGACCTGGGTTTGATCCCTGGGTCGGGAACATCCTCTGGAGAAGGAAAAGGCAAGCCACTCTGGTACTCTTGTCTGGAAAATCCCATGAACGAAGAAGCCTGGTAGGCTACAGTCCGTAGGGTCGCAAAGAGTCGGACAGGACTGAGCGACTTCACTTTCACTTTCTTCCTTTGCCCTCGCACCTACCCCAGTGAAATGTGACTCCATAAATGCCCTGGATTTTGAATCATGAGATCTGTACTTTCTTTTCCCTTTGGCCAAGGCAGAGGGTCTTTAAAATAGGTGTAGAATCATCCTATACTCCCTACCTGTCACTGTATGAAGCAATACTCATGAATTTTGTTTTGTTTCCCTGTCATCTTTTACTGCATCATGATCAGAGGAGAGCAGATCTGGGTCCTTCTTTCCATTAAAAGATAAGAGCCCCTCCTCCTTTAAAAAAAAAAAAAAGGAGTAAAGAATATATGCTAAGCACACATGCAAAATGATTGATACAAAAAATCTGATGGTTCTCAGGCTCCCAACAGAACCAACTAAAGGAGGAGCTTCTTTTTCTTATTAGTACTGATGAGGGAGATGGTGGAAACTGTCTCATTCTTATGTGTGTGTGCTTAGTAGCTTAGTCGTGTTCGACTCTTTGTGACCCCATGGACTGTAGCTCGCCAAGCTCCTCTGTCCATGGGATTCTCCAGGCAATAATACTGGAGTGGATTGCCATGCCCTCCTCCAGGGAATCTTCTCAACTCAGGGATCAAACTCAGATCTTACGCATTGCAGGTGGATTCTTCACTTTCTGAGCCACCAGGGAAGCCCTCTCATGCTTATGCTGTGGCTGTAAACGACCTGATGAAAGGAGTCTTGGTGTGCACCACATATGGGTAGCCCCCAAAAGCTGTTTCTCAAATCTCTTATACCAAAAAAAAAAAATCTCATTTTCTTAGATAATTTAATTCCTAGACCGCTGTGCTGATGTCGGAGTCTTTGCAATGGACCTCAGAGGAAAATGCCAGAGATAAAAAAAAAAAAAAGTGAAAAAAAACACCTGGTTTTGGCAGACTTTTCTCTCACCAGAGGAGGCAGGTTTGAGTGCCATCTGGTTAGCAGCCATGTTCTGCTGTCCTTCTCCCCAGTCCATCTCCCTGTGGGTCGCACAGGGCCAGGCTGGCAGCAGATTGCAGCGACCTCAGCACTGCAGCTATCCTGGGACTCGGAGCCCTACAGCCTGCGGGCAGAGGTCATCCCTCCAACCTGTGTCCGTCTGTGGCCTCTCCTTTTGACCTTCCTGAATAGTATTTACAGCAGCAATTAGTGACTCTCCTGAGTCCAGCAGCTGGCCTGTTTAAAATCTTTTCAGTGTTTGAATACATTGTTTTAACCAGTTGACCTTTATTTGTACCAGTGAAACTAGATCACACAAACAAGCAAAACAAAGTATTTTGGTTTGTGACTAAAAACTGAAATTGCCATTTTAGCAATTTTCCTAGAGTCCTGCTTACCCCTGCCTTTAGCTGCCAACAGTGATCACAGGAAAACAGCCAAGTGTTCAGATGCACCAGCTGTGTGTTCATTCACTCTTCATATAACACCTCAGTTTCCAATGTGTTCTGTGGTATTTCCTAACAGCTATTGATTTACAGTGTATTCTGTTTCATTCAGATTGTTATGTTCTTAAGCAATAACTAATATCCTTTCTTAAAAAAAATGAAATCTGTTGTGGGAGAAAGGTCCATTCTAGAAAATATTCGAGTTTTCTCATATGCAATACTGGGAGAAGCTGTTTAATTCCTCCCCACCCCCATTTTCAGGTTCATTTTGTCTGTCTTTTGTTAGTGTAACCTCTACGTGGCAGTCTTCTCCCAGCCTCTGTTAGTTTTCAACATTTTTATTTCCCATTGATCTTCAGGAAGGACAAGTGCATTGCTGTAAATTGAGTCCGGTAGAGCAGAAGTGATCACGTCCTATTTTACAGAAATTCTAGGGAAGAAGATAAAGAAGGGAGTTTACATACTTAAAAATATCCTCATTAGGTATTTTCACTCTGCTGAAAGTCTTGCATCTCTAATTTTGGGGGAGGGGTCTTGTTTCATATTTCCAGATCTTTAAAAAATGTAAATCTGTAATGTATGTAAATTATCTATATATTGCATTACCTATGCCTCTCAAATCTTGCATCACTTCACTCACTGCACTCCCTAGAAACAATGGAACTTTCAATTATTGGAATCTGTCCTCTGGAGAAGGCAATGGAGATTATAAATAACTGCTTTGCCTTTTTTTTTTTTCTCCTGTTATGCTGACATACCATCTACAAATTCAGACAGAAATAAGCTTATATAAGGGAGCAAAATTGGTGCAAACTGTGCCAGGATGGTCCCTGAGCTGTATGAAATTCATACTTTCAAGAGATAAATTCTAGCTGTATACTCCACATTGGAATATCTTCTCCTTACAAAACACATAGAAAGGATTTTTTAAAGCATATTTACATATTGTTTATGAAGCAACTTGAAAAGAAGATAAAAGCAACAATAACCTCACATTTCTTTGTACCTGTCGTGTGATCATTGGCAATTCGCTTTTCTTGCTTACACTGATTTGTTAATATTTCCAATATCATGATTTCATATCTCAATATTCAGTTATAAATTTATATTCTAAAAGTTACACTAAGAAAAAATTCAGAAGAATCCAAATATGAAATGAATAATTCACGCTTTCAGTGCAGGAAAAACATGTTCAAATTGGTGGGTTTTTTTTTAACTTAAAGTAACAATGGTTCTAATTCCGATGGAATGGTGGTTCTTGAGGAAAATAGGGCCTACTTAGCTTATTGTACATGTAAATCATGTTAAGCAAGAGAAACAAGGATTTCTGTTTCTGCTAATGTTATGTGGATAAAAGGTACCTTGTATAAATACATCCTTATGGATCCATCGCCAGTTTTCCTTGTTTAGCTTCATGGCCCAGTGTGACTCTCTATGTGGACCTTCTTGGGGCTGCTTTCTAGAGTTGGCATCCAGGTAACCCTATTGCTAAGCTATTGCCCAAATGATAACCAGTGCATTCTGTTATAAAGAATTAAAGCTGGAAAGTGATCTTCAAAATTCCCAAAGGTAGAGACTTTATATATTAAATTCAAGATAAAATAATAAAAAATAAGTATGTCCTCTTCAATCTGTTTTAATCCTCTAATCAACAAGGTGACTGGTACTAATTTAAGTAGCTAGGTTGGGTTGGGTTTTGTAGGCTTGGGCTTACAAAGAAATTATTTTGTGTTTTGGAACACTCAATTATGTCCGACTATTTGTGACCCATGGACTATAGCCCACCAGGCTCCTCTGTTCACAGAATTCTCCAAGAATCTTCTCCAGGGGATCTTCCAAACCCAGAGATTTAACCCAAGTTTCCCTCATTGCAGGCAGGTTCTTTACCCACCAGAGAAGCCCCTTTTTGGAATCTAGGTGCCAATAATTTACACTTACTGAGTATTTATCATAGCCAGGCATTGGTTCCAGTGTGTTCTGTGTGGGATGTATTTTATTCCTCATAAAGAGCCTATGGGTTATGTATAATTACAGATAAGATACAAACTGAGGCACAAAGAAAGTAAGCATCTTGGTGAAGGTCAAACAAACAGTGTGAAATCAGGATTTTCACCTAGGATGACTTGAGAATCTGTGGCTTTAAACAAATGCTAGATAGTAAAGAATTTGTCTTCAATGCAGGAGACCCATGTTCAATCCCTGAGTCAGAAATATCACCTGGAAAAAAATGGTAACTCACTCCAGTATCATACCTGGAGAAATCCTTGAACAGAGGAGCCAGGTGGGCTATACAGTCCATGGGGTCTCAACCGAGGGACAAACATAAGCCCATAATTATAGAACACTCAGGATGCAGAATGAGTAGTTTCAGAGGTCACAAATGAAAAAGAAGCCCAGCAAAAAGTGTTACCAAACTGAAGTTCCCTGGAGGTGGACATGCAGAGCTCAATATTATATTCTATTTTCCCTTTTCAAGATAGCCACTTGCCAAAATTGGAAACCTAGAAATCATGCTTTTTCAATTCCCCTCACCACCTACCTCTAATCGTTTACTAATCTGTGTTATTCTTCCATAGAAATAGGTCTTAAATCTCTCTTTTTTTTTTGTATTTCTGCATGAAGCATCTCTAATAAATTTTATTGTCTATTAAAGCTTTAGGAAGTCATTCTGTAAAAGAAAGAGTTGAATTTGATAATTGAATTGGAAAAAGCCTATGAATTTTCTCATCAGAAATTGAATCAGTCCTTAGGATAATCCTTAGATTCCTTTCTTTTACCTTAGAGATTCTCTATAAACTGGTTCCACACTGTATTCTAACTCCGTCCTCTCTTGTCTGATGAAGGGACAGGCTTGGCTCAGATAGTAGAAATTCACAGTTAGAAGTGGATAGAGCAAAGCTTCCCAGGTTCTAAAATCAGGAAAATCAGTGACTTCTGGAGAGAAGCCAGGTATAGCAATTGAAGAAGGAAGTATTAATGGGGAGCCAAAATTTAGAGCCCAGAAGTGGAAAAAAGAAAAGGATTTAATATACGTTGTTCATAATTGGTGAAGGAAAGTGGGATAAATAACAAATTGCTTATAAAAGGACAGGAATAAAGCACAAACCAATGTTCCTATTTATCTGACTCATTTTCACTCTACATTCAGGGTGTATGTACATTCATTTCTTCACCTTTGCACAAAATGCTTCTGTTTTCCCATTTGGGACCTCTTTCCCAGAATAACTTCCAGTCTCTTCTCTGCTTATGTAAGCCCTACCAATTAAGTAAGTCACGCCCATCCCTTTATCATGGGGCTTCCCTTGTGGCTCAGTGGTGCAGAATCTGCCAGCAGTGCAGGAGACACAGGATTGATCCCTAGTTGGGAAGATCTCCCAGAGAAGCAAATGCCAACACACTCCAGTATTCTTGCCTGGGAACTTTCCCATGGACAGAGGAGTCTGGTGGGCTACAGTCTATTGGGTCGCATAGAGTTAGACGCAACTTAACAACTGAGCACACACGCATCCCTTTATAATAAAGCCTTCTCCAGTATGAATCTGGCCAGTTGCTCTTTTCCCTGAATATGTTTGCAGTACTTATACATGTTGTTATTGTAAGTGGTTAATATTACATACTTTAAATTATTTGTATTTTTAAACTCTTTTCATAGTAGGTTTTTTCCTCGGCCAAACTTTAGGTTTCTTCAGAATTATATATAGGTGAGGATTAAGAACTTACTTTTTTCCTCGTCTTTCTTTAGGAGAAAAGTACTCATCTAATGGGGTCATATTCCATAACATGATTTGGGTTATATTTCCTTCAGTATGTGGTGACAATAAATTAAAGATTAATTAGCCATTGGTGTTTTTGTTCTGTTTACTTAGCCTGGCTTCTCTTCAAAGCAGAGCTTGTGTCAAAGGGTAATATATAAATATTTTATATGAGAATATGTTTCCATAGGTTAGGGCTAAATTATAAGGAGAAGAGAAATAGGGAAGGAAAAAATAAAACAATGAAAAAATACATTTTCATGTTGACTAACACAATGGATAGCTAGTCTTTGATCCAGTGTAACTTTTATCCTGATGCTGTGAAAGATTGAAGGCAAAAAGAGAAGGGGGCAGCTGGAGGATGTGATGGTTAGACAGCATCACCGACTCAATGGACAAATTTCAGCAAACTCCAGGAGATGGTGGAAGACAGAGGAGCCTGGTGTGCTGCAGTCCATGGGGTTGCAAAGAGTCGGACATGACTTAGTGACTCAACAGTAGTGAAATTTACCTCAGAACTGTCTCCCTGGAGGAAGAGAGGGGAAAGCATTTGTCCAGTGTTTCCCTACCTCCATTAGTCAAGAGAAGCACATGAGTATTCATTTGCACAGATTCTCATGTGAGCCCTGGGCATTTAGGCAGATGATCTGCTAAGCTAGTGTGAGGAAATGAACCCTGGGGCAAGATGAAAGGGTTCTATGATGTGAGCCTGATGCGAAATTACTGACAGTTTGCACCTGTGCAAAACTGATCCACGCTCTGGAGCTGTTCCTGCAGCAGTGACTGGAGCAGGAAATGAATATGTGTGTTTGTGGTGGGGAAGAGGCATCAAAGTGTGTAAAAGAGAATCTTATTATACCACATAAGATTATGTCTGTTAGAGGACTCAGGTCTTATCTCTGAGCAAGCCCAGAGAGCTCTTTTGTTCACTCTTTTGCTCTCTCTTTCCAATACGTCAAATTTACAAAGTCCTGACTGAATCCTAGCAACACAGCTCTTTGGTCCTCACTTCTGTTGACTGCATCAAGGCTCAGTCATATCTTTTGAGCTCAGTGTTTATCTCATGGTAAGATTAAGACCTGGCTGTAGGGAGAAGGGAAATATCTGCTTAGTCTCTGAATTTAAATCACAGCTTCTAGACGGTTCTGCAGTAGGAGTTCCAACATTAAGCTAAAAATAAGATGGCAGCTCATTTTTCCATTTTGTCTTTGGTGTGTTTATATCTTCTTAAGTAGTTAACAGAAAAGGATGCCTAGGTCAAGATAAAATATGTTATTTAGGACTCCTTGCATGTAGTACTATTAAATAGTGCCTCAAAACCTACTGTGATTTGTTTATTATTATTTTTTTGTAACTAAGACCACAATTGTCTCCCACAACCTCTATTACCTTCTCACTTGCTTAGTCACACACACACATGCATGAGACTGACATATTGGGACAGACAAAAGCCTGAATTTAAATAATTGAATTTGAATGTGAAAAAGTCTGGTTTAAGAACACAATGAGAGTGAAGGAAAAGAATAAAAATGTCATGTTCCTTTTTTCTTTGGGAATGAAAAGTGATGAAAAATTCATTAATATGTATATAGTAATATACTCTAAAGATTCTTGCATCAAGAAAATCTAGGGTTGCAATCAAATGAAATGTATAATAAAATTAAGCTACTGATAATTAATAACATTTATTAAGATATACTTGGGGGAAATTGCTAAGCATATAAAATTAAATTTGAGTTCATTAAAAACAAAAAACTCAGTCTTTCTTAGCCAAACACAATTTCCTTGATTAAAAAAGAAAGCAAGGACACCATATTACTAGATATTCATATAATATTTTGCCCTAGGGATAATAATTACTGTTTATACTGCCAGATGAACAGCATTTAATACTCAAACTGGAAAATGAGTCTTGTTTACAATACTTTTAAGTTTTTGAGAAGAAATTATACATTACTTGATCAGTAATGTACATTTTAAAGATTAATATGTTAGCAATGTGTAGACTCTCTAGAAAAAGGGAAGGGGACAGAGTGAGGGGATGAAATGAAAGAGTAGTATTGACATATATATACTACCATGTGTAAAATACATAGCTAGTGGGAAGCTGCTGTGTAACCCAGGGAGTCTAGCCTGATGCCTGTGGTGACCTAGAGGGGTGGAATGGAGGTGGTGGGAAGGAGGCTCTGTAAAGAGGGAATATATGTATACATACGACTGATTCACAGTGTTGTACAGCATCAACTAACACTACATTGAAAAGCAATTATACTGCAAAAAAATTTAAAAGTCATAAAAAAGGGAAAGAACATCTAGATTTCTGTGGATCCCGATTTGAAAATCATTGTCTAATTCAAGAAATTATCTTGAGATAACCAGCTAAACATCCAAAAAAATAAAACTTTTAATGTGGAGCTTTGTCACTACAATGCCTTTGGATCCATGAAAATGAGCATTAGTTCTTATTCTTGGCACCTAAAATCAGCCAATAAACAATAACAGGGATTCTAACACAATAGAGTCACAAAGATAGAGAAAATAAAACAGCTTCTTTATTTTAACTTAATATTTACTATTTTTTTCCACATAGCTAAAAGCCAGAGGATAAGATGTTTGGATGGCATCACTGACTCAATGGACATGAGTTTGAGTAAATTCCAGGAGGTGGTGATGGACAGGGAGGCCTGGTGTGCTGCAGTCCATGGGATTGCAAAGAGTCAGACGTGACTGAGCGACTGAACTGATCTGAACTAAGAGCCAGAAGTGGTAGAGAGGAGTGAAAGAGATTAATGCAGGTATGTAGCATAAATATTGATATGTCCATTTTTTAGTGGAAAATAGGGGAAGAAATAGGGTGAGCTTTGAGTGAGGCAAATATAAATATTTTAGATGGACTTTATTCAAATTTTAGACTCTTTGCATCCTAGATTAGTGTGTCATGCAAAAACAATAATTCATAGGAGAAGAAGTATAAGGAGAGGAGATGAGAGGGAGAGAATTTCATTCTTTACTCAGACTCTGGAAATGCATTAAAAGGAAACTAGATGAGATTCCTAGCAACACTTTCTGGGCTTCCTGGCTCTCTGCCCCTAATTAACTTTATGCACTTTTCTCTCCAACACAATTCGGACCTTCTTCTTTGTCAGAGTACAAGCTGCCCTTTCTTTGCAATACTTCATTTTCTCTAACCCCTATTCACTTGGTTTTTAATATATTTCTCTCCCCCTTTTCTTATAGCTATTAAGTGGATTTGACATCTTCTTTTGGTTTAGGCTTTTAATTGACTGTTTCACAAGGAAGATACAAGGGCATTGGGAAGAATTCACAAATACTCTCAAAGCAGTTATTTTTCACCTACACACATATAACACATTAGAACTTTTGTAAATGGGAAGATTAATTTGAGGATACAAGGCATATATCCTACCGATTTTAAATAATAGCTAACATTAGTGGTAAAGAACCTACCTGCCAATCCAGGAGACATAAGAGACACAGGTTCTATCCCTGGATCTGGAAGATCCCCTGGAGGAGGGCATGGCAACCCACTCCAGTGTTCTTGCCTGGAGAATCCCATGGACAGAGGAGCCTGGTGGGCTACAGTCCGTAGGGTCACATAGTCGGACATGACTGAAATGACTTGGCACAAGGCGCAAAACATTTACCATGTAGTATGTACTAGTAAACACTATGTCTCAGGTATAGTGTTTTTTTCTAAGCCTTTTACATATTTTATCTTATCTTCCAATGGCCCTCTGAGGCAAGTACTATTAATATTCAAATTAATGTTGAAGCTATTAATATTTTCTCGATGAGGAAACTGGGACAACTTAAATTATTGTTATATTAGCTTATTATTTGGCTTATTGTTATATTGGCTTTATTATAAGCCTATTTCCTAAGGAAATAGGACAGTTGTTGGGTAATTTATTCAAAGTCAGGAATAAGTAAGATTATTATTTCTGAATATTAGGTACAGAGAAATGTGAACCCAAGGAGTCTATATCCAAAAAACTTGAGCTTAACATTATAAGGCCTCACTCTTCATTTTTGTAGTTAAAGGATACTGCCTCATGTACTTATTTTATAGTGATAAAAATTTAAAATCTGTGTTATCATGGATAATAGATGATTTCCTGCTGAATTGAATATCAGTTTAGTATAGGGAGAAGTATATCTTAGCAAGATAATTTTTACAACTCAACTAAAATTTCCTGAAGTTTTCTGCTGAAATACACTGTCTTCAACTTTGTTACTTTTTATATTTACTGAGTTTTTGGAACCCAGAATTGGGGTAATTAGCAAGTGATAAATAACTAAATATTTGTTGAGTATTTACTATTATTCTGATTTTTCATTTTTCTAAAAAGAGCAAGAATAATAAGCCAATATAACAATAATTGAAAAAAAGAAAAACCCTACAGGAACTGTCCTCAAGGTGCTTGCAAAAATATTGAATAATCTGTAATAAAACACAGGGATATATAGAAACTAGAATTGAAGCTAGCAGCCTGTACAACTATTGGTATAGCTGCTATTCATCCTCCAGCAAGTTATCAAGGAACAATAAGCCACACTAGGGAAAGTTTCTAAACTTCCATTTTTTTTGTGATAGATGAACTTAACACTTTTTAATCACAATAAAACTCTTAAACTCTGTTCAAGTGGAGAGATTGTTGGAGAGATTTGATGGTGCAATTTTTCATACTTTCCATTAGAAAATAATTTTGGAAATTCTACAGGAAAGTAAGTTTTTGGACTATTGAAATTAATTATCAAAGTGTGTTAGAATAATATATTCATTTATTGATATATAAAACTGATTTTTACTTTGTGCTTTAAATGGTCTTAAGCACTGGATAAAGAATAGTAAACAAAACATACATAGCCTGTACCTTTGTGTATCTTACATTCTGATGAGAGAGGTAGGAAACAAACCGATGATTATATGACATATAATAGAAAATAAACAATATATGATGTCAGGTAGTGTCTGGTGTCATGGTGAAGAATGCAGTGAGAATGAATAGCATATTGGAGCTCATTGTTTAGATAGGGTTCTCCAAGGCAGGGTTTTGTGAAATGTAATATATGACAGAGGCCTGAGAGAAGCAAGAGACCATGGGATGGTAATATTCATGGAAAATAGAATCTCAGGCTGAAGGAATGGCAAGTTCAAAAGTCTGAGACTGGAATATGTTGGAAGAATGACAAAGAAGCCAATAAGATACCGGTGCATACAGTGTTGTAGAAGAATGCTTGTTGAAATTAGGCAATGCCTGTGATAAATCAGTTCAGTTCAGTTGCTCAGTTGTGTCTGACTCTTTGCGACCCCATGGACTGCAGTACGCCAGGCTTCCCTATCCATCACCAACTCCTGGAGCTTGCTCAAACTCATGTCTATCAAGTCCGTGATGCCATCCAACTACCATCTCATCCCCTGTCGTCCCCTTCTCCTGCCTTCAATCTTTCCAAGCATCAGGGTTTTTTCTAATGACTCAGTTCTTTGCATCAGTGATAAAGGAAAATATAACATAGTATCCAAAATATTAAACAATTAATTGCTATGTATAAAAGCAAATAAAACTATATGATAATGTGTGTTATATAAATGTAAAGATGTACAAATATAAGTAAAAGACTGTCAATACATATTGAAGACATGTACCATGTACCAGAAGTAATACTGATTATTATCTCTGGTATTTGTGACATTTTTCTTATTTGCTTTTCTATGTTTTAGTAGTTTTGTGCATTATGCACATATTATTTTAAAATCTTAGCTTAAATTGATCTAGTTAGACAGCAGAACTTTAAGAGTTCTGTTATGCAAAGTCATTTAACCTCTGCTTTGACTTTTATGCATGGCTTTCACATGACAACAAAGGCAGGGTTAGAAATATAATAAAAATATATAAAGTCAAGTGAAAATGTTAGCGGCTCAGGTGTCCAACTCTTTGTGACCCCATGACTGTAGCCCACCAGGATTCTCTGTCCGTGGAGTTCTCCCGGCAAGAATACTGGAGTGGGTTGCCTTTCCCTTCTCCAGGAGATCTTTCTGAACCAGAGATCGAACCTGGGTCTACTGCATTGCAGGCAGGCTCTTTACCATCTGAGCCGCCAGGGAAGTTCATAAAGACATAAAGCTAAAGCCAACTGGATGACCGAAAATTACAGACTAGAGAAAGCAAATGAATGTGCTGGGTAATAAATACAATAAATGAGTCTAAACATTAGACAAATTACTCATCAGAGAAAAGCCAAACATGGACTAGAGAATGGACCTTGTAAAGACCTATAATGGACCGAGTAAAGCAGGATTCTGGGGCTTATCAGTGTAGAAGTGCTATATAGCACTTTGATGGATAATCAGGCAGAACCTGAGCATGATTGCTGGTATTAGCTTAATAGCAATACAGAATTAATGAAACATTTAGCAGAAATTTAGCATCAATTCATCATCATGTATTATCTTTAATCAAAGGCATTTTTAAGGAGAACTTTCTGTGGTTTCATATGGAAAGTGTTTTTCAAAGGAGAGCTAAATCCCCAGTGTGTTAAACACCATCCACTGTATTTCTTTTATTCAGACACATAAGGCTGGATTACAGAAAAATAAGAAAACTTTTAGCTTTAGTGAAATAGCTTTTTATCAATCGAGCCAGAAGGAATAGCAGAGTGTTTTTAGTGTGTATTTGCTTGACTTGACACCAGTCAGTTTTGCATAAAAGAAAGACATCAGTGTGTATATGTAATCAGGATGCCTTTGAGTCAGGATGCTGCTTTCAAAAATGGAATTTTATTTTATAGCAGAAATAGACAACTGGCAGTTAAATGGTCCAGGCTCCTTTCTATTTGTGCCATTAGTTTTGTTTATCACCTAAGGCATAACAATTTTATTATCTGATAAATGAAGAAAGCAGCACTAGCCTGTGCCATGCAGAGAGAAAACAGTGATGACCATTTTATCTTGCAACACATACCAGTGAAAAATTAGTTTTCATCTTTATAAATAATGCAGGTTTTATATGGCTTTCCCATCTCCAAATATACCTGCAGCCTTTCTTTATAATGAGTGTATTCATCCTCATAGCTATTTAGAAGAGATCCACACAAGACAATAAATAAACATTTGTGTGGCTTATATATACCATGTACCATAAATGTCACCCGTTTTTCCCCTCCACTGGTGAATTTTCTCGTGTTTTTTTTTTTTTTTCGTATTCTATGTATTTAAGGTATTACATATGTATCACTAAATATTAATAGAATCACCTTAAAGGTAGCAGAGATACAACTGTAACTACTTGCAAAGTGAGTGTATGATAGAGACACAACAGCTGCCCTTCTCTGACTGTGTTATTTTTATCCACTCACCCAGCCCACACCTGTGCATTGTTGGCTGAACTTCATTAAGCCCTGCTGTTGCTTTCATATCCAACCCCAGTACAGAAGTAGGTAGTTCTTGTGTTTTTCCCAAATAGTGCAGAAAGGTCACTGCCCTGGGAGTCTTACTGTTTTGATTTGCTTCTTGTCTTTTCACTTATTGTGTAACCCAACCTTCCTAGAATTCTTTTTTTATCATCTCTGATATGTGACTGATAAAAAGTTTTTAAAAGGACCGAATAGGCTAGTGTATATAAAGTCAGTTTTCAAAATATAAACCATTTTCCAAATGTGTTGGTAACTAAAATGTCAAAATTTAAAAGGTGATTTGCCACTGTGTTTGTGGCTTTCTTCAGTGTTATGTAGGATTAAGAAATAGGAAGTAAGGTCCCAAGATATAGCTTATGATCTGGTTAAGGAAACAGTACTTATGATAGAGTAAGAAAAATAAATGGGCTTCCCAGGAAGTGCAGTGGTAAGGAATCCACCTGCCAATGCAGGACACTCAAGAGACACAGTTTCAATCCCTGGATCAAGAAGATCCCCTGAAGCAGGAAATGGCAATCCACTCCAGTATTCTTGCCTGGAAAGTCCATGGACAGAGTCTGGTGGGCTACAGTTCATCGGGTCACAAAGAGTTCGACATGACTGAGCAACTGAGCACAGCACAGCACGAGAGATAATACACTTGTTAGGACAGCATTTGAAAATGAAAACTGTTGTAAAACAAGAGTAGAAGGAGAGTCAATTGGTAATCAGTACTGATAGACAAATGATGATAAATGATGATATGGGCGATAAGTGTTATTTCCCGAGGGGGTAAATGAGCTTTGCAATGAGATGAATCCATTGGACCTTGTGGAACTGGGTAGGCCAGGAGTATGTGGTTTAAAGCCTTGCATACCAAGAAAGGCTTTAAGTATTAGCATGGTGAAGAATAGAGTATCTTAACTGGACCTCTCAATTTTACCTAGCTGTGTCTAGGATTACAAGTGGTAATATATATTTTTAAGAAAAATTATGTCATTCTAAATTGGAAACCAACCTTTTTAATGATTTAAAAACCTCATTCTGTGTTTTCAAAAGTTTATTTGCTAACAAATAAGTTTACCCAAAAAATGAGGTAACATATTTCATGAAGATAAACTCTACTTATATTACTTTCATGTTGGAACTAAATCCAGGAAGCCAACTGGAGAAAACTAAGTGAGAAAAAGAAAAGTGAAAAAACAAACTAGGAAAATCTTACTATTATATTTCACTAAGGGTATTATATCAGGTTTGTGGCATTTGTAGGAAATTAGAGTGAAATATCTGTACTGAGTACCTGAAAAAAGAACAAAGATGTATTGAATGTCTTCAAGACCTCTTTGTTCTCCTCTTTGGTGAATGTTGAGCTGTATAAGGAATAATAGATGGGGGTTGGACTTAAGCAGAAAATGAAATTGTGATTGATGAGGATAAGCAAATTACAGAAGAAAGAAATCAGTAGAGAAAACATTGATCTTAATTGTAGAATGTTCAAATTTTGGTTTCCAAAAGAGGTAGTTGGAAGAGGTAGGGGCTATATCCCAAGGAGAGTCAAAGTTGGAGGGAGATGAACATGTACAGACTATAGGGAACAATATTCACGAGGATTCTTTTAGAACTTGAACTATTTGAATCATTGCTACAGTAGCATCTCACCAAAAGTGATTTGTGTGTGTGTGTGTGTGTGTGTGTGTGTTTTATTTTGTTTTTGTTCATCATAAATAGCCCAAGTAACTTTTCTGGACAACCAAGTTCTCTCCTATCTGGCCTACTTCTATCTCCAGATGATTCATCAACCCTGCAGTTGACAGAACTGTCTCATGGCATCTAGGATAATGCAAAATACAGAGTGCCCAAGCAGAGTAAATACTGAGGGTGGTGACATGAGATAATGATAGATTTCTCTTCCTGCTTCCTCTCTTGTTAGTCTTTCTCTGTCCTTCTCATTTCAAACTTCCTCTCTTTTCCATGCAAATTGAATACCTATGGTGATTTAATCATCTTTCCTCCTCAGTCCTACAGACTGCTATTCTTTACATTTTTATTTACAGTTTGATTTAGGAGTATATTTTAAAGATTTATTTACAGAGTGCATCAAATTTTAAATAAAACATGGAGTGAAATTCTAAGTTGTATCTCCAATATTCAAGTTATATCATTAATTCATTAGGTTTGTCAGTGACATGAATTATGCAACTAACTTCTCAAGTCATACAGCTGATTTGACTCTCTCTTAATAATAGCAATTTGTTTATAAGAACTGAGTTTACGTGTTAATCTATAGTTTTTCTATTCCTAACTATATTCTTTATTCCAATGTCACATTCAGAAATGACAAGACTGAAACAGATTTATATTCTCAGAAGTTATTTTGCTGCTATCAGTTCGTTCATCCATCCATCCATCCATCCATCCATCCATCCATCCATTCATCCTTAGGTGCCCACTATAAAACATGCTGAACACAGGACTCATTGTACAAAAAACTATCATAGTCCTGGCTGCTAGGTAGGCCACTAATATTAAAACACAAGTAACAAATATTATTGGTAATAGACCTGGGCACCTAGGGCCCCTACTTTTATTTCTATGCTTTTAGAGGACCACATCTAGGTCTTCCTTTGGCTCTGCCCCCACTTACAGAGTCAAGTGTTTGGAAAATATAGAGTCAGGTGTATGGAACCACATGCCCAGTACAAAGGAGATCATACTGTGGATAACCAGGACTTCAATACTCCCTGCAAAAATAACCTTAAACTGCTTCCTTCCAATGCCTATTTCAGACTCTACCCTGGATCAGTACTTTGAGGTTCACCCAGCACCCAGTGATGTTCACACTCTGAGGCCTAAGGGTGTTAATGGGTCATGGATCTGGTATTCGAAGGATTGGAAGTGAAAAAAGGAGACACATCATTAGCCTGAGGCCTTCATTTATTTTCTGGTTCTAGGCCTTTAAACAATGGATGATACAACAGTAGGTCCTACAAACAAAAAATAATAGGATTTATATATAGACCCAAAAGTAATAAGATAATTGAAGGATGATATGTACGGATGTGGTTACTTTGCAGCTGGTATATGGTAGCATTATGCTTATCTTTAGGGATGACAGAATTTTGGCACTGAACCTTGGCCAGGATAAGAATGCAATGTACAAAATAGTGATTTATGCTGTATGAAGTCCAGGACTCCTCTGGAGGCATCTTATAACATCTCATTTACATTGTTTGTTAAAATTTTATAGATTGGTATTTGGCAGTTGGGTTCCGAAAACTGGCTTTAGCCAAGTGACTAGTGAAAGAATAGTTAACTTGTACCTTGAGACAGGAGTATCTTGCATGGATCCTGGTGGTTTATAATCTGAAGATAAAAAGGATGGGGATTAAGGCCCAGAGCTACAAGAAAATGGTCCAGGTCATGGCTTCTGGACATATCAAATTACATTGATGTTTGCCTTTGTTTTCTTAGTCCTTGCTATACAACACCATTTTTATGCATGCTCAGTCACTTCAGTCATGTCCAACTCTTTGCGATCCCTGGATTATAGCCCACCAAGTTCCTCTGTTCATGGAATTCTCCAGGCAAGAATACTTGAGTGTGTTTCCATGCCCTCCTTCAGGGGATCTTCCTGACTCTGGGACTGAACCTGTGTCTCTTACATCTCCTGCACTGGTAGTTCTTTACCACTAGCGTCGGACATGACTGAGCGACTTCACTTTCACTTTTCACTTTCATGCATTGGAGAAGGAAATGGCAACCCACTCCAGTGTTCTTGCCTAGAGAATCCCAGGGATGGGGGAGCCCGGTGGGCTGCCGTCTCTGGGGTCGCACAGAGTCGGGCACGACTGAAGTGACTTAGCAGCAGCAGCAGCAGCAGCAGCAGCAGCATTACACACTTTATCTTTATTAAAGACTTAGCTTAGTATATGTTATAGAAGCTTCTGAATTCTTTCGGTTAGCTGACACATACATATGTGAATGCTTTAAAACACATATATTTGGGATAGAAAATAATGAAAGTACACACTCCTTTGGTTTGAGGGCCATGGAAGACTACCCTGAGTAGGTAATATTTAATCTAAAACCCTAACGGATAGAGCTGAAGTGCATTCATGGGGAGACTGAATATTTTTGAGGAAAAGGAAAGAACAGTAGATTATGAGGAGACCAGTTCTGATTTAGAAAAGTTTTGCTTTGTTTTGGGATGGAAGAGAGGCTGATTCAACAACTTGACTTTTCAGCAAACATGCTTTAATGTGTCTTTTCGTACTTCCGGCTTTAGTATCTGTCCTCCAGAAAAGGACCACTTAGGTCCCATTTAGGTCATCTGAAGTAAGGACAGTTCCCAGCACCTAAGGCCTGCCTAAAAGAGTATTCTTTA
This sequence comes from Ovis canadensis, assembly GCF_042477335.2. Taxonomy (NCBI): domain Eukaryota; kingdom Metazoa; phylum Chordata; class Mammalia; order Artiodactyla; family Bovidae; genus Ovis; species Ovis canadensis. The sequence goes on along the minus strand of NC_091246.1, from coordinate 81,489,507 downwards.
CATAGGTTCATTTTTAAGGGGTTATTTGAAGTTCTTGTAAGAGATGGTGCCTATCTTTCACACTGAAGATAGTTTACTAGATCACACCTTGTCCTGCTCTGGGATGATTTTGTTCAAGTCTGATGTAAATAATTTCCAGTCTTATAAATTTTCTAGATGTGATTTAATGATGTGACAGGACTTTCTAGAAGTACACTAATGTTACAGTCATAGACGTCATGTGTCTTTTGGAAATCAAGGGCTTTCTTAAGAGTGCTATAATAATAAAAAGTTTTTAAATGGCTCCATTTAGATACATGTAAGAACAGTCTATATTTTTCTCTTCCTAAATATTTTGTCCTCACTGGAAATAGCTCAGGTAAAAATAAAGATATGTAGTATTACACTGCATCTAAGCTACATAGCAAGAGACTGACAGTTAAGGCTGTGTGTAGAGTACATGAGATAAAAGCTATGTCAGGGTTGTCCAGAGAAGCAGATTGAGTAGAACATATATATGCCTAGAATGAGATTTATTATAAGGACTTGACTCACAGCTATGGAGGCTGAGAAGTTCCATGTCTGTGAGCTGGAAACTCAGAAAAGCCAGACAACTGATGCTATGGATTCCAGTCCAAGTCCAAAGATCTGGGAACCAGGAGTGTGTAATACAGAGGATCACCATCTCAGTTTGTGCAGCTAGGCAGAGTATGAATTCAACCCTCCTTCACCATTTTGTTCTTCTGAGGAAACTCACTGGATGAGATGCTGCCTGCCCACACTGGGAGACCCACCTGCTTTACTCAGTCTACTGATCGACATGTTAGTATCTTTCAGAAATAGTGAAAGACACACTCAGACATAATGTTTAACCAGATTTCTGGGCTTTCCATAATCCATTCAGGTTGACACATTAACTCTCACAAGGCCACCCTTTGTCAGCTTGATACAATATGCATCTTCTCAAGCCAGACTTAATCTCAAAATAAAGATAATAACAAGACCAAGATTATTCTAACATGATACAAATATGCTCTATACAACCAAAAATACAGTCACTGTTTCCCTAAAGAGGAGGTATGTAGAGTTGTTGAAAGGTATTTATTCTCCTTGGTATCCTGTAACTTAAATGCTAGGATATAAAATTAGCAAGTCCTAAGTACTATAGTATAAAGTCAATACATCTTATATGATAAAGGGAATACTAGAAGAAAGAAAACAAAAGTGTCTGATATATATTCATCTTTATATATCATAGAAGCAGGAAGCAATGAATCTGCTAATGAGTACCTAAGAATTATAATGAATAGTGCCATTCTATTTCGACCCATTGATTCCTGGGACCTGGGAATCTGGCTGTATGAGAAATAGTATTTCTACCTAATAGAAATATTGGGTACTGATTCAGCACATGTACAGCCTACTGGAGAATCTTACCCCAGCCCTACAAGATATACCACCTAGCTGGTACTGTAACTGAGTCTTCAAAAGACCATTCCATCATTCTATCAAACCAGCCTCTTCAGGATGGTGGAGGCCATGATAAGACCAGTAAATTTTATAAGCATGGGCCCATTGCTGAACTTCATTTACTGAGAAGTGAGTTCCTTGAGCAGAAGCAATACTATGTGGAATACCATGATGGTGGATGAGGCCTTTGTCTAGAGTATGTATCTATTCTAGTGAGAACAAAACATTGCATCTTCCATAAGGAAAGTCAAGCCGTGTAATCAGCGTGCCACCAGCTGGTTGGCTGATCATCCCAGTGAGTGGGGCCGATGAGGGATTCAGTGGTGTTCTCTGCTGTTGAAAGACTGGGTACACAGTAGTGACTGTATCCATGCTGATGTTGCTGAGTAGAAGTCTTTGTTGCTGAGCCCATGCATAGCTTCCATCTCTGCCACCATGGAAGCTTTGTTCATGAGCCCACAGCTGGAGAAAGAGGCTGACTGGTATTCATAAAACAGGTCATCCTATCCTCTTATTATTAAAATAGTCTTCTGAAGTCACCTTTGGTAAGTATTCACTTGGGACATAGGTATCTTCAGGATTTTTCCCATTCAGAGAACTCGGTCTATATACTTCTTTCCTGGTTTTCTTTGTCACCAATTTCCAGTCATGTTCCATCCAAATCCATGACTATCCAGCCACAATATTGCTCCTTGAATGAATTAATACACAATTTTATACCTGGCCATTTCTCCTTTCTATCAAATTAGGCAACCAGATACACTGATTGAAATTCTGCACACTGGGAGGACTTCCCCTCACCATTCTCTTTTAAGATTATCTCAGAGAGGGGCTGGAGTGCTATGGCTGTGCATGCATACGTGCAGAACCACCTGTGAATCAGGCCCAAATCGTCTCTTCCTCTGTCAGCCAATCATAGGGAACTCCCCATGAGGGTGCAGGGGAGAGACAAGGCAGTGCAGCAGGAGAGGGAACCATGGGGCCATGGGCCACTTCTTCGTGTAATTTACCTTTAATTTTAGGGCCCATTTGGGCGCAGTCATGTATGTATCATTTGCATCTGATGATGGAGTGCTGCTGTACATGCCCAGCTTTATGGCTTTGTGGGTTAATTACATCCAGGTCCTGACGGGCAGCTCAGGTTACACACCATCTTCGTAGCCCATTGCTAGATGTTTAGTCTCTATAAGATCTGTTGTTGTTCAGTCACCAAGTTGTGTCCAGCTCTTTGCAATCTCATGGACTGCAGCATGCCAGGCCACCCTGTCCCTCACCATCTCCCAGAGTTTGCCCAAGTTCAGGTCCATTGAATTGGTGATGCCATCCAGCCATCTCATCCTCTGCCACCCTCTTCTCCTCCTGCCCTCAATCTTTCCCAGCATCAGGGTCTTTTCCAGTGAGTCAGCTGTTTGCATCAGGTGGCCAAAGTATTGGAGCTTCATCTATAAGGTCTAGTAGCAGACAAATAACTGTTTCTGAACAAGAGTAGTTACCTGATTTGGGGTTTTGCTCCAAAATCTTAAGGGTCTGAGCCATGGCTCATTTATAGGAACCTGCCAGAGGCCCCAGACAGCATCCCTACCTGCTGTTAATACTTCAGCCACCATTGAATCTGCTGGATCTCATGGCCCAAGTGGCAAGGCAGCTGGTACAGCAACCCAGACCTGTTGCAGAGCCCTCTCCTGTTCTGGGCCCCACTCAGAACTAGCAGTTTGGGGGGGTCACTTGATAATTGGGCCATGGTAACATGCCAAAATGAGGAATATGTTGTTTAACAAAATCCAAAAAGACTCACTAGGCATTTGACACTTTTTAGGTTATGTGTGAGGGTGTCAGAGGAAGCAACTTCTCCTCCACCTGAGAAGGGATATTTCAACATGCCCCATACCACTGACCCCCTAGAAATCTCTCTTGGGTAGAGGTCCCCTCATGCTGTTTCTTAGATTTGTTTCCCAAACTCTGTCATGGGAATGTCTTATCATTAAGTCTGGAGTAGTTGCTATGTCTTGATCACTAGATCCAATCAGCATAATAAACCAATGTAATGGATCAGCATTATATCTTGTGAAAAGGAAGAGTGATAAAGATTCCTATAAATTAAATTATGACCTCAGGCCAGAGAAGTGATATACCTGCTGATATAAAAGAGTGGAAGTGTATTGCTGGTCTAGACAGCTGAATGCCAGTTGATTCTGGTGGACCATATTTACAAGGATAGGGAAAATTCATTTGCCAGATCAATAGTTGCATACCAGATAGAAAGGGATGTGTTACCACGTGAGCCACCATCTGGTGGCTCAGATGGTAAAGAAACTGCCTGCCAGTGCAGGAGACCTGGGTTTGATTCCTCGGTCAGGAGGATGCCCGGGAGGAGGAAATGGCAACCCACTTCAGTATGCTTGCCTGGGAAATCTCTTGGACAGAGGAGCCTGGTGGGCTACAGTCCATGGGGTCACAAAAGGATGGTACAAAACTTTATAATGGAACAACAACAATAAAACCTGCTCAAACAATGAAACCACAGCTGACACAGCCACTATAGTTGGAGTCACTGCCTGATTAAGCTGACAGTTATCCATTGTCAGTTCTTTTGTGTCCATCCATCTTTTACGCAGACCAAACAGGTGAGTTGAGTGGTGATATTGTGGGAGTCAACACTCCTGCATCCTTGAAGTCTTTGATGATAGATAGCACTAATCTCTGCAGTTCCTTCAGATATGTGGTGTTGCTTTAGGTTTACTAGTTTGCTATGTAGAGGCAGTTATAGTGGCTTCCGTTTGATCTTTCTCACCCTGGTAACCCTCACTCCACAGATCAGGTAACTAATGTGGGGATTTTGACAGCTGCTGATTATATCTATTCCAATTATTCATTCAAGAAGTTGAGAAATAGGATGGGTTCAAAGACCCACTGAATCACTGTGCAGACGGACCTGCACGAAAATGGTTGATGACCTTGATACCTTAGCAGTGAATGGTGAATAGTGCTACGGATTCATGGTCTCTGAAGAAGATTTAACTCTGGGACCAAAGACAGTTTCAATCACTCAGAGTTTTGTGTAAACTTTTATTTAGAGTGAAAGTGACAGATAAAGCTTCTGATATAGACATCGGAAGGTGGTAGGAGAATACCTGCCTCACTAGTTTAAGCAGGGCCTTACGTGCTTCTCAACAGGCTGCTGAGAATAGATAAAAATAATGCCTCAAGGTTCTAAGAGTTCCACTAGACCCTTTCCCAAGGCATACATCCTAAGACAAAGTTCTACAAGATTAGCCAGGGAGAACTGGTTCTGAGTGAAGTCTCTGGGCAAGATACACTGTTGCTCTGTAATCAGGGGTACAAGTCTTGAGAAACAGGTTCCTGGGCAAGATTTGTTACAATTATGATCATAGAGCCTAAGAAATGTATTTCCATAAGACATTGTGCTGTGTGATCCTTAGTTCCCAACCTAAAGAAAGGCCAGTGCTTGGGCAAAATACATTGTTGCACAAGGCTTAGGGAAAGTATGACTGAGAATGTTCACCTCCTCCTTTTAGGGCCACAAGCTTTAACTCCCTCAATCCGACCTCCATAAGCCCCTAATGTGATTGATGGGGCACAGTGATGTTTGGAGGGCTCTTGGAATCATTGTCAGTTCAGGGCCAGTTTCCCCTAGTCCTTGGAAGACCTGATTCTTTCTTTTTTTTTTTTTTTTTTAACCAGTGCACAGTTTCCCTAGCAGAGGCTTTTGGTGCTTTCCAAAAGGTTGGGCGAAAGTTTAACAGGGTAAATTTTTGGTAGTACCTCAGGATCTTTCTTTAAAGAGACCCAGCCTCCTCCTCATGCAAGATTTTCTGGGTCTATTGAGGGTTCAGTTCTGGGAATTGAATAACATACTGTGACACTCTAATTTTATAATTCAAGTTAGACTTTTATTCATTCAACCAGGAAATTTTTTGCTCATGGAGATCAAGGAAGAATTTAGTAGGCTTCCTGTATATGTTACTTCTAGGAACACTGTGAGCAACTAGTCAATACTGTAGGCCTGCTTGAGTCAGAGAATACTGATTGCTGCTTTAACTCTGCTCATTAAAGTAATCAGGTACACCTTGCCTTTGGCAGTAGAGTGCCTGCACCTGGCCCCTTCTACACCAGGATCTAATTACTCCCACTGTATTTAAGTTTCCCAAGCAAGGTTTGGGCTGTAGAGAGGGTCTTGGAGCTCTTCGGAGACACTGGGGCTCCCAGAACAAATTTGTTTCTCACAGTACTGGTGAAAGGTGCATTTTCTTCACCATCCCAGCAGGGGTGAGTAAAACTTTATTTAGCATGATACCCTTCATGGAAGCCCTGGGCCCAGTGAAATGCGTGTATAATTTTTTTTTTTTTTTTTTTTTTAACTTTGTGTGTTAGGAACTATGCAAAATGAGCTCTTTTGCTTACAAGGTAGAGGGGCTCCAGTGAAACTTATATGGGGAATTTTAGTACCCTTGTTTGTCGTTTCTAAAAAGTCTTCATTTTATTCAATGACTGCCGAGGTCTATTGGGTAAATTTGCCTGGTTTGCTTTATTTTTCTTTTAGTTGCTTTATTTGCATTCTCTAATTCTGAACCAGTGTCCCTGCTGAGAAGAATTCCATGCTCATGGAGTTTAGAAATGCCATGAGTTTTGTTTCTGAGAGTTTTGATGCTTTCTGGAGGATCTTTGTGTTTTCTCTAATCCCACTTCTGAATAAAGGGTTCAGGCTGTTCTGTTTATGCCAAGTGTCTCAATGGAGATGATCCATCACACTTAAAACACAAAAACATATATCATTTTTCCCTTGCTTTTTAAACTTTCTCTTTAGGCTTCAGAAATTGAGGAAGAGAAATCTGTTCTTTGAACTAGAATTTCAATTTTTTTTTTTTTTTTAGCTGGGAAGTTCTCTCAGATTTTATAATATGACTATGTTGCTTGCTATTTTTTTCTTTCTTCCACTATTAGCTTTATTAGCCCTGTAAAGGGACTATTAAAAAAAAAAAGTCCTATAAATGGATTATTTTCCTAGAGTAGGAAATGGGAAGTCACTCCTGTATTCTTGTCTGGGAAATCTCATGGACAGAGAAGCCCAGTGGGCTACATGCCATAGGTTTGCAAAGAATTGAACATGACTGAGTGACTGAGCATAAGGGGACTATTAATTATATTTTTATTAAAAAATTAATAGCAAATCTGTTTTGCTGATAGGGTTTTCCCACTTTGACTGGTGGTGGTTTCTCCATACAGCACTCAGAAGATTTGTTCATAGAAAAAGAAAAATAAATTTCATATGTTGCTGCCTTGAATTTTCAGTGTATGTTTAGTGGTGATTGTGTAATACCATAAAAATCACCAACACTTTTTTGAATTTAAGGTATTCCTCTTCTAGTTCACAGCATATTAAAATGAAACATAAATAGCTGTTTTCCTAAGTAACTATTGACTATTCCAGCTAAAGAATATGATTCTATTTGTCCCAGCTGAACCACATAAGTACCAATGATGTGTAATTTCTTTTTACTTGAAATACTTCTGAAATTATCAGGGCTTTATTCTTGCAAATTAAGAAAGCAACATTTTGAAAAACTGAGTATGAGAATGTGGAAAAAGGAAAAGAATAGGAGGTAGAGAAATGGAAATTAGAGAAAAATGGTCTACAACAACAAGGAGATGTCAGTTCCTATCACTGTGATGAATGAAATGCATACTGGAGGAAATTTAACTAAGACGTGTTATTGAGTGGTTTTTGTACAGGCTCCTCTGGAGAATGGTGTTGCTAAAGTCTGTGTAGCACAGTGGAAATGAGCATGGGCTCTCCGACTAGAATGACGGTCCAAGTTGCTGCTCCATGAAGTGTCAGTTCTATAATCTTTGTGTCTCTTTTTACTCAATTACAACACAAGGATACTGTTAGTACCTGACTCATACAGTCATTATGGACAAGAGACAAACTGATATATGTAAGGTGGATTGACGAGTACCTAGAATGTGGCTACTAATGCAGGAGGTGGGAAGTCTTAGGCAGGTATCCTCTATTGCAAATGAGTCATTACTCCCTGGCTGTATTTCCCTCCTGTTTACTTTAGGAAAATATCTGATGCTCATTAAAATGTACATTCTAGCATGCATTATAATGCTTAGAGGCATATTGCATGGTTTCAGTTGAAACAAGGGAAATCAATTCATCTCTGCGATATACTTGTCTATGTCTAAATATGATAAAGCAGATTACACTCCTTATATAATTTCATTGCTGCTTTCATTGCTTTGTACTGGGGTTTATTCTATGTTTGTTTTCTTTGTACTTGTTCAGCTTTTAAGATAGGTTTCATTTTATTTGGTTTGTATCAAAGAGACCACATTGTAAAGGCTGATCATCATTGCAGTCTTAACATTGTTTTGTTTGTACAAACCATGCATTGGTGATTAATAATCTTAACTCCCTAATTAGTCCAAAACACATTTTTATGTTCGTGGAAAAAGATTATTTCAAATTTATAACCTTTTGAGACATGTTAACTTCTTTTTATTAACTTGTGATAATATACATTTTTACAGATTATGTAGAGTTGAAGACAACTTTTGCTAATTTATGGGTGTTTTGATATAGATTATTTCATCATATTAATGGAAATAAAAATTTGAAATTAGTTTGTATTAATGTAGTGCTTTTCAAACTTACCTTTAAAATATAATACTTTAAAAGAAACAACATAAATATTTTTACTTTTAAGTTCATCTGGAGATCTTGAGTTTTGAGTTATAGAATAGTATTTCATGCCCTGTGCATCTAATGACATTCAGCCTGAGGCCTCCCTCCTAAAAAATGCGTTTAAGTATTTGGCCATAACTTATGTTCTGCTAAGTCTTACTGCTTAGTTTCTGCATATTTTTACTATCCACCTCCAATCGCCAGAAATATTAGAGACTCCAAGGAAACTTTCTTCTTTGACATTATCCCTACTTGACATTATCCCTATTCAATGTACTGAATCTGCATTGGCATGTTTAAATATGATCCACAAGGAAATTTAGATAGCATGGACACGGAAAGAATGAATGGCTTTAGGAAACAGAATATTTTGTCATAAATAGCCCTCTCTTAGTCCAGACAGTGGTAGCGGTAGTTAATGAGAAGTGAATTTAGTGAAAAAAGGAAGATGAAAGTAGCCATTCTAATCAAATTCTGTCGTAATTTCTCAGGGGTCTGGAATTTATGGCACAACATTCAGCAAATCTCCAGTGATACATTTCCGTAACAGGAGTTGTAAATCCATTGGCAGTTTCATTAATCAGACAAAGAGCTGTGCAGTTATTGAAATAACTCCTCAAATAATTGCCAACTTGCCATGCAGTGACATTACTCCTGAGAGAAGTGCTTCAACAATTGATGATTGAGCCCTGGTAAATTAGCATTTCTGGCACTGAAACATCATTGTTGGGCATACCATGGTTCCGAGGAAGCAATTCCTGGCATTGTTTCTCTTCATAGGCAAGATTTAAGGAGTGCTGATGATCAATAATTTCCTTATTTTACACATGAGAAGTGTGCAGGCTGTGCACTCATCCCTCTCTATGCTGCGGTTAACTACTAAGCTAGTACAAAATTCAAGTGCTGCCAATTTAATTGCTTTAATATTTGTTGAGTGACTTTATAAGCATTGTAAACTCAAGGCTGCTAAGGAGCCTTATTTTATATAAGACATGACTCTCTCCTCCCAGGTAGATCGTATATTACCCTTCTGGGTATGTTACGATTGTTGTTCACTTGCCAAGTTGTCTCCAAGTCTTTGTGACCCCGTGGACTGCAGCACGCCAGGCTGAATGATATGGTACACTGGAGCAAATGCTGTCACAGAGGTTCTACCAACAGAGGGGAAAATATTAGGTATCTAAGTGGGAAGAAGATTGGAATGGGAGTACAGTTATGTGTTCTTAAGCTTTTTGATACTCTGTACCTTGATTTTTCACTTAAAAACAAATTGATTCCCTTTTATTTTTATGATGAGTTCCTAACTTAAATTTTAAAAAAAGTTAGAAATAGAATTTTGTGTGGGAGGAAAAACCCCAAAAACATAAATATTAAATTAATGGTATTTTATGTCTTGGAAAATTACAAAGACAGAATTTCAATATGTTTCTAGTAGATAAAAAGTAGTCATGTGTCATAGTCATATTTACATGATATAAAAATACTTTTCTGCTGTTACTCCTTTTGTTTTTAATTAAATATTTTTAAAAATTTGCTAATTTATTTGTCTTCTGATCTTAGCTGTGGCATGTGGGATCTAATACCCTGGCATTGGTTGAATCTGGATCCCCTGCATTGGGAACTTGGTGTCTTAGATACCCATCTGCCAGCAAAGTCCCTACATTATTCCTTTTAAGTATCTCGTATGTTCTCTTTTAGCTCTAGAATTAAATTTGCAAAGGAACACAATTACCTTCAGTGATCTAAAGACATAATAGTAGGATACAGTGGGCAGTGGATAATGCTTTATAAAATTTAACCTTTTTACCCACTTTATTTGATCCATTCCTTAAGATTCACATTTGTTTTTGTTCCTTTGCAAGTTGTGTCTGACTCTTTGTGACCCCATGGACTGCAGCACATCAGGGTTCCCTGTCCTTCACTATTTACTGGAGTTTGCTCTAAGTCCTGTTCATTGAGTGGATGATGCCATCCAACCATCTCATCCTCTGTTGTCCCCTTCTCCTCCTGCCTTCAATCTTTCCTGGCATCAGGGTCTTTCCCAATGAGTCAATTCTTCACATTAGGTGGTCAAAGTATTGGAGCTTCAGCTTCAGGGTCAGTCCTACCAATGAATATTCAGAGTTGATTTCCTTTAGGATTGACTGATTTGATCTCCTTGTCCAAGGGGCTCTCAAGCTTCTGTTTCAGTACCATAGTTTGAAGGCATCAATTCTTCGGCTCTCAGGCTTTTTTATGGTCCAACTCTCACAGCTGTACCTGACTACTGGAAAAAACATAGCTTTGACTATATAGACCATTGTTGGCAAATTGATGTCTCTACTTTTTAACATGCTGTCTAGGTTGGTCATAGCTTTTATTCAAAGGAAGAAGCATCTTTTAATTTCATGGCTGCAGTCACCATCTGTGGTGATTTTGGAGCCCAAGAAAGTAAAATCTGTACCTGGTTTCCTATGTTTCCCCATCTATTTGCCATGACATGATGGGACCAGATACCATGATCTTCATTTTTGAATGTTGAGTTTTAAGCCAGCTTTTTCACTCTCCTCTTTCACTTTCATCAGAGGCTTTTTAGTTCGTCTTCACTTTCTGCCATAAGGGTGGTGTCATCTGCATATCTGAGGTTATCGATCTTTATTCCGGCAATCTTGATTCCAGCTTGGGCATCATCCAGCCTGGCATTTCACGTGATGTACTGTGCATTTAAGCAAGGGTAACCATATACAGCTCTGATATACTCTTTTCCCAATATTGAACCAGTGTTTAATGTTCCATGTCCAGTTCTAACTAGTGTTTCTTGAGCTGCATACAGGTTTCTCAGGAGGCAGGTCAGGTGGTCTGGTATCCCCATCTCTTTGAAAATTTTCCACAGTTTGCTGTGATCCACACAGTCAAAGGCTTTGTTGTAGTCAATGAAGCAGAAGTAGATGTTTTTTCTGAAATTCTCTTGCTTTTTCAATGATGCAACAAATATTGGCAATTTGACCTACTTGTCTCCTTGTTCTACAGAAGTTAATATAGTCTTTTGATTATGCATTAGTTCTGATGTATCAAATTGCTTTCTATAAATACCTATGAGGTTTTCATCTGTTTTTGTATATAGAAAATAGTCAGGTGAAGCATCCATGATATAATTATTCTCCAAGTTGAATTTTGCTTTTGAATATATCTTATTAGCGTAAGCTGATGCAGTAAAACTTTATATAAAAATTCTGAATTTAAGAGCTGAATACTTGAAAATAAGAAGTTATACCAAAATATGGTGGACTATTGTAACAGAATATGTTCTTCTTCAAGAACACTACTCAAATGGTCAGTGTTCACATTCACATATATAGACTTTATCAATTATGTATTTATTGTCATGATTACCTGTTGTACTAAAATGTGTATATGTCGGCATTGTTCACCTCACCATTATGTTTAGTGACTATAGCAATGCCCGGCATATTGTAATACCATATAATTTGAGGAATTATGCCAAAATTATGTAAAATCAAGTATAAGTAGCTTTGTCAATTAAATGAGATCTTGTTGAGTATATGTGAAAACCTGAAATATTATTTTGCTGAATTCCTTAGTTTACTATTTGTTGCATTGGTGATAGAAAAATATCATCTTTTTTAACAAATAGGCTGAGTTTTTTTTTCAAAGTTTGACAGTGAGTGAAGTAAATTAGAAACAAGATGTGAACTGTTTCTTGGTAAATCACTTCACTAAAATGTTAATAATGACTTTACTTTTCTCATCACTGTCAAACTTCTGACAAAGGTGAACTTTTAAAAGAAAAACTTACTCCTTAAACAGAATTACCTTTAGACTTGGTTGAGACCAGGATATCGAGAGCCCTAGGGATTCTTATTGTTTTCTGTAAATCCCACATCAAAATGACTGCTCCCCATATTTGATGTCTATATTTTTTGCTTACAGTGACTAATTTTGTGATAAATTTTAAATAAACTTAAAATTCACAATGCTTTGTTTCCCGCCCCCCCCTCCCCCCCACCACCAAAATTTGCTTAGAGATAGTCTTCATCAACTTTTCCTTTGGGCTGAAAGCTGGCAAATAAGAGAGGAAAAAAAAAAATAAGATAATATCATGATTGTAAAAAGATACCTGTGTTGAAACCTAATCCACTATAGAATTCTAAAGAAATGGTTTATCTACCAGTTATTTTAAGCAGTTCCTTGAGCAGGCAGATGTAATATAAGTTGCTTAGGTCTTGGGGGCAAAGGGGGTCAGGGAGATATGCCCCTTCCCATTGTAGAAAGAGAAAGCAATGGTTTTGCTTATTTCTTACCTGAATTAAAATCATATGATTTGAGGATGAATGAATATATATCTTATTTTCTTTTATTAAAAGTAGATCTTAACAGAAAGGGTTAAAGAGCCTAATTACAGTACTGAGGAAAAGCCTGCTCTGGGTATTCAACATACTTTATTCTGTGGAATTACCCCACCAATCACACCTCACCAAATACTGTGTCGCCTTTTGCTTACATGAACAGATTCAACAGTCTTTGTTGCAAACACTGGCACAGGCCAGCTTTCCATTGCTTCCTCTCATCTAAGTGTTTTCCTAGATTTGGGGCTTTAAAAATGTAAAGCTTTCTACTGCAAAACTGACATTTTGAGTAACTTCACGGATTAATCATTCAAGTTTAGCTCATCTCAAGGGCTCATGTCTTGAAACAATTATAAACTTGTAATTCTTTCCAAGAGGACAGTAATCCTCCTTAGGATAACATGATTATGAACATGCCACTTTTAATAGCCCATGGTAAAAAATAGGCTGTTAATAGGATGTTAAGTCTGACATTGTTTGAATTTGTTTGTGTCTAAATGAAAGCAAGATTTTCTTGAAGTTCGAGGTTAATGTATGTATCTTCATTAAATTTTGTATGATTTGCTTCAGCACCAAAATACACATTCTATTTCAAAGAACAAAAGAAAATGGATTTTTAATTCAGTGCCTTTTTTTATACCATTGAAAGTAAAGACTAGAACCATCCTTTTGCTATGCTTTTATTTTATAATGCTATCCCCCCTTGACTTGTGTACAAAAGGTAGCAGATGCTTTGGGTTTTTGCAGCACACCTGGTTTTTATGCAAAGAAAATGTATAATTTGGACTATCAAGTGAGTAATTAATGTCAAATTAATTCAAGATGCATTATAAAAAAATCACGTGTGAGATTTCTTGCTTTCTCTAGGAACTGCTGATATAGGCATCTTTATTTTGAGTTTTCCTCCACTTCTCACTAGAAAATTCCACTCAAAGATAAAACACTTGTGCTGATTTTTCCCAGAAAAAATTACATTTGCTGGGGTTTTTTTTGTTTGTTTTTTAAGAATATGTTCACTCTTGTAAAATACAGGTTTTTGTGATATACCTTGAACTGACATAGCACTTTCCAGAAGATGGCTATTTCCTGGGATATCACCCCAGAGATTTAGAAAAATGCCTGTGTCAGAGATCGGCCCACATTTGGACTATTGATGGCAGTCTCAAGATATATGCAGAAGGATTTGTCTTGTCATGTGCTTGGTATTTAGAATCCCAAATCTTGAAGTGATGTCTGTATTTAACCGCTGGCTTTCAGGGAATGGGCTGGGATGGTTGTTGGACCAGTTATGCTGCAGAGTAATTTTGCTTTGTATGTCTACAGACAAATGAGTGTTTTTTGTTTGTTTGTTTTCAGATAAATGACATTAATTCTAACTACTCTTCCACCCCCATGCTTTTATTTCCCCATACCTAGGGAGATATGAAAATAGTCAAAATTTCTTTCAAAGTATTTGAGGAGAATGGGGACAAATGACAAGAATTTAGCATGAAATTATATGGATTTAATGTCAACATATAAAAATAAATATTAAAATCTACCTGAAAAATAGGAGTGGGGGAAATTGTATATTTTAAACTTATAAATAAATAGCACTGTAAAAATAATCTTATCTCAGCTTCTAGCAAACTGATGTAATTTGCAGATGTTTAGTTAATAACAATTTTTGAAATAGTCCTATACATTCATGGGCTTCCCAGGTGATTCAGCAATAAAGAATTCACCTGCAATGCAGGAGATTCAGGAGACCCAGGTTCAATCCCTGGGTCAGGAAGATCCCCTGGAAAAGGAAATGGCAACCCACTCCAGCATGCTTGCCAGGAAAGCCCCATGGACAGATGAGCCTGGTGGGCTGCCGTCCACAGAGCTGCAAAGAGTCGGACACGACTGAGCGACTGAACATGTGTGCATTATATACATACAATGTGTGTACGAACATAAGCCAGCCCTGATGTTGGTAGGCCCATCACATTGCACTCCTCAGTGAGTATCTTTTACAGCCCTTGAAGCAAATCAGCTATTTTTTTCTCAATGTCTCTCATGCCTGATTCTCTCTAAAATGTAATAAATCAGGAGCTCTGCATTACAACCCACCCCAAAAGCTAATGATCCTTCCCTTTTCACTTGGGACTACATTATCCCATCAAATAACCATTCGTAGCTATAGTTTTAATTCCAGTTCAGTTAGAATGTCTGTGGGCTACATAAGGAAAGTTACTTCAAAAAAAATTTTTTTTTCATTTCAACAGTTTTGGCAGACTCTGCATGTCTCTCCATTCCATGTTTCCCAATAAAATGGTGAACTACTACAGAGGTTCACCTCCATCACCATATAAACCTTCTTCAGATCTTTCCATTTTAAATATCTACACCCGTGGTGGATTCATGTTAATGTATGGCAAAACCAATACAGTATTGAAAAGTAAAATAAAGTAAAAATAAAAATTAAAAACAATATATATTACTGTGGGATACATCTGTGCTATTTCCATAGGAAGGTTTGGCTCTAAGTATTTCACTCTCTGCCTATACTCTGAGGTCAAATATCTGGTCAGGCTTTAAGAAAACGAGTGCCAGTGGCTGTCTGGACTCTGACCCACAGATTCTGAGAGAAGATGAATCTTTGTTTATGGAGTGGGATGAAGATGGGGCTTCCAAAGCAAGATCAGCCTTCATCATGGGGTCTGAGATTGCTGTTTCTTTTTGCTGGGTTACCCTCTTAGAGAAGCACACCTTCAAAAGCTATTATTTTTTTAACACCCACACTAATGTCAGTTTCTAAGAAGAATTATCTCCAATATTTCAACAAGGCGTTAACTTTCTCCTTTAAAAAATAGGTTTTTGAGAAGCATTTTGACAGTTTTATTTCAGTAACCACATTAATAAAACCCACTCTAAATGGTATTATAGTTCTCTCTTTTCCAGTAGTCATGTATGGATGTGAGAGTTGGACTGTGAAGAAGGCTGAGCACCAAAGAATTGATGCTTTTGAACTGTGGTGTTGGAGAAGACTCTTGAGAGTCCCTTGGACTGCAAGGAGATCCAACTAGTCCATTCTGAAGGAGATCAACCCTGGGATTTCTTTGGAAGGAATGATGCTAAAGCTGAAACTCCAGTACTTTGGCCACCTCATGGGAAGACTTGACTCATTGGAAAAGACTCTGATGCTTGGAGGGATTGGGGGCAGGAGAAGAAGGGGACAACAGAGGATGAGATGGCTGGATGGCATCACTGACTCGATGGACGCGAGTCTGAGTGAACTCCAGTAGTTGGTGATGGACTGGGAGGCCTGGCGAGCTGCGATTCATGGGGTCGCAAATTCGGACACGACTGAACGGCTGAACTGAACTGGGATCTCAGAGAGATTGTTTAGTTCAATTCAGTCCCTCAGTTGTGTCCGACTCTTTGCGACCCCACGGACTGCAGCATGCCAGGCTTCCCTATCCATCACCAAATCCCAGAGCCTACTCAAATTCACGTCCATCGCATTGGTGATGCCATCCAACCATCTCATCCTGTCATCCCCTTCCCCTCCCACCTTCAATCTTTCCCAACGTTAGGGTCCTTTCCAATAAGTCAGTTCTTCACATCAGGTGGCCAAAGTATTGGCATTTCACCTTCAGCATCAGTCCTTCCAATGAATATTCAGGACTGATCTCCTTTAGAATGGACTGGTTGGAATTCCTTGAAGTCCAAGGGACTCTCAAGAGTTTTCTCCAACACCACAGTTCAAAAGCATCAATTCTTCAGCGCTCAGCTTTGTTTATAGTCCAACTCTCACATCGATACATGACTACCACAAAAGCCATAGCTTTGACTAGATGAACCTTTGCTGACAAAGTGATGTCTCTGCTTTTTAATATGCTGTCTAGGTTGGTCATAGCTTTTCTTCCAAGGAGCTGCTGCTGCTGCTAAGTCGCTTCAGTTGTGTCCAACTCTGTGTGACCCCATAGATGGCAGCCCACCAGGCTCCCCCATCCCTGGGATTCTCCAGGCAAGAGTACTGGAGTGGGGTGCCATTGCCTTCTCCTTTCAAGGAGCAAATGTCTTTTAATTTTAATTAGTTTAAATCCCTTTCATGACTCCTCATCTTTGCTGATATAAACGGACGTAATTAGTTAAAGTTTGTATGCTGCTGCTGCTGCTGCTGCTGCTGCTAAGTCGCTTCAGTCGTGTCCCACTCTGTGCGACCCCATAGACGGCAGCCCACCAGGCTCCCCCGTCCCTGGGATTCTCCAGGCAAGAACACTGGAGTGGGTTGCCGTTTCTTTCTCAAATGCATGAAGGTGAAAAAAGAAAGTGAAGTCGCTCAGTCGTATCTGACTCTTAGCGACCCCATGGACTGCAGCCTACCAGGCTCCTCCATCCATGGGATTTTCCAGGCAAGAGTACTGGAGTGGGGTGCCGTTGCCTTCTCCAAAAGTTTGTATAATATTAAATAAATATACAAATGAAATAGTAAAAAAACTGTTCTAAATAAGTGAATAAATATAACAGTTTCTGAGCATTTGGCAATATATACTGATAATCTTTGAGTAGATTTTCTGATGACCTTTTAGATTATATACAAAGCTATTTTTTATCTTATAATTTTTCTCTTTGAATTTAAACAGTTTCTTTCCATTTGCAAACCCAGTTCAGGAGGAACATCATGATGATTGAAAACTTCAAATTTCTAAGTTCTTTCTTATTGTTTTTATTAAAACAAGGTTAAATAAGATAGTTTGAATTCTAGAAAATGGATCTATATATTATCTTCATCTTTATTGTGTTCCTTTTTTTCTTACTTGAAACTTAATTTTATATAAACATAGAAAAATTTACAGATAAACGAGTTGTATACCAATTTACATAAGGCGCAGAATTTATTAATTGTAATATTTCGTAGTATTTATATCATGTATATAAAGAATTAAAGTATATTTCTAATACCCATATCAATTCCTTACTTTTATCGGAGATAACTATTATATAAAAAGATACATGCAACATGCACATATGCACACGCACACACCATATTGTTTGTATCATATTGCCTCTTGCTTTGTTTGCTTAATAATTTAATTCTATTTATATGATATATATATAGAGCTCATTCATTTTAAAATATATGTCTATATATTTATATTAAATATATTTATGCTATAAAATATACTAGTTTATATATATTTATGTTAAATATATTATAATTTATTATATGTTTCCATATGTGAATTGATAAGACTCATGGCCCCAGAGACTCAAGTTGCCTAACATGTAAATGGAAAAGGGTGAAGCCCAGCTCTAGTTTCCTTGGGACCCAGGGTCCTCCACAATTCCAAGTGCGAGCTTTCTTTATATTTTAGAAATATCTTTTAAATATGAATTCTTATGTAATTATTCAATCTGAGACTCTTTTGTATTTGCATATTCTGTTATATTTATTGGAAGTATTGATAGCTTGAGTTTTTCCTAATATCTTAGTGGTTTCTACTCAACATTTTTTTCTTAGATCCACTATTTTCCATCTTCAGTTTTCTTGATCGTGTTTTTCTGTTTATTAGCTTGGTTGTAATTCTATTTTATTGTTTTAATAGGTAGGATCATATTATCTGATGTATACTTTAATTGAAATACCTCTACCTTATTATCTCATGGACTTGACCTGACAGACTTCAGAATGATTTGACATATGAACTTTAGGATGACTTACTGTTGGCTTTAAATCAGAAGTTGCATTGCTTTCCCAGTTTAAAATCATTTCTTCACTTGATTCTAATGGATTATGAGAAGTCTTTTGTATAAAATATGTCTGTTATCATCTTATTTTTTATTTCTCTTTGTATTTGGTGTTCTTCATTTTGTCTATAATATGTATAGGTGCTAATTTCTGATTTGCTATCCTGCTTGGGAATCAATCTGACATTTTGGTGTGATAATCAAGTTTTGTGTGTGTATTTTTCCTGAATTCTATAAGAAATCATAGTCATTGCCTCTTTGAGAATTTCCTTTAAACTCATTTTCTTTATGCTCTCCTTATTCAGCTCTTCATAGTTAAGTTAATTTTCTATATTCTGCCTTTTCTATATTTTAAAAAGTTATCTTCCTAGGTCTAAAATAATTATTTCTCTGGATCAGCATTCTAGTTCATTAATTATGTCTTCAGCAAGACATTCTGTGATTTAAGCTTTTCATTGTGTCATTTAATTTTATAAATTTATTATATCTTATAGAGTAGTGTTCCTATATTCTATATTTTTATTTTATCTCTCTAATCATGGCAAATATTAACTTAACCATTGCAAAAAGCTTTTTGATGTCTCAATATCATGGATTTTCTTTGCTAGTTTCTTAATGTGATAAATTATTTAGCTTCATTTTCAAATGTTAAGCCATGCTTTGTGGTAAAACTTCCCTAATTTGGTATGATGTAGTATTCTTTTAACATATTTAAAATCTAATTTGATAGTATTTAGTTAAGAGTTTTATGTCTTTTTCTGTGGGACATTGTGGTCTGTGGGATTTTTTGTTTTTGTTTTTTTTTTAATTGTAATTTCTGATTTTGGTGTTAGTATAGTAGTGGCATCATAAAATGAGTTGTGAAGTTTTTTCTTCCCTCCTATTCAGAACTGACATGTTTTTACCCTTTCGGTCAGTTTGGAGTTTGCTTCATGGGAAGATTTTTAACTATGAAAATAATTTTTTAGGTACCTATGATGTTACAAATATTATGAAGTTATTCATGATTAAGATTTAGTATATCATGTGTTAAAAGAATATCATTTAACTTGTAAAAATAATTGCTATAATATTTCCTTAATATTCTGTTTCATTAGTGATATTTTTCCTGTACCTTGAGTCTCTTTTCTGTTTTTCTCATCATTTTAGTAAAGTAGTTTGAAATGTCAAAAGTAGAGATATTTTTTTAAAAATTAGCTCTTATTGCATCTTTAAAATATTTATTTTAATTGAAGTATATTGTTTCTCTTGTGTTAGTTTCTGCTGTAGAACAACACAAAACATCTAGCTGCTGCTAAGTCACTTTAGTCATGTCCAACTCTGCGCGACCCCATAGACGGCAGCCCACCAGGCTCCCCCGTCCCTGGGATTCTCCAGGCAAGAACCCTGGAGTAGGTTGCCATTTCCTTCTCCAATGCGTGAAAGTGAAAAGTGAAAGTGAACTCGCTCAGTTGTGTCCAACTCTTAGCGACCACATGGACTGCAGCCTACCAGGCTCCTCCATCTATGGGATTTTCCAGGCAAGAGTACTGGAGTGGGGTGCCATTGCCTTTTCCACAAAATAACTAGAGGTATACATATATCCCCTTCCTCTTGAGCCTCCATCCCATCCTACCTCTCGACATCATCACAGAGCATGAAGCTTGAGTGGTGCTATATAGCAGCTTCCCAGTAGCTACCTATTTTACACATGGCAGTATGTATATGTCAGTGCTACTCTCTTCATCTGTCCCACCTTCTCCTTCCTGTACTGTGTCCACAAGTCCATTCTCTCCATCTGTGTTTCTATTCCTGCCCTGAAAATAGTACCATTTTCATAAGTACCATTTTTCTAGATTCCATATATATATATTAATATATATTTGTTTTTTCTCTTTTTGACTTACTTTTTATGACCTACTCTAGGTTCATTTAAACTTTCATAAACAATGAAAGTTAAATTCATTTCTATAGCTGAGTAATATTCTATTGTATATATGTACTAACACTTCTTTATCCATTCATTTGCTGATGGACATTTAGGTTGCTGCCATGTACTGGCTATTGTAAATATCGCTGCAATGAACATTAGGGTACATGTGTATTTTTGAATTATGTTTTTCTTGGGGTATATGCCCAGTAGCAGGACTGCTGGGTCATATGTTGGTTTTAATTTTAGTTTCTTAAGAAATCTCCATACTATTCTCCATAGTGGCTATATCAATTTACATTCCCAACAGAGTAAGAGATTTCCCTTTGCTACGCATCCTCTCCAGCATTTATTGTTTTTAGCTTTTTTTGATGATGGCCATTCTAATCGGTAAGAAGTGATAGCTCATTGTAGTTTTGATTAACATTTCACCAACGAGCAAAATTAAACATCTTTTCACGTGTTTGTTGGCAATCTGTATATCTTCTTTGGGGAAATGTCTGTTTAGTTCTTCAGCCAATTTTTTGATTGGGTTGTTTTTGTGTTATTGAAGTGCATGAGCCACTGTATATTTTGAAGATTAATCCTTTGTCACTTGCTTTGTTTGCAATTATTTTTTTGTCATTCTGGTGGTTGTCTTTTCATCTTGTTTAGAGTTTCCTTTGCTGTGCAAATGATTTTATGGTTAATTAGGTCCCATTTCTTTATTTTATTTTTTCTATTTCCATTACCTTAGGAAGAGGGTCAGAGGATCTTGCTGTGATTTATGTCAGAGTGTTCTGCCTATGTTTTCCTCTAAGAGTTTTATAGGGTCTGGCCTTACATTTAGGTACTTAATCCATTCTGAGTTTATTATTGTATATGGTATTAGGAAGTATTCTAATTTCATTCTTTAACATGTAGCTGTCCAGTTTTCCCAGCGCTGCTTATTGAAAATGCTATCTTTTTTCCATTGTATATTTTTGCCTCCTTTATCAAAGATAAGGCTTTCCTGATAGCTCAGTTAGAATCCACCTGCAATGCAGGAGACCCTAGTTGGATTCCTGGGATGGGAAGATATGCTGGAAAAGGGATAGACTTCCCATTCCAGTATTCTTGGGTTTCCCTTGTGGCTCAGCTGATAAAGAATCTGCCTGCAATGCGGGAGACCTGAGTCTGATCCCTGGGTTGGGAAGATACCCTGGAAAAGGGAAAGGTTACCCACTCTGGTATTCTGGCCTAGAGAATACCATGGGCTGTATAGTCTATTGGGTCACAAAGAGTCAGACACGACTGAGTGATTTTCACTTTCAGATAAGGTGACCATAGGTGTGTGGGTTTATCTCTGAGATTTCTAGCTTGTTCCACTGATCTGTATTTCTGTTCTTCTGCCAGTACCATACTGTGTTCATTACTAAGTCTTTGTAGTATAGTCTGAAGTTTGAGAGTCTATTTCCTCCAGCTCTGTTTTTTCTTTTTCAAGATTGCTTGGGCTTTTGTATTTATTATCACTATTTATCACTATTATCACTCTTTTCCATTTCATTAACTCCTACTTTTATTCTTATTTCCTATATACTGCTTGGGGCTTCCCTGGTGGCTTAGACAGTAAAGAATTGGCCTGCAATGCAGGAGACCAAGGTTTGATCCCTGGGTCAGGAAGATTCCCTGGAGAAGGGAATGGCTAGTCTCTCCAATATTCTTGCCTGGAAAATCCCATGAATTGAGGAGCCTGGTGGGATATAGTCCATGAGGTTGGATATGACTGAGTGACTAAGTATACATACTGCTTGCTTTAGGTTTAATTTGTTTAAGAATTTTGGATCATTAAATCACTGAAATACACAAATACCTGAGTATTTCAATAGGAATCATATACATACTAATGAAATCCATTCTTAACTGAAAAAAATCCCATGAATAAAACTCACAGGCCTTCATAGATGTCAAATAAGCACATGAGAAGAGGATCAGCACCATTAATTATTAGATAAATGCAAATGAAAACCACAATAAGAATCTGCTAAACACTTAATGGTATAGGTAAAAGTTTGACCTTTCAAAATGCTGGAGAACACGAGGAGCAAGTGAAACTTTCATGTACTGTTAGTTGGTATGTGAAAAAGTGGTACAACCACCGTGAAAAATATTTTGACAATTCTTACAAAGTTAAGAATTTAGTTACTGTATGACACAGACACTCTACTCCTAGATATTTACCCAAGATAAAAATGTTATGTGCAAAGACATACACAAAGATAAATGTAATAGCCATAAGTTGGGGAAAATTCAAATGTCTATCATCAGCTGAATGGGTAAATAAACTGTAGTATATTTATAGTACCCAAACAATGGAATACAATTCAGCATTTAAAAGTAATAGATAATTGACAGTAGCATGACTCTGGGCTTTGCTGGTGGCTCAGGTGGTAAAGAATCCTCCTGTAATGTGGGAGACCTGGGTTCGATCCCTGATTTTATAAGATCCCCTGGAAAAGGGAACAGCTACTCACTCCAGTATTCTGACCTGGAGAATTACATGGATGGGGAGCTTGGCCAGTCCCAGTCCATGGGTTCATGAAGAATCAGATGTGACTGAGCAACTTTCACTAACTAAACTAACATGAATCTGAAAATATTTTTTGAGTGAGTGAATGCAGATGAGAGAATGTTAATATCAATATTACATGATTCCATGTATATACAACTCTGAAAAAAGCAACCTATGATGAGAGAGAGCTCATCAGTTGTTGCCTGAATATGAAGAGAAGAACTGAGGTTTGGGAAGGGATTACCAAGGAGTATAAAGAAACTCTTGTGGGTCATGTTCAGTTCAGTTCAGTCGCTCAGTCGTGTCCGACTCTTTGCGACCCCATGAATTGCAGCACTCCAGGCCTCCCTGTCCATCACCATCTCTCGGAGTTCACTCAGACTCACGTCCATTGAGTCCATGATGCCATCCAGCCATCTCATCCTCAGTTGTCCCCTTCTCCTCCTGCCCCCAATGCCTCCCAGCATCAGAGTCTTTTCCAATGAGTCAACTCTTCACATGTGGGTCATGTAGAAGCCCATTATTTTGTTTTCACTATTTTTTTTTTTTGTATACACAATGGCAAAAGTTATCAAATTGTATTATTTAAATAAATACGGTTTTAATTTTGTGCCAGTTTTACCTCAAGAAAACTTTAGAGGAAAAAAGCACTAGATTCAGCACAAAGAAATGAATTTATACGCAGGTAAGTTGGTCTTGATTATGCGTTGGCATTTCCTTCTCCATCTTTAAAACAGGGAAAAAATAGTGGTTCTGCCTTGCTTATGCAGTTGCTTAAGATCAGACAGAATTATATCTATATGCTCTTTTAAAAAGTGTTACGTAGCCATGAATCATTATTATACAGGGTCTGGTTAGATTTGAGCAGTTCTGTTATGATGCACTGCATTTACATTTGTGCGTGTGTGCATGCATGTCCCATTGGCAGGATTCTGGCTATGTTCCCCCGAAGGTTCTGATTCCTTCTTTGCAGGTGCTTTGCTTTAGTGAGAAATGGGAAAAGGATAAATGGAAGGATACTAGCAGCTAGCATTTTCTTTGGTACACAGGATAAGCAAATGAGAGAAACATGATTGGATTGGCATGTGGGGGTTTTCCAGGTGGTGCAGCTGATAAAGAATCTGCCTCCCAATGCAGGAGATGTAAGAGATGCACGTTCGATCCCTGGATCAGGAAGATCCCCTGGAGAAGGAAATGGCAACCTACTCCAGAATTCTTGCCTGGGAAATTCCATGGACAGAGGAGCCTGGCTGGCTTTGGTCCGTGGGTTCATAAAGAGTCAGACACAGCTGAGCACAACATAACGTCACCAATAAATGTTTAAAGGGGTGGCTGCCTGAACAAGGTGGATGGCTATGTGGTAGATGTAGCACAGCAGCAAAGTACCCCACACTTGACTTTTTTGACCAACTCCGTCATTTCTCAAGTCCCGGTTTCCTTCAGCTTGTATGTGGATGGAGGATGAGTGTCTCCAAATTTCTAAATTATTGTGTGTAAGGATTCCAAGTCAGGGTTTATTTTCCTGGAGCTGCAGAAGATGGCTGCAAGAAAAATGAAGGAATATGTTTCCAGCTTTTACTATGGTTTGCATACAATGATTATTTTTGATTTTATTTGGAAGGTGAATTCCAATACTGATTGAAAAAAAAAAAAAAGTTTGTTTCCCTTAGGAACTCTGCTTCTTAGCTTCTCTAAAGGGAAAATATTTATTTAAGCTTTACAAAGACACAGACATGCACATTTACACAAACATACATTAATGTCACCAATGTTTGTGGGTCTAAATGTCATCAGAGGAATGTTGGAAATAGGTAATTGAAAAATAGACAGGAATGGAACAATGGCCATTATCAGAAGCATGTCCCTTCAGAAGCAGCTGAGTAATGTTTAACAGAGTTGGAGTTGATAGAACTCCTTATCTACATATCTATAGCAGTCTTATTTTTAGAAACTTTAGTGAGAACTAATAATCTTTCTAATATCCAGGCTTACTAAACTTTGTACATGGAGATAGCTCATACCTGACAGTGACTGTCTATGTATTTTATATTCTGAGGTCAAAGAAATAGCCTCTTCTTTGAGGTAGATAAATCACCTCCAGATTTAGGAAAAGGTAGCATTCCTGCCAAACTTGTATAGCAGACTCCTTGCCCTCTACTTTCTACTAATAGAATGAGGGCTGAAAGGTGAGGGTAGACTTCATAAAGGAGAAATGAGTTCATAAAGTCATAGACGATTTCTTCCTCCTCCCCTCATCCTTCAACTTGTAGCCGTAGAATGGAATACACTTACTGTGCTCACTTCACATTTGTGAGTGCTTCAAGATAAGACAGTGTGAAACTGGACACATCTGCATCTTATTCCTGGCAGGTTGTTTGCTGAGTCACCTTGGTCCTATCAGAACGTGGAGAAAGAATTGAGGAAGAGGGCCGAACAATGTCACAATTTGGGAAAGGGCAAATATTGCTTACCAGAGTTAGCCGAGGAGCCAGATCCACGTGTATTCTGTGGGTTTGAGTAAGGTGAGAAAAGGAGCTGAAGGCAAGTGTTGGCTGTCTACCACCCCACCCCCACTAGGGACTGTCCAGGAGAACAAAGATCAACCTTGTATGGAATGCAATTGTCTGGCATTGGTTAAGGGAAGCACCCATATTTCTCCTGTACTATTTGTTATTTAGCCTATGGTTAACGTCTGCTAGGTTTTCAGTGATCAGAAAATGAGCTCTAAAATAGAGCAGAGAAATAGCCACTGTAAAAAGTAGGAGGTCAGACTCACTAATGTCCCCAGTGACCAGAGTCAGCAGGGCCATAACCACAAACAGTAATACAGCTCTCCACACCTACCCGTGGCTCTTTCTCCATGTAAGAAAATCTCCCCACAGCTGCAGCCTCTATGACAATAAGAATGATGGTAGAAATAAAAGAAATAACTTGATTTTTTGCAAGTAACCTCATACATATAGACTGAGCTGAGTCAGGAGTTGATGTTTGTTGTATAGTCACTACGTCATGTCTGACTCCCTGCAACCTCATGGACTGTAACCTGCCAAGCTCCTATGTCCATGAAATTCTCCACACAAGAATACTGGAGTGAATTGCCATTTCTTCTCTAGGGGATCTTCCTGATCCAGGGATTGAACCCATGTCTCCTGCATTGACAGGTGGAGTCTTTACCACTAAGCTACCAGGGAAGCCCTGGGTCAGTGGAGCTTTGATTATTCAGAGTGGACTAAGACTTGAACCAGGAAGTAAGTTTGAAAAGCATTGAAGCTGACATGGAAAAATCAGGCACAACTGAGAAACTATTAATCAGAAACTTTAGATTCCCTATCTTGCTTCTTCATTAATGTAAAGGAATGAGTGGGGAGGTTGGGGCACTTTGAGAATAAAGTTATTATTCATGTTTACCAGATATATTATCTCAATAAATGCCACTAAATCTAAATTATAAAATAAACCCAATTAAATGAGTTTCATACAAACACATAATCAACATATCCTCAATTAAATGTATTTATTACCTTTCTCTAGTCTTCCTTCCATGTTCCATATTTCAGTAAGTTGTGATGCTGTCCATTTGGTGAATAGGGAAGAAATATTTTTCTCTTTGATTACTCTCAGTTAATTCTGGCTGCTGTAACAAAGTACCACTGATTGAGTGACTTATAAACAACATAAATCGATTTCTCGGAAGTTCTGGAGGCTGGAAGTGTGAGATCTGGTGGGAAAACCTACTTTCCAGTGGGCAGATGGTTGTCTTCTCATTGTTCCTCACAGAACAGAGAAAACTCCTTGGGGGTCTCTTTGATAAGGGCACTAATCCCATTCTTGACGGCTCCCTTTCACAACCTAATCATATCCCCAAAGCCCCCACCCTTTAACACCATCATATTGGGGATTAGGACTGCAACATCAGAATCTGAGGGGAGATAAAACCCTTCAGCTGATAAGCTACTGTCAGACAATTATCAATACATCTGACCGTTTTCCTCAACAACTCTCATGTCTGCTTACTTCTTTTCACTAATTTTCCTCATCGTTACCTTGGTTCAGGCCTGTGATTTCTCAGCTGTCATTATCTTAGGGCCTCATATCTTATGGCTCCTTGCCATGATGGTGAAAGTAATTTTTTAAAGGGTAATGGGATCGCCCACCCTTGCCCCCTGAAAGTTATTTCATCACTGCCCTCAATATGAGTTTTAAACGCACATGTAACTTCAAAGGTCTACTCACATGTGAACTT
Organism: Ovis canadensis; assembly: GCF_042477335.2. NCBI lineage: Eukaryota > Metazoa > Chordata > Mammalia > Artiodactyla > Bovidae > Ovis > Ovis canadensis. The sequence continues at coordinate 81,462,603 of NC_091246.1, read as the reverse complement.
CAATAATAATTTACAAAGTCCTTCACAGCCCATTTATCACTTTGTTTCCCTTTCTTCCTGTCATTTCCATCATGCTTGAGCCTTTAGCTTAGGGGCTTAAAAGCCATGTTCCAAAGAATGTTAGGCTTTTACAACATACTCTCAGAGACTATTGGATGTGTGTGTGTGTGTGTGTGTGTGTGTGTGTGTGTGTGTGTGTGTCTGTCTGTCTGTCTGTGTGGTGAGTTTGTTTTGAAGAATGCAGGAGCAATTGGGGCAGAACCTCACTCCAAGACTGCTTTGAAACTTCATGTTCAATCAGAGTAGCTATATAGGTGGGGAACAGGGAGAGGGTAAATATTGGGTCTCCATATGCATGGTTCTTTACAGAAAGAGTGTCATGGCTTAAAGACTGATCAAATAAAACAAAAACAACTTTCAGGACCACTACTCTGCCTTACTGATCAATAAATATTTTCTTGGAAATACCATGCAGTTTCTTTTTGAAGGTTCTTTTACTTTCTGATAATCTTGTTCTCGAAGATTCCTACACTTTTTTTCATTCTTATCACCTAGTCACCTAGGTAACTCCCACTCATGTTTGAACTGTCCAGAAGCCATATATTTCAGGAAGACTTCACTGAGTTTTCAAGATTAAATTCACTGTCTTTGTTTTTTTCCCTATATTTTCAGCACTCATCATGATTGATTATAATTATTTATCTGTGAAATTAAAGTATTAAGTCAAGTTTGACTTTTTATGACCCCATGGGCTGTAGCCTGCCAGGCTCCTCTGTCCATGGAATGGAATTCTCCAGGAAAGAATACTGGAGTGGTTTGCCATTTCCTTCCCCAGGAGACTTCCAGACCCAGGATCAAACCCAGATTTCCTGCATTTCAGGCAGATTCTTTACTGTCTGAACCACCAGGAAAGCCCAATTTATCTGTGTTCCTCCCCAAAGGGCAAACTCATGAAGCCATGCAATATGCTGGTTTCATCATAGCACTCAAAGGTCCTAAAGGAAACTCCCAACATCTATTTATCTTAAGATATATAAACTCTTAAAAGAAAAGTTTAGATAGCCAAAGGGAGAAGATTAGGGAGAAGATTGTACTCCATCAACTTTCCTCCAAATCTAAACTCAAATTTGACACTCTTTTTGAAGAAATAAGCAGGTAAAAACTGTTTCCTACAAAAGTCGCCCTTACTTTTTCCCAGGAATTTTTTTGCCTTTATTTCACTGCCTGTTTCAGTAGACTTTTCTCCATTTCTGCATTTGCGTCTTTAGGATTGCTAGCTGCTATTTGTAAATATACTTTGCAAAAGAAAATCTTAAATGAATAAATCATGACATTCATTTGCTTGATGGAAAACACCTCAAAGCCCTATAAATAAAGGATGCTTATTTGTTTGCTTAATTTCTTATTCATATCTCTTTGAGAAAAATGTGTTTCAATATTTTTAATAAAGTATCAGATGTTTCACCTTAATTTAAAACCTTTTAAAATATTTTTCTTACAGATTTCTGACATATGTAAGGAAGACCAACGAGCAGACTAGGATAATGTGATTTCAGTGACAACAGATAAAAATAAACCAGGATCACTGCAGAAGGGTTTGTTTTTGAATAGAAATCCATTTACACTGAGACATGAAATTATGAACAATTAAAATGCCTGCTCACTTGAATTGAAATGAACGTTTATAAAACTGCCAAAATAAAGGAGTACCAGGTGACCTTTTATATGTTTTTGGAAAAAAAGAGAAACAGAAATGGTAGAATCATTATAGAAAGCCATATGTAGTGAAATGATTTTGAATTCTTTCACGTAAATAGGAGATTTACATTTCTGAGCATCTCATTAGAATGTTCCAATTCATTAAGCCATTTGCATTTAAAGAAAGAGTGTGAATCAACAGAAGTCTTGCTATTAGCTTTTCATGTCCTGTTATTAGGGTTTTTCAACTTGCAGAGCCTGATAGATCAAAATATCTTCAGTAAAACAATCACCAGGCATAATCTCACTCACACACCCAGAAGTATATGACCTTGTACAGATTGCATTACTTCTCTGACATCTGCTTCTCTTCACTGACAAATGTAGGTGAAAATCTCTACCTCGTATGTTCCTAAGAGTTTTGAAAGCAGTAATGCTTGCAGTATACCATACACATGTGTGTATGCTCAGTTGCTCAGTTGTGTCTGACTCTTTGCAACCCCAGGGACCAAAGCCCAGGTTACCTCCTCTGTCCGCAGGATTCTCCAGGCAAGAATGCTGGAGTGGTTTACCATTTCCTACTCCAGGGGATCTTCCCAACCTACAGATTGAACCTGAATGTCTCTGGTGTCTCCTGTATTGGCAAGCAGTTTCTATACCACTGAGCCACCTGGGTAGCCCCATCCCCAATATAGACCCTGATGTATAACATGTGCTCAGGGATTGACGTTTTTCAAACTGATGTCACAAGTCAAGGAAATAGATACCCTGGTATTGTTTTCACATTAAGACACTTTATGAGTAATAACTGTGATGGAAAAATCTTGAATGAGTGAGAAGAGGGGTAAGAACTGTGCAAATGGTTATTTGCATATATGAGTTATTCTTATTTCATAACCAGGAGTGACTGAGGACTGAAAATGAGCAAGAGCACCCATAAACAGAGATTTCTAATTGACAGGCTACCGATAAAACAGTTTTTATTCTAACATGATGAAGCAAGTAAAGCAAACATATGATTGAAGCCGCAGTGTGAAAAAGAATGCAGAGCATGCTTTTGAAGTAGAAAATGATATAAGTTTAATTACAGTAACTTTGATCAACATATATATTAATATATGTAGATATGTGTATGCATATAACGTGCTATCATGTGCATGTGTGTATATAGAATGTTTGTATATGTATGTATGTATACATATGTATTTTTATCTATCTGAAATCCTTAGTATAGTATAAGGCCCATAGTTGAGAGTTAAATGAAGACATTGAATGATTATGTGGCAAAACAAAAAGTGAGAGAGACTTCAAGAATAATCATCCCAATAGAAAACTGTAGGAATAGATAGGCGAAACATCTTAGGACCTAAGACTTAAATTATAACATGCATCTAACACACCACACGCATACCCAACAATGTTTGATACAAATATTAGGAAGACAGGTATCATAAAAGAAAGGAATAAGAGAAAGACTTGTGTGTCATTTGTCATTACTGATTTCTCTGTTGAAATCAACAGAGCTGATTTATACAGATGTTTAAACACTTCTTTTTAAAAATTTCCCCTCATTTTTAAGCTTCCTGGGACTGAAAAATAGTGCTCCTTTTCAACTGCAAAATTTCAGCTTTCTCTTCTAAATCACATTTTATTTTTCCTTTACATCCTTAATATCTCTCCTAGAATGTAGTCTTGAATTCCTGATAAATATGAGTAGCTCTCTACTTGCTACATTTGGATTAAGTGTCATCTCTCATTATTCCTCTTCTGAAGGTACCTGGGTTATCCTCTCCTCAACTTTTTTAACTTGTTTTTTCTCTTTCTTCATCTGTCTGTTTCTAACTGTAAATTGTATAATTGTTTCTAATTGTGCATGTGTGTATTCAAATTCACTTCCAGATCTTCCATCAATCTGGTTTTGTAGTTCATTTCCCCAGAAACAACTTGGCAGATCGAGATGGAGTCAAGTTCATATTTCTGAAGTCACTCAATACTATTAACATATTTCTTTAGTTTTCAAATACACAGGGGCTTCATGGCATTTTAAACATAAAACTGATGTAAGATAGAACTAATTTCAAATACTCACACAGTTCTAACCATTATTTTTCTGCTGCTGCTGCTAAGTCATTTCAGTCGTGTTCAACTATGCGTGACCCCATAGAGGGCAGCCCACCAGGCTCCTCCGTCCCTGTGATTCCCCAAGCAAGGACACTGGAGTGACTTGCCATTTCCTTCTCCAATGCATGAAAGGGAAAAGTGAAGTCACTCAGTTGTGTCTGACTCAGCGACCCCATAGACTGCAGCCTATCAGGCTCCTCTATGCATGGGATTTTCCAGGCAAGAGTACTGCAGAAGTTCTTTAAAGCCTCTGGAACCTCAAATTTGTCATTGGTAAATTCATAATGATGTCTCATTTTCATAGAATATTTTAATATTCCCTAATTCATGTATGACCTAATTCAAATCCCTTATGATTATACAGTGGAAGTGAGAGATAGATTTAAGGGACTAGATCTGATAGACAGGCTGCCTGATGAACTATGGACAGGTTCGTGACATTATACATGAGACAGGGAGCAAGACCATCCTCATGGAAAAGAAATGCAAAAAAGCAAAATGGCTATCTAAGGAGGCCTTACAAATAGCTGTGAAAAGAAGAGAAGCAAAAAGCAAAGGAGAAAAGGAAAGATATAAGCATCTGAATGCAGAGTTCCAAAATAAAGCATTCCTCAGCGATCAATGCAAAGAAATAGAGGAAAACAACAGAATGGGAAAGACTACAGATCTCATCAAGAAAATGAGATGCCAAGGGAACATTTCATGCAAAGATGGGATCAATAAAGGACAGAAATGGTATGGACCTATCAGAAGCAGAAGATATTAAGAAGAGGTGGCAAGAATACATAGAAGAACTGTACAAAATGGGCTTCACGACCAAGATAATCATGATGGTGTGATCATTCACCTAGAGTCAGACATCCTGGAATGTGAAGTCAAGTGGGCCTTAGGAAGCATCACTACGAACAAAGCTAGTGGAGGTGATAGAATTCCAGCTGAACTATTTCAAATCCTGAAAGATGATGCTGTGAAAGTGCTGCACTCAATATGCCAGCAAATTTGGAAAACTCAGCAGTGGCCATAGGACTGGAAAAGGTCAGTTTTCATTCCAATCCCAAAGAAGGCAATGCCAGAGAATGCTCAAACTACCGCACACTTGCACTCATCTCACATGCAAGTAAAGTAATGCTCAAAATTCTCCAAGCCAGGCTTCAGCAATACTTGAACCATGAACTTCCAGATGTTCAAGTTGGTTTTAGAAAAGGCAGAGGAACCAGAGATCAAATTGCCAAAATCTGCTGGATCATGGAAAAAGCAAGAGAGTTCCAGAAAAACATCTATTTCTGCTTTATTGACTATGCCAAAGCCTTTGACTGTGTGGATCACAATAAACTGTGGAAAATTCTGAAAAAGATGGGAATACCAGACCACCTGACCTGCCCCCTGAGAAACCTATATGCAGGTCAGGAAGCAGCAGTTAGAACTGGACATGGAACAACAGACTGGTTCCAAATAGGAAAAGGAGTATGTCAAGGCTGTATATTGTCACCCAGCTTATTTAATTTCTATGCAGAGTACATCATGAGAAATGCTGGGCTGGCGGAAGCACAAGCTGGAATCAAGATTGCTGGGAGAAATATCAATAACCTCAGATATGCAGATGACACCATCCTTATGACAGAAAGTAAAGAGGAACTAAAAAGTCTCTTGATGAAAGTGAAAGAGGAGAGTGAAAAAGTTAGTTTAAATCTCAACATTCAGAAAACGAAGATCATGGCATCTGGCCCCATCACTTCATGGCAAATAGATGGGGAAACAGTGGAAACAGTGTCAGACTTTATTTTGGGGGGGCTCCAAAATCACTGCAGATGATGACTGCAGCCATTAAATTCAAAGACTCTTACCCTTGGGAAGGAAAGTTATGACCAACCTAGATAGCATATGAAAAAGTAGAAGCATTACTTTGCCACCAAAATCTGTCTAGTCAAGGCTATGGTTTTTCCAGTGGTCATGTATGGATGTGAGATTTGGACTATGAAGAAAGTTGAGCACCAAAGGACTGATGCTTTTGAATTGTGGTGTTGGAGAAGACTCTTGAGAGTCCCTTGGACTACAAGGAGATCCAACCATTCCATCCTAAAGGAGATCAGTCCTGGCTGTTCATTGGAAGGACTGATGCTGAAGCTGAAACTCCAGTACTTTGGGCACCTCATGGGAAGAGTTGACTCATTGGAAAAGACCTTGATGCTGGGAGGGATTGGGGGCAGGAGGAGAAGGAGACAACAGAGGATGAGATGGCTGGATGGCATCACCAACTCGATGGACATGAGTTTGAGTAAACTCCGGGATTTGGTGTTGGACAGGGAGGCCTGGCGTGCTGCCATTCATGGGATCACAAAGAGTCGGACATGACTGAGCAACTGATCTGAACTGAACTCAATATACATATAGATATGTGATTTAAGTTGCTTTATGAATAATCGACACACAAACTTGTAGGTAAGGCACTTATATATAAATATTTATATATACAGTATTATAATTACTGTATTGACATAATTACATAAAGCAGTCAATTCAGCTCCTGAAATGCAAAATAGTACATAGTTATTATTTTCCTGATTTTTATCATATATGTAGTAGTTCATATAAAAGTGCCTATCGAGTATCCATGTTTTATGGTCAACCCTTCTTCCCATATTGGTTGTCACCTTTCTTTTTCAAAAGACCTTTCTTTCTTCTTCAAAAGACCTTTTTTAAAAAAATATGAATTGTTTCTCTGACTTCTGTTACGTAACTTCCAGTTTTTGCATTGTGTGTTAGCAATTATGTCAGATGGTGAGATGACAAAAGGAGAGAAGACAAGCCCAGAATGATCCAGAGTCAGTAATCATTAACAACTGAAAATGTTTAAAGAGGAATGGAATTTGCTCAAACATGGAAAAGGCGTTAGGTCTAGAAAAAGTGGGAAAATTTGTTTCCTCTCTCAAACTTCTTTTCACAGAAAGTAAAATTGAGAATCAGCTTAGAGTATTTGCAGTTATTTTTTTCTAGCAAAATCATGATATTGAATCCCAATTTCTAGCAAGATACTAAGAAATTCCTTCTTATTCATCTTATTTCAGGTGTGGTGTAAGTTGAGTATTTCAATCTCAAAGAAACTATTTTAAGGCAAGGCTTACTTTAAATGTGTGTGACGATTAAACCCCACATACTAGAAAACAAGTTAATCACATGCTTGGTGTTTACATTTCAAGAAGAGTGAACAGTAAAATGGCTTTTTAGGGAAAGACGATTATAGTTTGCTTTGCTGTGCTCATTCAGTCTCTTTAGGGAATGCAGAAATTTGGTTTTCTTCTGCTTTATAACTTTTAGATGGCAGAAAGCCTGCCAACCTATCTTTATTCTGCTGTACTGTCTCCCAAATACTCCCTTGCCCTTGATGATATTAAGTATCAAGGACTTTTTGAATCCTTTAACATGGTTCTTAGCATCTACCCAGCTTCTGAGTAGCTCTAAAATATTGTTTGTAGTCTCTGTTATAAGAGCCACGCAGGACCAAGAAATGATGAATATTATAATTTAGATAGTACAGAAGTGACACCCACAGACCTAATGACTTACATGATATTATCAGACCTTTTCTTCATTAACTGGGCAATGAATATTAATTTTCAACAGCAGGCAAAATTACTGTGATTTATTTTATCTTCCTTTGTTGAAATCCAGGGCGGGTGGGTATGCCTGATTGCTATGTTTCATCATTTTGAAGCTATAAAAGTAGAGCTAAACTAGGACACGCAGAAATGCTGAGTGTATAAATGCAAGGACGGATAGGAGAGTCCGGGGATCCTCATCACTGTAAAGCGACATTGAGATTATAGAGGACAATTCTGCCTTCTGGCTTTGCCTGAAGTTACTGGATTTGAACTAGGTTACAGTCATAGTACAAGTGAAATAAATAATATACCTTGGATTTTGTGAATGCATTTGCTTTTTTCTCTGTGTGCGGAAAGCTGTAGCTTACCACAGTATTGGAAGCAGATTCCTTTACTGCATCATTTCTACCCTCCAGATAGTGGTAATTTTTATGACCTCAGAGAAAAGCTGCTTCATGATAGAACATTCAGAAAATACAAAAAAAAATCACAAATGAAATAAAACTCTGTTGAAAAAGTCAGGGATAGCTATTACTAAAATTTTGCATGCATAGTCATATTTGTCTCTTTATGTATATTCAGGATTATATTTGTATAATGTGTATCTTTTAAATTTTAGGAAGTTATTTCTGTTTGAATACATATCCTTATATAATATTTCTAAACACCTATATATTTCCTAAAATTTAAGGAATACAGAATTCAAGCTTGAAATTGAGGGATAAAAATGGTTAGGGGATATTGCCGGAAAATACAAAACTATTTCTCTAATTAGGGGTAGTCCCTAGGCTCTTGAAGACAAATCAATCAGCCTCACTTTTCCCTTTGCATGCTAAGAGCTGTTACTCACTGAGAAACTATAAAAGGATTCCAACACAGTACAGTCCATATGTGTCTGCAAATTGCAGTGAGCACCCAGTAAAATCTTGAAGGGAATTATACTAAAGATGGAAATTTTTAATGAACTGGGGAACTGAAAAGAGCATATAATTCTATCCAAGATGTTTCCTATAAGTTATACTTACAAATGGGAATTGGTATAAACAAGAGAACTTATACTCATTTTCTAAATCACATATTTTTATGTGTAAACATGTATAGGTGACCTACAATCCTGTCATATATAAACTTTAAAGTCCAAGGTCCTTACTGTCTGAATTCTACATAGATATGTATTAATTAAATTTTCATACAGGAGCACTTTATCCTTTGGAAGGGACAGAAAAGCTAATTTTGCTAATAGTTACAATCCCTGGTGGCTCAGGTGGTTAAGAATCTACCTGCACTGCAGGTAGACTTGGGTTCAATCCCTGGGTTAGGAAGATTCCCTGGAAAAGGAAATGGCAACCCACTCCTGTATGCTTGCCTGGAGAATCCCATGACAGAGGAGCCTGGCGCGCTACAGTCTGTGGGCTGGCAAAAAGTCAGACATGACTGAGCAACTAACACTTTCACTTCACAATGTAAACTTAGGACAATTACTACATATGTTTCTATTTTCCTTTAGGTGGTAAATCATAATGGAATTTGACAATCCGCACGTGTAAATTCAGTTGAATCAACAGTGCTTTATGGAGTGTCTCTAACTTGATGGCATAACTGACTTGGTAGTTAGATTATAGAGGAGTGGAATGATGTAGGATAGAGTTTTATGTAGCATAACAGAGAAGGACTTTAAGAATAATTACCTTGACAATATGGCACTGTCTTTTACAATGGTCACTTACTGATAGGACTGTATTTGTTCAAATTGCCAATCCATTTCTGCATTCCACTTTAGAGCTCCCATTAGCCACTACTCATTGAGATTTTTCTATATGTGCTCATTTCCAAAGGGGTAATGGCTGCAATATCAGCAGAATAGGCAGAGATGGCCATCCAGACCTCTTAGAAACAGATGAGCTTATGTCTCTTAAAGAGACTTCTTTTACATGCTCTATTCCGGCAATGATCTTTTAGTATTTATTTTTATTTTTTATTATTTTTTTATTTTTTAAATTTTAAAATCTTTAATTCTTACATGCATTCCCAAACATGAACCCCCCTCCCACCTCCATTCCCATAACATCTTTCTGGGTCATCCCCATGCACCAGCCCCAAGCATGCTGCATCCTGCGTCAGACATAGACTGGCGATTCAATTCACATGATAGTATACATGTTAGAATGGCATTCTCCCAAATCATCCCACCCTCTCCCTCTCCCTCTGAGTCCAAAAGTCCGTTATACACATCTGTGTCTCTTTCCCTGTCTTGCATACAGGGTCGTCATTGCCATCTTCCTAAATTCCATATATATGTGTTAATATACTGTATTGGTGTTTTTCTTTCTGGCTTACTTCACTCTGTATAATCGGCTCCAGTTTCATCCATCTCATCAGAACTGATTCAAATGAATTCTTTTTAACGGCTGAGTAATACTCCATTGTGTATATGTACCACTGCTTTCTTATCCATTCATCTGCTGATGGACATCTAGGTTGTTTCCATGTCCTGGCTATTATAAACAGTGCTGCGATGAACATTGGGGTACATGTGTCTCTTTCAATTCTGGTTTCCTCGGCGTGTATGCCCAGAAGTGGGATTGCTGGGTCATAAGGTAGTTCTATTTGCAATTTTTTAAGGAATCTCCACACTGTTCTCCATAGTGGCTGTACTAGTTTGCATTCCCACCAACAGTGTAGGAGGGTTCCCTTTTCTCCACACCCTCTCCAGCATTTATTGCTTGCAGATTTTTGGATCGCAGCCATTCTGACTGGTGTGAAGTGGTACCTCATTGTGGTTTTGATTTGCATTTCTCTAATAATGAGTGATGTTGAGCATCTTTTCATGTGTTTGTTAGCCATCCGTATGTCTTCTTTGGAGAAATGTCTATTTAGTTCTTTGGCCCATTTTTTGATTGGGTCGTTTATTTTTCTGGAGTTGAGCTGCATAAGTTGCTTGTATATTTTTGAGATTAGTTGTTTGTCAGTTGCTTCATTTGCTATTATTTTCTCCCATTCAGAAGGCTGTCTTTTCACCTTGCTTATATTTTCCTTTGTTGTTCAGAAGCTTTTAATTTTAATTAGATCCCATTTGTTTATTTTTGCTTTTATTTCCAGCATTCTGGGAGGTGGATCATAGAGGATCCTGCTGTGATTTATGTCTGAGAGTGTTTTGCCTATGTTCTCCTCTAGGAGTTTTATAGTTTCTGATCTTACATTTAGATCTTTAATCCATTTTGAGTTTATTTTTGTGTATGGTGTTAGAAAGTGATCTAGTTTCATTCTTTTACAAGTAGTTGACCAGTTTTCCCAGCACCACTTGTTAAAGAGATTGTCTTTACTCCATTGTATATTCTTGCCTCCTTTGTCAAAGATAAGGTGTCCATATGTGTGTGGATTTATCTCTGGGCTTTCTATTTTGTTCCATTGATCTATATGTCTGTCTTTGTGCCAGTACCATACTGTCTTGATGACTGTGGCTTTGTAGTAGAGCCTGAAGTCAGGCAAGTTGATTCCTCCAGTTCCATTCTTCTTTCTCAAGATTGCTTTGGCTATTCGAGGTTTTTTGTATTTCCATACAAATCTTGAAATTATTTGTTCTAGTTCTGTGAAAAATGTGGCTGGTAGCTTGATAGGGATTGCATTGAATTTGTAAATTGCTTTGGTTAGTATACTCATTTTCACTATATTGATTCTTCCAATCCATGAACACGGTATATTTCTCCATCTATTAGTGTCTTCTTTGATTTCTTTCATCAGTGTTTTATAGTTTTCTATATATAGGTCTTTAGTTTCTTTAGGTAGATATATTCCGAAGTATTTTATTCTTTTCTTTGCAATGGTGAATGGTATTTTTTCCTTAATTTCTTTTTCTACTTTCTCATTATTCGTGTATAGGAATGCAAGGGATTTCTGTGTGTTGATTTTATATCCTGCAACTTTACTATATTCATTGATTAGCTCTAGTAATTTTCTGGTGGAGTCTTTAGGGTTTTCCATGTAGAGGATCATGTCATCTGCAAACAGTGAGAGTTTTACTTCTTCTTTTCCAATTTGGATTCCTTTTATTTCTTTTTCTGCTCTGATTGCTGTGGCCAAAACTTCCAGAACTATGTTGAATAGTAGTGGTGAAAGTGGACACCCTTGTCTTGTTCCTGACTTTAGGGGAAATGCTTTCAATTTTTCACCATTGAGGATAATGTTTGCTGTGGGTTTGTCATAGATAGCTTTTATTATGTTGAGGTATGTTCCTTCTATTCCTGCTTTCTGGAGAGTTTTTATCATAAATGGATGTTGAATTTTGTCAAAGGCCTTCTCTGCATCTATTGAGATAATCATATGGTTTTTATTTTTCAATTTGTTAATGTGGTGAATTACATTGATTGATTTGCGGATATTGAAGAATCCTTGCATCCCTGGGATAAAGCCCACTTGGTCATGGTGTATGATCTTTTTAATGTGTTGTTGGATTCTGATTGCTAGAATTTTGTTGAGGATTTTTGCATCTATGTTCATCAGAGATATTGGCCTGTAGTTTTCTTTTTTTGTGACATCTTTGTCAGGTTTTGGTATTAGGGTGATGGTGGCCTCATAGAATGAGTTTGGAAGTTTACCTTCCTCTGCAATTTTCTGGAAGAGTTTGAGTAGGATAGGTGTTAGCTCTTCTCGAAATTTTTGGTAGAATTCAGCTGTGAAGCCATCTGGACCTGGGCTTTTGTTTGCTGGAAGATTTCTGATTACAGTATCAATTTCCGTGCTTGTGATGGGTCTGTTAAGATTTTCTATTTCTTCCTGGTTCAGTTTTGGAAAATTGTACTTTTCTAAGAATTTGTCCATTTCTTCCACGTTGTCCATTTTATTGGCATACAACTGCTGATAGTAGTCTCTTATGATCCTTTGTATTTCTGTGTTGTCTGTTGTGATCTCTCCATTTTCATTTCTAATTTTATTGATTTGATTTTTCTCTCTTTGCTTCTTGATGAGTCTGGCTAATGGTTTTTCAATTTTATTTATCCTTTCAAAGAACCAGCTTTTGGCTTTGTTGATTTTTGCTATGGTCTCTTTTGTTTCTTTTGCATTTATTTCTGCCCAATTTTTAAGATTTCTTTCCTTCTACTAACTCTGGGGTTCTCCAACTCTTCCTTTTCTAGTTGCTTTAGTTGTAGAGTTAGGTTGTTTATTTGACTTTTTTCTTGTTTCTTGAGGTATGCCTGTATTGCTATGAACTTTCCTCTTAGCACTGCTTTTATAGTGTCCCACAGGTTTTGGGTTGTTGTGTTTTCATTTTCATTAGTTTCTATGCATATTTTGATTTCATTTTTGATTTCTTCTGTGATTTGTTGGTTATTCAGAAGTGTGTTGTTCAACCTCCATATGTTGGAATGTTTAATAGTTTTTCTCCTGTAATTGAGATCTAATCTTAATGCATTATGGTCAGAAAAGATGCTTGGAATGATTTCGATTTTTTTGAATTTATCAAGTTTAGATTTATGGCCCAGGATGTGATCTATCCTGGAGAAGGTTCCATGAGCACTTGAAAAAAAGGTGAAATTCATTGTTTGGGGGTGAAATGTCCTATAGATATCAATTAGGTCTAACTGATCTAATGTATCATTTAAAGTTTGCGTTTCTTTGTTAATTTTCTGTTTAGTTGATCTGTCCATAGTTGTGAGTGGGGTATTAAAGTCTCTCACTATTATTGTGTTATTGTTGATTTCCCCTTTCATACTTGTTAGCATTTGTCTTACATATTGTGGTGCTCCTATATTGGGTGCATATATATTTATAATTGTTATATCTTCTTCTTGGATTGTTCCTTTGATCATTATGTAGTGGCCTTCTTTGTCTCTTTTCACAGCCTTTGTTTTAAAGTCTATTTTATCGGATATGAGTATTGCCACTCCTGCTTTCTTTTGGTCTCTATTCGCGTGGTATATCTTTTTCCAGCCCTTCACTTTCAGTCTGTATGTGTCCCTTTAATATAATGTGCTAAATACAAGTTTAAGATTAAATATATATATATATATACATATATTAAATAACATCTTTATTAAATAACTATTATATACCAGGCCTTCTGCTGTGTTCTACACAAATGTCAAGATTGACAGGAGAAATATCAATAACCTCAGATATGCAGATGACACCACCCTTGTGGCAGGAAGTGAAGAGGAACTAAAGAGCCTCTTGATGAAAGTGAAAGAGGAGAGTGAAAAAGTTGGCTTAAAGCTCAACATTCAGAAAACAAAGATTATGGCATCGAGTCCCATCCCTTCATGGCAAATAGACAGGAAACAGTGGAAACAATGGCATATTTTTGGCGGGGGGGTAGGGTGAGGGACTACAAAATCACTGTAGATGGTGACAGCAGCCATGAAATTAAAAGATGCTTACTCCTTGGAAGAAAAGTTAACCAACCTGGAGAGCATATTAAAAAGCAGAGACATTACTTTGCCAACAAATGTCCGTCTAGTCAAGGCTATGGTTTTTCCAGTAGTCATGTATGGATGTGAGAGTTGGACTGTGAAGAAAGCTGAGTGCTGAAGAATTAATGCTTTTGAACTGTGGTGTTGGAGAAAACTCTTGAGAGTCCCTTGGACTACAGGGAGATCAGACCAGTCCATCCTAAAGGAGATCAGTCCTGGGTGTTCATTGGAAGGACTGATGCTAAAGCCGAAACTCCAATAATCTGGCCACCTATGTGAAGAGCTGACTCATTTGAAAAGACCCTGATGCTGGGAAAGATTGAAGGTGGGAGGAGAAGGGGACAACAGAGGATGATATGGTTGAATGGCATTACCAACTCAATGGGCATGAGTTTGAGTAAACTCGGGGAGTTGGTGATGGACAGGGAAGCCTGGCGTGCTGCAGCCCATAGGGTCACAAAGACTCGGACATGACTGAGCAACTGAGCTGAACTGAACACGTGTATCATCTCTGCATTTTTAATTTCATTGGTAAGAAAATAATTGCACCTAACATTTATATCACACAATATAGACAAACATCCAATAAATGTATATATCATGTCTTATTTAATTCTTATAGGGATAAGTATTTTAAGGTAAATACTAGTATTATCCTTCTTTTTTTGTGAAGAAACTGAGGGGCAGGTAGGCCCAGTATTACTAATGTACAATGTGGTGTGCCTGGAATTCCTTCTGAAACAGCCTGAACTGAGTCATAGCTACAAGCCCTACATATCAGTTCAGTTCAGTCGCTCAGTCATGTCTGACTCTCTGTGACCCCATGAATCGCAGCACGCCAGGCTTCCCTGTCCATCACCATCTCCCCGAGTTCACTCAGACTCACATCCATCAAGTCAATGATGCCATCCAGCCATCTCACCCTCTGTTGTCCCCTTCTCCACCTTCCCCCAATCCCTTCCAGCATCAGAGTCTTTTCCAATGAGTCAAGTCTTCCCATGAGGTGCCCAAAGTACTGGAGTTTCAGCTTTAGCATCATTCCTTCCAAAGAAATCCCAGGGCTGATCTCCTTCAGAATGGACTAGTTGGATCTCCTTGCAGTCCAAGGGACTCTCAAGAGTCTTCTCCAACACCACAGTTCAAAAGCATCAATTCTTTGGCGCTCAGCCTTCTTCACAGTCCAACTCTCACATCCATACATGACCACAGGAAAAACCATAGCCTTGACTAGACGGACCTTAGTAGGCAAAGTGATGTCTCTGCTTTTGAATATGCTATCTAGGTTGGTCATAACTTTTCTTCCAAGGAGTAAACATCTTTTAATATCATGGCTGCAATCACCATCTGCAGTGATTTTGGAGCCCAGAAAAATAAAGTCTGACACTGTTTCCACTGTTTCCCCATCTATTTGCCATGAAGTGATGGGACCAGATGCCATGATCTTAGTTTTCTGAATGTTGAGCTTTAAGCCAACTTTTTCACTCTCCTCTTTCACTTTCATCAAGAGGCTTTTTAGTTCCTCTTCACTTTCTGCCATAGAGTGGTGTTTTCTGCATATCTGAGGTTATTGAAATTTCTCCCGGCAATCTTGATTCCAGCTTGTGTTTCTTCTAGTCCAGTGTTTCTCATGATGTACTCTGCATATAAGTTAAATAAGCAGGGTGACAATATACAGCCTTGGCATACTCCTTTTCCTATTTGGAACCAGTCTGTTTTTCCAAGTCCAGTTCTAACTGCTGCTTCCTGACCTGCATACGGATTTCTCAAGAGGCAGGTCAGGTGGTCTGGTATTTCCATCTCTTTGAGAATTTTCCACAGTGTATTGTGATCCACACAGTCAAAGGCTTTGGCATACTCAGTAAAGCAGAAATAGAGGAAAATAACAGAATGGGAAAGACTACAGATCTCTTCAAGAAATTTAGAGATACCAAGGGAACATTTCATGCAAAGATGGGCTCAATAAAGGACAGAAATGGTATGGATCTAACAAATGCAGAAGATATTAAGAAGAGGTGGCAAGAACACACAGAAGAACGGTAACAAAAAAGATCTTCAACCCAGATAATCATGATGGTGTGATCAGTAATCTGGAGCCAGACATCCTGGAATGTGAAGTCAAGTGGGCCTTGGAAAGCATTGCTACAAACAAAGCTAGTGGAGGTGATGGAATTCCAGTTGAGCTGTTTCAAATCCTGAAAGGTGATGCTGTGAAAGGGCTGCGCTCAATATGCCAGCAAATTTGGAAAACTCAGCCGTGGCCACAAGACTGGATAAGGTCAGTTTTCATTCCAATGCCAAAGAAAGGCAATGCCAAAGAATGCTCTAACTACCACACAGTTGCACTCATCTCACACGCTAGTAAAGTAATGCTCAAAATTCTCCAAGCCAGGCTTCAGCAATACATGAACCGTGAACTTCCAGATGTTCAAGCGGGTTTTAGAAAAGGCAGAGGAACCAGAGATCAAATTGCCAACATCTGCTGGATCATGGAAAAAGCAAGAGTTCCAGAAAAACATCTATTTCTGCTTTATTGACTATGCCAAAGCCTTTGACTGTGTGGATCACAGCCCTACATATAGAGCTTTGTTAATCAAACTATGGTTTTGTTTTCACTGCTCTGACTGGTTAAAAAAAAAAAAAAAAACTACACTGGGGGGCAAAATTCACATAATGATAGAGAACTGTATAGTAGCACACTGAGCTCTGATTCCAATCTTGCTATCATTTTCATTTTCCTATCTTAATTTTCATGTGTCATTTTTTTAATTAAAAAAACTCTACTTTTATTGTTCAAATTCTATATATGTCTTCACGTTTTTCACTGTTTAATTCATTTTGGGAGAAGGTGGCATAAATAAGGAAATTTAGAAAATCATCCCATTGGCTTCCACCAACTTTACTGCCTGGTTAGGTAGGTTTTTGTGAATTCTGGGATTAAAAGACACAAAATGTTTTGGTCAAGATCACACAGCTTTTAACTGCCTAACTAGGCTATGGTTCCTTAAACCCATTCCCTTTCATTCAACATTCATTCAACAGATATTTATTGATCACAGATGTTAATTCTTTTTCCGGGATTCCATGCTGCCTTTTGTTCACCACAGCAAGTTTGTAATATTGGTGTCACTCAGATCTTTGTACTAAATGTGCATTAATGAGAACATAGCAGATGGTTTGGGTGCTAATCTTTAGTGGTAACTGGTGGCTGTAACAGAGGATCCTGTGCTATAGGCATGATCCACAGGCCTGTGTGCAGAGCCCTAACCCTAAGAAAGCACTGGTGAATATCATGTCTGACCAAATGCAGTGTAGGTATCTACTGTCCAATATAGTAGAAACAGGTCACACGTGTGGTTACTGAGAACTTGAAACATGGCTGGTACTAACTGGAATGTGCTGTATTTGTAAATTCCATGTCAGATTTTGAAGACACAGTAAGAGAAACAATGTAAACATTTAATTAGTGATTTTTATGTTGACTAAAGTTGAAATATTATTTTTGTTAAAGGAAATATTAAAATTAATTATAAATTCATTAAAATTAAAGCAAAATTTACCTGTTTATTTTTACCTTTTTAAATGTATATACTAGTTTCATGTGGCTCTCATATTGGGCAACACTGATTTAGAGCATAAAAATAACTTATTGTAACTTTCTATTTCTCTCTTGTATTTGACTCAAACAAAAGAAATCATAGACTAGATAATTGCAGTCTGAAAACTCAACCATTTTGCAATACTCTGATGAATTTCTTAGCTTCTCTCAGGTTTACTTTTTTATTATGTATTAGTTGGAGCTGTTTATATATTTTGGATATTAATCCATAACATATTATGTCATTTGCAAAGATTTCTGCCAATTATAGCATAAATTCTTAACTCTTTAATATATCAGAAGTCTCCTAATTTATAGTTAAATAAGATTTTCATTTTTTCTGCAGTTAAACTTGTCATTCCGTTTCTCTATGACATCTCGACTATATGTGGTTTAGGAAATAGTGTCCTCATACCAAAATTACAATTTTCTTCTATTTTTCTTTTAATATTCTTTTGTTCATTTGACATTTAGCTTTTAACCACCTAAAATTTAATTTTGCATATTTTTATGTAAACCTCTCACCTACTTTTAAACTTCTTACTTTTGTATGGGTAAAACAATATTCTAATGTTATAAATTGAAAAGCCTATCTTTCCCATTTTTATTTTTAATGCAATCTTTATCATATAATACATTCTTATATAGTCATGGATTTGTCTTTGGATTATTAATTATTTTGAATCAGTTCTTGCAGTGGACTGATTGGATCTTCATCCAGTCCTCTCCATTTATATGTTGAAACTTTAGTACTACTTTGATATTATTTGGAGGAAGGGCCTGTGGGAAGTAATTGGGTCATGAGGGAGGAGTCCCCATTAATGACTCTACTGGCCTTCGAAGAGGCTAGACATCTAGCTCGCCTTCTTTCTGCCATGTCAGGATATAAGTGGAGGTAGGAGGTGTGGCATTGGAGAAGATTCTTGAGAGTCCCTTGGACTGCAAGGAGATCCAACCAGTCCATCCTAAAGGAGATTGGTCCTGAGTGTTCATTGGAAGGACTGATGCTGAAGCTGAAACTCCAATCCTTTGGCCACCTGATGCAAAAAGCTGACTGACTGGAAAAGACCTTGATGCTGGGGAAAGATTGAAGGCAGGAGGAGAAGGGGATGACAGAAGATGAGATGGTTGGATGGCATCACCTACTGAATGGACATGAGTTTGACTAAGCTCCGGGAGTTGGTGATGGACAGGGAGGCCTGGCGTGCTGCAGTCCATGGAGTCACAAAGAGTTGGACACGACTGAGAGACTGGACTGACAGAACTGAGGCAGACTGCAGACCTGAAAATAGTCCTCAGCAGAACCTAACCATGCAGGCTCTCTGATCTTAAGAGTTCCAGTTTCCAGAACTAAGAGAAATGAATGTTTATTGCTTAAACCACGCCAGTCTATGGTAAAGTGCTATAGCACCTCAGAGTGACTAAGACAGTTATTATTATTATTTTTTATTCCTATGCCATATTTTTTTTTTTGATTTCTCTTGACTTTTACTTTTTATCCTGGTGTGACCAGTCTTTCCTCATTATTCTTCTTTAAAAATGTATGCTTTCCTCCCCACTAGTCTTTCCCTTCCAGAAGAACTTTGTAATCTGGAGGTCAAGATGCATAAACCATATTATTTATTATTTCAATTACTTTTGATTTATTAAAAGAACTGTCATTGTAAAAATATT
The DNA here is from genome assembly GCF_042477335.2 of Ovis canadensis. NCBI lineage: Eukaryota > Metazoa > Chordata > Mammalia > Artiodactyla > Bovidae > Ovis > Ovis canadensis. The sequence continues at coordinate 81,443,509 of NC_091246.1, read as the reverse complement.
GAGTCTTTCAATGTAAAGATTATAAAAGATTGTAAAGATTCCCATGTAAAATGTAGGATTCCCTTATAGAATCTCTTTTCTCACATGAATTTCTTTTTATTAAATGTTCCTACTGATTTAATGTTAATTCCTATATATTTTAAAGCTTAAATTGATATTACAATTTTCCACTACCTTTAATTGTGCATTACTGTTACTTAGGGAGCTGTTGATTTTTTAATTTTGCATTTATCCTTTTGAGTATGTTTGTAGCTTTTTGCTTCCATATTGTATTAACTAGGACATTTAGCATACTGCTAAAAAGTTGTATATTTATGGTTGTCTTTGAGTTGTTTTTGAATATTTTCACTTTTAGGGATCATTCTTTTGGAGTTTTTGTTCCTGTGCCTTATTAAAGAAGTCTCATTCTTTTTCTATACTTTTACATTCTGGTAGTGTATAGCAACAAAGAAGATTAAAAAAAAAGTTTATTTCATTGGTAAAAAAAAGACAAGAGTTTTTATTTTGTTTTAAGAAAATTTATTTATTTTTAGAGAATATATCTAACACCCTACATCTTCTATCATTAAACACAAACTCTTCCTTCAAAATGTTTCACAAATAAGCCTTTTCAACCCTCCCAGAATGAAAACAATTCCATTCTACTGTGCTCCTATAGAAGTCTGTATATAATTGCTATAGATGTATCTTATATATAATTCTTACATATATTTACTTTAAAAGTTCCAAATCTATTAGGAGTCCTTGTTCAAGTAGTTATATATCCAATAGCTACATGAAAGTGAAAGTGTTAATCTCTCAGTCGTGTATAACTCTGCAACCCCATGGACTTGTAGCTCACCAGGCTCCTCTGTCCATGGAATTCTCCAGGCAAGAATACTGGAGTGGATTGCCATTCCCTTCTCCAGGGACTCCTCCTGACTCAGGGATTGAACCCAAGTCTCTGGCATTGCAGGCAGATTCTTTACCATGTTAAAGCTGGATATGCAGCTGTTTATATTTAATTATTTGGGCTTCCCTGGTGGCTCAGCTGTAAAGAATCCACCTGCAATGCGGGAGATGTGGGTTCAGTCCCTGGGTCAGAAGATCCCCTGGAGAAGGAAATGATAACCCATACCAGTATGCTTGCCTGGGAAATCCCATTGACAGAGGAGCCTGGTGGGCTATAGTCCATGGGGTTCCAAAAGAGTCAGACACAGCTTAGTGACTGCTGCTGCTGCTAAGTCACTTCAGTCGTGTCCAACCCCATAGATGGAAGCCCACCAGGCTCCCCGGTCCCTGGGATTCTCTAAGCAAGAACACTGGAGTGGGTTGCCATTTCCTTCTCCAATGCATGAAAGTGAAAAGTGAAAAAAGTGAAGTCGCTCAGTCATGTCCGACTCTTAGCGACCCCATGAACTGAAGCCTATAAGGCTCCTCCATCCATGGGATTTCCAGGCAAGAGTACTGGAATGGGGTGCCATTGCCTTCTCCGAGCTTAGTGACTATAAACAGCATCAAACTAAACAGCATCAAATATTTAATTATGTATCACTACTTATTGCTTCATATGTGGCTTCCCAGGTGGCTCAGTGGCAGAGAATCAACCTGCCAAGCAGGAGATACAGGTTCTATCCCTAGGTCAGGAAGACATGCTGGAGGAGGAAAAGGCAACCCATTCCAATAGTTTTGCCTTTAAAATTCCATGCATAGAAGAGCCTGGCTACAGTCCATGGGGTCACAAAGAGTTAGATACGACTGAGCATAGAAGCAGCAACATTGCCTCATAGAGTTAAAGACTGGTATAAGTTGTACTGTGTAAAGCCAAAAAGTTTCTTGGAAGACTCAGGGTTCTTGAACATTCTATAGCTTCTGTTTTTTCTTACATGCTCCTCCAGTGCTATCATTCTATTTATCTATACTTGTCTCCTTAAACTAAAAAAAGGTTTAGACAAACATATTTTTATTTCCATCATTAATATGAATACAGTGATTTTGAAGTTTCCCCCTCTTCCACACGACGTAGAGAATTCATGTTTTTGTGACACCCTTTCCCAAAGCCTATGCAATTTCATACCTTCTGCATCTAAGTCACATACTAAGTGGTAATAAAAAGTTTTTAATTCTTGCTTTGGGCTTTTAAATTTTGACTTCTTAGCACACGGTCAGACTTATCATAGTTTAGTAGTGGAAGACATAATATTACTTCCCAAAATATAAATGCTAACAACTGTTTAATGTAAGACAATGCACTGGAGCTTTATTTATGTATCTGGTGATGTTTTTAATTTGTAAAACTGTAGAAAAAGAGTTGATGTGCTAAATAAATGTTTTCATAGGGACAGGTATAAATCACATCAAAAAAATTCTTTTAAAGGTAATTTTTAAAAATAAAATCCAGAACATTGTGGACTCATTAAGCATAAAAATGGCTTACTTATACATCATTCTTCCTTTTGTTGATTAGTAGGAGAACATTTTAGTAGACTTCATTTCTAAATAGAATCTTGTTTATTTTAGAGACATGAAATTTTCTCCTTCCTTCGCACATGTTCTTTGTTAATTATATCATTTAAAAACTATTTAGAGTCTATGCATCTTCCTCATAGAATTATAAAAAGCTCACAATGTAGAAAATTATAGTTGTAATAGATTTTAGAAATTGTCCAGTGTACCTCAACTAACATATTTTCATATTGTTGCATTTGTTGATAATATTTTATCACAATGTGATGAATACTATATTACCATTTCATTTATTATAGGTGATATTTATATTTTAATATTTTATTATAAAATGATAAATATGACAAGTAAATATATGTCAATATGTTTTACTTATCATTATTGGATCATTTTATATCTCTGTGTGTCATATATAGTCAACATTTATTTGTCTTAATTCATCATTCAAGGCTCATCATTTTCTTGACCAGTTAATTAAAAAAAAAAAATCAATATCCCTTTTTTCTGATTCTCATGACAAGACCCTGTAATGTGTTTCTATATTGTTGTCAATTCGATCCATTAGTTACTGGCTTAAAATGTTCCCTGATGCCAAATTATCTTAAATATATAAGGTCCTTCCTGACTTGTCCCTTTTCCCATGCCTGGTTTTATCTCTTGCCATTCTAATACATATAATATAGATCTGCCGTTAGGAACTAAATTGTAATTTCACCAGCTACCACCTATTCTCCCCCTGCTGAGACTTTTCACGTGCTATTTTCTCTGTCTGTAATGCCTTTAAATCTCTATTCTCTTCACTTTTATAATTCCTAATTGACCTTCAAAATTTTTCTCAAGTATATTACTCTGGGGGATGTTTTTTTAAAATGTACCCCAAACCTAAGACTGCATTAATTGCTCTTTTTTGTGTGTGCTTTTATAAGGTTCAACATAAAACTTGATCAAATTCCTCATTACTATGCATTATAATTTTGTACTAGCTTGTGTTCATCTCCCATGAGACTGACATTAGGGATCCCTCAGCTGATTAACTCCAACTCATCTGCATTATAATATTAACAGTCAAGTCTACACACCAGTTTACTAAAGTTGTATATTATTGTATGTCTGTGTGTATGTAATCTCTCAAAGATTATAAGATTCCTGAAGAATTTCTCTGAGTTTGTTTCTCCTATATCTTTGGATATATATAAGCTCAGTGTTGAAGTATACCATGAATAAGGACCAAGTTTTAAAACAGTGTTCAGCAGTGGAATGAGCAAACAGAAGTAGGTTTAAATCACAGATTTGTCAGTATTTAACTATTTCAACTTGCGTATTTCATTTAAACTCTGAGTTTTAGTTTCCACATCTATCAATGGACATAATGTCATTTGCTTCATGAGGACCTTTGTCACTTTAACTGAATTAATGTTTATAAAATGTTGAGTGCTGTGTGGATGGTGGTTTAGTTGCTAAGTCATGTCCGACTTTAGCAATCCCATGGACTATATAGCCTGCAAGTCTCCTATGTACCTAGTATATTCCAGGCAAGAATACTGGAGTAGGTTGCCCATTTCCTTCTCTAGGTGATCTTTCCGACCCAGGGATTGAACGGGGTCCGCTGTACTGCAGGCAGATTCTTTACTGACTGAGCTACCAAGGAAGCTGTATTTATCTAATTTGGATCTTGTGAACTTCAAACAGTTCAGATATAGATCCATTAATATTCTCACTTTGTGCATAAAATCTGAAGTGCTGAGAATCTTTTTTATGGATGCTGTATTTATTGTTGGTGGTTGCCTTTGTTATATGATAACATAATTTTAACTGGTAGAAAGTAATATCTACTATTCTTTGTTAGTATCCTTAACCTTAGTATTGAGATGTACAATAGTTTCTCAAAATATTTTTGTAAATATTACCCTTATAATATAAAAACTTATTTACATTATGTAATAATTCCAAGCAGATATTTATAATTAATGGTATATCATCAATGCTGACCAAAAACAGCTAAAATAAGTAAATTTGGAATTAACAAAAATTTGATCAGAATTTAGAGGAAATAAAAGGCCAAATCACAACTAAGAAAAAAATGTTAATTTAGGACATATATTTCTAAATGTTAAAGATAATGCTAAAAAACTTTTTGAAAAGTCAAAAGTTATTTTGTACTTTTAAGTTTGCAAAAATCAACCTATATTCAAATATAAATCATGGGAAAATTGAATATTTGCAATATCAGAATTGATGCTGCCATAATATAATACTCAGCAATCTTATTTTTTGTGTTAGGGCACAAAGCTCTTGATAATTGAAAAAAAAAATAAAAAGGAAAAATTTACTCATCAGTTTCCTGCAAATTTATGTATTCTAGGAAAGTATTTCCCCTACTTATATATTGATTACTATGAGGGAATAAGTCTTGAATTGAGTTTTGATTTTATGTAAACAGTATAACTTTTTCCATGCCTTTTTAATTTCCAGAACACAGTAGACATTTAGTGTAATATAGCTAATCTAATTAGTATTAAATTCCAGGAAAAAAAATTTAGTACTGAAGTTTTGATCTTGTTTTAAGTCAAAACTTTGGTTCTCTATGAGCACCTTCTGAACTTTGTAATTTGGTATGAAGATTATCATTTCTCAGAAAACATTTTGGATGTTGTTGTTCAGTCGTCACGTCATCTCCAACTCTTTGTGAGCCCATGGGCTAAAGAACTACAGGCCTCCCTGTCCCTCACCATGTCTCAAACTGTGCCCAAGTTCATGTCCATTGAATTGGTAATCCCATTCAACCATCTCATCCTCTATTGTTCCGCTCTCTCAGGTTTCCCAGGAGGCAGGTAAGGTAGTCTGGTATTCCCATCTCTTTAAGAACTTTCCACAGTTTGTTGTGATCCACATAGTCAAAGGCTTTAGAACAGACAGTGAAACAGAGATAGATATTTTTCTGAAATTCCCTTGCTTCCTCTATGATCAGGTGAGTGTTGGCAATTTAATCTCTGGTTCCTCTACCTTGTCAAAATCCAGATTGAACAGTTCTCAGTTCATGTACTGCTGAAGCCTCACTTGAAGGGTTTTGAGCATAACCTTAATTGCATGGAAGATGAGTACAATTGTTCGAGAGTTTGAACATTCTTTCGTACTGCCCTTCTTGGGAACTGGGATGAGGACTGACCTTTGCCAGTCCTGTGGCCACTGCTGGATTTCCCAAATTTGCTGACATACTGAGTGCAGCACTTTAATAACATAATCTTTTAAATAGCTGGAATTCCATCGCCTCCACTAGCTTTATTAACAGCAGTGCATCCTAAGGCCCACTTGACTTCACACTCCAGAATGTCTGGCTCTGGGTGAGTGACCATACCATCATGATTATCCGTATTATTAAGATATTTTTTTTGTACAGTTCTTCTGTGCCTTCTTGTCATCTCTTCTTCATCTCTTCTACTTCTATTAAGTCCTTTATTGTGCCCATATTTGGATGAAATATTCCCTTGACATTTCCAATTTTCTTTAAGAGATCTCTAGTCTTTCCCCTTCTGTTTGCCTCTATTTCTTTGCATCATTCATTGAAGAAGGCCGCCTTGTCTCTCCTTGCTATTCTCTGGAACTCTGCATTCAGTTGAGTATACGTTTCCTTTTCTCCCTTGCTTTTCATTTCTTTTCTTTTCTCACTGTTTGTAAACCCTCCTCAGACAACCACTTTGCCTTCTTGCATTTCTTTTTATTTGGGATGATTTTGTTCATTGCCCTCTGTACAATATTATGAACCTATGTCTTTAGTTTTTCAGATAATCTATTTACTAGACCTAATCCCTTGAATGTATTCATCACATCCACTGTATATTCATAGGGGATTTGATTTAGGTTGTACCTGGCTTGACTAGAGGTTTCCCCCACTTTCTTTAGTTTAAGCCTGAATTTTGCTATAAGGAGCTGATGATCTGAGCCCCAGTCAGCTCCAGGTCTTGTTTTAACTGACTGTAGACAGCTTCTCCATCTTCGGCAACAAAGAATGTAATCAGTCTGATTTTGACACTGACCATTTGGTGATGTCCATGTGTAAAGTTTTCTCTTGTATTGTTTAAAAGGGTGTTTGCTATGACCAGTGTGTTCTCTTGGCAGAATTCTGTTAGCCTTAGTCTTGCTTCATTTTGTACTCCAAGGCCAAACTTGCCTGTTACTCCAGGTATCTCTTGAATTCCTATTTTTGCATTTCAATCCCCTGGGATGAATAGGACATGTTTTTTTGGTGTTACTTAGGAGGTCTTATAGGTCTTCATAGAACTGATCAGCTTCTTCGGCATTGGTTGTTGGAACATAGACTTGAATTACTGTGATTTCCTTGGAAACGACCCAAGATCATTCTGTTGTTTTTGAAGTTGTGCCCAAATTCTGCAGTTCATACTCTTTTGTTGAAAATGAGGTCTGCTCCATTTCTTCTGTGGGATTCTAGCCCACAGTAGTATAATGGTCATCTGAATTAAATTCCTGTCCATTTTACTTCACCGATTCCTAAGATGTCAGCGTTCACTATTGTCATCTCCTGCTTGACCATGTCCAGTTTACCTTGATTCATGCAATACTGTTCTTTACATCACTGGATTTTACTTTCACTGCCAGACAGATCCACAACTGAGCATCATTTTTGCTTTGGCCAGACACTTCATTCTTTCTGGAGCTATTAGTAGCTGTCCTCCACTCTTCCCCAATAGCGTATTGGACACCTTCTGACCTGGGAGGCTCATCTTTTAGTGTCATTTCTTGTATACAGTTCATGGGGTTCTCATGGCAAGAATACTGGAGTGGTTTGCCATTCCCTCCTCCAGCGGATCCAACATTGTGGGTGCTTATATCTTATTCAAGCCGCATCCTGCTCCTTGCCAAGCCTCCCACAGCCCTGAAGTCAGAGCAGGTCTCAGGGTGCTAAGACTTCCCAGTCACAGCGTTTTGTCTTCTTCTTTGCCTCATTCGCACTTTGTCATGGGACATGAGGAAGACATGTGTGGCCAGCCCCCCTAGTGTTTCTTGGTCTGGGCCTTTCTGGAAGGCAGTTTTCCCTTGGAAAACATACAAAACCTCTCACTGTTGCTTCAAAAATAGATGAGAACATCTAGTTTTTGTCTTTTAATAGAAGTCAAGCTTTTATAGCAAAGAAACATAGATTATAACTACTCAAATCTTATTCTGTGTGACAAGAGGTATATAACTTCTACTTTCATGCTTTTTTATGGCTGTGTTTTGTGCTGGCTGTTACTTAGATATCTGTAGGAAAAGAGCATAGCTAAAATCTTGCCTAATGCATTATTCAAAGAAAGGATCATTCATATATTTCACTCATTAATACAACCAAACTACAGAGAACATATCTAAAGACTGCTTGATATCAGAGGGCTGACCTTTCTTGAGCAGTAAGTATTCTCGTTTGTGAAATATTTTGTGGATCTTTGAAATTGTCAGAAAACTTCTGTAGCTCAGAGTATACTAGGAACATAAGAGCACAGGGTGAGTTATTGCATTTTAAATCTACAGATGTAGTAAAAATCAGTTGCAGCGTGAGATGGAGTGCAACATAGTTTTCAGGTTCTATTAATAGATAAATGCATAAATTTTCAAGACAGTCAAATACCACTACTTATATTTCTTAAAAAAATATATATTGCTAAATTTATCTTAGCACATTAGCATTATAAGCCTTAAAATCTCTTCCTTAAAAATATGCTACCCATCTGTTTTTCCTGTATCTCTAAAGATGCATTGCTTCTGAAAGTATAGATACACTTTTCACATATCAGGGAACATTTAAGTATGTTAGAGTATAAAATTGTGGCAAATATATAAATTCTTGAGTTTCTGCATTTTTCCCTGCAATATTGGAAGATATGAGTACTGGCAAACACTGCTTCTACCAACCTTACTTCCCTAGATTCATTGAGTTTTAAACCAAATGATAACTAGTTGCATTTGAGTATTAGACACAAAGTGATTTCCAGTTCAAGAATTACCATTTGAGTACCTCATAACCACATTGTACTGAGGTGAACCCTGATAAAGGCTGTGATTATTTTTATTTCTAACACCAGATGGCACGCGTACATTTATAATCAGCTTTGATTTTTTTTTTCTTTAAAATTTTTCCCCACATCTCTCTTTTTCAGGAAGATTTTGCTTGAAAGATTAAAGTCCATATATGTTTTCTCTCATGTAAAACTTAGTTGAAGGCTTTCACGTATTGATTAAAACTCATAGCCCATTTTCACTTTTTTGTTTATTTCTTTTCCTTCATTGAGCAATATTGTTAAAGACTATTGAATATCACAGGACTAACTGGTAAAGAAGATCTGTATTAGTGACCTGAGGGAGCTGTCCAAAAAGTCACTGTCTAGTTATTTAGCAATCCAATTCATTTAGAAATTGCTCTAATTTTCAAAGTGATTTTAGCCTGGGTTTCATTCTTCTGTCTTATTAGTATAAGAAGAAATACACTAGTAACTAGGAATTACATTTATCCATCATCCACAAGAGAGCCCTGTCTATGTGCAAATTAGTTTTATGTGAAGCCCCACGGGTGTGTGAAATTATTCCTCTTACAAACAGTCTCTTGTTCTGCCTTATTCTCACATTTCAAATCTCTGTCACTTTATTTTGCTTAAACTGTCAAACAGAGAATAGCATACAATTAGGCTCCATATTATAAGAGCATTAGCCATTGCTGCTGCTGCTTTTTTTTTTTTTTTTCTTTCTCTCTCCTTTCCCTCTGAATTGACTAGAACTAATTTTTACTTAGTCCATGGGGTTGATAAGAGTCAGACAAGACTGAGCGACTTCACTTTCACTTTTCACTTTCATGCATTGGAGAAGGAAATGGCAACCCACTCCAGTGTTCTTGCCTGGAGAATCCCAGGGATGGGGGAGCCTGGTGGGCTGCCGTCTATGGGGCTGCACAGAGTCAGACAGGACTGATGCTATTTAGCAGTGGTAGCAGCAACAATTTTCACTTGGGAGAGATGTGGCATGCTATAAAGAACATTCTCTATACCCTGTGTCTTCATTTTAATAAAAGCTTTGTAAGTGGGCCTTAAGCCCTTACAGCAGTTGCTTCCCCCCTGCCCACCCCCAAGAATTTATCAACCACCTCTGAGACACTAAGTTTAAACAGGTGTTCCCCACCACCAACAATAATAAGAGAAACACATATCCCTGCAATGTATATTGTAGAAAACTGACAAAATTTTAAATTGAAGAAAACTTTTGCCATTTTTATTCTTTATTTTTGCCTTTTAGTGAAAAGTGGTGGGAAAATACAAAACATATTAAATGAAATTCACAGGACAAAGGCAATAATCGCATCCTTTACAAAAAATTAGTCTGAATGTGAGAATGAGGAGATGTGTTTCTCAAAAGAAAAAAAAAAGAAAGAAACCCTATTTCCTTTCCCCTGGCTAAAATGCAAATTGCTCTTCTCATTATAATGAGCCCCTTATCTAGCTCAAGAAATTCATTTAGAAACTTGAAACTTCCCTTGTTATTAGTTGAGAGGATTATTGACCAAAGTGCTTTGGTTGACTTTGTTATGCTAATAGTAGCACGTAGATTGTGATAATGGTCTTACTACCCAGACTCCTGGACAGCTTTGATCCTATCTTTTCAGGAGAAGTCTATATTACTTTTTGGAAATATTCCCACATAAGCCACCAAAAAGTATTTTGTTTTAACAGACCGTTTTTCTCTTGGAAGCCCTTTCCTAATGCGTTGAAACTTTAATCAGAATCAAAGTTAAAAAAATTTTGATTTAAAACCTTGTTGAAAATTGAGCAAGATTAAGGAAACAGAAGAGAAGGCTTCTGACCTTTTTCTTTTTACTCAACTGCTATAACATTAAGATTTTTACATTAGTCAATCTTCTACTTATTTGAGGAACTGGATCTCCTGCAACTCAATATATATTTTCCACATAGCAGCGTGTTTTTTTTTTTTTTTTTTTAGTGATAATGAAACAGAACAGAACCCTGTAGGGGTACAAATCCTTTCCTTGTCCACATTACTTGTTTGTAGAAAATGGACTTCATTGCACTTTCTTGACCTTTCCTCAATTCTAAAGGGTAGATTCAAGCAGTTGCTTCTCAGGAAAGAAAGGGAGTGCAGAAACAAAAAAGGAGCAGTCAAGAAACAATAGTGAAGCCCTGGTCCTTCCACCTCATCAAGGAATTTGCATAACAATACTTTTGAGTTCTCCTCTAGGATCTAAGGGCTTCCCACGTGGCCATAGAATCCACCTGCCAATTCAGGAGACATGGCTTCTTCAGACTGAACACAGGAATCCTAGAACATTGCCTTGTTACCTCACCACCAACCAGTCAAAAGAAAAAGTGCATAAAGTGGAAGATAATCTGAACCAAGAACTGCCAGATGTACAAGCTGGATTTAGAAATGGCAGAGAAGACAAGATCAAATTGCTAACATCTGTTGGATCATACAAAAGACAAGGAAATCCCAGAAGAACTTCTGTCTCTGCTTCACTGACTATGTTAAAGCCATTGACTGTGTGTTTTACAACAAACTGGAAAATTCTTAAAGAGATGGGGATAACAGACCACCTTACCTGCCTCCTGAGAAACCTGGCAGGTTAAGAAGCAGCAATTAGAACCAGACATGGAATAAGAGACTGATACAAAATTGGGAAAGGAGTATGACAAGGCTATATATGGTCATGCTCCTTATCTAACTTACATGCAGAATACATTTTACATGCAGAAATGACAGGTTGGATGAAGCACAACTGGAATCAAGATTGCCAGGAGAAATATCAATAACCTCAGATATGCAGGTGATACCACCCTAATCAGAAAGCAAAGAGGAACTAAAGAGCCTCTTGAGGAAAGTGAAAGAGGAGAGAAAAAGCTGACTTAAAAACTCAACATAAAAAAAAAAAAAAAAACCTAAGATCATGGCACCTGGTCTCATCACTTCATGGCAAATAGCTGGGGTAAAAGTGGAAACAGTGACAGATTTCATTTTCTTGGGCTCCAAAATCACTGCAGATGGTGACTGTGAAAGGTTGTTGCTGAGCCGTGAACAATGCTGGGGATCTTGGCTGCCAGAGGAGAGAAATTCAATCCAGGGCCAGTGATGAGGCTTGATCACTCAGAGCTTTTGTGTGATAAAATTGTATTAAAATATGAAAGAGATAGAGAAAGGTTCTGACATAGACATCAGAAGGGGACAGAGTGTCCCCATGCTGGTCTTTAACAGGAAGTTACATACCTACTTGCAGGTTGTTAATTAGAGAAAAGAAATGCCTCAAACCTCAGAGAATGACACCAGGCCCCTCACACACAACATGCATTTTAGGATAACGTTGGCACAAGGTGAGTCATCCTGGGCCATAGAATGATTGAGGTGGATCTTGAAGAAAGGGAGGTTTCCAAGCAAATACATAGTCTCATTAACATAGATTAGGAGAACAATTTTATGAGTAAAACATACTGGTTTGTTGAGCCATTATCAGTTCTGAGTCTTAGGCGTAACTGACTTGAAGAAAGACAGAGTCAGCATAGCATAACATAGCTTAAGAAAAATATTTCCATAAGAAAAATCCATTGATTAGCTCAAGGTTTGAGAAGAGTTAAGTTCAGGTGGAACCAGGGGCCGTCATGGCAACACAGAAGTTTAAAAGAAACCTCCTTTTAAATTTTTATAGAGAAGGGGAAAAAAATCTGACACTTGTAGTTTGCTTCCTCCTACCACTTAAGAGAGAGAGGAAAAACGTCTTACGCTTGCAGCCTATTTACTCCTTTTGGGGACCCCTAGCCTTCCTGCCTGTTACCCTCTAACTGCAGCTGCAAAATTAAAAGATACTTGCTCCTAGGAAGAAAAGCATGACAAACCTAGATAGCATATTAAAAAGCAGAGACATCACTTTGCTGGCAAAGTTCCATATAGTTAAAACTATGGTTTTTCTAGTAGTCATGTATGGATGTGAGAGCTGGTCCATAAAGAAAGCTGAAAAATTGATGCTTTTGTACTATGGTGCTGGGGAAGACTCTTGAGTCCCTTGGACAGTAAGGAAATCCAACCAGTCCATCCTAAAGGAAATCGGTCCTTAATATTCCTTGGAAGGATTGATGCTGAGGCTGAAACTCCAATACTTTGTCCACTTGATGCAAAGAGCCAATTCACTGGAAAAATCCTGATTCTGGGAAAGATTGAGGGCAGGAGGAAAAGGGGGTGACAGAGGATGAGATGGTTGGATGGCATTACCGACTCAATGGACATGAGTTTGAGTAAACTCCAGGAGTTGGTGATAGACAGGGAGGCCTGGCGTGCTGCAGTCCATGGGATCACAAAGAGCTGGACACGACTGAGTAACTGAACTGGAACTGGATTGGCATCATTGACTCAATGGACATGAATCTGAGCAAACGCAAGGAGAAAATGAAGGGCATGAAAGCTTGGCGTGCTGCCATGGGGTTGTAAAGAGCTGGGCATGGCTGACAGACTGAACAAAAAATGTTTCTGATGCCCTTCCCGCACAACTCTCCCTTTAAAACCTTTCATGGTCAAGCGGAATCTTCAGAGTTGGATTTTGGAAATGACTCTCTTCTCCCCAGGTTGTGGACTTCATGAATAAAGCACTTTTTTCTTTTAAACCAACACTTATCTCTAGAGTATTGGCTTTCAAGTAGGGGGTGGCTAAACCATAACAGCAAACAGAGCTTGTAAGGTTGCCTAGCCCAACCTTGACCAGTAAAGAAACTGCAGTAGTGTCCAGTGAAAGGACTTCTCCCATGTTTGTGGCAGAACTGGCATTCAAGAGACGTTCAGTACTGATTTCTACTGCAGGGTAGTATCCTATTTATTATGTGAAGTTATTAGTACGCTTGTTTTGCCCCAGATTTTCCATTTCAGAGGGGAAATGGCTTCAGAGGGGAAGCCAGTGTTTCCATTTGCCTTAATGGATCTTATGATCCTATGCCATCTGGCATCTCCCCATTTCATTACCTCTCATCTTATCCCCATCCCTTCATCCCCACAGAAAGCATTGAAAGCACCCTGTTACAACCATGCTGGACTCTTTTCAGTACTCCCCAAACACAAACTACAATTGCAAGGTTGGGATAATATTACCCCAGATAGCTGCAAGACTAAATTTCTTTAAGTCTTTGTTTACCTTTTGCCTTCTCAATGAAACCTACTCTGCCTATCCTATTTTAAATTATACTCTCACCCTTGTGTCACTCTGGATTATTCTTCTCCTGCTGTCTGTAATTTTGTATTTATTAACACATAGCATATATTAACTCATATCCTTTATATTTTGCAAGACATTTTTGGTATGCCAAGATGGAGATAAGGGTAAGCACTCATAGCCAATTGAAATAGATATAAATAATACTCCTAAGCTTATATCAGTAGAATGCTTTCTTTATTAAGTTTAAATATGAAAAGATATCCTTGTTTTTAGACCTAATTTATTTTTAAAATTCAACAGTCACTCAATAGAAAAATGTTTGGATATGTCTAAAGATTGCCAGCTGTAAAAAAAAAAAAAAAAGAAAGAAAGAAAAATACACAACTTGAGTTAGGTTTTGTTTGGGGACCTTACTGAGGAATATAGCCTGGGAGGCAGCCTCTCGGATAGATCCGAGGAACTACTCCAAAGAGGTAAGGGAGAAGGCAGGATACATAGAAATATTTTACATAGGAGTACAAGAAAGTTCATAGAGTATAAATAAATAATGTAATCATATATCAAAGAGTATTGCTAATCACAAAAAGCTGACATCTCAAGGTAATGATTTTAGTGTTTTTCTATGTATGAGAAGACACAATAATCAGGGTTTGTTGAAATTATTCCTTAGATGTACATCTTTACTCTCTAGGGTTAGTATTCAGGGCAAGGAATGCCTCCTTTTTTTTCCCATCCTGAATGCCCCTGAGGATGCACCATGCGTGGAGGTGGGGGGCTGTAGTAACTGAAGGCTTGAATGCAGACAAACATGTATTGTTTACTGGAATGGCAGAAAACATTCTTTGTCTGCAGGATCAAGATCTCCTTTATAGGAGAATCTCATATTTTCAAGTGTGGAAATAAGTTAAGAGAACCCAAGTGAGAATGAACACAGGCCCTTATTTGGAGTTTGCTATAGTAAGGAAACCAGTAACTATTAATTGTGTTTGGCAGAGACTGAAAGGCAAACAGGGCAGTGAGAAAGCTTTGTTAATGAAAAACTAGGGAAGGTTTTAGGTTTGCTTTGATTGAAGGTTGTTGGCATTGATCGTGGGGCATCCATAATGCCCCCTACAGCTTGTGTAAACTCCCCTGTTCCTGACTACAAGCTCCTAACCCCTCTTTGCTTTCTCATGAAAACTTGGAATTGTAAATTCTCTTCTCCTTTGAGATGTAAATCTTCCATATCACAGGACTGTTTTTCTCAAGGACCTGGGAGTCATCCTTTTGAAAAATGAAAGTGAAAGCTGCTCAGTCATGTCTGACTCTTTGTGACCCCCGTCGACTATACAGTCCTTGGAATTTTCCAGGCCAGAATACTGGAGTGGGTAGCCTTTCCCTTCTCCAGGGGATCTTCCTAACCCAGGGATCAAACCCCAGATCTCCCTCATTGCAGGCAGATTCTTCACCAGCTGAACCACAAGGGAAGCCAGGGGCATTCATCAAAAGAAAGAGCCCCTCTCTCCCGGTCTCTGGGGGGTTAGGAGTTTAACTTTGATAAGAACAACTAGTAAACACAGGGGACTAAATCACATTGACATACCTCCCTGTCAACATCCACCAAAGTTTTATATTAATTCTTCCCAGCATTTAAAAATCCTTCTGCCTTTGGTTGCAGAGAGTTTAGCTCAGTTTCTCTCTCTTCTTTCAATGGTCTTGACCTCTATAGAAATAGTTTTGAATAATTCTTACACCAGAAAAGTCTGCTGTAATTTTCTTTGACAGAATGAGGAAGCTGGAAGCAGTCTAACTAGAAGCTAGGCTCTATGTGACTGATTGGAGAGTATATTTGGGTTTTTCTAGAATAGTTGGTCTTGAGTTGGAAGCAGGAGCAAAAATTAGAGATGACACTCATTGACCAAACTCTTACCTTTTGCCTATTGGTATAGACGTGTCAACTGGCTTTCTGGACTATTTGCTACAGAGACTGTGGGTCAGCCTTCTCTAGTAATTTATGGCCTGCCCATTGTCTCACAAGAACACCGATATTACTGAATGTAGGAGATTCCAGCATTGAACCTGGAAAAGAGAAAGTGTGTACTATATAGGTGTATTTCTTTACTTCCACTTGTCCTATGGAAAATGCTAGAGGATCCCAGGTAAGATGAAGCAATGATGTAACACTGGGAATCTACTTGGATAAAATTAAGGAGAATCTGGACTATTGCAATGTTGAATTGGAGTATGACAGGTCAGGGTTACTTCTCCACTTTTCAAGCAAGAATTGAAATAGGAAGACTTTTAGGGAATGTCATAACTTTAAAACAAGTGGAATACAATTTCAGTGGGATGGTAAAGACAGATGATGACTTGCAAGGCATATGTGAGAGGGATTCTTCCCATCCAGTGGGAAAACTGATAGAAAGGGTTTTCAATAGGGCTGGCTGCTAGAAACCACTGGATAATCGTTCCCAGCACTCACTCCCAGACATAAGCACAAAGTATCTGCAATATCTGCAATATAATGACGATAGACTAAACAACAACAAGCAACCCAGACTGAACAATATAAAAGCCACATGACAGTCACTTGGAACTAAAGTGTTTACAGTGACTGATTTCTTACTTGATGCTTTATCTTGACCAAACTTCAGTCAGGCTTCTATTTCCTAAAGTCCCCTGAACCCTGCTTACCTGAGGTTTGAGCAGGCAACCCCCCCCAAAAAAAAAGAGGGAGGCACCTGTTATGGACTGAACGTTTGTATCTCTTCCCTCTCCCACCCAATTCATATATTGAAATCCTAGATCCAAATGTGGTGATCTCAGGAGGTGAGGCCTTTGGGAATAATTAGTTCACAAGGAAGAAGTCCTGGTGAATGGGATTCATGCCCTTATAAGAAGACACAGGACTGTCTCTCCACTCTGTAAAGAAACAACATGAAGAGAGCCATCTACAAGCAAGGAGGCAGGCCCTCACCAGGCACTGGATCTCTTAGTATCTTGATCTGGGACTTCTCAATCTCTAGAACGAAGAATTAAATGTGAATTGTTTAACCACCTAGTCTATGATGATTTATTATAGCAGCCCAAATTGACTAAGTGCTTTCTCCTGAGCTTTTCTTGGGACTCAGCTAAGCACCCAGTGAAAACTTTGCTTGTCAAAACTTTCTTGTCATTTCTCCTTGCTTGTTCAGCTTCCTCTCCAAAGATTCTGTTTACCCTTCCCTTATGTTATTTTTTTATTCTGATTTTATATTGGAGTAGAGTTGATTTACAGTATGTTAGTTTCAGATGTAGAGCAAAGCGATTTAGTTATATATGTAATCTATTTCAGATTCTTTTCCCATATAGTTTATTACAGAATATTGAGAAGTTTCCTGTGCTATGCAATGGGTCCTTGTTTTTCTATTTTATATGTAACAGTGTGTATATGTTAATCCCAACCTCCCAATTTATACCTCCCATCCCCACTTTTCCCCTTTGATAAACATAACTTTGTTTTATAAACCCATGAGTCTATTTCTGCTTAATAAACAAGTTCATTTGTATAATTCCTTTGATTCCACATATGTGTTATTATATGATTTGTCTTTATCTGACTTACTTTACTAAGCATGAAAATCTCTAAGCCTATCCATGTTGCTTCAAATAGCATTATTTCATTTTTTATGACTGAGTACTATTCCATTGTGTGTGTGTGTGTGTGTGTGTGTGTGTGTGTGTGTATGAGTGCATACCATATCTTCTTTACCTATTCATCCATTGATAGATATTTAGGTTCCTTTCACTGGTGGCTGAGAGGTTAAAGCATCTGCCTCCAATGCAGGAGACACGGGTTTGATCCCTGGGTTGGGAAGATCCCCTGGAGAAGGAAATGGCAATCCACTTCAGTATTCTTGCCTGGAGAATCCCATGGACAGAGAAGCCTCATAGGTTACAGTCCACGGGATCTCAAAGAGTAGGACACGACTGAGCGACTTCACCTTCATGTCTTGGCTATTGTGAATACTGCTGCTGTGAACGTTGGGATGCGTGCATCCTTCGGATCATGTTTTTCTCCAGATATATGACCAGGAGTGGGATTTCAGGGTCGTTTGATAGCTTTTTTTTTTTAGTTTGTTAAGGAATCTCCATACTGTTCTCTGTAGTGGCTGTACCAGTTTACATTATCACCAACAGTGTAGCAAGGTTCCCTTTTCTGTACACTCTCCTCAGCAATAAACATTCTGGCCATTCTGACTGCTGTGAGGTGATACCCCATTCTAGTTTTGATTTGCATTTCTCTAACAATTAGTGATGTTGAGCATCTTTTCACATACTTTTTTGACCATCAGTATTACTTTGGAGAAATGCCTAGTTAGATATTCCACCATTTTTTTGATTTTTTTTTTTATATTAAGCTGCATGAGCTGTTTTTATATTTTGAACTTTAATCCCTTGTCAGTGGCATCATTTACAAATATTTTCTCCCATTCTGTGGGTTGTCTTCTTGATCTTGGTTGTCTATGATCTCCTTTGCTGTGCAAAAGATTTTAAGTTTAATTAGGCCACATTTGTTTGTTTTTTATTTTTTCCCACTGCTTTAGAAGATGGATCTAGATGTTATGGGGAGGGAGGTGGGAGGGGGGTTCATGTTTGGGAATGCATGTAAGAATTAAAGATTTTAAAATTTAAAAAATAAAAAACTAAAATTTAAAAAAAAATAAAAATAAAAAGATATTGCTGTGATTTATGTCAGTGTTCTGCCTATATTTTCCTCTAAAAGTTTTATTGTATTCAGTTTTTTGTTTAGGTGTTTAACCCATTGTGAATTAATTTTTGTGTGTAGTGTTAAAGAATATTCTAATTTCATTCTTTTAACATGTAGATGTCCGGTTTTCTTAGCAGCACTTATTGAAGAAAGTATCTTTTCTCCATTGCATATTCTTGCCTCCTTTGTTATAGATTAATTGATCGTAGCTGTATGGGTTTATTTCTGGGCTTTCTCTTCTGTTCCATTTATTATATTTCTGTCTTTACTGTAATCAAAACTATATTGTCTTGATTACTCTAGCTTTATAGTATAGTCTGGTTCCTCCAACTCTGTTTTTCTTAACATTTCTTTGGCTACTTGAGGTCTTTTTTGTTTCCATTAAATGCTATTAAATAAAAAAGTTTTCTCTTTTATTTGAGACACTTGTAGACATTAATAGTCACAGTGTTTTTCCTGTTGCAATAGTCCCTTTCTCTCCCTTGCAATAATCATTCTGAATAAAAGTCTCTACTTATTAAATCCTGACTTGTTTTTCTTCGATAGAGCCCATAGCAGTAATTAATTAACAAAACAGCTAACATTTCTGGAGAGCTTACTCTGTAATAGGTGATGTCCTATGTACCTTACATGAACTACCTCATTTAATGCTCCAACAAGCCTATAAGGTAGGTATGGCGATTATGCATTTTTTTTTTGCAAGTGAGAGAACTGAGGATTAGACTGATATCTTCTTCAATGTGGCACAGCTGAGAACTCACAGACAAGACCCAGACCTGACCCATTTGACTCTATATTTGGTCTCTTAGCACCACAGTCTATTACCTCCAAGGGGAAAAAAGAGAGAAGGAGCATGCTGCATAGAAAATCTTTTACACGAAGATTAAATCTCATTGATTTGATACAGTACCAGTTAGGGAGGTCACATCATTTTTAAAGAGGAAGGTATTTTTTCTTCCTCCTCAAAGCCAATCTGTTAAAAGAAAGCTTTTTCTCTCTTGTTGATTCATAAGACCTGGGTGCAAGTCAATATTTATTTGTCCTCTGCTCTTTTTCCTGATATGTGGAGATGAAAAGAACCAAGAGGTTCCTCTTAGAGATTTCCTCCATGTTTTATGAAAATGAGTTATGGCTTACTTCTCCTGGATAGGAATCTTTGAGCTTTTCTGCAACTGGTTGTGTTTCCCAAAGTGGAGTCTGACTGCTCCTTAAAAGCCAATAATGAGGTAAGCCTTGTGGAAAGGAAAGTTAGCTTTATTTTGGAGGTCAGCAACCAGTGGGGGAGGATGGACTTCTGTCCAAAAGTCAACTCCCCCTGACTGGCAACCAGTGGGCAAAAACTTTTACAGATAGGGGAGGGGGCCTATTTACAGAAACAGTACAGTCAGCTCTGACAGTCATCTTAAAATTGGTTATGCAATGGTCTGATCAATGTCATCTTGATTGTGTAAACTACAGTTCATCTTTAGTTCCAGGATCAATTTTTTCCTGTTTCTTTGAGGCCAGCCTTCTGAATTCTGGCAGCTTAACAGACTGGTTCCAAATAGGAAAAGGAATGCATCAAGGCTGCATATTGTCACCCTGCTTATTAAACTTATATGAAGACTACATCATGAGAAACGCTGGACTGGAAGAAACACAAGCTGGAATCAAGATTGCCGGGAGAAATTTCAATAACCTCAGATATGCAGAAAACATCACTCTAAGGCAGAAAGTGAAGAGGAACTAAAAAAGCCTCTTGATGAAAGTGAAAGAGGAGAGCAAAAAAGTTGGCTTAAAGCTCAACATTCAGAAAACGAAGATCATGGCATCCGGTCCAGTCACTCCTGGGAAATAGATGGGGAAACAGTGGAAACAGTGTCAGACTTTATTTTTTGGGGCTCCAAAATCACTGCAGATGGTGACTGCAGCCATGAAATCAAAAGACGCTTACTCCTTGGAAGAAAAGTTATGACCAACCTAGATAGTATATTCAAAAGCAGAGACATGACTTTGCTGACTAAGGTCCGTCTAGTCAAGGCTATGGTTTTTCCAGTGGTCATGTAAGGATGTGAGAGTTGGACTGTGAAGAAGGCTGAGCGCTGAAGAATTGATGCTTTTGAACTGTGGTGTTGGAGAAGACTCTTGAGAGTCCCTTGGACTGTAAGGAGATCCAACCAGTCCATTCTGAAGGAGATCAGCCCTGGGATTTCTTTGGAAGGAATGATGCTAAAGCTGAAACTCCAGTACTTTGGCCACCTCATGGGAAGAGTTGACTCCTTGGAAAAGACTCTGATGTTGGGAAGGATTGGGGGCAGGAGGAGAAGGGGGCGACCCAGGATGAGACGGCTGGATGGCATTACTGATGTGAGTCTGAGTGAACTCCGGGAGTTGGTGATGGACAGGGAGGCCTTGCGTGCTGCAATTCATGGGGTTGCAGAGAGTCGGACACGACTGAACAACTGAACTGAACTGAATGTCATGGTTACAGTCTGATTGGTTTTCACGTAATTAACTTCTTCCGTCTAAATAGGGGTTTAGTCTCTATAAGACAGCACACAAGACATGTATCAGAATATTATCTCTATCCCTTGAAGAGTAACTAAAGACCCTTGGCCATGTTTAATGATTAAACTATTATTAAGTACTCTTGTTGGACTGTTTTCCTTTATTTTTTCATTTTCTCACTTCTCTGAATAAGTTTCAGTTCAGTTTAGTTCAGTTGCTCAGTCATGTCCTACTCCTTGCAACCCCATGAATTGCAGCACGCCTGGCCTCCCTGTCCATCACCAGCTCCCAGAGTTCACTCAGACTCATGTCCAACTAGTCAGTGATGCCATCAAGCTATCTTATCCTCTGTCGTCCCTTTCTCCTCCTGCCCCCAACCCCTCCCAGCATCAGAGTGTTTTCCAATGAGTCAACTCTTTGCATGAGGTGGCCAAAGTATTGGAGTTTCAGCTTCAGCATCATTCCTTCCAAAGAAATCCCGGGGCTGATCTCCTTCAAAATGGACTGGTGGGATCTCCTTGCAGTCCAAGGGACTCTCAAGAGTCTTCTCCAACACCACAGTTTAAAAGTATCAATTCTTCAGCGCTCAGCTTTCTTCACAGTCCAACTCTCACATCCATACATGACCACTGGAAAAACCATAGCCTTGACTTTACTCTTTGGCTAAAATTGTTTCATAGACAAAAGGCAGCCTGAGGACTTGAGGGGCAAGAATCTTAGCATTATGCTCCTTTTCAGTTGACTGTAATTTGATTATTAAGAAGGATGTTGGCCAGAGGAGTCCCCATCATAATCTTGGTTTTAAACTGTATTCTCCTATTATTTACCATTAATCATGAAGTTATTTTCCTTTCCATGTGCTTCCTATGTCACTTGCTCAGTTGCTTCCGAACACCAAGGGGAGACAGATTGTAATTAATTGATACCTTAAAAAAAATGTGCTTTCCATTTCATGTCACTTTACCAGCTTAAATATTTGACACAAGGTAAACTTCTCATCTGCATTTCTAAGACTCTCTCCTCTCAGTCTCCTGGAGTTTCAGAAGGTTTCCAGAGGCAAAGTGGCATTTTCATGTTGTAAGTTCTGAAGAGATGAGGTGGTGCTTACAGTAGAAACTTTTAGTAGAATAACTTGGATGGAACTGGGTGACTTAGAACTCATAAGGCTAGTAATGTTAGTGAAATGAACAGAAGATGCCCTTGCATTAAATGTACAGAGTATATATTCTTTTAGCATAATTGTATTATTTTCCAAAGATGCATCTATATTTCAATAATGGCCATTTTTTAAGGATTTTAACCTATGTGGAACTCCATTATTATGTTATTAAAGTTCTTGGTTACCAGTAACACATTGCATACAGCCAGAAATGGAGATGAGGCTGATGGTGTCTGATAGTGATCATTGCAATGCTTCTGAATAGTCTGGCAATAAATATTTTGGCCACTGTTACTACCCTATAATAATGAGTAATTAATTGTTTAATAGCTTTAGAATATATGTAAGCAGATGCTTTGTCTTACAAGTGGTTTTTCAAAAATGGAAACTGATCAATTGCCGTTGGTCTAAGATCACACTAGCTGGCAAAGTAACTTCAATCTTCTAAACCTCTCTGTAGGAATATGATTTTGTAGTTGAAGATCTGTCATAGTGCCCAGACTGGTTTTTCTAATGTTTTGTCACTTGCTAGTTATGGTATTTTGACATAAGTATAGCTTAATCTCTCTGCATTTCATTTTATTTACTTATTAAATGGAGACAATGATACTTTCAGATTTATTCTGAAAGCCTCTCTTCTGTTCTGAGATATGTTATTTGGAAAAAATAGTCTCTGTTTTTAGTTATATGGCTTAGATCAGAATACTTAAAAGCAGTTAGGCCATCCCATTGATAGACAGGAACATGATCATATTTGAGCCAATGAGACGTGAGGAGACAATGTCTGGGGCATCTGGAAAAAACATGTCTTTTCTTTTCCATAGAACTGTGAAAAGAGATGTTTTCTTGTCCTCCAGATAATGGAGTTAAAGATGTGTTGCCTCGGGGACAGTCTAGGGAGGCCGCAGTTGTGGTTTTCTAAGCTTAGAATCAGTGCTGAAAGAAAACAACACATGAAAAAGTATGGAAGTAAGAGAACCACAGTTAGACTTGGGATCTTGATGACTATGAATTTGCAGATAAAAACCTGTCTAAATTCACACCTACTTCTGGGCTTTTGTTTATATAAACCAGTTATTTTATTTGTTTATTTAAAGACATCTAAATTTTAAGTTGTTGCTAATAAGCAAAGAGCCTAAACTGATAGGATTGCTTTAAGGATTAAAGGTAAATTTATAAAGACTATATAAATGGCCAGTTTACATATGGGAGCTATAGCTCTTAGTGCGGTAGATTCCTTCTTTAATTTTAGTGCCTAGGGAAAGAACTAAGACAGAAGTTATATCCCCATTAACACATTAAGTGTTTATGAAATGTAGTTTGGGGAGCATGTCCTTTAAATAAGGGTTTGTTTGAGGTCACATAAAAATGAACTAGAAGGATTGATCTCATTTTAAGATTAAATTAGAACATTCTAGAAAATATGTTGAATGGAATATTTAGAATCAACAAATTTTTGTAACTGAGAAGTAAGGGAAGTAAATCATAGTTTTACCTTATACTTTTAAACATCAGGATAAATATTAACCAATAGTATGGGGAGAGGGGAAATAGCCCTGATATTTATTAAAATTTACAGTCTTATTGAATTTCCTATGCTTCATATCAAATAATACTTAATATACTTGCACTTTTAACACAGAGAATGTGTTATAAGCATTCTAATGTTATTGCCTAAACTGAAAATCAAAACTTTAACTCGTTTTACACATTCAGATGCCCACCAGTCAATCCCTGACTTTATTTTTTCTATAATTTACACAAAGCAGGAGTAAATGTAAAGGGATGGCTTTGTTTATTAAACTGAATTTCTAGCAGGTTTTAACTTTAAAAATGTATATGCATGAGGTTTGCATGATTTCGTGGCCTCTCAATAATTAGTTGGTTTAATTAAGTCAGTGAGAGAGAAAAGACAGACTAATAGCTCTTCATCACTTGGTCCAAACGATTGGTTAATCAGAGTAAAATAATAAAGAAATAGTCACGTGTTCTCTAGACAGGATCTATGAGTATTCATTAGGATTTTAGCTGTTAGAGTCAGAAATTCTATTTACTTTGTTGAATCTTTTTCTATCACAATCATAGACCTATCTTACCACAGTAAATGAATACTATTTTGCCTATTATGTAGAAAGATAACTTTCAAAAATTAAGTTTTAATTCTTCTGATTCAAGCAGTAGAATTAAAAAGAACTTCAAGAATGCCTTGGTGAGTCCTATAATTGGATGAATTGCCCTAGGATTGATCTATTTTACAACTTCAAGTTCACATAAAGGAACATACAATGGTACATATAAAACTGCTCTTTTAGGAATTTTCCAACGTTGTGAAGCTACACACTAAAAATAATAGAGCTGAAACTTTTTAGATCTCACGTTTTAATCTATCATTGTTTTTCTTTCTCATGGATGAGTATTTGAAAAGTTGTATCAAACTTTAACATGACTGTTAAATGTTCAGTTGTGTCTTTATAAAATCTATATGCTGATAGCCTAACCACTAGTACCTCAGAACATGACCTTAGTTGGAAGTCATTGTAGACATCATTTGTTAGGACAGACTGTCGTCAGGGTGGAGAAGGATGGGGTCCTAATCCAATATAATATGTCATTTGTAATAAAGGGAAATTTGAACACAGAGTCAGGTACATAGAGAGAGAAGATGATGTTAAGGCATATCTACACATCCTCAGGGAGGTGAAAGCCATCTACAAGTCAGGAGTGGAATAGAGCCTTCTTTCACAACTCTCCAACTATTATGATACCTTGATATTGGGCTTCTAGCTTCTAAAACCAAGAGACAATAAATTTCTGTTAAGATGCTTAGTTTGAGGTACTTTTATATGACAACCCTGGCAAACTAATACAATCACCAAAGAGAGATCTTCAAAGAGGGAGGTAGCTAGAAATTGGTTTTTCGTCCCTGGAAGAAATCTGGCATTAAGATGCTTTCTACCATGTACTCTCCAAAAAGGGAATAAAAAGAAAATGGTACAAATAATAAAGTATCTTTGAAAAATATTCATTTCTTAAATATCCAGTGATTTCTTCCTGAAAGTGAAAGAGTTAGCTGCTCGGTTGTATCTGACGCTTTGAAATTTCATGAACTGTAGCCTGCTAGGCTCCTCTGTCCGTGGGATTCTCCAGACAAGAATGGGTGGGTTGCCATGCCCTCCTCCAGAGGATCTTCCCAACTCAGGGATCGAACCTGGGTCTGCTGCATTGCAGGCAGATTCTTTTCTGTCTGAGCCACCAGGGAAGCCCCAGTTTCTTTTTAGAGGTTCTTTTTCAAGATATTGTGTCAGTGTTTTGAGTTCTTTAGAGGAGTAAAGCCAGATGAATATAATTACAATCTATTTAATCATAATTAATAGTTAGGATGAAAACAGTTAATACAGTTCTGAGTGATTCATATCCAGCTACTACATTTTTTCCCCCAATATATATTTTTTCTTTTTAAACCATTGCTCTACAGTTAAATAGCTCAGTTGGTAAAGGATCTGCCTGCAATGTGAGAGACCTGGGCTAAACCCCTGGTTTGGGAAAATGCCCTGGGGAAGGGAAATGCTACCCACTCCAGTATTCTGACCTGGAGAATTCCATGGACTGTACAGTCTTACGTGGTTGCAAAGAGTCAGACACAACTGAGTGATTTTCACCTCACTGCTTCACTACTTTCTACAGTCAAATGGGTTTTTTTGCAACTAGATTGAAGGAAACAGCATATAACTTAGAGAGGAAAACAAATTGGGTAATAACTGTGCAGTCCGGTGAGATAGGGAAGAGCAGATGCAGAGTGACCTGAGGTGTAACGTCTTAGATACCTGGACCAGGAAACTTGAGGAGAGGCCTGGGGGCAAGGCTGTCTGGTGAGGTAAAGACTTTCTGACCAGGCGAGAGTAAACAGAGGAGTGTCATGGGGACTCACTGCCCAGATCAACGGATAGGGTTGCAGCATTGCTTTGGGGCCTGCTTCTAGGGGTTGGCAACTAGTGATTATTTGGAGCTTACATTTCTCTGCATGTTTTCAGTCTTTTATAGCCGAATAGGAAGGTAGCAAAAACAAGTTTCTTAAACATAAATGCATCCTCTGAGTGAGCGGGGGGCAAAGGTTAACACTGATGGTCTTCAGAGTATTCCTATTTCAGTTTTCTGTAACCGTGGTTTGCTTTTGTTTTAACAGTCTGCAAAACTTGTCTCAGATACTGAGCTTTTTCTCTGACTCATGCCCCCAGTTGCTGTGAGTAAACATTTGAGAAATAGTTTCTTTGTTTATACACTGTAACTTTAATACTAAATAAATGGTTTTCTGAACCTCTGTAGAGTATTCATGGTGAAAATAATATTATTCTGATTCATTGACAAGGTTGCCAAAACCCAGAAATATACAGTTATTTGGCAGTGGTGACATTTTGGGCTGATTTTTGAAATCGGTGTTGGATTCTGCTCAGCCCTCAGTTGTCAGTAATGGCTGGCAAGATTGGGAAGAAGGTTGACATAGTTTGCCTTCTGTGTAACATCATTTTCCTCCTTCTTGAATTACTGCTCCATTTTCCTTCTTGATGATACTGTCATGTTTTCAGCTGGTGGCATGCCAATCGCTCCTAAGCTTTTAGTATTTGATGCTTGCTGACGAGGACTTAAGATGGCACACCACTCAGGGACACTGTACTTGGAAAGACAACTTGTTACTGATAGTATGAATGACTCACTGTTGGAATGGCCAGCCATGGGATTGCTGCTCTGTAGGTGACACTGCTCAGAAAACCCTTGAATTACACCTGTGATTTGAACATCTCTTGCTTAAACAGTCATCACTACATATTCTTTAACACAGATATTCCTATCCTATGTTTAAGAGTGCAGTTATTGCCCACCAGGGCCCTAAATTTGGCATAACAAGCATGTCTAGGTTGAGAATCTGATCATCTTTGGAGCTCTGTTACTGCTGTAAGTCATGAGCCTGTTCCTCAGTTTTCTTTGCCATCCAACTGCAAGAAATATGATTTATATGCTGCAGGGCAGCCCACTGGCTCCCCATATTTAGCCTTTAATCGATAGTTAATCATTTTCAGCCCTACATTGTCTCTCTCTAAAACATCAGTTGTATCCAATAACAATCATTCTTTTCCATTATTGTTACTATTACTATATCTTCCATATTCTTTGAATTTTGTAGATTTGTAGATTTCTAGTATAGTTCCTCCTACAAGCGTAAATTCTAGTTCATTAGCTATGTAACTTATATTTAATTACATAGCCACCTAGTGTATGCAGCTAACTTTGCCTACAAACTCTGATAGAGTACATGTTTCCAGCTGTAGTGTGACTCTCAAAGATCTTCACACTAGTATAACCCTCTCCTCTTGAGTGTTGGATAAACCTCCTGATTGTTTCTAGCAAGCAGAATTATGACAGGATGATGGGATGTCCCATCCATGATTTGGTTACAGAGAACTATGACTTTTCACTTGCTGACTTTTCACTTTTCACTTCTATCTTTTTTCTTGTTTGGTCTGATCCCACTGTGTATCATGAGTTAGTCTATGGAGTGGTTCCCATGGCACAGAACTCATAAAGGATTCCAGCCAACAATTTATGAGGAAATGAGACCTTACTTCAGTAGTGCATGAGGAATGATTCCTGCCAACAACCATGTGTGTGAACTAGAAAGCAAATCCTTTCCAGTCAAGCTTTGAGATGACTGCAGACTTGTAAGAGGCTCAGAAACTGAAGATCTGGCTAACCTTTGTCCAACCTCTTGACACATCTTATCTTGGTGAAGTAATAAATGTTGTTTAAGGCACTAAATTTGGGGGTAATTAGTTGCACTTGTTGTTCATTTGCTAAGTCATGTCTGACTCTGCAATCCCATGGACTGCAGCACACCAGGCTTCCCTGTTCATCACCAACTCCCAGAGCCTGCTCAAATTCATGTCCATCAAGTTGGTGATCCATCCAACCATCTCATCCTCTGTCATCCCCTTCTGTTCCTGCATTCAACTGTTCATGGAATCAGGGTCTTTTCCAATGAACTGACTCTTCACATCAGGTGGCCAAAGTATCGGAGCTTCATCTTCAGCAATAGTCTTTCCAACAAATATTCAGGGTTTATTTCCTTTAGGACTGGCTGACTTGATCTCCTTGCTGTCCAAGGGACTCTCAAGAGAATCAGTTGCACAGCAACATGTAACCAGTTCAGTTCAGTCACTCAGTCATGTCCGACTCTTTGCCACCCCATGAATCGCAGCACGCCAGGCCTCCCTGTCCATCACCAGCTCCTGGAGTTCACTCAGACTCACGTCCATCGAGTCCATGATGCCATCCAGCTATCTCATCCTCTGTCGTCCCCTTCTCCTGCTGCCTCCAACCCCTCTAAGCATCACAGTCTTTTCCAATGAGTCAACTCTTCGCATGAGGTGGCCAAAGTACTGGAGTTTCAGCTTCAGCATCAGTCCTTCCAAAGAAATCCCAGGGCTGATCTCCTTCAGAATGGACTGGTTGGATCTCCCTGCAGGCCAAGGGACCCTCAAGAGTCTTCTCCAACACCACAGTTCAAAACCATCAATTCTTTGGTGCTCAGCCTTCTTCACAGTCCAACTCTCACATCCATACATGACCACAGGAAAAACCATAGCCTTGACTAGATGGACCTTAGTCGGCAAAGTAATGTCTCTGCTTTTGAATATGCTATCTAGGTTTGTCATAACTTTTCTTCCAAGGAGTAAGCATCTTTTAATATCATGGCTGCAATCACCATCTGCAGTGATTGTGGAGCCCCCCAAAATGAAGTCTGACACTGTTTCCACTTTTTCTGCATGTATTTGCCATGAAGTGATGGGACCAGATGCCATGATCTTTGTTTTCTGAATGGTGAGCTTTAAGCCAACTTTTTTTACTCTTTCACTTTCATCAAAAGGCTTTTTAGTTCCTCTTCACTTTCTGTCATAAAGACGGTATCACCTGCACATCTGAGGTTATTGATATTTCTCCCAGAAATCTTGATTCCAGCTTATGTTTCTTCCAGTCCAGTGTTTCTCATGATGTAGTCTGCATATAAGTTAAATAAGCAGGGTGACAATATACAGCCTTGACGCACTCCTTTTCCTATTTGGAACCAGTCTGTTGTTCCATGTCCAGTTCTAACTGTTGCTTCCTGGCCGGCATACAGATTTCTCAAGAGGCAGCTTAGGTGGTCTGGTATTCCCATCTCTTTCAGAATTTTCCACAGTTTATTGTAATCCACACCGTCAAAGGCTTTGGCATAGTCAATCAAGCAGAAACAGATGTTTTTCTGGAACTCTCTTGCTTTTTCAATGATCCAGCGGATGTTGGCAATTTGATCTCTGGTTCCTCTGCCTTTTCTAAAACCAGCTTGAACATCAGGGAGTTCACAGTTCACGTATTGCTGAAGCCTGGCTTGGAGAATTTTGAGCATTACTTTACTAGCATGTAAGATGAGTGCAAGTGTGCGGTAGTTTGAGCATTCTTTGGCATTGGCTTTCTTTGGAATTGGAATGAAAACTGACCTTTTCCAGTCCTGTGGCCACCGCTGAGTTTTCCAAATTTGCTGGCATATTGAGTGCAGCCCTTTCACAGCATCATCTTTCAGGATTTGAAAATCTCAATTGGAATTCTATCACCTCCACTAGCTTTGTTCGTAGTGATGCTTCCTAAGGCCCACTTGACTTCACATTCCAGGATGTCTGGCTCTAAATGAGTGATCACACCATCGTGATCATCTGGGTCGTGAAGATCTTTTGTGTACAGTCCTTCTGTGTATTCTTGCCACCTCTTCTTAATATCTTCTGTTTCTGTTTGGTCCATACCATTTCTGTCCTTTATCGAGCCCATCTTTGCATGAAATGTTCCTTTGGTATATCTAATTTTCTTGAAGAGATCTCTAGTCTTTCCCATTCTGTTCTTTTCCTCTATTTCTTTGCATTGATCACTGAAGAAGGCTTTCTTATCTCTTCTTGCTATTCTTTAGAACTCTGCATTCAGATGCTTATATCTTTCCTTTTCTCCTTTGCTTTTTGTCTCTCTTCTTTTCACAGCTATTTGTAAGGCCTCCCCCGACAGCCATTTTGCTTTTTTCATTTCTTTTCCATGGGGATGGTCTTGATCCCTGTCTCCTGTACAATGTCATACACCTCCATCCATAGTTCATCAGGCACTCTATCAGATCTAGTCCTTTAAATCTATTTCTTACTTCCACTGTATAATCATAAGGGATTTGATTTAGGTCATACCTGAATGGTCTAGTGGTTTTCCCTACTTTTTTCAATTTAAGTCTGAATTTGGCAAAATGGAGTTCATGATCTGAGCCACAGTCAGCTCCTGGTCTTATTTTTGTTGACTGTATAGAGCTTCTCTATCTTTCACTGCAAAGAATATAATCAATCTGATTTTGGTGTTGACCATCTGGTGATGTCCATGTTAGTCTTCTCTTGTGTTGTTGGAAGAGAATGTTTGCTATGACCAGTGCATTTTCTTGGTAAAACTCTATTAGCCTTTGCCCTGCTTCATTCCGCATTCCAAGGCCAAATTTGCCTGTTACTCCAGGTGTTTCTTGACTTCCTACTTTTGCATTCCAGTCCCCTATAATGAAAAGAACATCTTTTTTGAGTGTTAGTTCTAAACGATCTTGTAGGTCTTCATAGAACCGTTCAACTTCAGCTTCTTCAGCATTACTGGTTGGGGCATAGACTTGAATTACTGTGATATTGAATGGTTTGCCTTGGAGATGAACAGAACTCATTCTGTTGTTTTTGAGATTGCATCCAAGTACTGCATTTCAGACTCTTTTGTTGACCATGATGGCTACTGCATTTCTTCTGAGGGATTCCTGCCCACAGTAGTAGAAATAACGGTCATCTGAGTTAAATTCACCCATTCCAGTCCATTTTAGTTTGCTGATGCCTAGAATGTCAATGTTCACTCTTGCCATCTCCTGTTTGACCACTTCCAATTTGCCTGGATTTATGGACCTCACATTCCAGGTTCCTATGCAATATTGCTCTTTATAGCATTGGACCTTGCTTCTCTCACCAGTCCCATCCACAACTGGGTAATGTTTTTGCTTTGGCTCCATCCCTCCATTCTTTCTGGAGTTATGTCTCCACTGATCTCCAGTAGCATATTGGGCACCTAGTTACCTGGGGAGTTCCTCTTTCAGTATCCTATCATTTTGCCTTTTCCTACTGTTCATGGGGTTTTCAAGGCAAGAATACTGAAGTGGTTTGCCGTTCCCTTCTCCAGTGGACCACATTCTGTCAGACCTCTCCACCATGACCCGCCCATCTTGGGTGGCTCCTTGGGCATGGTTTAGTTTCACTGAGTTAGACAAGGCTATGGTCTTAGTGTGATTAGATTGACTAGTTTTCTGTGAGTATGATTTCAGTGTGTCTGCCCTCTGATGCCCTCTTGCAACACCTACCATCTTACTTGGATTTCTCTTACCTCGGGCGTGAGGTATCTCATCACGGCTGCTCCAGCAAAGCACACCTGCTGCTCCTTACCTTGGAAGAGGGGTATCTCCTCACTGCTGCCCCTCGTGAGCTTGAATGTGGAGTAGCTCCTCTTGGCCCTCCTGCCATTTTACTTATGAATATTAAAATGAGGATGTTAGATAAACTATCAGTATGCAGAAGGAGATTAAAAGAATCATATAGTTTTAAACAAATGGATATTATTTTGGAAATGCAAGGGTAATGCAAAATTTAAAAATATTTTAGTATAGTTTATTATTTAATATATTTAAAGAGAAAATATGTTTAACTATCAGATAAAGTATTAAGAAAATATGTTTATCAGATAAAGTATTTAGAAAATGTGTTTATCAGATAAAGTATTAAGAAAATGTTTAACTATCAGATAAAGTATTAAGAAAATCATGTATTCAATACAGTAGATCAGCAACTCTCATTTTGAAATTTGAATACAAATGATTTTTTAATTTCATTAATCAAAAGTTAGTTTAATTAGTCATCTCTAAACACTTTGTACTATGCTGCTGCTGCTGCTAAGTCACTTTAGTCGTGTGCGACTCCATAGACGGCAGCCCACCAGGCTCCCCCGTCCCTGGGATTCTCCAGGCAAGAACACTGGAGTGGGTTGCCATTTCCTTCTCCAATGCATGAAAGTGAAAAGTGAAAGGGAAGTTGCTCAGTCGTGTCCGACCCTCAGCGACCCCATGGACTGTAGCCTACCAGGCTCCTCCGTCCATGGGATTTTCCAGGCAAGAGTACTGGAGTGGGGTACCATTGCCTTCTCCCACTATATCACACAATTTTTCCATATATAGTACTTAATATTTACAACACAACACAACACAAATGCTAATTACTTTTGCTGTATCTTCAGCAGTTAAATGTATTATCCATATTCTTACAAATGGTACAGCAAAAAAATAATAAGAAATGCAGAAATTGTATCAAAAATTGGGAGCCCCCCCCTTTTTTTTTAATAAGGTATTTGACTAGGCTTCCCTGGTGGCTCAGAGGGTAAATAATCTGCCTGCAATGAGGGAGATCTGGGTTCGATCCCTGGGTTGGGAAGATCTGGAGAAGGAATTAGCAAACCAGTCCAATATCCTTTCCTGAATAATTCCATGGACAGAGGAGTCTGGCAGACTACAGTCCACGGCGTCGCAAAGAGTTGGACACAACTGAGCTACTGACACTTTCACTTTCTATGACCAACATATTTGTAGGAAAAGATAATTTGAAAAGTTCTGTAACAATTCTGGGTCATTCTTTTTTCTAGTAGGTTTTGGGCATGTCTCTAGTCAAAGAGTGAGGATGAACCAGTGGGGTGTTGGTATGAGATGTGACAGGATACTCCTGGGGTATTTCTTTCTGCAAAAGCTGCTCCATTTAACTGAGTCTCACTTGAAAGTTGGCTCTGCCAGCCAGATACTCATATACAGAATAACAACTTGGTAATAATAATGACCATATTATGTTATGGTATTATGTTGTTATAAGAGTCCCTAAGAGTATTTCATGTGCATTGACCCTGCAAATAAGCATAGATGCTATCACTTTTTTTATTCCTCATTTCACATCTCTCCCAATGATACACATGGATAAACTGATTTCCTATTGGTGATAAGAAGCAATGGCAAAGGTAGAAGAAGAAAACATGTCATTTCTTAAAGCTTTAGACAGTAATATAACCTATTATATTTCATTCAGTAGCATCTGATATTTTTGGATGTGTGAATACTTACAAAGATAAGGCATTTTGCTATCTGTAACATTTTTCACCTTCATAATAGTAAATTAACTATACTTTTCCTAATTTTAGCTTGAAAATTATTTGTTACAGAGTAAAAATGTTAAATATACTATGCCTCCTTTTATTAAAATAGCAATAAAACAATACAGTATCAAAGGAGGGAAAAATCTGAAATCGTGGTTTATACCTTACCATTCCACTGGAGTTTTATTAAACAGATAAAATTAAATGGATAAAATAAAAACTAAACTTAAAAAAATACAGGCCTTTTTTTGTTTAAATAATGACGGGAAGTCATAAATTGTAACCATGACTGAATTAAATGATTCTAGTTCCATTTGTGTCTTTTCCCCGTTGTTACTGCTTTAGAGTTTCAATAAAGTATAGGTGTGTTATGAGATCTGATCTAAGAATAACACGGTTAAGTCTATTGCATAGGAGAAAGAAGTAGGTTTCTGCTTTGTATTTCTAATGATCCATGAGTGGGAAGCATTGCATGAAACTGCAAAAATAGCTGTAGCTTCTTAGAAATAAGTAATTTAGGGCAAACTGAATAGTTAATCTCATTCAATTTTTTGAAACCTGGCTTGTATCAAAGAATGCTTCCCAGTATTTTTGATGACTTTTTGTGCAGTTACTATAATCTACGGTGGTATGTCATATAAGGAGACACATTACCGCAGAGCTTCCTTTCAATCAGGTTACAGAATTCATCCTTAAGTAAAACTTTAAAAGTCACTCAGAACTTCCATAATTATTTTTATAGGCCAATATTTATACTTGTATCATGTATGTAATTTAAGTTTGAGGAGAATTAGTAGTTCTTTGTGTTTTTTATTCATTTTATATTTTATTTATATAAATACTCTTTCATTCCCAGCACTCACAGTTCCATCTGTATCAGTACCAGATTAATTTTTAAGCAAGTATTCTAGTTATTTTCTTACTATGGACAAGTACTAACAATCTTTTTTGGGGGAAAGAGGAACCCATAATTGTGTGAAGAGGAATTTGCTTTCTTTAAATTTATAGACTTGATATACATATACTTTATTTTTCAGAATGTTGTGTCTACCCACATTATTCTACAAGGACATCTTATAATAGCATACTATTAACCCGAATACCTAAGTATACACATTAAATGTCCATGTGAAATACTTTGGAAGAATTGCATAGAGAAATTATAGGTATTTATACATTCTGACATCTTAAAAAGATTTTCAAAACTAAAAAGAGATCCTATAAAATATGTGATTATTTACTTCCAAAAAAAATAACATTTTGCAATCTTAAAATGTAATTAAAAAAAGCCACAGAGATTTAAAAATCTACCATTTTAAAAATGAAAGACATGTTGCCTAGATAAATTCAGTGACTGTCTCATTCTTATGGAAACTTAGATTCCATTTGGGAGATTGAGGGTGCTGTTGGGTGATACAGCTTGCTTCCAGTCATTCATTAGTGTGAGTTGATATATGTAAGGATTTGATAATTTGTTTTAAGTGGGAAAGGATTAAGGAAACCAATTTTGTGGCGGAAGGAGATCATATGTATGCAGATGCTCAAAATGAGGAAAGGATACATTAAAATAGAGACTAATATGACATTTGTCCCTGCCTCTAAAGAGATAGCACTAGTGGTAAGAACCTGCCTGCCAATGCAGGAGATGTAAGAGATGAAGGTTTGATCCCTGGGTTGGGAATATCCCCTGGAGGGGAACAGGGCAGCCCACCCCAGTATTCTTGCCTGGAGAATCCCATGGAGAGTGGAGCCTGATGGACTGTGGTTCATAGGATTGCAGAGAGTCAGACAAATATTGAAGAATGAAGCAGACACAAATGAAGCAACACAGCACACTGAAAGATATCAGTATTGAACTCCTGTCGGTTTCTACATAGTGAAGAGAGTTGTTTTAACTGGAAAATACAAATACATGTATGTACATGAGATTTCTGTTTCATGTATTTCTGAAATCCCAGAAATAACTGAGGATACAGTGCGAGATGGAGGTTGAGTTTAGATAGTCTATAGAATCATGCTAACAAACTAATGAGGTTTGAATGGTGGTATTGTTTGTACCCCAAAATGGGTGAAGCTAGAGACATTCATGTTACTTTTTACAAAATGAATCTTCAAATTGCTGAAACTAAGGAAAATTTGTATTGACCTAAAAAATAAGTAACATATTTTCCTCTTCTGTTTTCTTGGAGTTTTGTGACTAGAGCTTAGCACCAGTCATATGGATGATCACTATATATTGTGAAATTTCTGGTTTGTTGTGCTTCACCTAAACTTTACTGTTTGTTTTTCACTCTTTAGACTTCCATTTCTAAAACACTTCTTCAATATTTGTAGGCAATACACGAATATACTTATATTTACATTAGAAAAAAAAAAAAAAGGTGAACTCCATGATGACAAAGGAGACGAGGGGTAATGTAGATCAGCAGCACATTGCTTCTGTCTGTGGCCACATAAAGATGGGGAAGTCAG
Source organism: Ovis canadensis (assembly GCF_042477335.2). Lineage (NCBI taxonomy): Eukaryota > Metazoa > Chordata > Mammalia > Artiodactyla > Bovidae > Ovis > Ovis canadensis. Next base: position 81,407,770 of record NC_091246.1, on the reverse strand, counting down.
TAGGCACATAGCAAGTTCTGTTTTCTTTAAATGACACCTAAATGCAAGCTAAGCTGTGGCTAGCTAATGCACTTAGGTCACTTTTTCTTAAGGTGCTGTCTTAGAGAACATTAGTTACCATCCTCAACCATTGCTTAGTTGGAATATAAAAGTGTGTGTGTGTGTGTTAATCATCCAGTCGTGTCTGACTCTTTGTGACTCCATGGACTGTAGTCTGCCAGGCTCCTCTGTCCACGGAATTCTCCAGGCAAGAATACTGGAGTGGGTAGCCATTTCCTTCTCCAAGGAATCTTCCCAGCCCAGGGATTGAACCTGGGTCTCCTGCATTGCAGGCGGATTCTTTACCATTTGAGCCACAGAATATGGAAAGTGAAACTATTACAAATGCAACTGGTTAGGATATAACTACCAGTTCTGGAACCTGAATTATGTATAAATCATACACTGCATCATAAGCCTGTAAGACTTCCGTGCTTAATCCTATATGTGGTTCCTGTGAGCACTATGGCTCTTAATGAGTGGCTAATCTTTCTAAATCATGATAATCCGTTCATCCTTATGAAAGCAAATTTTAGCATGTAAGCTCTTTCCTGGGAAGGAAAAAAAAAATCTTTTACTCTATGAAAAGGGCACCAGCATGGTTTCTTATATTTCTGTTTCACTTGATTCATTGACTGGAGTGGAATATGCAATTGGATTTGTTTCTGGAATTTTACTCACATAAAGGAGTCTGGCTCTTTATTGATTAAGAGTTACAATTTGATGACTAAAAAAAACAACCAAAGAACAACAACAGCAAACATCTTTGGAAATCAGTTCTTGTGGTCTTAGTTCATTTCTTCCATTGACAAAGGACACTGCCTCTACCCATTGTAAAATCTGGTTAAATTACCTAGCAATACAGCTTTTACCTCTTTCTTTGTGGAGTGGGAGGATGGTAAAGTCTATCAGTGGTTTCTGCCTTGGATCTGGTCAGAGACAGAGAAGAATGGATTCTTCAGTGAATTTTCCAATTTAGTGTGCTTTACAACAAGACAGTGAGATATATGTGAAAGAAGATGGAGATAGAATGCAAAACTGGTTCTCTCTCATGTAAGGCAGGAAAGGATGAGGAGAAATGACAGATAAGGATGTGATTCTGTGTCAGGAGGGGTGATTCTGTGTTGAGAGGGCATAGGAAAGTTCTGGTGTGCTCACCATTGGCTTTTGCTTCATTTTGTCTTTCTCACTCTCTTTCCCCCTACTCTCCTCCTTCCTTTCCACAATTATTTGAGTGTTTACTTTGATTAGGAGATTAATATGCAAAAAACATTTTAATAAAGGCCCTTGCTTTAATTGAGAAAAACTCCATGCTTGGTATAGTGTATCTTTACAGATGCTCAAAAATTTTTTTTTTATTTTTTAAATTCCTTGTCCTTACTCCCAGATATCATTATTTTATTCCCTGATATATGTAATCCCCAATATAGGGTTTACTTCTCTTCTGAAAGCTTTCAATCAGCTCCCATGTTATTCATTTACTTTCAGTTACCTGGTTGAAAATTTTTCCTGATTGTTCATTTCATAGAAAAGAGACTAACTCTCTAGCTCTCATATATATTCTTTAAAGTTCATCATTGTGAGCAGTTCTTACATTTAGTACGGGTTCTGATACAGGAAAAGCTAGTTGGATTCATTCAGCCAAAGATATATCTAATGTAACAAAGCATTTTAACCATTAAAGATAAAACTCACACATGCTATATTTAGAATAAGGGAAATTCTTTTATATGATTATATCCAAGCATTCATTCTTCTAAAGTATATAGCTATGACATCTATAATGTATAGGAGAAGAAAGAAATAGTGATTCCTATATTGGAAAGAGTATTTAGGAAGAAGTCAAAGATGAGATCTAAAGAGGAAAAGTGGAGTATTTATATTTACTGATTTTTTTTCCTTCCAGTAATGTAACACAGAGTTCCCACTGAGCTTTGGAAGTAGTTTGGAGTGTTAAAGGGAGCTTAAATCATTCATATTGCACCCTCTGGAGAGGTCATTTCTCTTGTGTGACTGGACAATAAATGAAGGTGCATATTCTGGACATCTGGGGCCAGCTCATTTTTTTTTTTTTTTCTTCTTTGCTTGCCTGAGAAGTCTCTAGATAGTATTAGCTATTGTGGATAAAAATGGGATTCTTCACTTCTGTAATATAGAGACATTTTCTCTTATGATTTTGACCTCCCTCTCAGATCTCTCCTTTGTTGTTCCAAACCATAGCCATAGATTTAGTCCTAAGGAGGTCTCCCTTTCCTGGCATTTGTATCTATGGGATGGATGATGGTATGCTGTGACCTTTTTATGCCAACAGGCCACACCATCTTTTCTGCACTGTTGCAGACTTTTCTCTTAAGAAGCAGTGCTGCTCTGAAGACTCCTGGAGATCCTGACAACCTTTTCCATCAACTGGATCAACCAAGAAGCATTGCTACTTCAAGGAAGTAAGGTATCAATATAAAAGTGAATTTCCTTATTTCCTATTTCAAAGTTCATAAAGGGAATTTTCTTGATAGAGTTAAAACATCAAGGGTATCTGTTTATTTCAATATGAGATTCCTTGCTGTCTTGATGTTTGGTTTTGCATTTGGTAAGAAGATAATCTTAAAATCTAAAATGCTCCAAGTATCTTTTGCTTTGCTTGTATGCCTCTTTGAAGTATTATTTTCTTCATTGTCCCTGAACAAATCATAGAAATAGAGCCTCAGATAATCATTCATTGCAGCGTGTGAATCATAATTTTTTTTCATATAAAATCTAGATGATCAGATAATATTTTATATAGAGTCTCAGATAATCATTCAATGCAGGGTGCTAATCATAATATTTTCATATAAAATCTAGATGATGATCAGATAATATTTTATGTGAAAATTGTTATTCTTGTAACTTCTATTAACGCTGTAAGATGTACTCAAGTTTTAGTTTTCTCTTCTGAGGATATTTCCTCAAGAAAAGGTTCAGCTCAGGCTATTAGGCTTGGTTAGTAATTGCTAGTTTTTATGCTGAAACTTGTTCCTCTTTTTCCTTAAAATTGGAGAAGCCTTTATTTACAAGTTTACTCTGCTTAAAAAAAAAAAGATAACTAAATCTGTGGGAGAAATGCCACAGGAGAGAATAAGTAAGATTATTTTCTAAATTCCCTGAGGGCTCAAAAGACCAGAATTACTATGAATGTTTCTTTCCCTATTGGCAGAGGATGGGGGAGATATAAAGAACAATGATGACATCACTGATAACACAAACAAAATGATGTCATCATATAGGAGTCATATAGAAGACACATCTGAGAAAACCATATGCAAGTTTCTTGAGGTTTCAATTTTTTAAAAATTTATTTTTAATTGGAGTATATTTGTTTTACAATATTCTGTTGGCCTCTGTGGGTTTCAATTATATATGCACAGTCTACATCAAGTGAAAAAACTCACTTGTTCCTAGAAAACCTATAAAATTGTCTTGGAAAAGGGGGATAAATCTTTTGAGAGAAGAGAAAGTATAGTGTGTACCTAAAAATAGCAAGAAAGAGGATGAAAAAAGGAAGGAAGAAAACAGACAAGACACTTTCAACACTTGGTAAAAGATCTTTCAGCTTCCTTCACCATGATAGCAGTCTGTGCTTCTCCTTCACAACATTTGATAGTTATAATTATCCAGGCATTTATAATTAATTGAAGTAATTTGTCCTTGGGTTTCACCACTAAAGGACAAACTTTTTGAGATTATGGTTTATATTTGCTCATATACTATACCGTTTCTTTGCTACAGTATGAAATGTACAGTGGATGATATCCAGTAAATATTTCCTAACTAAATCTGTCTAAGAGGATTGTTTGGGAGATCAAAAGCAATCTGTATGAGGAAGGTTTTTAAACAGTAAATAAATGATAGCTTGAAAGCTTTATTATGTACATGGGTAGGGACAGAAGACTAAGGAACTGGTGTTGATGTTTTAAGGAAATTCAGTAGAAATGTATGTAAAACCCTAATGTAAACATGAAAGGATATATTTCAAAGTTTAGAAGTATATTATAATTTAAGTTCAGTTCAGTTAGTTGCATAGACATGTGCAACTCTTTGCAACCCCATGGTCTGCAGCACACCAGGGTTTCCTGTCCATCATCAAATTCTGCAGCCTTCTCAAACTCATCTCCATCGAGTTGGTGATGCCATCAACCATAACATCCTCTGTCATCCCCTTCTCCTCCTGCCTTCAAACTTTCCCAGCATCAGGGTCTTTTCAAATGACTCAGTTCTTTACAGTTCACTTCAGTTCAGTTGCTCAGTCATGTCCGACTCTTTGTGACCTCATGAATCACAGGACGCCAGGCCTCCCTGTCCATCACCAATTCCCGGAGTCCCAAACCCATGTACACTGAGTTGGTGATGCCATCCAACCATCTTATCCTCTGTCGTCCCCTTCTCCTCCTACCCTCAATTTTTCCCAGCATCAGGGTCTTTTCAAATGAGTCAGCTCTTTGCATGAGGTAGCCAAAGTATTGGAGTTTCAGCTTCAACATGAGTCCTTCCAATGAAAACCCAGGGCTGATCTCCTTTAGGATGGACTGGTTGGATCTCCTTGCAGTCCAACAGACTCTCAAGAGTCTTCTCCAACACCACAGTTCAAAAGCATCAATTCTTTGGTGCTCAGCTTTCTTTATAGTCCAACTCTCAGATCCATGCACGACTACTGGAAAAACCATAGCCTTGACTAGACGGACCTTTGTTGGCAAAGTAATGTCTCTACTTTTTAATACTCTGTCTAGATTGGTCATACCTTTCCTACCAAGGAGTAAGCGTCTTTTAATTTCATGGATACAATCACCATCTGCAGTGATTTTGGAGCCCAGAAAAATAAAGTGAGTCACCGTTTCCACTGTCTCTCCATCCGTTTGCCATGAAGTGATGGGACCAGATGCCATGATCTTCGTTTTCTGAATGTTGAGCTTTAAGCCAACTTTTTCACTCTCCACTTTCACTTTCATCAAGAGGCTTTTTGGTTCCTCTTCACTTTCTGCCATATGGGTGGTGTCATCTGCATATCTGAGGTTCTTGATATTTCTCCTGGCAATCTTGATTCCAGCTTGTGCTTCTTCTAGCCCAGTGTTTCTCATGATGTACTCTGCAAAGAAGTTAAATAAGCAGGGTGACAATATGCAGCCTTGATGTACTCCTTTTCCTATTTGGAACCAGTCTGTTGTTCCATGTCCAGTTCTAACTGTTGCTTCCTGGCCTGCATACAGATTTCTCAAGAGGTGTGCCAGGTGGTTGATATTCCCATCTCTTTCAGAATTTTCCACAGTATATTGTGATCCACACAGTCAAAGGCTTTGGCATAGTCAATACAGCAGAAATAGATGTTTTTTTCTGGAACTCTCTTGCTTTTTCAATGATCCAGCAGATGTTGGCAATTTGATCTCTGGTTCCTCTGCCTTTTCTAAAACCAACTTGAACATCTGGAAGTTCATGGTTCACATATTGCTGAAGCCTGGCTTGGGGAATTTTAAGCATCACTTTACTAGCGTGTGAGATGAGTGCCAGTGTGCTGTAGTTTGAGCATTCTTTGGCATTACCTTCCTTTGGGATTGGAATGACAGCTGAACTTTTCCAGTCCTGTGGCCACTGCTGAGTTTTCCAAATTTGCTGGCATATTGAGTGTACCACTTTCACAGGATCATCTTTTAGGATTTGAAACAGTTCAACTGGAATTCCATCACCTCCGCTAGGTTTTTTCGTAGTGACGCTTCCGAAGGCCCACATTAACTTCACATTCCAGGATGTCTTGCACTAGGTGAGTGATCACACCATCATTATTATTCATGTTATCACATCATCATTAAGATCTTATTTGTATAGTTCTTCTGTGTAATCTTGCCATCTATTCTTAATGTCTTCTGCTTCTGTTAGGTCCATACCATTTCTGTCCATTCTCAAGCCCATCTTTGCATGAAATGTTCCCTTGGTATCTCTAATTTTCTTGAAGAGCTCTCTAGTTTTTCCCATTCTATTGTTTTCCTCTATCTTTCCATTGATCATTGAGGAAGGCTTTCTTATCTCTCCTTACTATGCTTTGGACCTCTTCTATCAAATGGATATCTTTCCTTTTCTCCTTTGCCTTTCAAGTCTTTTCTTTTCTCAGCTGTTTGTAAGGCCTCCTTGGACAACCATTTTGCCTTTTTGCATTTCTTTTTATGGGGGATGGTCTTGGTCACTGCCTCCTGTACTATGTCACAAACCTCCATCCATAGTTCTTCAGGCAGCCTGTCTATCAGATCTAATCCCTTGAATCTATTTGTCACTTCCACTGTATAATCGTAAGGGATATGATTTAGCTCATACCTGAATGGTCTAGTGGTTTTCCCTACTTTCTTCAATTTAAGTCTGAATTTGGCAATAAGGAGTTCATGATCTGAGCCACAGTCAGCTCCTGGTTTTGTTTTTGTTGTCTCTTTAGAGCTTCTCCATCTTTGGCTGTAAAGAATATAATCAATCTGATTTCGGTATTGACCATCTGGTGATGGTCATATATAGAGTCTTCTCTTGTGTCATTGGAAGTGGGTGTTTGCTATGACCATTGAGTTCTCTTGGCAAAACTCTGTTATTCTTTGAGCTGCTTCGTTTTGTACTCCAAGGTCAAATTTGCCTATTACTCCAGATATCTCTTGACTTCCTACTTTTGCAATCCAGTCCCCTATAATGTAAAGGACATCTTTTTTGGGGTGTTAGTTCTAGAAGGTCTTGTAGGTATTTATAGAACCGTTCAACTTCAGCTTCTGGTCAGGGCATAGACTTGGGTTACTGTGATCTTGAATGGTTTGCCTTGGAAACCAACAGAGATTGTTCTGTCATTTTTGAGATTGCATCCAAGTACTGAACTTCAGACCATTTTGTTGAGTATGATGGCTACTCCATTTCTTCAAGGGATTCTTGCCCACAATAGTAAATATGATGGTCATCTAAGTTAAATTCACCCATTCCAGCCATTTTAGTTCACTGATTCCTAAAATGTTGATGTTCATTCTTGCCATCTCCTGTTTGACCGCTTCCAATTTGCCTTGATTCATGGACCTAACATTCTAGCTTCCTATGCAATATTGCTCTTTATATCACTGGACTTCCATCATCAGTCAGCTCCACAATCGGTTGTTGCTTTTGCTTTGGCTCTGTCTCGTCATTCTTTCTGGAGTTATTTCTCCACTGATCTCCAGTAACATATTGGGCACTTACCGACCTGGGGAGTTCATCTTTCATATCTTTTTGTCTTTTCATACTGTTCATGGGGTTCTGAAAGCAAGAATACTGAAGTGATTTGCCATTCCCTTCTCCATTGGACCATGTTTTGTCAGAAATCTCCACCATGACCCACCATGACAAGGCTATGGTCCATGTGATCTGACTGGTTAGTTTCTGTGATTGTGGTTTTCTTTCTCTCTGCCCTCTGATGGAGAAGGATAAGAGTCTTATGGAAGCTTCTTGATGGGAGAGACTGACTGAGGGGGGAAACTGGGTCTTTTTCTGATGGGCTGGGCCATACTCAGTAAATCTTGAAACCAATTTTGTGTTGATGGGTGGGGCTGTGTTTCCTCCCTGTTGTTTGACCAGAGGCCAAACTATGGTGGAGTTAATGAAGATCATGGTGACCTGCTTCAAAAGGTTCCATGCACACACACTGTTGCACTCAGTACCCCCAACCCTGCAGCAGGCCACTACTGACCCACACCTCTGTCAGAGACTCCTGAACACTCACAGGCAAGTCTAAGTCCATCTCTTGTGAGGTCACTGCTCCATTCTCCTTGGTCCTGGTGCACACAAGGTTTTGTTTTTCCTCTCCAAGAGTCTGTTTCCCCAATCCTTTGTAAGTTCTGGTGGCTCAATGGTGGGGTTAATGGCAACTTCCTCCAAGAGGGCTTATGCCATACCCAAGTCTACCCAGAGCCCCTGCTGCAGTCCGCTGCTGACCCATACCTCCACAGGAGATAGTCAAACACAACTCAAGCTCAGGCTTTGTGGTGTGTCTGGGTCCAGACACAAGGCTTGTTTGAGCCCTCTAAGTGTCTCTGGCAGGTATAGGGTTTGATTTTAAAGGTGATTTTGTCCCTCCTACTGTTTGCTGGGCCTTCTCCTTTGCCCTTGGATGTGTGGTATCTTTTTTTGGTTGGATCTGACATTCTCCTGTTGATGGCTGTTTAGCAGCAAATTGTAATTTTGGAGTTCTCACAGGAGAAGATGAGTGCATGTTTTCTACTCTGTCATCTTGACCTAAATTATAATTTCAAGGTTAATAATGTGTTTCTCCTTAAGACAGCAAATTCAAAATATATATATTTCTCAGTGATGTTATTTTAATCATTTGCCTGTTTTACTCAATCCCTCAGTAGATTAGCTCTTTTTCCTATTTTATTTAGTCATGGCAAATTAGCCAAAATTAGCCAAAAATGACAAATGACTTACTATATGCCTGTGGAGAACAAGATTACTTTTAACAATGGCTCCTTTTGAAATGAGAAATATAGAGACAGAAAAGAAAACAATTTAGAAGTCAGAAAAGCAATAATTTAGGGCAAGTGGAAGATTGGCTTATCTCTCTAATTTTTATACCTACTTACACATAACTAATATACATATTCATTTGCAAAGTAAATCAAGTTGACTATCTCAGAATAGTGAGACAATATCTCACTATAGTGAGACAATCTCACGATATATCTTAAATCATGTTGATGATCTCACAATATATCTTGTATCTTATCTTATATCTCACAATATGTCTTATATGTGTGTTATTGGTCCAGAAATATGAATAGTATATGTTTCTTAATAGTTTAAAACATTTTACTTTACTGAACTCAAAGACCATTTGCTTATTGCATCAAAACTTCAATGAAAACCTCTAGAGCCTCATTATGTGGGAGAAAATATGAAACCTGCTTTTCCTTTTTACAAATGTTGAAGTAGTTTTATACTGATAATGTTTATTGCAACATTTCTTATGTTCTCTCAGACCAAGTCAGAAGATATTCGACATCAATTAGAACTGAAACTCACATTTATGTGGGAACTTTAGTGAAATATTGTATTTTGGCAGTTGCTTACCAAACCAGCTTTGATATTTGCCCTTCGGATAAGTAGACCTGCTTTAATGTCTGTTTCTAGGCTATGTTCCATGGTCTTCACTCTTGTCAGAGAGCTGTACCAAAGCCCAGCTGGTAGTATAAGCCCTCGAATATGGTCCTTATTCTCAAAGATAGCAAAAAGGGGGAAAGGACATTTGTGCAAGCCAGCTAATAAGTGGAAGTCGACTATATTGTGGTTTGAAAGATTAAAGTGAAAAAAGACCAACACGCACATCTCATCCAGTTGCCTGGGGCAACTGCAGTCTTTTTTCTATACTTAGCTTTTATTTACAAAGCCATTCACCAAGAAATGACATATATTAACTAATTAGTCTTCCTAATTTTTATGCATGTACTAACATGGTTGGATCACAAAAACAAAATATGGGAAAAAATACCAAGACAAAAAACAAAAATAACAAAGACACCAATTTTTATTAGGTTCACATGAAAAAAAAAAGTAATACTTAAAAAATATAAAGAACAGACTTTTGGACTCTGTGGGAGAAGGCAAGAACAGGATAATTTGAGAGACTAGCATTCAAATATGTATATTACCATATGTGAAATAGATGACCAGCCCAAGTTTGATGCATGAAACAGGGCACTCAAAGCTGATGCACTGGGACAACCCAGAGGGATGGGATGGGGAGGGGGGTTGGTTTGGGATGGCAGGACACATGTACACCCATGGCTGATTCATGTCAATGTATGGCAAAACCACCACAATACTGTAAAATAATTAGCCTCCAATTTAAATAAATTAATTAAAAATGAACAAACAAAAAATACATACCTAGTTTGTATAACTGCAAAGGAAAGTAACAGTTACCTCTCTTTGGGAGAGAGAAATTGGATCAGGAAATGACACCTGGAACTTATAGAATGCTACCCAGCTTTCACTTACCTAGATAACTAATTACATAGAGACATATGTATGGTTGTATTTACAGAGAGCTACAGGGTCTGGGAACTAGAAGAGGAACACAATCAACCTAATGCTAATGGGTGGATGATTTCCTCTGTTCCAAGTATCTGTTTGAATCCTTTTTGTTTGTTTTCCTCTCACTTTTATTCAGATAGAATCAAAATAACATTTTATACTGTTATGGTGTATAACATGATAATTTGATCTCTATAAATCCATTGATTTAACCAGTGGCTAGAAAAGGCTTAAACAATTGTTACACATAAGTAAACATTTTTCAGATGTTCATTCAGAATGAATCATGCCTGCAACTTTTCTGTAAGTTTGAAAATTTTCAGAATAAAAGGGCAAAAAGGGTAAGAAAATTATTAATCACATGTTTAAAGACAAATCAGAATAACACATTGAACTTTCAGGGTCCTGTTTTAATAAAAGTATCACCTAACATGGTCATTTCTGGTAACAACAAAAAACCCCAAAAGAATTGGACCTTTGTGACAGTGGTTGGGTTCAGACATTTACAGACAAGGAGAATGTACTGAGGGATACTTGTGATAGAAAGGGGGAAAAAGAAAGAAAGAGAACATCTTTCTGATATCAGTTTACCCTCATCCATTGGACCTTATAGCTTGAGAATCAGTCTGCCAACTTACATTTGGAAGTGCCTATTGATATTCCAGTGACTATGCTTCATTCACCTATTGACCCAGCCTAGCATGCTTGCACATACACCCATGCGTATATAGATAATTATGTTATTTTTAGAAAACATATAATTGAGTTATATATAATTTTTACATAAATTATGTTTATTTATAGGAAACTCACTGGAAAAGGAGAGACAGGTAGTCTGGATGTTAGTAAAGCTTGTGAGAAGCTAAAATTTAATTGATTTCCAATGTGGAGGACCTTGCTATAAGTATTTATGGTTTTTAGTTATCAAATCATGTGTGAAGTTTTATGGAGGGTAAACAGTGCTCCATCTGTGTCTTTGCAGAGCATGACTGATATTATCCATTGACAGTCAAACAATGTGAACCAAAGCAAACAGGTGATTCTGCACAGCACCCCGCCCCCCTCCAAGGGCAGACTAGGGCATCTCACCATCAGGGATATTGTTAAACAGAATTTGAAATGAATTCCACTTAACAATACAGATCTTCCTTGTTCTATTCTGCTCCACCTTTATATGCATCCAGTAGATACCCAACCGGAGCAGGCAACGGCACCCCACTCCAGTACTCTTGCCTGGAAAGTCCCATGGACGGAGGAGCCAGGTAGGCTGCAGTCCATGGGGTCGCTAAAAGTCGTCACGACTGAGTGACTTCACTTTCACTTTTCACTTTCATGCATTGAGGAGGCAATGGCACCCACTCCAGTATTCTTGCCTGGAGAATCCCAGAGACAGAGGAGCCTAGTGGGCTACCATCTATGGGGTCGCACAGAGTCGGACATGACTGAAGCGACTTAGCAGCCGCAGCAGATACACAACACCTTTGTTCTCAGTTGCTCATAGTCTTCTTCAAATGATTGCCTATCCAGTTCCAGTTCAGTCACTCAGCAGTGTCCGACTCTTTGCGATCCCATGAACCACAGCACGCCAGGCCTCCCTGTCCATCACCAACTCTCAGAGTCCATCCAAACCCATGTCCATTGAGATGGTGATGTCAACCTATCATCTCATTCTCTGTCATCCCCTTCTCCTCTTGTGCTCAATCTTTCCCAGCATCAGGGTCTTTTTAGATGACTCAGCTCTTCACATCAGGTGGCCGAAGTATTGGAGTTTCAGCTTTAGCATCAGTCCTTCCAATGAACATTCAGGACTGATCTCCTTTAGGATGGAGTGATTAGATCTCCTCGCAGTCCAAGGGACTCTCAAGAGTTTTCTCCAACACCACAGTTCAAAAGCATCAATTCTTCAGTGCTCAGCTTTCTTTATAGTCCAACTCTCACATCCATTCATGGCCACTGGAAAAACCATAGCCTTGACTAGATGGACCTTTATTGGCAAAGTAATGTCTCTGCTTTTAATATGCTATCTAGGTTGGTGATAACTTTCCTACCAAGGAGGAAGCATCTTTTAATTTCATGGCTGCAATCACCATCTGCAGTGATTGTGGAGCCCCAAAAAATAAAGTCATCCACTGTTCCCACTGTCTACCCATCTATTTCCCATGAAGTGATGGGACCAGATGCCATGATCTTCATTTTCTGAATGTTGAGCTTTAAGCCAATTTTTTCACTCTCCACTTTCACTTTCATCAAGAGGCTGTTTAGTTCCTCTTCACTTTCTGTCATATGGGTGGTGTCATCTGCCTATCTAAGTTTATCGATATTTCTCCCAGCAGTCTTGATTCCAGCTTGTGCTTCCTCCAGCGCAGCATTTCTCATGATATACTCTGCAAAGAAGTTAAATAAGCAGGGTGACAATATACAGCCTTGATGTACTCCTTTTCCTATTTGGAACCAGTCTGTTGTTCCATGTCCAGTTCTAACTGTTGCTTCCTGACCTGCATATAGATTTCTCAAGAGGCAGGTCAGGTGGTCTGGTATTCCCATCTCTTTCAGAATTTTCCACAGTTTATTGTGATCCACACAGTCAAAGGCTTTGGCATAGTCAGTAAAGCAGAAATAGATGTTTTTTCTGGAACTCTCTTGCTTTTTTGATGATCCAGTGGATGTTGGCAATTTGATCTCTGGTTCCTCTGCCTTTTCTAAAACCAGCTTGAACATCTGGAAGTTCATGGTTCACATATTGCTGAAGCCTAGCTTGGAGAATGTTGAGCATTACTTTACTAGCATGTGAGATGAGTGAAATTGTGTGGTAGTTTGAGCATTATTTGGCATTTCCTTTCTTTGGGATTGGAATGAAAACTGACCTTTTCCAGTCCTGTGGCCACTGTTGAGTTTTCCAAATTTGCTGGTATATTGAGTGTAGCACTTTCACAGCATCATCTTTCATGATTTGAAATAGCTCAACTGGAATTCCATCACCTCCACTAGCTTTGTTCATAGTGATGCTTTCTAAGGCCCACTTGACTTCACATTCCAGGATGTCTGGCTCTAGGTGAGTGTGAGTGATCACACCATCATGATTATCTGGGTCTTGAAGATCTTTTTTGTACAGTTTTTCTGTGTATTCTTGCCACCTCTTCTTAATATCTTCTCCTTCTGTTAGGTCCGTACCTTTTCTGTCCTTTACTGAGCCCATCTTTGCATGAAATGTACCCTTGGTATCTCTAATTTTCTTGAAGAGCTCTCTAGTCTTTCCCATTTTATTGTTTTTCTCTATTTCTTGGCACTGATCATTGAAGAAGGCTTTCTTATCATTTTTCTTTTTAAACTTTTCATTTCGTATTGGGGTATAGCTGGTTAACTAATAAATTTTTGATTGTTTCAGGTAGACAGTGAAAGAACTCGGCCATACAGAGAGATGTATCCATTATCCCCCTAACTCCCCTGCTGTGAGGCTGCCTCATAACATTGAGCAGAGTTCCACATGCTATAACCTTGATGGTTATCCATTTTAGATATTGTTGTGTGTATGTGTCAATTCCAAACTCTCTAACTGTCCCTTTTCCCCCATACTCCTCCCTGGCAACCATAAGCTTGTTCTCAAAGTCTGTGAGTCTCTTTCTGTTTTGTAATTTCATTCATATAGTTTCTTTTTAGATTCCACATATAAGGGTTGTCATATGATATTTCTCTTACTCTGTCTGACTTGCTTCACTCATAATGGTACTCTCTAAGTCTACCCATGTTGCTCTAAATGGCTTTATTCCATTCTTTTTAGTGGCTGAGTAATAGTCCATTATATATATGTACCACATCTTTATCCATTCCTCCACTGATGGACATCTAGGTTGCTTCCACATCTTGGCCATTGAATGTAGTGCTGCAATGGACATTGGGGTGCATGTATCCTTTTCAATCACACTTTTCACTGTATATATGCCCAGGAATGGGATTGCAGGGTTATATATTCGCATATAGCTTTAGTTTTTTAAGGAACCTCCATACTGTTCTCCACAGTGTCTATACCAATTTACATTCCCACCAACAGTGTAGGAGGATTCACTTCTTTCCACACCCTCTCCAGCATTTATTGTTTGTGGATATTTTGATGATAACCATTTTGACTCATGTGAGTTGATATCTTATTATAGTTTTGATTTGCATTTCTCTAATAATTAGTGATGTTGAACATTTTTTCATGTGTCTGTTGGCTATCCGTATGTCTTGTTTGAAAAAATGTCTATTTAGGTCTTCTGTCCATTTGTTGATTGGGTTGTTTGTTTTGATGCTGTTAAGCATCATGAGCTGTTTGTAAATTTTGGAGACTAATCCCTTGTCAGTCACATCACTTATAAATATTTTCTCCCAATCTGTGGGTTGTTGTTTCATTTTATTTATTATTTCCTTTGCTAAGGCATATTATTTTTGATTCTTGATTCTTTTCATATTTCCAAAGATGTTTTTAAAGAATTACTAAATTGCTATTGTTGAAAATAGCTTTAAGAATCAGTTAATTAAGTAATACCTGAATATAAATGTTGCCTAAGAGGTTCATAACATGTCTTCACTTTGACTTTTAGACTTTTTTTTCAGCTAAAAGTCCAATATTCTAAATAATTTGGCTTCTGTATGAGTGAGGTGTATAAACTTTGCCTCACAAACCATATCAAAGCAGAGGTCCCTGCTTAATAGACGAAGAATCAGAGATGAGAACAATTAAGTAAATCAGCTAAGATAACTGTTACATTGCCATCAGGGTTTGAAAACAGCTACTCTAATCCAAAGTCTTAAGTTTAAAAAAATCTAACAACCAGTGGACCAAGGCTGGGTACATTATATATGCCTGTGGTTTTCAAAATTAAAAGTGAGAAAGTCGGTCCTTTTCAAGTAGTTGTTTCTTTATGAGGCTCATGAACACACTGGTGTTCATTGTTTCTCACTTTGTATGAAAAATCAGGTTTGCAATGAAATAAAAAACAAAGAGTGGAAAGATGTGGAGGGTCCTAACAACACTGAAGATGCTCATTCCCTGAGTTTCTAAGGTTGACCTGCATGTCTGCTTTTTACCAAGTGAGCTATTCATCTTGGTTGAATTAAAAGAGTCAATCAATCAAAATTTCCTCTTGCATGTCCTTTGGGTAAAATTTTTTGACTAATTCATACAGCTAGCCTGAAAAGTTCAAGAGTTTTCATACCATTTTTGTCTACTATTTAAATCAAGAATCTGTATTTTCTTTGGTGAAAATAAAAATATATTCCTAATTGGCTGTGTGTAATGACCTAGGTGATTTAATTAGTGATTAGTTCAGCCCCACCCCTGGAGTTGGGCTTCCCAGATGATGCTAGTGGTAAAGAACCTGTCTGCCAATGAAGGAGATATAAGAGATTGCGGATTCGATTCTTGGGTGGGGAAGATCCCCTGGAGGAGGGCATGGCAACCCACTCCAGTATTCTTGCCTGGAGAGTTTCATGAACAGAGGAGCCTGGTGGGCTACTTCCGTAGGGTCACAAAGAGTTGGACGTGACTGAAGCATCTTAGTGTGCATGCAAAGATCTTTATTTAAAGAGAACAATCATGTGGCTGCCAGAGAGGAAAGCTTGGGAGTATGAGCAAAATAGGTGAGAGAGACTGAGGTACACACTTTCAATTACCAAATAAATGAGTCATGGGGATGAAATGTATAATGTGTAAAATTTTCATAGTAATGAAAAATCTTTATGTGGTGACAGATGGTAACTAGACTTATCCTGGCGATCATTTTGTAATATACAGAAATATAGGATTACTGTGTTGTGTTCCAGAAACTAACACAATGTGTAGGTCAATTTTACTTCAACAAACAGACATGGAAATAAACTCATAGAAAAAATTAGATCAGATATTTGGCTACCAGAGATGGGAGCTATAAGGAAGAGGAACTGGATGAAAATGATTACAAGGTACACACTTCCAGTTATGAGAATTATTTACATGTTGTTATATATGAATTTAAGAGTAAATCCTGAGTTCTGATCACAAGGTAAACATTTTCTTTTATATGTTTAAGAGATGATGGATGTCCACTAAACAAATGGTGATAACCACTTCATGATGTAGGTTACTCAAATTATTATGCTGTACAGTTTAAACTTATGCAGTGCTGTAAATCAATGACATCTCAACAAAATTGGGAGAAAAATTTATGAATGAAGAGCTAGATCACTAGGGAGGCTGATTTCAAAATCCAGCTCCTGTCACATTTGAAGTATGGTTTGGGGTTCAGACTATTGAAACTGAAAGGGGACTGTAATATGAAGGAGGCTTTTTATCACAAGCTTATCTCAGTGTTTATCCAGGAACCTACATGACCATCCCCAAACTCATTTCAGGAGTCATGACACTAGGAACTTTAAAAAGATTTTAAGGTTTTGTGATTCAAACTGCTTTGTTATCTTTAAAATTATCCTGGAATTCAGAGTCAATGTTTAGAAGGGTTCTTAGTTTTGCTAGAAATTTATTATCTTGTGAGGGTAACTGAGCCTGCACTTCCTATGTTGGAGGCTTTCAGAGATGAAGTATCTATTTTCTCTGCCTAAAGAAACTCTGACATTTTCCTCTGTCTCTTTTAATGGCTAAATCTATAGTTACATCTTGAACATTCAGCTCAGATAAGGAATTACATCTTTTGGACCACCTGAATTGCTACCTTGGCTCCTCCATTTTATGAGTTGGATGTCCTACCTGTAGTGCCCCAGCATCCAGTACAGAGCTCCACAGAGTCACTTACCATTACTCTGCATATCAGTTCACTACATGGTGATGCTCTGAAAGGCAGAGAGCATCTTCCATTTCCTGGTTGCTAATATTGAGCATGTTGTTGGATCCTAGTAAATGTTTGCCAGATAATTAAATAAGGTGACAATAACTCCTTTAACAATTTATAGCACAGAAGTATCTGTCCAGTCTCTTGTGATGATATTCTGTAGGAAATCTTTCTTTCTGAATATGTTACTTAACTAGAGAAGTCTGTGAAATATTATATACCGGATTTGTCTTCCTATCTCAAAATATAAAAAATAAAATACATTGTGTTTTTGAATTGCTTCTTGTGTTAAAACTTTTGTGCAAATTAGAAATGATTTTTCCCTCAATTATAAAAAATAAATCATTAACATTAATCTATAATCACTGTTACCATTTGGGCTTTATTCTTGTATCTATGTACTCTCTCTTTGTGTGTGTGCGTGTACCATAATAATGATTATTATATGAAATATATATTAACTACATGCTGTGTCAGAGAAGCTGTGCTTAAAAATTTTTATATGCCATCCTCTTTTTGCTCTGAAAGTGAAAGTGAAATGTGCTCAGTCGTGTTCGACTCTTTGCAACACCATGGACTATCCAGTCCATGGAATTCTCCAGGCCAGAATACTGGAGTGGGTAGCCATTCCCTCCTCCAGGGGATCTTCCCAATCCAGGGATCAAACTCAAGAGTCATACATTTCAGGCAGATTCTTTGCCAGGTGAACCACAAGGGAAGCCCAAGAATACTGAAGTGGGTAACCTATCCCTTCTCCAGAGGATCTTCCCAACCCAGGAATCAAACTGGGGTCTGCTACACTGCAGGCAGATTCTTTACCAACTGAGCTATCAGGGAAGCCCAGATCTCTAAAATCACTCTAGATGGTGACTACAGCCATGAAATTAAAAGACACTTGCTCCTTGAAAGAAATCTATGACCAACCTAGACAGCATATTAAAAAGCAGAGACATTACTTTGCCAACAAATGTCCATCTAGTCAAAGTTATGGTTTTCCTAGTAGTCATGTATGTATATGAGAGTTGGACTATAAAGAAAGCTGAGCACTAAAGAATTGATGCTTTTGAAGTGTGGTGTGGGAGAAAACCCTAGAGAATCTCTTAGACTGCAAGGAGGTCAAACCAGTCGATCTTAAAGGAAGTCAGTCCTGATTGTTCATTGGAAGGAACGATGCTGAAGCTGAAACTCCAATACTCTGGCCTCCTGATGTGAAGAACTGACATACTGGAAAATACCCTGATGCTGGGAAAGACTGAAGGCAGGAGGAGAAGGGGACGCAGAGGATAAGGTGATTGGACTGCATTACTAACTGAAAGATATGAGTTTGAGCAAGCTCCAGGAGCTGGTGATGGACAGGGAAGCCTGTGTTTTTGCTCTCCATGCCATTAAATACAGCTGGCCTAGTAAAAAAAGGAAAACTTGAGATATTTCCTTAACTGTCCACTGGATGGCATCAGAGTTGTCTTCATAAATCCAAATGTTAGTGTTTTTCTCTGGCATTTATGCTCTAGACTCTTAAAGCAGAAACTTTCTGATCTGAAAATTTGAGTATTCATAACATCTTTTTTATGGTTGGTCCTCATATCTCCATTTTGATGCTAATTCCCAGTGTAGTTACATGGGTGAATAATCAGCACAGCACTAAGAGGAAATAAAAAACTCAGCCTGAGCAAGCTTGAATAAATGTCAGGATTTAAAGCACTTACTAAATGCAAGGAGAAGGAAATACAGTTTTCTGATGGCAGGGGTACCAGCAGCTGACTTGTTGATTGGATGTTTAACAGAGCATATAAATTCAGCTGCAGACAGTTGCCAGGAGCAGTTGCACAATTCACATGAAGCAAGTTTGCATCAGGGTAAGTCAAAACCATGCTTTGCATTTTTCAAGCTACACTTATTCTCAGAAAGATAATATCTAGTTTCTTCAATATTCGAGGGCTGTACAAGCACAGATATGAATAGACACTTTCTCAGAATAATCGAAAGCAAACTTGATCTCAACTTCCAAGGCATACTCTAGATGTAAGAAATTGGGACAAAGACACTTTTTCCATATTTCAGGTAGGAGCTAAAAATGTCTAGATATTCCCTTCTCTTGTAGCTGTAGTGCAGATCAGATCTGTGACCAGGCATCCTGGTAGCTGTTTTTTTTTTTTTTTCTCCCTCAGAAAGGCTTTGCAATACTGGGTGTTGCCTTAAGTTGGGAATCTGTGAAAGTAGAGCTTTCATTCTGGGTACTTTGATAACTGTACATGTGATTTGAGACAAGCATTTTAACTAACCTCTGTCTTAGTTGTTTTTTCCTCATTTTAAAACTTAATAGGTGGAAACATATGGTCTTTAGGAAACCTTCAGCATCTCATGTTTTATGAGAGTATTTCTATTTGCATTAATGTTTCTGATCCTCACTGTTCTAATTAAAAAACACATTCTTTTATATTACAAGTCTGTATGTAAGTCACTTATTTAGAACTCAAAATGATCTTTTTCCAGGAATGTAAACAATACATTTAGAGATTATTTTTTCTAATTAAATGTCTAGCAATAACAAAGGATAAAAGCAGGAGTTCAGTAGTAGGAAATTGCAAGGATCTTTGACAAAAAGATCCCTCAACAAGGGATGCAGAAGAACAGCTGTGAAGGGTAAAGATGAGATGAGGTTTGGAGAAAATTTGCTGGTAAAGATTCTAGTGCATAAGCAACCTTTTCTGAGTAAAAGCAACTCTTAGAACTGTGGGTTTTTCAATAAAGAAGGAGAAATGAATACATTTGTACAAATTAGATGTCACCATTTGTATACATAGTTGAATTTCTAATCCACATGGTATAGAAGTACTATACCCTTTTATATATATTGTATACTCATAGAATAAAATATTCCACAGGAAATGAATGATAAAAAATATGCTAAATTAAATCAAGTTAAGTTCCAATCAAAATGCATTGCCCATGTCATAAGTATGATATTTTGCAAGACTTGAGATGCAAAGATGGCTTAGATCACCTCTGTTTTTAAAAAGCATGTTTAAAACATTAAACAATATATAGCACAGTAATAATAGGATGAATAATTTTAGTATGGATGAGAATTAATTGAGCTATCTAAGGCCTTGCAGAATCACAGGACCTGTTTTAATTGAAGTATAGTTGATTTACAATGTATTTATTTCTAGTGTACAGCAAAGTTATCCATATATAAATATATATATATATTCTTTTCCATTATGGTTTGTTGCAGAATATTAAATATAGTTTCCTGGGCTACACAGTAGGACTTTATAGTTTATATCTATTTTGTATATAGTCATTCATATCTGCTAATCCCAAACTTCTAATTGATACTTCCTCCTCCCTCTCTTCCTTTAGGTAACCACAGTTTGTTTTCCATGTCTGTTTTTGTTTTGTGAATAAGTTCATTTGTATAATATAGATTCCACATGTAAGTGATATCATATATTTGTCTTTCTCTTAATATGATAATCTCTAGATCTATCCATGTTGCTGCAAATGGCATTATTTTACTTTTTTATGGCTAAATAATGCTCCATTATGTATGTGTGTATAAATAAAACATCATATCTGTATTCCACATCTTTTTAATCCATTCTTCTGTTGATGGACATTTAAGTCGTGTCTGTGTCTTGGCTTTTGTAAATAGTGCTACAGTGAATATTGGGGTGCATCTATCTTTTCAAATTAGAATTTTCTCTGAATATCTGCCCAGAAGTGTAATTGCAGGGTTATAAGGTAACTCTATCAGGATCTGATTTCTAAGTAGAAATTTGACCATATGGTGATAGGGAGGAGATTTTAAGAGATTTCAGGTATAAAAAAGGCAAAGATATGAATGAGCATCTTCATCTTCTAGTTACTTTCCAAGTGGGTAATATTAAGAAAGGGAACATTTGATCCCAAGGTTGCAACTGTACTGTCATAGTGTTCTCTGATTGGAATAAATGTTTCATTTTGTTTGGAAAAAAAAAAAAAAAGAAAGGGAACAGGAAAGATAATTCTGATTAAGAAGGGTCTGGTATGTATGGTACATATACTTTTTTTATGGTTAATGGGAAATAATTTCAGGACATTAAATGTGAAAATCAAAGTACTGGAATTTCCTTTAACAAAAAAATCTATCTGGAACAGTGTCAAATGAAAAAGAGGATTGTTAGTAATCATCTAGGAGAGAAAGTACTTTGACTAAGTCATTGTTAATATTTGGAAAAGAAAGAGGAGATTCTAGAAATATTTAGTCACAGAGTTTAATAAATGAACTCAAGAAAAATACTTTTTTTAAAAAAAATTTTATTTTTATTTATTTTATTTTTTATTTTACTTTATAATACTGCATTGGTTTTGCCATACATCAACATGAATCCGCCACAGGTGTACATGAGTTCCCAGTCCTAAACCCCCCTCCCACCTCCCTTCCCATGCCATCTCTCTGGGTCATCCCAGTGCACCAGCCCCAAGCATCCTGTATCCTGCATCGAACTTTTGGAAGAAAATTTTTTCCTGACTGAATTAGGATAGGCTATGCTTATAGTTTATATACAACTTGGGGTAAACAGTGGATCGCACAGGGTTTAACTTTGCATTCACTCAGATGCTAAATCAAGAGACGAGTAGTGCAAAGGACACTCTTGAGTTGAAAGATATCAATGAGTAGATGTGACTTTCCCCTGTTTTTCATGGAGGTTTACATAAAGTACAGTCATTTAATTCCATGAAATTAAAAATTTTAACTATCTCAAATGAATTTAAGAATCTACCGTTTAGAAGACACCAGAACCCCAAGTTTGATGACTTTTGTGTGAGTGACTGAAAGGAGAGAAGTGAGTACTTACTGATATAACTCCTTAGCATATAAGGAAATTTCTTCTGAGCTAGGGTTACACACTTCTGTATTTGATTTCTCACTGAGTCATAAGGCTTTGGCCATCCTAAATTACCTATCATGTGGAAGAAAATGCAATACCATATGGGGACATATTTTAATAAGCTTAGCTAGAGGCATTTTTCTATTATTAAAGAAAAGATAAACATGAAGCTTCTCTCTGTAATTTCTCTGTAACCCCACATATTCCATATTTGAGCACATCTAGTACATAATTATATGGGTGTCATATATTAAACTTCCATTATTTTCTATGAAATATTTTGTGGCAGTATTGCAGAACATCTGTACATCCCATATCTCACACAACTGAATCGGAATGTTCACGGAGTGCATAAATTACCAGAAGCTGTATAATGAGAAGAGCCAGGAAGGTATCACAGAGAATTCAAGTCACATTCAATGGCAGGTGACAGTAACACAGAATTTCAATTACTCCCACATTCATGGTAATAAGAATTGATAAATGACTTAGGAAGGCCCAACTATCTATGGAGATAATACAGGGCTAATTGTCTACCCAGTTCAATAGAAAATCAACAAGATCAGTCCTGCTAGCAAAGTCAGAGCGAACATGTTAACAACAGGAATGGTAGTAAGAAATGTATAACTATAATGAGAGAAATTCAGATATGAAATAGTCTTCATTGCAAAAAGAAACAGCACCTATTGACATATACTTTTGAGAAGTGACTTAGAAAGATTGCATTGAAAAAAACCCAAGTTTTTAGTTATTCCCCATGTAGCACCTAAAATTTGAATAGCAATTAAAGAAGAGAATACAATATGATAATTTTAATTAAACCCAATTGTCAAAAATGACAACTGTAAGACTTTTATCAGTCAAGTTATGAGCAGCTTCAAGGACATGCAAGTACATTTGTGTGTATGTGTGTGAATTTTTCAAAGCAGGAGAGAGAAGTTAGAAAGAAAGCAATCAAATATCACACAAAAAAGACAGAGGCTAAATAAGTTGAAAAAATGAGTTTAGCAAAACCTTGTTCTTAGAATTTTTATATTGGAATTTTTCTAACAAATGACAAAATAGCCCAAAACACCTTATTTTCTTATTTAAGTAGAAAGGAACGTTGGCTTTCAGATTCTTCACACTCTAGAGCTTCATGAGAATCTGTTTGTATTACAAATTTTAGAGGGAATGCAGAACAGTTTTGTAGCTTTATTTCACAGACAGTTGCCCAAAACACCGTTAAAAAAAAAAATATTACTGGGGTATCTACTGTGAAAGATTTCAAGATAAACTAATTCTCCTGCCATGAAAAAAATGTGCAAAGAAATAAAAATCCAGTTTTATTAAAGCATAGAAAAAGGGCTCATACTGATCTGGAAATAGGAGATTCTTTCAGTGGTACATGTTGCTTGAGTGGTGAAATTTGAGTAAAACTGTGATAGATAAAGTTTATGGGAGATTATTCCATTAGAGGAAACTGTATGAATAGAAGAAATGATCATGTATTAGGAGGAGATTATTTAAGACATTAAGTTTGATTGAAGAATACATTGAATATAAAAGTAGGACATGTAAATTAGTGAGAATCAAATTTGAAAAGGTAATGGCTATACTAGTTAAGGATTGGGCAATGTTGGCTTTTATTCATAATAGGAAATTAAGAGAAAAGGAAGTAGAAATTGACTATTAAATATGTATCAGGTGCTTTATGTATTTTTATGATGTCATCCTCACAGCTATAAGGTGGGTTATTGAAAGTGAAACTCATGTAAGTTGCCCAGGGTAGTATACTTTGCGAGGATAATTTTTTTTTCCCACACTCCCAAAGTCTTATATAATAAAACATTTCCAATACTAAACAGATGGGGCTTCCCCAGTGGCTCACTGGTCTAGAATCCCCCTGCAGTGAAGAAGATGCAGGTTTAATCCCTTGGTGGTGAAGATTCCTTGAAGAAGACAATGGCAACCCCCTCCAGTATTCTTGCCTGTGAAATCCCATGGACAGAGGAGCCTGGCAGGCTGCAGTCCATGGAATCTCAAAAGAGTAAGACACAACTTAGCAACTAAACAGCAACAGCAAACAACAATAAATAAATAAATATAAACTCTAAGGCCATAGGCCTTAGAAAAATATTTCCAAAAAAGCCAACCTGAGACAATGAATGTTCGTAATAGAAAATGAGAATGCTGAATAGGCAGAGAAGTTTGAATAGCTAACCAAACTCAGGATGCTATAATGATTTTTTTGGTCTGACTTGACCCTCACAGATATTCATTTAGATATGATGGAATATGTTAATAATTAACACCTACAATAATGTGTTAAATGTTAAATACATTAAATATTTTTTCCTGGGAATATCATTTTAATTAGTTTTTAATGTTCTTGTCTAGCTCAAAAGAAATATTATTCACATTAACATTTAAAAATGTAATTATAAAGTAAACACACAGACAGGTGTTCTGTAAAGTACAAATTATTTTTACTTCATAATATAATATAGCAAGCCTCTTATTTTTAATTTAAATAGAATTTATTATGTAAAAATATAGTTCAATCTCATCCAGTTTTCTCAGTATGTCATATATGCTATTTTCATATTCATCTTTGTAAAATCTTTATTATGTATCAGATGAAAAGTATTCTTTTCATTTATAACACATACTTAGTGAGTCATGTGGCAAAGTGATAAGAATATTTTAAATCTGAAAAATCCTGTATACTTTGAATTATATCCTATACAGTTCTATAAATTGTAGTTTATATATTAAATCACTTGAAAATTTACAAAGTGCTTTTTATATACTATTGTCTCATTAAAAATTAATAGAAAACTATTACAGTGAGCCATGGTAGAATGTCTTGTTCTACCATTCTTGTTAGAACAAGAATATCTTATTCCAACACAGATTGTGTTATTCTATTTATAACTTCATTGAAACCCCATTTCTTATATACAGGTAACTTACCACAGCATATTGTAACAATGTAGAAATGATGAAATAGTCTATATACATTTTAGGAGGATATGCACACCTAATGAGTAATGAAAATAAGTACCAGAAGGTATTAAATGATAGTATATGTAGCTGTTGACTTTAAATATAGTGATTTATTTCTTTGATCAGTAGATTTGGTCACGATGATTTGTGTTTGTTAAATTAAAACATTCTTCAAAATTGTGACTTTAGAGTGGTATCATAATGAAAACAGTGGAATGAGAGGTCAGAGTGGAGATTAGATACTACATCACATGGTTAAGCAAAGGATAGAAGTTCCAACAGCAAAGACTAGGATATATCCAGCAGGCCATAGGAGCAGTTAGCAGAGAGAGAGAGCGCGAGAGAGAGGAGTAGAAATACCAATAGGTAGTGTAGGGGAAAAGTTGAACTCTGTTCCTGTATGTTATTCAGACTCTGGAAAATCAGGCAAGATATGAGTCAGCTTTAAATTTACTAGTGTAAGTCACATTATATACAAAAAGGGTTACCCTTAAAATATAGAATGGGATTAACCACAAGGGCCCTGGGCTGAGTGACTGCTAAATGTGCCTGGCTCTGACATTTAGAGAAATGCAGGTATTAGACATAATCAGATAATTTACTCCAGCATTTCTGTTCCTGGAGCCTCCCCAGTAGGGAACATGTCCTTCTTCTCAAGTGTAATAGCTCAGTGTTATATAGAATTTTGTGTCATATGAGAAGATTGAAAAATATCCTTGGAAATGAAGTTTATAATACCATGTTAATTTCATAATACCTAAAATAGTACCTTTAATATAATGAGCATCAATATATATCTGCTCATTCATTCACTCATCATTTTTCAAATTGAATTAATGCAGTGTGTCAGGTACTTTTCTGCTCTGGAGAAGCTACAGTGAAAAAAAAAAAGCCAGTCTTTTCCTTTTCTCTATGGAATCTATGTTTCAGTAAGATAATTATAAAAATTATAGATATGCAAGTAGAGAGTAGTATAATACATGCTATTTAAAAAAACAAGACTAAGGGGTAAACAGTGAAGAGAGTAATGTTGGTGGAGTATTTGTGCTTTTCATACTGCTTTGATAGAGCCGTCGGGGTGCATCTCAGAGAAGGTCACATTTGAGCTGAGACTTATGTTTAAAAAAGGAGCAAAACTTATGTGTGCAGGTAAAAGGAAGGATAATAAGCACAAGGGCCCTGGGCTGAGTGTTTGCCAGTATATGAGGAAATAGCAGACGTATATCTGGTGGAATTAGTACAGTGAGCAGGTGACTGACATGAGACCAAGTCACACAGTTGTGCAGTCAGATCATGGTGACCTTGTGAATTACGAAAGAAGCTTTTGTGTGAAATGGGAAACCATTGCAAGTTGGCAAAGTGCTGCATGACTTATATTTTATTTGGGTCATTCTAATAGGTGGAAATAAGCCGTAGGAGAGAGAGTAGGAGGGAAAGCAGGAAGACCAGTTCAGAAGTGAATGTGTTAAATAAATGCTGTTGTATTCAAGCACTAGATGATTCCTACATGTAGCTGGTAGCTAGGATTTCAAAACAAAACAAAAAAAAAAAGAAAGAAAGAAAGAAATAGGGACTTCCCTTGTGGTCTAGTGGTTAAAACTCCCCATTCTCAATGCAGGGGGTACAGAGTCCATCGCTGGTTGGGGAACTAATATCCTCCATGCCACGTGGCAGGGCCAGAAAAAAACAAAATCTAGAAAAGAAGAAATATATTGACTCGTCTATTGCGTTCCCTGATGATATCACGCTAATTATGTTTAAAAATAGGAATGATTTAATTTATACAATATCACTAAGAGTTGTAGGCATTTCAGGCTCCACTTTACAAGTGGAAAATGGAGTCTGAGAGAGGTTCTTAAAACTCTTGATTGAATTAAAATTGCTATAGAA
Organism: Ovis canadensis; assembly: GCF_042477335.2. Lineage (NCBI taxonomy): Eukaryota > Metazoa > Chordata > Mammalia > Artiodactyla > Bovidae > Ovis > Ovis canadensis. Next base: position 81,381,120 of record NC_091246.1, on the reverse strand, counting down.
AAAGGTAGTAGTTAAAACATGTATAAGCTTTGGAGTCATACAGACATGGGTTCAAGGCACTTTTCTGACACAAAGCAGTAAGTTCAAGTCAAATTAAGCCTCTACTCTTGACATTTTCAGTTTCCTTCATGTTTTCTGGAAAGTGGACTTAAGAAAAATTTACTCCAGTGGGTCAATGCTAGGTTAAAAGAGATGATTTATGTAAAACGCTTATTACCATGTCTGGAATATAGTAATTGCTCAGTCAAATGTTGCAGTTATCATTATTTTTAACCTCAAAAGTCATCTTTAACATAATTGAAAGTTTTCAACAGCCTGAAAGTTGATTTAAGATAAAGCTACACCATCAAATCATATGTCTGGTTTAAAGACATAGAGACATCTCCCTTTTTGAGTGGTCTGTATTTTTTCTTCTGGACGCCTGGATCCCTCTTTATATACTGGCATCCTTCAGATTCTTCCCACTAGGAAATGTCTTCTTCTGGATTTCAAAATCCTATGCTTTAAACACTAGGAACTCAACAGGACACATTTCATAAATGTAAAAAATTATGGTTTACAGTATCTCTGGAAATATCACCATGACTGCTATTGTCAAATAAAATTTTGAATGTGTTCTTACATGCATGCACATTTCCATAAACAGGATACTCACCCCAAAGCAGTATACGTATATAGGGCCTATACATTCACTTATCTTTGGATTTAGCAAGACATACACTATAATCCAATTAGAAAGCAAAATAGGCTTAATTGCTTAGCTCAGATCAAAGAACATAAGCTGCAAAGAATAAAATTAAAATTAATAATATAATGGGTAACTTTATCTAATGCCTAATCTAGGGCATTTCATTTTAATTTAAACTCCACAGTTCTCAAATTCACAGGAAGGTGGCATCACTGTTGCTGATTATTATGAAATCTGATAACCCTGTGGCAAATCTTTTCTGTGTATTTGTTGCCTAATTCTATGTAATAGATTTAACTCTGTTCTACAAAGAGAGGTCGGAAAGTTCACTCTGCTACATGTTTCTATTGAATTTCTTTAGCTTCCCATCTCTTATTTTAGCCTGATTAATATTCTTCAGATGTTATTGAGTAGTACAAATGATGTATGAAATGTACATAGCCACAAGCATATTTATATTGAATAAGAGCAGCACTTAAGTTAATCAGGAAGTCACATTAGTTCAGTTCAGTTGCTCAGTCATGTCCAACTCTTTGTGACCCCATGGACTAGAGTACACCAGGCTTTCCTGTCCATCACCAACTCCTGGAGCTTGCTAAAACTCATGTCCATCAAGTCAGTGATGCCATCCAATCATATCATCCTCTGTCGTCCCCTTCTCCTCCTGCCTTTGATCTTTCCCAGTATCAGGGTCTTTTCCAATGAGTCAGTTCTTTGCATTGGGTTGCCAGAGTACTGGAGTTTCAGTTTTAGCATCAGTCCTTCCAATGAACATTCAGGACTGATTTCCTTTAGAATGGACTGGTTGGATCTCCTTGCAGTCCAAGGGACTCTCAAGAGTCTTCTCTAACACTACAGTTCAAACTCATCAATTCTTCAGTGCTCAGCTTTCTTTATAGTCCAACTCTCACATACATACATGACTACTAGAAAAACTAGCTTTGGCTAGATGGACCTTTGGTGGTAAAGTAATGTCTCTGCTTTTTAATATGCTGTCTAGATTGGTCATAGCTTTTCTTCCAAGGAGCAAGCATCTTTTAATTTCATAGCTGCAGTCACCATCTGCAGTGATTTTGGAGCCCAAGAAAATAAAGTCTGCCAACTGTTTCCATTGTTTCCCTATCTGTTTGCCATAAAGTGATGGGACCAGATGCCAGGAATTCACATGGATGCCTCTAAACCGCACTTAAGGTATATTTTCAAAGTACTGCTTATTTTAATGTTTGTCCTAAACTGATCCCCTGATAGAGCCCAACATCATTTTGTTGATAATTTGTAAAGAAAGAAATCTAGTTAATTTATGGATGTACAATCTTCACTGTTAACTTCTGTGTGTGTGCATGCGTACATCATAGGAATTACACATCCAGACCAAAGTGGTCATCCTTTTACCTTGATTGGTTATTGCAAGCCTGAGTCTGTTGTTTAACTTTCAGGCAAAATGACATATTTCCATCAGCTATTATAATTGCCTTAAACATCTTTCCAGGAAGATAAATCAAAACATTGTAAGTTGAACTTGACTATGAGTTTCATCCTTATTTAAACAAAGATTTTAGAGGTAATTTGATACCAAAACAGCAGCAATTGGGTCTGCAGTCAAAAGAGGTAAGAACTCAGGATATAGCCCCTTAAAATGTCAAGGGCAGCTTTGGGACAATAAGCACAGTCAGATGCAGTTATCCAGATAAGAACAAAGTTATAGTAAAACAGGATAAGAGCCACAATGGATGGCTTAGATGAGAACCAAAGTGGGAAGAAGCTTTAAAAAGAAAATGGCGTTTTAAGAAAAGGTTACAAGTCTGGAGCCTTGCTGGGGATATTCTGCTCTGTGAAATGTATGTGCTGGCTCTCTTTTGACAGTTATGCAATTATGTTCTGACAGGCTTCCCTTCATGCATCTTACAAAGCCAAAGGTATTAAATCTTAGTGTCTCAGTGTACAGAAGTCTGGCTAAAGAGACCAGATTTCTAACACATGCCAGGAAAGAGAAAAATAAATCATTATGTTGGTGAATTATTTTACATAAAAATATTTTCTGTAAAAGTCTGATTAAGCTCCATTAAGAAAACTAAACTTGCTTGAACTGATTGGCTAATACATCAAAGTGATTGAAATGCGTGGTTATACACAGCAGGGTAATTCTATTGTAGAGAAAATTCATTTAGTCAATATCCTCCTTGTAGTGGTGCTTAGACTTAAGCACTCCCTGATTGTTCTACCTGGTTTATAAACTCCCTGAGAGTGTACATAATCAAACACTCCCACTCGTAGAGGGTTGAGCCACAATATTATTTTGCCCTTGGGAATGTTTCTCTGGTTGCTTTACAACCAACCACAGCAATTGGTTTCTGTGTTACTCCAGTGGCTTTGTATCAATACAGCAGGAGACGTTTTTGGTACTTTTGATTAGGCACTTTCTTGCCTACTACATATTAAACAAACTAAAAAAAAAATAGTTTAAGATGGATGAACGTTTATGTTATGGATGAACATTTAAGTTGTGAAAGTTCATTAATTTTGAGATAGTGGAAGAGAGAGAGAGAATGGAACACATTGGACAGATTAAACAGGATGATCTGATTAAATTTCCCACACACCAAAAAAGAAAAAAAAGAAATATAAGACTGATGACCACTAAGGGAAATTTTGTACCTCTATAGAATAAATGTTGTTAGAATTCAAATATGAAGGTAGGAAAATATCATTGTTGTCTTGAAACATTTAATACAGAGATGAGTTAGTCTGCAGTATAGAGTACATAAAATACAAATACATCATGAAGGAGATGCACATTTATTGTGTTATTTTTTGAAACATATTGTGACATCTCTATTTTGAAAAAAAAATGCACTTGCTTGCATGCTGTTAATTATGAAGAATGGAGAAAAATAACTGAATAATCCCAAGGCACAAAACACATAATCTTGTTTTGATTGGATTACCATGGCTGAATGTCAAGAGTGCTTTAAATTAACCAAATAACATAGTAATCTTCAGCTTTTTTAATATGTCAACTTGACCTTTGAGTCATCTTTGATAATATATTTGAATAATTGGAAATGTTTTGCCATTCATATTTTACCATAAAATAAAAATAATTGTAGAGTCTGGGTATTTCACATATCTTACATATATACTAGATGCCAGAACATCAAACCATGTTAACAGGAAAGATTATTCATCAGGTTTTTACGAACACTGATTCTTCACAATTTCTTAGAATGCTAGCTATGTTGTAGAGTGACGTGGAATGATGAACCTAAATCAAATCAAACCAGTTTTTTAAAACTGATTTTATTCAAGACTTTATGCGTGTAATTTTGGGGGAACAAAGAAGGTACACAAGTTTCTACTCTCAGAATGCTTAGGATATAACATGGTAAATGAATACATGAGAGGTAACAAGGATATTTCCTGAGGAAAGGGAAAGATAGGACTTGCTTCTGTGTCACACATAAGGTTACGTCAAGTCAGTCTCCATGGAGGAGACTTAACTGAACTGATGATAATTGTCAGGAATTTGACACAGGAAGAACAAAAGCATACCAAATGTAAGAGTTTTTAAAGAGACAATGGGATAGAAAAATTCAAAGTGTTCTTGAGTAACGGTCACTCTTCTGGTTTAGCTGGAGCTAGTTGGTACACAGATAAGGGGAGGGAGGGATAGGTGGGCAACAAGAACTGGGAACAGATCAGGGAAGATTTTGATGGCTGTGCTGCAGAGATTGGACTGAATACTATAGACCTCAGTGGTTCATTAAATTGTACAGTGACTACCAGTAGGGTTCTGGAGGTAGACAGCGGTTGCTCAAATCCCCACCCCAACAAGTACTTAGGTAGCTGCCAAGAATTTAGGTAGGCTTAAAACCTTCCTGATTTATCTAAAAAAATGGAGATGATAGTGGTACCAATGTGTTGTTTTGAAATCCATGGCAGTTAAATCTGCTGTATAGCTTAGAACACTTCCTGACACATAGTGAGTGTTATATGTTACCCATCATTAGCCTTGAACCAGAAAGATATGCACAAAACACATTTGACAAGGTGAAGTATGGGAAATGTTAGAAATAATTCTTATTGGATTACTCTTCTGAAAGATTCACTTTGCTATTAATAATCACTTTTGGCATGCCAACCCTGTCAGGTTGTTGATGGTCACTAGTATGTTACTTCTGCTAAGAACACTGATTTAAAGGATGAATTAAAAAAAAAAAACATTTATTTTTTATTAAGTTATTTTTAATTGGAGAATAATTGCTTTACAATGTTGGGTTGGTTTTAAAACATAATTTCAAATTATTAATGAGATTTATTTATTTTCAGATAAATATACCAGGTGTTTAGCGTGTAAAACCAGAAGCAAATACCACAATCAATGAAAATTTAAAAACAAGCAGAACTTAAAATGACTTTTTTAACCATTCCAAATAACGGTAATTATATTTTTGTCTTTATACCTCCTCAAGATTTGCTTTGCTTGAAACAAGATTTTTTCCCTAAGCAAATAGTGTTATTCTCCCTTACTTCCAGTTTTCTTGGGTTCTAAGAAGCCATCTAGCTGTAAGGTGACTCATACTTTTTATTTTAAATTCTCAGCACATCCTGGTTCCTTTTCTTAATTCTATATTAATAACATATACTGAAGAAGGAAAGAGTAAATATTGCATCATATTAGACAACTTTGAAAAATTATAAAATGCAATTGGTTTTAATGTGCCCTGAAAACCTACTTAAGTCAAAAAAAGGAAAATGTCACTTTGATAATTGAAGCAGTGGGAATAGTTAAGAATTGGGGAAGGACACATCAAATAAGATAGTAGAATTAAGGTTAAAATGCTGGGAAACTGCAAAGTTTCAGAGTTGAAGTAAAAATAACACTTTAATTGAGCACTTATTATGTGGCAGGTACTGTAATAAATGCTCTACATGAATTATATTATTTAATCCCTGCTATAACACTGTGGGATATTTACCATTGTTTTTACCAATTTTGCAGATGAGTAAAATGAGGTATAGTAATTTGTACTCTTGCATAGGTAGAAAGTGATAAAGTGATGATTTGCACCAAAGAAGGCTAATTTGGAGAACATGGTTTATTAAACTATTATACTAAAGAAAATGACTTAAAGAAAAATGAGAAGGAATCAAAATATTTGCTCTGATTGCCTATTGTTGTGTGGCAAACTTCTCCAAAGATTGGAAAAATAAAGCAATGACTACATTTCTTTAGCTCATAAATTGGAAATTTGGACAGGGCTCAGCAAGGACAGCTTGTCTTTGTTTCACTCATCAACTACAGCAACATGAAATCTAAAGGCTGGAATCGTCTATAGGCTTGCTCACTCATATCTGGTGGTTGGTGATGACTGCTGGCTGAAATCTTAGCTGCAGTTTTGGCTGGAATACCTAAATGTGGTTTCTTCATGTGAACTTGGCTTCCTAACAACATAATGGCTGGATGCAAAGTGATCATCTCAAGAGAGAAAACCAGATGGAAATTGTCTGCTTTTTATGAGCTAACCTTGGAAGTGAAGTAGCATTCCTTTTCTGCATTCTGCACGTCGAGGTAGCCAAACAGCTCACCTCATTTCAAGTAAAGAAGAAATAGGCTCACTGCTTGGTATGGTAGTGGCAAGGTTCTAGAACAGCATGGACTGGAATTATTGTTGAGGCAAGGGCTGGAAATTACAATCTGCCATAATTTTAGAGATGAATGAAGAGAGTGGGGCAACTGATGTTTCAAACAGAAGAGGAAGCAGTGTTCAATAATAGAGGGAGTGTTTGGTGATAATGGAAATCAGTGGCGATAACTGATAGGTACAGTGACAAAGTCATTTTTCCAAATATGTGGAAGACAGGTCAAGGTGACTTACAAAGTGAATGGGAAAGAAGAATATGACCAATGAAGTCTTGCATACTCTGGCTGTCCCCAGTTTCTCTGGGCTTATCTCAAACCCCATAGCTGGCTGTGTGCTCCAGGCACAGTGGCTTTTTACCAAGGCATTGTGCTGTTTCCTCCCTCCATCCACATATTTTGTGCACATACTATTTCTACTGTTTGGGATGCAGTCTCTGCTTTTGTTTACCTGGTGTAATCCTACTCCTTGTACTGATTTCATTTACTTTATCGAAGATTGTCCTGCTACCATACCAAGCCAGGTGTTTCATATTACTCTTTCCTTCAAAATAGTTATATTTGTAACTATTTTTTTCCTGCCATTATTTGATTAATATCAGTCTACTTTGCAAGATCTGAGTCACAGAGTATATCTGTTTTTGTTCAGGCTAAGAATCAACTAGAATGGATGAATCTAATTGTGCTCTCAAGTGATTTTTAAATGTGTTTTTGAAACATTTTTTGAAAGCTTCCATGTAAAAGGAAAGACATTAGTAGCATCTTAGAGGAAAATATACTATCCAAAAAATTCACTAGACAAATAAAAGTATTTTCAATCATCTTGAGAGAAAATTATTTGGTCACATTGTTAGTGTCGGGTAAGTCATTCTTTGTAAAAAATTACACCTAAAATGTATATTGGCTCAAACAAAAGAGAAGTGTATTTCTTGCTCAGTTGCAATAAAAGGCAAATTCTAAAAGGCAGGCAGGCAGGCAGGGGTGCTGTTCCACGCAGTTCAGCAACCTGTACTGATGTGTCTCTATTTTCTATGACACGTGATTTTCATGGTCACTCTTGTTTGTTATCTCCATATTATTCAGCCAAAAGAAGGAAAAAAATGTGATGCCTTTATGGTTTCAGTTTTTCTTAGAGCAGGTTTAAGAATGGCACCCATCATTTTTTTTCTCAGAGTGGGCTAGAATCTTGTCAGATTACTGTAACTGAGCACAAGAACCTGAAAAATGTGGGCTAGTGATGCACTCAGAAGAGAAAACCAGTTGTAGAGAAATGCCATTGCCTCTGCTACAACAGTCATCCAGCACTGTCTTGAATTATCATGGCTTAGTAGTCTATCAGAATACCTTTCAAGAAAGCTGAAAATGTTTGCTGATATATAATTACTAAAGCAAATGCTGCTGATCTTACAAGTTATGTGATAAAGCGAAACAGAAATACATCTGAAGCTGAACTGTGGGACTAGATAGTAGGAATAATTTGTTAGATGATCACTAAAGTATCCAGGGGAAATTGTCCTCTTTTTCAATTACCCAAGCAAAGGCCAGAATGTCTTCTCTGAAAACCTAACATGACTGCTTGACTGATTATTCAGAATTTCCATGTACTATTCATCAGTGGTATAAGAAAAAAAAATGTGCAAATGATCATTTAATGATGCAGCTTCAAAGGGGGCTAGAGGGAAAGGGAAAACTAAAATCATTAGACTCTCAAGATCATAATTATAGACCTGATTTTTAAGCAGGGAATTTTTCAGACTTGAAAAAGATTTTTAAAAATCTGAGTATGAAATACACTGAATAAGAAAGGATAAATATCACTAATGTCTTTTCTTTACCTCAAATATTCCTTTATAGAATTAAACCTTAAACATTATTAAAGTATATAAAATGTTCTGTTAAATTTGACTGCTCTGTATATCTTTATATATCTATAGAGTATGACTGAGAACTTGCATTTTAAAATACTGATGGAAGGGTTGTAAACTATTTCTGCCAGTTCCTTCTTCCTTTTACGTTCAGGGACCAATTATTTCTCAAAAGAGAGCTAAGCACCTGCAGTGGATACAACTCTGTTAAACTTGGTATGGGGAAACTGTATCAGTCAAGATTCTATTAAAAGCAGGTGACATACAAAAAGAAGTAAGAAGGATTTTATGATTATGCTATTTATTGATGTGGGTGTGTAGGTAAGACTAAGGGAGAGGAGAACGGGCTGGTAACAGTGAGGAGGAGAAAGGAGACAGAGAGGTTTACATGACCTACTTAGAGCTGCTGTTGTTAAGAAAAGGGCTTCCCAACTAGAGGACACAGCCTCTGTCTACCCTCTGCATTGTGGGGATTGGGGCACAAATAGCTCAGCCTCTCTCTACATCTCACACTGGTTTCCTGCCAGTATAGCCTTCCATTGGTCAAGCCAAATGAAAGCTAGAGAGCCAGGTAGCCTGATGGTGAATTCAGTCTTCTGGGGCAAGGCATAAGGTGGAGGATTGTGGAAAATATACCTAAGAGGACAAACAGAATATTCAGAACATTTGTGTGAGAGAGACTAATAGTGTAGATATTAAAGCAAACTCATTTATATATTCCTGAAATCTATATTTTGTTCATTGAGAAGTATGTGAAGTTATTTTCTTTGAACAGACATTTGAAAATTTTAAAGAGAAAGGATTGAATCTGTAGAAGATCTCCGTATCAAAAATAGATAAGGGTTCTGAAGTGTGATTTTTGAGCCATTGCCTGATCATGATGTAACAGAACAGCATAGGAGATGCCAAGACCGAGAGCCAAGAGCCGAAACATGAGTCTGTCTGTACTCCATGTTCACTGAGGGAAACAGGGAAGAAGAATCAGAATGAGGATCTAGAAGAGGAATAATGTTCAAGTCTGGCAGAAAGAATTGGCAGAATAATGGTCAAGGTACCCAGACTGATGAACAGGGTCTAGATTTTCTATCCCTGCAGCAAGGTCACTTGAAGATTAATTGGCATCAGTCTGGTTGGGAATGGCCATAACTCAGGATTATACACACGCACATGTTCAGAGGAGAAAATTGATGATGGATCAAGCAAAGAAGATGAGAGATCTTGGCAGGCAGGCAGAGCTCAGAAGAATCTGGCAAAGGGCAGCGATGAAGGAGGTCTATGAGATTGCTGATTGACCATAGAGAAGTCCATCACAGTGGCTTGATTAATATCATACAGATGGTAGATGCATGAGTAGAAAGTCAATTCCAGATCTTTTTGTCTCAAATAAAAATTCTTTCTGTTGTAACATATGGCCTACAGCAAAGAAGAAATAAAGATATCATCAATTAAAATGAACCATTTTTAACAAGTCTGAAAGTTTTTCCTAGCAACTGAATCTTTATCTTTCAACCAAAGCAACAATGTATTTGTAGTGTACAGTTGTACAGAGAAGGATACAATTATAGTAGATCACATCTCCTTGCAAAGAAACACTTTGATGATAGACACAGACGTTTGGTCTTTAAGATGTCTATCTTGCATTAGATTTGTGAGCTAGATATTTTTATACTTTAAGGGGAAATTTTGTATATTCTAGATAATTGTTTTATTATCACATCTGAAGCTATTTTTTTCCAAATAAATCCCTAATAAATTTCCTAACAAATAAATGAATTTACTGGGCTTATTCCTCAGATATTTTTGTATCATCAGAAAGTTTTGTAGGAGTCAATGATTTTTACTTTTATAGTGAAAATTGAAGAAAATATTTACATATTTTAATTTAGAAACAAAATACTTTGGTTGAAAGCTCTACTGTAAAGTTAAATGATGTATAATTTGCAATGTATTTGAACCTTTGTTTCCCCTTCAAAAATCCTGGGATACTGTAATCTGTTTCGCTTGGTTCTTTCCTAGTCCATAAAGTCTATGAAAGCATTTTGTGATTTGTGGGGGTTTTAGGAAGGCATGATTCTTTTCTAAATGTCATTTGCTGGCTATGTCTCAAAGAACATAGTGATAATCAAGCCCCTTTTAAAAAATATTGTATATTCCTATTTAGGCCTATAGGTATAATGGTGTCACTGGAAAGCTTGAATGCTTTGATAAAATTTGTTATGGTTGATAGAAACTAAAAACTAATTCCTTGTACATGCCTGGAGACTCCAATAACCTCTTTTTTTTTTTTTTTTTTTTGCTGATATATGAGACAATATTACTTAAATTGATCCACAGAAGAAGATAGGCCAGAGTACAGAGAATCCCAAGACAGTGCTCCATTATCCCTGTTGGTCACGATCACATGTTTTCTTTTGTCTTCTAGTTCACCTACACACATTTACCAGTACTAAAAACAGTACAGAAAACATATACAATCTGCATATTTATAATGCATCTAATATCCAATGGTTCCTAGTTACATTACTTTTTGTTGCTGCTGCTAAGTCGCTTCAGTCGTGGCCGACTCTGTGAGACCCCATAGACGGGCAGCCCACCAGGCTCCCCCACTCCCTGGGATTCTCCAGGCAAGACACTGGAGTGGGTTGCCATTTCCTTCTCCAATGTATGGAAGTGAAAAGTTTAAGTGAAGTTGCTCAGTAGTGTCTGACTCTTAGCGACCCCATGGACTGCAGCTCACCATGCTCCTCTGTCCATGGGATTTTCTAGGCAAGAGTACTGGAGAGGGGTGCCATTGCCTTCTCCGTTACTTTTTGTTCAGTTCAGTTCAGTTCAGTTGCTCAGTCGTGTCCGACTCTTTGCAACCCCGTTAATTGCAGCACGCAAGGCCTCCCTGTCCATCGTCAACTCCCGGAGATCACTCAAACTCACATCCATCGAGTTGGTGATGCCATCTAGCCATCTCATCTTCCATCGTCCCCTTTTCCTCCTGCCCCCAATCCTTCCCAGCATCATAATCTTTTCCAGTGAGTCAACTCTTCACATGAGGTGGCCAAAGTACTGAAGTTTCAGCTTTAGCATCAGTCCTTCCAAAGAAATCCCAGGGCTGATCTCCTTCAGAATGGACTGGTTGGATCTCCTTGTAGTCCAAGGGACTCTCAAGAGTCTTCTCCAACACCACAGTTCAAAAGCATCAATTCTTCAGCACTCAGCCTTCTTCATGGTCCAACTCTCACATCCATACATGACCACTGGGAAAACCATGGCCTTGACTAGATGGACCTTTGTTGGCAAAGTAACATCTCTGCTTTTGAATATGCTATCTAGGTTGGTCATAACTTTCCTTCCAAGGAGAAAGTATCTTTTAATTTCATGGCTGCAGTCACCATCTTCAGTGATTTTGGAGCCCCCCAAAATAAAGTCTGACAGTGTTTCCACTGTTTCCCCATCTATTTGCCATGAAGTGATGGGACCAGATGCCATGATCTTCCTTTTCTAACTTTTTGTTAGTTGGTGCTTATTCACCCAACAGTGATGGGCCAGAGTATCAGAGCATTCAGTAATTTTCAACCTCTGCTCTGGCCACACCTAGTGTTTTGAGACTGAAACATAGTACGTAGTCAATCCTATTGATTAAATCAGCATAATACTTATATGTCTCTTCCAAGTGATTATAGTTTTAACAAATCAAGAAAAAGCCCCTTCCCTGTCTTACATTATAATTTTATGAGAGTTCATTTATTTATTATATCGTTGTAGCATTTTTTAATTTTTCTTATACAGGAAATTTTTCAATGAAAAAAATACACTAACTCAAAATATAAACATGTGAACAATTGCTTTTTTATTACTTATGTGCTCTCTTATGATGCAAATCCTGATGTTTTGTTTTTTTCTTCAGAACCAACCTGGTCTTTTATTAAAAATCCAACTCAAGTCCATATACATTTTCTTCCATATTTTTTATAACAGTGGAATTGGTTTCATTACTAAGTTGGATAAGGTCACATTAATTATTTTTAAGTAAATACCTTATTATTATAAAATCTCCATATAATCATTTGGAAAAAAGCTATATCAATCTCATGTCCCAACAATTTAGTTAATTTACCCTTGAGAAATTGTAGCCCAGGGAGGATGAATGACTAATTCTAGATCAAACAGTAAGTCAGGAAAAGTGCCAGAACTAAAATTGTATATTCTGTCATCCAAGTGTCATATTCCAGCTCCACTCCCTAATTCAGAGCTCACTGACACTTCATGTGTACATACAGTAGATGTTGGTGATACAATCACTATTTATGTTCAGGACCAGATCCCCCCAAAATCAGTAGAATCCCTTCAGAGGGACTGTTTGTAGAATTGTAATGGGAAATAGATGAGGAAACAGTGGAAACACTGTCAGACTTTATTTTGGGGGGCTCCAAAATCACTGCAGATGGTGATTGCAGCCATGAAATTAAAAGATACTTTCTCCTTGAAAGAAAAGTTATGACCAACCTAGATAGCATTTTCAAAAGCAGAGACATCACTTTGCCAACTAAGGTCCGTCTAGTCAAGGCTATGGTTTTTCCAGTGGTCATGTATGGATGTGAGAGTTGGACTGTGAAGAAGGCTGAGTGCTGAAGAATTGCTGCTTTTGAACTGTGGTGTTGGAGAAGACTCTTGAGAGTCCCTTGAACTGCAAGGAGATCCAACCAGTCTATTCTGAAGGAGATCAGCCCTGGGATTTCTTTGGAAGGAATGATGCTAAAGCTGAAACTCCAGTTCTTTGGCCACCTTATGTGAAGAGTTGACTCATTGGAAAAGACTCTGATGCTGGGAGGGATTGGGGGCAGGAGAAGAAGGGGACGACAGAGGATGAGATGGCTGGATGGCATCATGGACTCAATGGATGTGAGTCTGAGTGAACTCCAGGAGTTGGTGATGGACAGGGAGGCCTTGCGTGCTGCGATTCATGGGGTCGCAAAGAGTCGTACACAACTGAATGACTGAACTGAACTGAACTGAATAAATGTATGGACTCTGGAGCCAGCCAGCCTACATTAAAATTTCAGTTGTGCCTTCAGTCACTATAAGACTTCAGTACTTTATTCCTCAATCTTCCTGTGGTTTAGTTTCCTAAAATTTAAAATGAAATAATAATAGCACTGATTCAAGAGTTTTATATAAAGATTATTTCATGCAACTGCCTGGCAAATAATAATAGAAAGGCTGAATTAAAATGGTGACTGATAAATAAATAGCTACTGTTGTTATGGCCATCCAGTTTCACATACACAGTAACAACATTAAAGCTTTGATTAAATATTATAGATATAAAATAGAATTTAAATTTTTTTTGTTTTTCAAAATTTTCTGTGAAGCAAAATATCGAGTTGCCAGATTTAATTCTAAAGGAGGAGTAACCTTAGTCATATTTTATATTAACTGACTCTGTGTTAAGAACTGATATTTGAACATGCTGTGCAATCTTTTAAAGTTTCTTTTTTTTTGAAGTATAGTTGATTTACAATGTATTAATTTTGGCTATGGGCTTCCCTGGTGGCTCAGATGGTAAAGAATCTGCCTGCAATGCAGAAGAGTTGGGTTTGATTCCTGTGTTGGGAATGTTTTCTGGAGAAGGGAATGGCTACCCACTCCAGTATTCTTGCTGGGAAAATCCCAGGGACAGAGGAGCCTGATGGGATACAGTCTGTGGAGTCACACAGGTGGGACATGACTGAGCGATTTCTGTTATATAACCAAGTGATTCAGTTATACACACACACACACACACACACACACGCCAAAGATTTGATGCTTTTGAACTGTGGTGTTGGAGAAGATTCTTGAGAGTCCCTTGGACTGCAAGGAGATCCAACCAGTCCATCCTAAAGGAGTCCTGGGTGTTCATTGGAACGACTGATGCTGAAGCTGAAACTCCAATAGTTTGGCCATCTGATGTGAAGAGTTTACTCATTTGAAAAGATCCTGATGCTGGGAAAGATTGAGGGCAGAAGAAGGGGATGACAGAGGATGAGATGGTTGGATGGCACCACTGACTTAATGGACATAGGTTTGGGTAAACTCCAGGAGTTGGTGATAGACAGGGAGGCCTGGCGTGCTGCGTTTCATGAAGTTGCAAAGAGTTGGACATGACTGAGCGACTGAACTGACTGACATATGTACTTTTTCATTTTATTTTCTTTCTCCCCCCCCCACCGGAAAATTATTTTATTTAGATTCTGCCAGCTGTACAATCTGTTTTATTAGGCCCCTTCTTCCTTTGAAATTCAGTCCTTCTCAAGTGGTCCCATGAAGGCTTTCTTTTCCTCACAGTATGAAAGCAGCCATAGCCAAATTTGGAGGTGGTGTCAATAAACTTGAGTTTGATCTCCAGGACTTTCTCAGAGTGAGCACTTGCTTCTTGGTTCCCACCACACAGCCTTTGAGCATGACAAGTCACTGGTCACTTCACTGTGTGGATGAAGCCTTCTAGAGGGTTGATGCTCTTGTCAGAGAGATCATAATCAGTAGAGGCATTTTTCATGATCAGTTTACCATCCTTAATGAGGTAGCCCTGGCCAGTCTTGTAGATCTTCTTGTTGATCTCAGTGCAGTGATAGTATCCTTTCTGCCCAGCCCAAGCCACAGAGAAGGCCACCCGGGCAGTATGCTATGCCCCAATACAGGCACCCTTGCACAACCCTCATTGGATCTTATGGGGCAGCTTCATAGTGTGCCAATGGCTGGTGACCCCTTTGTAGTCTTTGCCTTTGGTCACCCCAATGACCTCAGTCATTTCATCCTGGCTAAGCAGTTGGTTCACAGGGACCTGCTGCTCTAGCCTCTCACAGGCCCAGTCCAGTTTTTCAGCCACAGTGCCTCCATTCACCTGAATCTCCATGAGGTGGGCCTTCTTCTGGCACAGAGGAAGCAGGAGCATCTGGGTGAGGGCAATGACATGGATGACCTGGAAGTATTTCTTCTTGCTACTGAAGTCCCTTTCAAGTTGCTTCTTGCCATCTACATCCTGCCACTTCTTGCAGTATTTGGTGAAGGCTTTCTTAGATTTATGCCAATTCTTATAGAAGCTCCTTTTGCACTCATTGCTGATATGCTCAGCAAAGATGGTCTTAAGGGTCCAGAGGCTTCAGGGTGTTTCCACATAGCCTACGATGCCCCAGTCAACATGTGGAGTCTTCACCATGGTCACAGCCTCCACAACTTCCTTCTTGTTCACCTTGGACCCTGGCCTATCGACCTCCCTCTCAGTGTGGGTCATGCCCGCCTTGTAGCCAAGGAAGGCAGTGAGGTGCAGGGGCTTGGAAGAGCCATTCTTGGGGAAGCTCCTCACCTTCCTGCGGTGCTGGCTACTGTGCTTCTGAGGCAGGAAGCCCTGGGACTTGTGCCTGGGAGCAGAGAATTTCCTGTGAGACATCCTGCCCATTGGAAGCTGCCAGTAGAGCTCATATTATTTTCCATTATGTCTTATCACAGAATATTCAATAGAGTTCCCTGCGCTATATAGCAGGACATCATCATTTATCCATTCTATAAATAGTACTTTGCAATCCAAAACTCCCAATATACCCCTCCCCTACCCCAACCCCTCATAACCACAAGTCTATTCTCTGTTTCTGCAAGTCTGTTTCATAGATAAGTCCATTTGTGTCATACTTTAGATTCCACATGTAAGTGTTATATGGTATTTGTCTGACTATTTTACTCTATGATAATATCTAGGTCCATCCAGGTTTCTTCAATTGGCATTATTTCATTTACTTTTATGACTGAGTTGTATTCCACTGTGTGTATGTACCACATCATCTTTATCCATTCATCTGTCAAAGTTCATTTAAGTTTTGTCTGTGTCTTGGCTATTGTGAATAGTGCTGCTGTGACTGTAGGAAGGTATGTATCTGTTTGAATTAGAATTTTGTCCAGGAGTGGGCAAAACATATTTTTTTGAGTGATTTTATTTTATTTTTTAAAATATAAATTTTTTCATTTTAATTGGAGGCTAATTACTTTATAATTTTGTATTGGTTTTGCCATGCATCAACATGAATCTGCCACGGGTGAACATATGTTCCCCATCCTGAATGACCCTCCCTGTACCATCCCTCTGGGTCATCCCAGTGCAACAGCCCCAAGCATCCTGTATCCTGCATCAAACCTGGACTGGCAATTCATTTCATATATGATATTATACATGTTTCAACACCATTCTCCCAAATCATCCCACTCTCACCCTCTCTCACAGAGTCCAAAAGACTGTTCTATACATCTGTGTCTCTTTTGCTGTCTCACATACAGTGTTATTGTTATCATCTTTCTAAATTCTCTATATATGTGTTAGTTTACTGTATTGGTGTTTTTTTTTTTTTTTTTTTTTTTTTCTGGCTTACTTCACTCTGTATGATAGGCTCCAGTTTCATCCACCTCATTAGAACTAATTCAAATGTATTCTTTTTAATGGCTGAGTAATACTCCATTGTGTATATGTACCACAGCTTTCTTATCCATTCATCTGCTGATGGACATCTAGGTTGCTTCCATGTCCTGGCTATTATAATACAGTTCTGCAATGAACATTGGGGTACATGTGTCTCTTTCAATTCTGGTTTCCTTGGTGTGTATGCCCAGCAGTGGGTTGCTGGGTCATAAGGCAGTTCTATTTCCAGTTTTTTAAAGAATCTCCACACTGTTCTC
The DNA here is from genome assembly GCF_042477335.2 of Ovis canadensis. NCBI lineage: Eukaryota > Metazoa > Chordata > Mammalia > Artiodactyla > Bovidae > Ovis > Ovis canadensis. Next base: position 81,364,235 of record NC_091246.1, on the reverse strand, counting down.
CATAGTGGCTATACTAGTTTGCATTCCCACCAACAGTGTAAGAGGGTTCCCTTTTCTCCACACCCTCTCCAGCATTTATTGCTTGTAGACGTTTGGATTGCAGCCATTCTGACTGGCATGAAATGGTACCTCATTGTGGTTTTGATTTGCATTTCTCTGATAATGAGTGATGTTGAGCATCTTTTCATGTGTTTGTTAGCCATCTGTATGTCTTTTTTCGAAAAATGCTGTTTAGTTCTTTGTCCTATTTTCTTGATTGGGTTGTTTATTTTTCTGGAATTGAGGTGCAGGAGTTGCTTATATATTTTTGAGATTAGTTCTTTATCAGTTGCTTCATTTTCTATTATTTTCTCCCACTCTGAAGGCTGTCTTTTCACCTTGCTTATAGTTTCCTTTGTTGTACAGAAGCTTTTAATTTTAATTAGATCCTGTTTGTTTATTTTTGCTTTTATTTCCAATATTCTGGGAGGTGGGTCATAGAAGATCCTGCTGTGATTTATGTCGGAGAGTGTTTTGCCTATGTTTTCCTCTAGGAGTTTTATAGTTTCTGGTCTTATGTTTAGATCTTTAATCCATTTTAAATTTATTTTTGTGTATGGTGTTAGAAAGTGTTCTAGTTTCATTCTTTTACAAGTGGTTGACCTTTTTTCCCAGCACCACTTGTTAAAGAGATTGTCTTTTCTCCATTGTATATTCTTGCCTCCTTTGTCAAAGATAAGGTGTCCATAGGTGTGTGGATTTATCTCTGAGCTTTCTATTTTGTTCCATTGATCTATATTTCTGTCTTTGTGCCAGTACCATACTGTCTTGATGACTGTGGCTTTGTAGTAGAGCCTGAAGTCAGGCATGTTGATTCCTCCAGTTCCATTCTTCTTTCTCCAGAATGCTTTGGCTATTCGAGGGTTTTTTGTATTTCCATACAAACTGTGAAATTATTTGTTCTAGCTCTGTGAAAAATACCGTTGGTAGCTCGATAGGGATTGCATTGAATCTGTAGATTGCTTTGGGTAGTATACTCATTTTCACAATATTGATTCTTCTGATCCATGAACATGGCATGTTTCTCCATCTATTAGTTTCCTCTTTGATTTCTTTCATCAGTGTTTTATAGTTTTCTATATGTAGGTCTTTTTTTTTTTAAAAAAAAATTACTTTATTTTACTTTACAATACTGTATTGGTTTTGCCATACATCAACATGAATCTGCATGGGTGTACATGAATTCCAAATCCTGAACCCCCCTCCCACCTCCCTCCCCATACTATCTCTCTGGGTCATCCCAGTGCATCAGCCCCAAGCATCCTGTATCCTGCATCGAACCTAAACTGGCAATTCGTTTCTTACATGATATACATGTTTCAGTGCCATTCTCCAAAATCATCCCACCCTCTCCCTCTCCCACAGAGTCCAAAAGACTGTTCTATACATCTGTGTCTTTTGCTGTCTCGCATACAGGGTTATTGTTACCATCTTTCTACATTCCATATATATGTGTTAGTATACTGTATTGGTGTTTTTCTTTTTGGCTTACTTCTCTCTGTATAATCAGCTCCAGTTTCATCCACCTCATTAGAACTGATTCAAATGTATTCTTTTTAATGGTTGAATAATACTCCATTGTGTATTTTGTTTCTTTAGGTTAAAGTATGATAACGCATTTATAGGAGACTTGGAAAACAAAATCAGGTTACATATAGTTCCATTATATATTACAATTTTTTAAGTAGACAAAATAAGATTTTTTAGTTGGAGTTTCAATATCAAACTTGCACAAATTAATAGAATGAATATACAGAGAAGTAGAAGGATATAGTAGACCTGAAAAACACTGTTACCCAATTCAACATAATTAAGATTTATATAATTTTCACACAACAGTAGGGCACAAATTCTACTCAACTTTCCATGGATTATAAACTTGGAGACACTGGAACATATCCACAGACATAAAACAAGGTTCAAAAATTTAACAGTCTAAAGGTATTTCTAGTATTTTGCAAAACCTCCATATTGTTTTCTGTAGTGGCTACATGAGTTTACATTCTCACCAACAGTGTAAGAGGGTTCTGTTTTCTCCACACCCTCACCAGCATATATTGTTCATAGATTTTTTTTTTTTTTTGATGGTGGCCATTCTGACTGGTGTGATGTGATACCTCATAGTATTTTTGTTTTGCATTTGTCTAATAATTAGCAATGTTGACCATCTTTTCATGTGCCCGTTAGCCATCTATATGTCTTCTTTGAAGAAACGTCTACTTATGTATTCTATCCATTTTTTGATTGGGTTGTTTTTTTATTGTTGCTATTGAGCTGCATGAGCTGTTAATATATTTTGGAGATTAATCCCTTGTTGGTCACATCATTGGCAAATATTTTCTCCCATTCTGTGGGTTTTCTTTTTCATTTTGTTTATGATTTCTTTTGCTTTGCAAAAGCTTTTGTTTAGTAAGGCCCTATTTGTTTATTTACTTATTTTTCTTTTATTTCTATTGCCTTGGGAGATTGACCTAAGAAAACACTGGTACAATTTATGTCAGAATGTTTTGCCTGTATCCTCTTCTAGGAGTTTTACAGTATAATTTTCTGCTTAATTCTTTAAGCTGTTTTGAATTTATTTTTGAGTATGATGTGAGAGTATGTTCTAACTTTTTTGATTCACATACTGCTGTCCAACTCTCCTAATATCATTTGCTGAAGAGACTGTTTTTCTGTCCATTATATATACTTTCCTCTTTTGTCAAAGATTAATTGACTCTAGGTGTGTGGGCTTATTTTTAGACTCTGTGTTCTGTTCCATTTATCCATATGTCTGTTTTTGGGCCAATACCATGCTGTTTTGATTACTGTTACTTTGCAGTATTTTCTGAAGTCTGGGAAGATTATGCTTTCAGTTTTGATCCTTTTCCTCAGGATTGCTTTGCCAATTCTGGTTCTTTTATGGTTGAATATAAATTTGGGAATTATTTGTTCTAGTTCTGTGAAACAGGTAATTTGACTGAAGGATCTCAATAAATCTTTAGATTGTTTTGGGTAGTATGGCCCTTTTATATTATTCCCAGTTTAAAGGCATGGGTTATTGTTCCATTTCTTTGAGTAATTTTCAGTTTTCTTTATTAATGATTCATAGTTCTCAGTGTATAAGTCTTTCACTTACTTGGTAAAGATTATTCATAAGTATTTTATGATGCAATTTAGAAAAATTTTTTTTTCATTTTCTCTCTGATTGTTGATGATACACAATTTTCTGCTGATCATTATTTTTCTTTCTCCCTTTTATCGTTCAAATCTGAAACCTACAGATAAAAGTGTGCTTGATTCTGTTTTAAGCTTTAATTGAAATAAGATTTGAATGTCATAAAAAAATTAGAAAGCAAAACTTTAACTTTTAGCTTCTTCAGCTAAAAAACATAAGAACTCATGTGAAATTGCACCTTCTGAAATTTTGTCCAGTGGGCAATCTTGCCTTCCCTAAAAACACATGAAATGAATTTCCAAGGAGAAAGCACATTTGCTTTTACTGCTGGAATGTTGAGTTTATGAGTCAAATGGAGTCACTCAGCAAAAATAAACAGCAGCATAATGATGATTACATACAGCCTTATGTTTGTGTACCTCTGCCTTGCTGTAAGGCCTTTCACAGACTGTCTTTCCAATCTCCTTTGTACGTCTGCCAAAGACAGAAGCAGGTAAGGACTAACTTCGAAGATTGCATGTGAATAAATCACTGACATAAACCAATGACTAATTTATTTTAGGCTACATTTCAAATCAATGCCAAACCTCAAAAAAAATCCTGACATTCTGGGTTTCACTTTTACTACCTTGAACACAGGGAAAATGCTTTCCTTTTCTAGCTATTTCTGAAGTTCAGCATTGTTGGAAGGGAGGCTAGGAGGCACACAGCATGGTGGTGTGATGTTTGATCATATCTGCCTCAGTTCAGTTCAGTTCAATTGCAGTCGCTTCTGACTCTTTGCAACCCTATGGACCACAGCACACTAGGCCTCCCTATCCATCACCAACTCCAGGAGTTTACCCAAACCCATGTCCATTGAGTCAGTGATGCCATCCAACCATCTCATCCTCTGTCTTCCCCTTCTCCTCCTGCCCTCAATCTTTCCCAGCATCAGGGTCTTTTCAAATGAGTCAGCTCTTTGCATCAAGTAGCCAAAGTATTGGAGTTTCAGCTTCAACATCAGTCCTACTAATGAACACCCAGGACTGATCTCCTTTAGGATGAACTGGTAGGATCTTTTTGCAGTCCAAGGGACTCCCAAGAATCTTCTCCAACACCACAGTTCAAAAGCATCAATTCTTCAGTGATCAGCTTTCTTCATAGCCCAACTCTCATATCTATACATAACTACTGGAAAAACCATAGCCTTGACTAGACGGACCTTTGTTGGCAAAGTAGTATCTCTGCTTTTTAATATGCTGTCTAGGTTGGTCATAACTTTCCTTCCAAGGAATATGTGTCTTTTAATTTCATGGCTGCATATCTGCATCAACTCCTTATAAAACCACACTAAAGCAAAATGAAGGTACTCTTCATTACTTCAGAAGATATAGAGCATCAAAAATATTTTTTCCAAAATGGCTTATTTGACTCAGCAGCTTCATGAAATATATTCATTTTAAATTTCTTGTAGCCTACAAAAGAAAAGGAATTAACAGAGATGGAATGCTCAAACTACCGCACATTTGCACTCATCTCACATGCTAGTAAAGTAACATTCAAAATTCTCCAAGCCAGGCTTCAGCAATACGTGAACTGTGAACTCCCTGATGTTCAAGCTGGTTTTATAAAAGGCAGAGGAACCAGAGATCAACTTGCCAACGTCCGTTGGATCATGGAAAAAGCAAGAGATTTCCAGAAAAACATCTACTTCTGCTTTATTGACTATGCCAAAGCCTTTGACTGTGTGGATTACAATAAACTGTGGAAAATGCTGAAAGAGATGGGAATACCAGACCACCTGACCTGCCTCTTGAGAAATCTGTATGCAGGCCAGGAAGCAACAGTTAGAACTGGACATGGAACAACAGACTGGTTCCAAATAGGGAAAGGAGTACGTCAAGGCTGTATATTGTCACCCTGCTTATTTAACTTCTATGCAGAGTACATCATGAGAAATGCTGGACTGGAGGAAACACAAGCTGGAATCAAGATTGTTGGGAGAAATATAAATAACCTCAGATATGTAGATGACACCACCCTTATGGCAGAAAGTGAAGAAGAACTAAAAAGCCTCTTGATAAAAGAGGAAAGCGAAAAAGTTGACTTAAAGCTCAACATTCAGAAAACGAAGATCATGGCATCTGGTCCCATCACTTCATGGCAAATAGATGGGGAAACAGTGGAAACAGTGTTAGACTTTATTTTTGGGGGCTCCAAAATCACTGCAGATGGTGACTGCAGCCATGAAATTAAAAGACGCTTACTCCTTGGAAGAAAAGTTATGACCAACCTAGATAGCATATTCAAAAGCAGAGACATCACTTTGCCGACTAAGGTCCATCTAGTCAAGGCTATGGTTTTTCCTGTGGTCATGTATGGATGTGAGAGTTGGACTGTGAAGAAGGCTGAGTGCCGAAGAATTGATGCTTTTGAACTGTGGTGTTGGAGAAGACTCTTGAGGGTCCCTTGAACTACAAGGAGATCCAACCAGTCCATTCTGAAGGAGATCAACCCTGGGATTTCTTTGGAAGGAATGATGCTAAAGCTGAAACTCCAGCACTTTGGCCACCTCATGCGAAGAGTTGACTCATTGGAAAAGACTCTGATGCTGGGAGGGATTGGGGGCAGGAGGAGAAGGGGACGACTGAGGATGAGATGGCTGGATGGCATCACGGACTCGATGGACGTGAGTCTGAGTGAACTCCTGGAGTTGGTGATGGACAGGGAGGTCTGGCGTGCTATGATTCATGGGGTCGCAAAGAGTCGGACACGACTGAGTAACTGAACTGAGCTGAAGGCTGAAAGGAACATTGAAGACCTCCTTATTGAACTCTCAGATTTCATACATTGGATCAGTCTGGTGATATTACTTGCTAAAGCTCATAACTTGAGTATTTTTTTTAGAGCGCTTTGAGTCATACAGAGCATTATGCCTTCGCTCTTCTCAGCCTTTCAGAGGAGTAAAGAAGAGTGCTTCTCCATGCAGCTGTCATTCTTTTTTTCCCCTCATTCTTTGGCTTGTTCCTCTCATTTTCTCTATTAGTCTTTATATAAATAAATCCTCAATTAGCAACTTAGAGAATATTTGGAAAGTCACCAAAGAACTTGAAATTCCCCAAAATTACCTCTTGATCACATCTGTCCTAGGAGCCCATCTGATCCTCTTCCTGGAGGTCTGTGAGGGAAATAATGGCTTATCTCTCTGATTAAAAATATTTGTTTTGTTTTAATTTAACAAATGCAGTGTTGTTAATCCTTCTTCAAGCATAACATATTCCCAACTTTTGATACTCTCCCTAAACTGTCAAGCTGATCATAAACAGCGTCTCTTACCCCTAAGTGACAGTACGACATAGAATGTTACAGAAACGGAAATAGCAAGGGTGTACTGTGCATGCTAAGTCACTTCAGTTGTGTCTGACTCTGTGATCCGGGAGTTGGTGTAGCCCATCAGACTACTTTGTGGAATCTTCCAGGCAAGAATAATGGAGTAGGTTGCCATTTCCTTCTCTAAGGAATCTTCCTAAGGGATCTTCCCTTCCCTACTGAGGGCTCTGAAAACAATAGCTATAAACTGAAAGAAATTCAAGTAGGAAAGGTAAATCTGATTACCTTTTGCATAATTTCCACTTTCTTTTCATACGTATAAGATGATCATTCACTTCCCCTTTAACAGTACTCAGAGAAGTGTTACTCACCCTGTGGTATCCAAAAGAATTATACTGTTTCTTCTATAACTTGGAGTTTTTTTGTTTATGTTGTTTGCTTTATATTATAGGTGAAATAATGATAGTTCTTCTACTCTGTTAAATCTGTACTCTGTTCAGTAACCTGTGCCTGATGCCATGACATTGTAGATGAGAAGCACACAGCACAAAATTTTGTTCCAGAACTTCTTCATATGTCTACTCTTGGGAGCTGGGATTCTTTCCAGATCGGGTAATTAGTGTCAGAGGAGCGAATTCATTATCCTAGTGCTGAGTATGAATTGCACTGACTGTATCATCACAAGGATTCTTTAACAAAATAGCTATCAAGCTTTCAGAGGTGAACTTGAATATGCTGAGCTTCTCTGAGTGATAGCCAATGACTGTGGCTTCCCATTGCTTTATTAACTAGCAAATGTATTAATACTAAGGATAAAATTTCTGCTTTGAATGATAATCATTATTACTATTTGGCTGTGCTAGATCTTTGTTGTCGTGCATGGACTATCTTTAGTGGTGGCTACTTTCTAGTGGTACCTGGGCTTCTCACTGCAGTGACTTCTCTTATCGTGAAGCACAGACTGTAGACATGAGGGCTTCAGTGCTTATGGTTCCTGGGCTCCAGAGCACGGGCTCAGCACTTGTGGCACATGGGCTTAATTTCTCTGTGGCATGTAGGATTTCTGGACCAGGGATCGAACCCATGTCCCCTGTATTGGCAGATGGATTCCTATCCACTGCATCACCAGGAAAGTCCCCAGTAGTCATTATTATTCATTTATGGCTATTTTCTGTTGTAGGCTTGATTTCAATACGGAGTAGCTTCTTTCTGATACATACACATCTTAGAATACTTATCTGGCTCTCTGTTCCCTCCGATACGAAGTAAAATTTTCAGTGAGAAGTGACTCTGGTAATTATATCCTTCTACTCCTGTGTCTGATTCCAGAATGAACCCCACAGATGGATCACACACCAGGATTTAGTGCCTTTTCAGTGGAGACAAGTTTCAGAGTGTACTGTTTGACTAGACTTCAAAAGCAAAAAAAAAAAAAAAAGAAAAGAAAAAAATTCTAGTGTTTTTGTATTTCCATCAAGGGCAACAATACATATAGCATACTGGTAGTGCTTTCCACTAGAGTTGATGTTAAAAAAGTTAGTTAAGTGTAGCTTTTGCACAAATCTATCAGAATCTGTACATCTTATTTACCAGTATCCTTTCCCTTATTTCTGATTTTCATCAGAATCTCACATATTTTTAAAACAACAATAATAATAATAATATATTTCCCATAGCCTATAATAATTTATAATATTACACATGATGATTTTTTTAATTCTGTTTATTTACTTTTTTTTTTAGTTTTTTATTTTTTAAATTTTAAAATCTTTAATTCTTGATTTGCATTTCTCTAATAATGAGTGATGTTGAGCATCTTTTCATGTGTTTGTTAGCCATCCGTATGTCTTCTTTGGAGAAATGTCTATTTAGTTCTTTGGCCCATTTTTTGATAGGGTCGTTTATTTTTCTGGAGTTGAGCTGCAGATGTTGCTTGTATATTTTTGAGATTAGTTGTTTGTCAGTTGCTTCATTTGCTATTATTTTCTCCCATTCAGAAGGCTGTCTTTTCACCTTGCTTATATTTTCCTTTGTTGTGCAGAAGCTTTTAATTTTAATTAGATCCCATTTGTTTATTTTTGCTTTTATTTCCAGCATTCTGGGAGGTGGATCATAGAGGATCCTGCTGTGATTTATGTCTGAGAGTGTTTTGCCTATGTTCTCCTCTAGGAGTTTTATAGTTTCTGATCTTACATTTAGATCTTTAATCCATTTTGAGTTTATTTTTGTGTGCGGTGTTAGAAAGTGATCTAGTTTCATTCTTTTACAAGTGGTTGACCAGTTTTCCCAGCACCACTTGTTAAAGAGATTGTCTTTACTCCATTGTATATTCTTGCCTCCTTTGTCAAAGATAAGGTGTCCATATGTGTGTGGATTTATCTCTGGGCTTTCTATTTTGTTCCATTGATCTGTATGTCTGTCTTTGTGCCAGTACCATACTGTCTTGATGACTGTGGCTTTGTAGTAGAGCCTGAAGTCAGGCAAGTTGATTCCTCCAGTTCCATTCTTCTTTCTCAAGATTGCTTTGGCTATTCGAGGTTTTTTGTATTTCCATACAAATCTTGAAATTATTTGTTCTAGTTCTGTGAAAAATGTGGCTGGTAGCTTGATAGGGATTGCATTGAATTTGTAAATTGCTTTGGGTAGTATACTCATTTTCACTATATTGATTCTTCCAATCCATGAACATGGTATATTTCTCCATCTATTAGTGTCCTCTTTGATTTCTTTCTTCAGTGTTTTATAGTTTTCTATATATAGGTCTTTAGTTTCTTGAGGTACCACTTCACACCAGTCAGAATGGCTGCGATCCAAAAATCTGCAAGCAATAAATGCTGGAGAGGGTGTGGAGAAAAGGGAACCCTCCTACACTGTTGGTGGGAATGCAAACTAGTACAGCCACTATGGAGAACAGTGTGGAGATTCCTTAAAAAATTGCAAATAGAACTACCTTATGACCCAGCAATCCCACTTCTGGGCATACACACCGAGGAAACCAGAATTGAAAGAGACACATGTACCCCAATGTTCATCGCAGCACTGTTTATAATAGCCAGGACATGGAAACAACCTAGATGTCCATCAGCAGATGAATGGATAAGAAAGCTGTGGTACATATACACAATGGAGTATTACTCAGCCGTTAAAAAGAATTCATTTGAATCAGTTCTGATGAGATGGATGAATCTGGAGCCGATTATACAGAGTGAAGTAAGCCAGAAAGAAAAACACCAATACAGTATACTAACACATATATATGGAATTTAGGAAGATGGCAATGACGACCCTGTATGCAAGACAGGGAAAGAGACACAGATGTGTATAACGGACTTTTGGACTCAGAGGGAGAGGGAGAGGGTGGGATGATTTGGGAGAATGACATTCTAACATGTATACTATCATGTGAATTGAATCGCCAGTCTATGTCTGACGCAGGATGCAGCATGCTTGGGGCTGGTGCATGGGGATGACCCAGAAGGATGTTATGGGGAGGGAGGTGGGAGGGGGGTTCATGTTTGGGAATGCATGTAAGAATTAAAGTTTTTAAAATTTAAAAAATAAAAAACTAAAAAACTAAAAAATAAAATAAAATAAAATCTTTAATTCTTACATGCGTTCCCAAACATGAAACCCCCTCCCACCTCCCTCCCCATAACATCTCTCTGGGTCATCCCCATGCACCAGCCCCAAGCATGCTGTATCCTGCGTCAGACATAGACTGGTGATTCTATTCTTACATGATAGTATACATGTTAGAATGCCATTCTCCCAAATCATCCCACCCTCTCCCTCTCCCTCTGAGTCCAAAAGTCCATTATACACATCTGTGTCTTTTTTCCTGTCTTGCATACAGGGTCGTCATTGCCATCTTCCTAAATTCCATATATATGTGTTAGTATATTGTATTGGTGTTTTTCTTTCTGGCTTACTTCACTCTGTATAATCGGCTCCAGTTTCATCCATCTCATCAGAACTGATTCAAATGAATTCTTTTTAACGGCTGAGTAATACTCCATTGTGTATATGTACCACAGCTTTCTTACCCATTCATCTACTGATGGACATCTAGGTTGTTTCCATGTCCTGGCTATTATAAACAGAACTCTCAGACATAAATCACAGCAGGATCCTCTATGATCCACCTCCCAGAATGCTGGAAATAAAAGCAAAAATAAACAAATGGGATCTAATTAAAATTAAAAGCTTCTGCACAACAAAGGAAAATATAAGCAAGGTGAAAAGACAGCCTTCGGAATGGGAGAAAATAATAGCAAATGAAGCAACTGACAAACAGCTAATCTCAAAAATATACAAGCAACTTATGCAGCTCAATTCCAGAAAAATAAACGACCCAATCAAAAAATGGGCCAAAGAACTAAATAGACATTTCTCCAAAGAAGACATACGAATGACTAACAAACACATGAAAAGATGCTCAACATCACTCATTATTAGAGAAATGCAAATCAAAACCACAATGAGGTACCACTTCACACCAGTCAGAATGTCTGCGATCCCAAAATCTGCAAGCAATAAATGCTGGAGAGGGTGTGGAGAAAAGGGAACCCTCCTACACTGTTGGTGGGAATGCAAACTAGTGCAGCCACTATGGAGAACAGTGTGCAGATTCCTTAAAAAATTGCAAATAGAACTACCTTATGACCCAGCAATCCCACTTCTGGGCATACACACCGAGGAAACCAGAATTGAAAGAGACACATGTACCCCAATGTTCATTGCAGCACTGTTTATAACACATGATGATTTTTAATATTCATGTTACAATAAGAATGTAATTGAATACCAAGATTCATGTATCAAATTAATAACTAAAATAGGTTATAATTAATACTGGGCTATTTTACTTTAGAATGTTATTCTAAACAGTAATGGAGATTGTGAGTAGTTAATTAATAATTTATTTGATGTCCCCTGTAGGCCAGAAATAGATATTTCTTATCATCTGCTTCATACAGTTGTTTTTCACTCATGAGGTGTGCCAAACACTTGTGAAAATACTGTATTTTCCTTGTCCTGTATGTATTATTTCTTGGATAAGAGACACATTCATTTATGTAATAAACATACACACACATTGGTTCTTTCCTTAGCAAAAGGGTGGTTGTGTGACTTAGACCCAGCCCTCAAAGTACCCCAGACTTAACATCTTTCTCTAGTATGTATAAGAGAAGAAAATTTGTCTTTTGAGGCTGCTTGTGTTGGGTTTCTGTAAGAACAGACCCTGAAGCATAGATTTAAAATAAATTAATTTATTTGAGAGGCTATCCAAAGAAACACTGGTGGGGCACAGGGAATGATCATGAAAGGAAAAAGAATTGTTTGAGGGTGTGCGAATGAGCACTTCATGGCAAATAGATGGCAAAATAATGGAAACAGTGACAGACTTCATTTTATTGGGCTCCAAAAATCACTTCAGAAGGTGACTGCAGCCATGAAATTAAAAGATGCTTGCTGCTTGGAAGAAAAGCTATGACAAACCTAGACGGCATATTAAAAAGCAGAGACATTGCTTTGCCAACAAAGGTCCATCTAGTCAAAGCTATGGTTTTTCCACAGTCGTATATGGATGTGAGAATTGGACCATAAAGAAAACTGAGTGCTAAAGAATTGAATCTTTTGAACTGTGATGTTAGAGAAGACTCTTAGGAGTTCCTTGGACAGCAAGGAGATCAAATCAGTCAATCCTAAAGAAAATCAACCCTGAATATTTACTGGTAGGACTGATCCTGAATGTTAGCTTCCATAGCCTGTTCTTGAACTTGCTTTCTGGTAAAATAGAATTCTTGATCAGAAGGATCAAAAAGTTTTATATTCTACTTTAGTGGAATGATGAGAAATACAAGCAAAATGCCAGGTGAACATCACTGTCTAAGATAGAAAAGTGCCCTAAATAATTAGTTTCCTACTTAATATTGTTGAAGCTCTCTATTTCTCTTAGAAATTTTTATTTTTTTGTGGGATTTAAATCAGTGTGTAAGCATGTCTTGAATCAGAGAAGTTGATATTTATGGAAAAATGTCATTTATAGTTCATTGCTTCCAGTAATATTGGACCCACACATATTCTCCATCACATCCCCATCTCTACTTCCTTTTAGGGCACGTTTCTTAACAGTGTGCCATGAAGGAACACACAACACACTACAAATGTGATTCAGGATCCTTTGGTCAAAAGTGCCTAGTTCCCTTTCACATCCTCAGGTATTTAAGTTATGCTTGGTTCACCATTTTTTAGCACTAGCCGATGAATCCCAGTACCTGTTCTCAGGTTTGATATGAGCAATCCTTCTTTTTCCTGATTGGTACCAGTTGATTTCCTATATTTTGAGTTCTAGAAAATAAAAACAACTACCTCAGCCTACCTTTACATAAGATAAGGGATTTATTGTACCAAGAGTTATACAGTACAGTACATGAGTAATTGAATTGTAGTTTCATAAGTATTTATGAAATCCTACCTGAAAGAGAAATTTCCAAGATGAATAGGAGATTTTCAATTTGAGCCCTAGACTTCTGTTACCAAGCATTCTGCTTTTGCTTATGCCAGAGAAACAGGATCTTAATCATTTTTTTTTTCTGTCTCTAGGGGTTTTTCTGACCAAATGAACTGAAAGATCTGAGTTAGAAAGAATAAGCTTGCCTTCATAATGAGTAGGTTTATGTTAGATGAAGCAGTCACAAACTCCTCATGACTGGTCTAGTTGTTGTTGTTGTTTCTGGCAAAAAAGATTTTAAATTTATTCATGTAGTTTTTCCTATTTACTTTCCCTTTATGCCTCCTATTGAATATAGGTAAATCACTTTATTTTGTCTTAATTATTTTTAAATCATGAAGCAAATAATATTTGACATGAAGAAAAATAGGTTTATCATAGATTGTTTCTACACCTGTAACAATTGCAGTTATTTTAATATAAAGGAAATTCTGAAAATGATGTAGTGGGTAAGAAGCAGAAAGATGGAGCAGGGATTTCTAAAATCCCATTCTTCCATAAAAAGTGATCGTCTTTATAGTTTTATCACATGATTTTAAAAAAGTAATAGTTATAAATAATTAGAATGTTTCATAAGGAAGGGGGAAATTACCTTAGAAGTGTAAAGAAAGCTGAGCACTGAAGAACTGATGCTTTTGAACTGTGGTGTTGGAGAAGACTCTTGAGAGTCCGTTGGACTACAAGGAGATCCAACCAGTCCATCCTAAAGGAAATCAGTTCTGAATATTCATTCGGAGGATTGATGTTGAAGCTGAAACTCCAATAATTTGGCCACCTGATGCGAAGAACTGACTCATTTGGAAAAGACCCTGATACTGGGCAAGATTGAAGGCAGGAAGAGAAATGGACAACAGAGGATGAGGTGGTTGGATGGCATCACTGATTTGATGGACATGAGTTTGAGCAGCTCCTTGAGTTGGTGATGAACAGGTAAGCCTGGCATGCTGCAGTCCATGGGGTTGCAAAGAATCAGACAATGACTGAGTGACTGAACTGACTGACTGACCTCAGAAAATGGCAGCTAGGAGTTCTCAATAAGGATATTGTGTTTCTAACTGATATTTATGGAGTATAAACAACACTCAAAAAATTCACTCTGTAACCATGATGGAACAAGACAGGGACACATACTCTAAGCAACCAAAACTTGTAATAGTAATAGAACTAGTAAGCCTCCTTCTTTGGGCTAAATTTCTGTGGTTATTATTTCTTTACCCTTGGCAACTATACTTCTCCTTTAATTTTCAGGCTTCTTAGGCAAAAATTACTGAGATAACCAAGAAGCACACTGTCTTCACTTCCTAATGGCACTCAATCTAAGTTGACATCTGCTTCCCTACATTTGCCTTAAAATTACCCAGAATAAGGACAAACACTGTAATACACCCCATCAACTCCCTGGTGCTGAGATTCCCATGGTTCCTCTGGTACATGCCCTCAGTCACTGCAGAAGGCTAAATAAACCTGAACTGTATGATTGCAGGTTTCTAGTTGTCTTTGATCAGTTGACTTCGTTATTGGGATTATGGCAAAAATGGACCATCTAAACTGTCTCCGTAAAGTCTAATTTAGAGTGTAGTCTGAAATTATAGGCTAAGGTTATGATATGGTTCCTTATTAAAAATGAAGTTGGGATGGTATTAATAGAAGGGACTACAGTGGTGTTGACTTAAATTTTCTATGCAGTGAGAGAAATTTGAAGTGTAGAAATCCTCCTGGGTTTCTCCAATTAATACCAAAATTAGTATCAAGTTTGCCATAATGGAAGTATTTTTCTCACCTTTGCTACAAATTTGAGCATTGATTCTTTTTTTTTTTTTAACTAGGAAAAAAAAAACAAAACAAAACATGAAATCACTAGAGGGGCAAGAATAATAAACGCCATGGAGGTTTAATCTTTTTAACTTTCCCCTTCCCTGAATGCCATACCCTATTAGTTTATTTTCATTTTAAACATTTCAATTAGTTCAATTTAGCAAATGCATACTGAATGACTTCTGTATGTCTGGTATTATACTAGTGTTGAAAGTGTTAGTTGCTCAGTCATGTCTGACTCTTTGCGACCCCATGGACTGTAGCCTGCCACGCTCCTTTGTCCATGGCATTCTCCAGGCAAGAATAGTGGAATGGGTAGCCATTTCCTTCTTCAGGGAATCTTCCCAACCCAGGACCTGAACCTGTATCTCCCGCATTGCAGGCAGATTCTTTACCATATGAACCACCAGGGAAGTGGCTGAAGGATATGCCACCATGAGCAGATACCACTTCACAGTTTCAGAGAGTTCATAGGTTAATAAAAGGTAAGAGAGGAACTAAAATAAATGTGAATAATTTTGCACATAAATTCAGTGAAATTTTAAACCCTGAGATAGTCTGATTCACAGAGCTTTAGCAAAATAATTATATAATTGTAGCTTTCACTTTTTTCTCTTAAATGTCATTTTCATGAAATGAATAGCACAATTACACATAATGAAAGGAGATAATTATTAAACGTCATCAGGTGTTTTATATTTTACATGCCAAGATCCTGGATTGTTTCTAAAGAGAAAATTAGTGTTTTGAACGTTATCCACGATTTGAGGGTATAATTATAGAAGATTGTAGGGTATTTTATTCTAAGATTCACCTGAAGACACTGGTTACAACACTCTGTTTAAATGTTTTCCCTTACAGCCTACACCATGCCTCAAAAAAGAGTTTGTATTGGGGGTTTTCTTTAGAAGAAAATAAAAATCTATTAGCTTTCTGAACATATAAGTTTATATACTAGGAAACTGAATTCCAAGTCCTCCACAACAGTGTTTGGCTGGCATCTAGAAATGCAGTCTCGTGGGGATGGGATTTATCCATATCATTGAGGAGAAGGAGTAGCACCCTGTCAAACATGGGGAATAATAAAATGGGTTATCCTCTCGTGCTAATTTCTCATGAAGTGAGTAAACTAAATATACAATAAGTGCATATTGTTCTTATTGTAGAAATATGTTTTAACTTCTTTCCTTGGCAGGTCCTTTAGAAAATACAAATTTACAGTTCCAAGCTATTATATGCGAGATTTTCTTTTAATCATCTTTTAATAGAATTGGCTTTATTATCTAATACAACTAGGCATAAGTACTTATAGATATTTGTCAAATGTTTAGTATGAGACCTGGACCATTACAAATGTATCTCACACACAAAAAAGTAATTTTCATTTTCTTCCCAAATGACAGTGTGGTTATTAGACTCCATCTCTAAAATGCCTACAAGCAAATTTAATTAGTCAGTTAAATGAAACTGTCAGAAATTTAAGAAACATTTTTATAGTAAATTATAGCCCTAGGTATTTCTTAATTTGCTTTGTGTAACTTCAACTGGAAAGTATGTTTATAATATTCTATTTGTTCAGCATGGATGAAGGTCACTTCACATTTACTTTCATCTTCAAATCGCCTGGCCATTTCACAGCTGTTTGAATTTTAATAAGGGGGAACCAGTTTGGAAAAAGGAAAAAATAATAATACCATTTGGCATTTATGAAGTTTATCGTAATTCTGCTCTTGGAAACTATGGAACAAGGCTGATGTTTTTGTTTCAAGTCATAAGTTATGGAAATTAATTCTACAGACAAAATTAATAGGTGTAAAATTATGGTAATTATAGTCATGGTAACCAGATATCTTTATGCATTAAAAGCCAGTTCTTGTACCGTGGGTCAGAAATGGTATCACAAAATCATAGCCCTCGATTAAATAAACCCTTTTATGTAGTATATTTAAGTGTTGTACTAAAATCATTCAGAATGCTCCTCTATTAAAGAAGGATAATCTCCTTCCACCAAAAGAAAAGCCAGAAATAAATGAAAAGCTAGAATGAGTCCAGTAGGCAACCACACGTGCAATTAGAAAGACCTATTCATCTTCATGGCTTTTCATCATTTAATTTTTTTATATATATACAGAGTCAGGAGCTTGAAAATCTTTTATCATTTTCTTTAAAGTTTTATTTTAAGATAACAGGTATAGAATGCACTCGAACATTTTTCAGTCAGGTACTTTGCTTTGACATCAAACTTCTTTGTGCCTTTTATTTTCCTCTTTTAAGTAAAAGTTTTGAGATTGAAGAAGAAACTGAGAAAACAATATATGTATGAAAGAACAATGATGAAAGTTAATTATTCCCAGAGAAAATAATATTTGATACAGAAGTAAGCACATAAACATGTTTCAATAGCAACAATGTATCTATTTAGGCAGCAGACATGTAGCATAAACAAGTTGTTGTTTAGTTGCTGAGATATGTCTGACTCTTCTGTGACCCCTTGCACTATAGTACAGAAACTAGATATTTGAGTAAAAAGTAAAATGTAACTAATGATCATTTTTCCTTACCGTCTTTATGTAAAGTAGACTGAAGTTAAAACTGCCTGTTGTTAGTAGAACAGTGAGCCCCTTGTTATTTTTTCTTTCTGAAAAGTTTATGAAGTTTATTTTTTGAGGTACAGCAAAATAATCCAATGGCTTCTCAGGTGGCTCAGTGATAAAGAACCCACCTGCCAATGCAGGAGACACAGCTTCAGTCTCAGGGTTGTGAGGATCCCCTGGAGAAGGAAATGGTAACCTACTCGAGTATTCTTGCCTGGTAAATGCCATGGGCAAAGGAGTCTGCTGGGCTACAGTCTATGGGGTTGCAGAGTTGGACACACCTTAGTGACTCAAGAACAACAGCCAAATATACAGTTTGATTCTTTTTTTTTTTTTTAATAAATGACTTTGAAACCTAATCAGTTCAGTTCAGTTGCTCAGTCATGTCTGACTGTTTGTGACCCACGGACTACAGCACACCAGGCTTCCCTATCCATCACCAACTTGTGGAGCCTACTCAAACTCATGTCCATCGTGTCAGTAATGTCATCCAACTATCTCATCCTCTGTCATCCTCTTCTTATGCCTTCAATCTTGCCCAGCATCAGGGTCTTTTCCAATGAGTCAGTTTGTTGCATCAGGTGGCCAAAGGATTGGAGTTTCAGCTTCAGCATCAGTCTTTCCAATGAATATTCAGGATTGATTTCTTTAGGATGGACTGGTTGGATCTCCTTGCAGTCCAAGGGAATCTCAAAAGTCTTCTCCAACACCACAGTTCAAAAGCATCAATTCTTTGGTGCTCAGCTTTCTTTATAGTCCAACTCTCATCCATACATGACTACTGGAAAAATCACAGCTTTGACCAGATTGACCTTTATTGGCAAAGTAATGTCTCTGCTTTTTAATATGCTGTCTAGGTTGGTCATAGCTTTTCTTCCAAGGAGCAGGTGTCTTTTAATGTCATGGCTGCAGTCACCATCTGCAATGATTTTGGAGCCCCCCAAAATAAAGTCTGTCACTGTTTCCACTGTTTCCCCATCTATTTGCCATGAAGTGATGGGACTGGTTGCCATGATTTAGTTTTCTGAATGTTGAGCTTTAAGCCAACTTTTTCACTCTCCTCTTTCACTTTCATCAAGAGGCTCTTCAGTTCCTCTTTACTTTCTGCCACAAGAGTGGTGTCATCTGCATATCTGAGGTTATTGATATTTCTCCCAGCAGTCTTGATTCCAGCTTGTGCTTCTTCTAGCCCAGTGTTTTTCATGATGCACTCTGCATGTAAGTTAAATAAGCAGGGTGACAGTATACAGCGTGGATGGACTCCTTTCCTGATTGAAGAGATGTAAACTAAGCACTTCTCCCTCTCATGTCTTGTTTTATCCACAAAGTACCCTTACCACTTAAAACTCATTGTAGAATGTCTGAAGTTTAGAAATAAAAGAAAAACATCTCTGGATTTGGATTTCTAAGACCTGGGTTCAAGAATGGAACCCTCTTTTCCTAGTCACGATGCCACTCTCATCTCTGTTTTTTTGTGTCTTTGATTTTTAGTATTTTTTATTTTTGAAATATGTTTGCTGATACTTCTATTACAAGCTGTTGTGAAGATCAGATTAAAGGGTTAGTGAATGTATAGCTACTTTGTAAAATTTAAAAACTTTTTCAGAAATCTTCTAAATTTGGTTTTATGTTTCAAATTATCAGAGTTTTTGAATATCTTGCTATGATTGTCTAATGAAAGTCATAGAATATGACCTTTCTTAGAAAATAGGAGATATAGTCACTCTTGAAAGACTATTATTATTATCAAAGATAATCTCTGCTGTTCAGTCACTAAGTCATGTCTGACTCTTTGCAACCCCATGAACTGCAGTATGCCAGGCTACCCTCTCCTTCCCTGTCTCCTAGGGTTTGTTCCAATTCATGTCCATTGAGTTGGTGATGACATCCAACCACCTCATCCTCTGTTGCCCCTTCTCCTGGACTCAACTTTTCCAGCATCAGCGTCTTTTCCATTGAGTTGGCTCTTCCCATCAGGTGGCCAAAGTATTGAAGTTTCTGCTTCAACATCAGTCCTTCTAATGAATATTCAGAGTTGATTTCCTTTAGGTTTGACTGGTTTGATCTCCTTGTTGTCCAAGGAATTCTCAAGAGTCTTCTCCAGCACTGTAGCATCAATTCATTGGTGCTCAGCCTTCTTTATGGTCCAATTGTCACATCTGTATATGACTGCTAGAAAAACTATAACTTGACTTTGTCAGCAAAGTGATGTCTCTGCTTTTTAGTATGCTTTCTACGTTTGTCATAGCTTTTCTTCAAAAGAGCAAGTGTCTTATTAATTTTGTGGCTTCATTCACTGTCCGCAGTGACTTTGGAGCCCAAGAAAAGTTAATCTAGGAATTAACAAATAGGAATTCTCAAATCTGGAGAGCTGATGAGAGAATACTGACAAGATAGAGGCAGGTAGTCCTTATAGACCTCTGCTCTGGAGTTTGAGGGATCCAGTGGTGCTTGGGTATACTCCAGAGCTAATTGAAGCAGATGGTTTCTGTCACATCATGAAATGTCCTAGATAGAACTAGGTGGAGAAACCTTCTATAGTGGCCATTGATAACATTAATAATTATTATAATGTTGAATATTTATTAAACAGTGTCTCCTGGAAGCTGTTCTAAGTATATTACACATATTGAATTTGACCTTCATAATACTATGTGGTGAGCACAGCTGTTCACCCCAGTTTACAGATAGAAAGATGGAACCAGTCATACCTCCATAAAGTTTATAAAAAACAAAGTGATGATGATATCCATATATATGCTGTTAGCAGATTATACTTTTGAATTGAAGCTATTCAACTCATACATTATTATGGGGTGGAGTCTTTCACTGTCTACCACAACATTCTGGACTTCTAAGATATGTCCTGTATTATTAAGTTAGATGTGAAGCATCTTTGAAAAGATATTTGTATAAAGTTCTTAAAGAAGCGTAGCAGAGTGCCTGGCTTATATGAGGTACTGAATACATGTCAGCTATTGCTGTATGTCAGCAACAACAAAAGATGTTAGGTTCTTGGCTCTCTCCAGAAACTTTACT
The DNA here is from genome assembly GCF_042477335.2 of Ovis canadensis. Lineage (NCBI taxonomy): Eukaryota > Metazoa > Chordata > Mammalia > Artiodactyla > Bovidae > Ovis > Ovis canadensis. The sequence goes on along the minus strand of NC_091246.1, from coordinate 81,343,765 downwards.
GCCTAAGAATATGATGGTGAACCAGAGAGATGTGACCCCAAGTAGTTTGTCTAGAGCTGTGTTGTCCAATATGTGCTATTTAAATTTAGAATACATAAAATTAAAATTTCAGTTTTCAGTCAAACTAGTCATATTTCAAGTACTTAGAAGTCACACGTGACCAGTGACTACTATATTCCACAGCACAGCATTTAAAAATTTTCATCTTCACAGAAAATCCTACTGGACAAAACTGCTCTAGACATTCCATCCCTTTATGTTCCCTGAATACAAAACTCTGAGATCAAGATTTTTCGTGGTACTAGCTGTGAGGTACAGTTCTAATATTATAAAACTTCTAAGGGAATATTTGGGTGCAGTCTCAAAAATGACAGAATGATCTCTGTTCCAAAGCAAACCATTCAGTATCACAGTAATCCAAGTCAATGCCACAACCACTAATACCAAAGAGCTGAATTTGAACAGCTCTATGAAGACCTACAAGACCTAGAACTTACGTACAAAAAGAATGTCCTTTTCATCATAGGGGACTGGAATGCAAAAGTAGGAAGTCAAGAGATACCTGAAATAACAGGCAAGTTTGGCCTTGGAGTACAAAATGAAGCAAGGCAAAAGCTAACAGAATTTTGTCAAGAGAACTGGTCATAGCAAACACTCTCTTCCAACAACAAAAGAGATGACTCTACACTCAGACATCACCAGATGGTCAATACTGAAATCAGATTGATTATATGCTTTGCAGCCAAAGGTGGAGAAGCTCTACACTGTTAGAAAAATGAGATGGGGTGCTGACTGTGGCTCAGATCATGAACTCCTTATTGCCAAATTCAGGCTTAAATTGAAGAAAGTAGGGAAAACCACTAGACCATTCAGGTGTGACCTAAATCAAATCCCTTACAATTATACAGGGGAAATTAGAAATAGATTCAAGGGATTAGATCTGATAGAGTCCCTGAAGAACTATGGATGGAAGTTTGTAACATTGTACAGGAGGCAGTGATTATGAGCATCCCCAAGAAAAAGAAATGCAAAAAGGCAAAATGTTTGGCTGAGGAGGCCTTACAAATAGCTGAGAAAAGAAGAGAAGCTAAAGGCAAAGGAGAAAAGGAGAGATACACCCATTTAAATGCAGAGATCCAAAGAATAGCAAGGAGAGATAACAAAGCCTTCCTAAGTGATCAATGAAAAGAAATAGAGGAAAACAATAAGATGGGAAAGACTAGAGATATTTTCATGAAAATTAGAGATACCAAGGGAATATTTCATGCAAAGATGGGCACGGTAAAAGACAGAAATGGTATGGACCTAATAGAAGCACAAGATATAAAGAGGTGGCAGGAATACACAGAACCATACAGAAGATATCTTAATTACCTGGATAATCATGATAGTGATCACTTATCTAGAGCCAGACATCCTGGAAAGCGAAGTCAACTGGGACTTAGGAAGCATCACTCTGAACAAACCCAGTGGAGGTGATGGGATTCCAGCTGAACTGTTTCAAATCCTAAAAGATGATGCTGTGAAAATGCTGCACTCATATGCCAGCAAATTTGGAAAACTCAGCAGAGCTCACAGGACCAGAAAAGGTCAGTTTTCATTCCAATCCCAAATAAAGGCAATGCCAAACAATGTTCAGACTACTGCACAATTGAACTCATCTCACACACCTGCAAAGTAATGCTCAAAATCTCCAAGCCAGGCTTCAACAGTATATGAACCATGAACTTCCAGATGTTCAAGCTGGATTTAGAAAAGGCAGAGGAACCAGAGATCAAACTGCCAACATAAATTGGATCATAGAAAAAGCAAGACAGTTCCTTTAAAACATCTACTTCTGCTTCATTGACTACACTAAACTCTTTGACTGTGTCAATCACAATCAACTGGAAAATTCTTAAAGGGATGGGAATACCAGACCATCTTACCTCTTACCTGCCTCCTGAGAAATGTCTACAGGTCAAGAAGCAACAGTTAGAACTGGACATGGAACAACAGAATAGTTCCAAATCAGGAAAGGAGTACGTCAAGGCTGAATATTGTCATCTTGCTTATTTAACCTGTATGCAGAATGCATCACGTGAAATGCCAGGCTGGATGAAGTACAAGCTGGAATCAAGATTTCTGGGAGAAAATATCAATAACCACAGATGTGCAGATGACACCACCCTTATAGCAAAAAGTGAAGAGGAGTTAAAGAGATTTGATGAAAGTAAAAGAGGAGAGCGAAAAAGTTGGCTTAAAGCTCAACATTATAAAAACTAAGATCATGGCATCCAGTCCTGTCACTTCATGGCAAATAGATGGGGAAACATTTGAAACTGTGAGAGACTTTATTTTCTTGGACTCCAAAAGCACTGCAGATAATGACTGCGGCCATGAAATAAAAAGACCCTTGCTCTTTAGAAGAAAAGCTATGACCAACCTAGACAGCATATTAAAAAGCGGAGTCATTACTTTGCTGACAAAGGTCTGTCTAGTCAAAGCTATAGTTTTTCCAGTAGTCATGTATGGATGTGAGAGTTGGACCATAAAGAAAACTGAGCATGAAGAATTTATGCTTTTGAACTGTGGTGTTGGAGAAGACTCATGAGAGTCACTTGGTCTCCAAGGAGATCAGACCGGTGCATCCAAAAGGAGCTTAGTCCTTACTTTTCATCGGATGGACTGATGTTGAAGCTGAAACTTCAATTCTTTGGCCACCTAATGTGAAGAACTGACTCATTGGGAAAGACCCTGTTGCTGGAAAAGATTGAATGTGGGAGGAGATGGGGATGACAGAGGATGAGATGGTTGGATGGCATCACCAACTCGATGGACGTGAGTTTGAGCAAGCTCCAGGAATTGGGGATAGACAGGGAAGCATAGTGTGCTGCAGTCCATGGGGTCACAAAGAGTCAGCAACAACTGTGTGGCTGAACTAAACTGAATGGAATATTTGTGCTAGGATAAATTACTCCAAGAGCCCACTATTAGTGACAGAAATATCCTACCAGTTCCATATAGTGGTTTTCTCATAGGTTTGGAATGATTCAAGGAAAGAATTCTTGTCCAATACTTGATGGTACCCTGAGTGAACAGAAATAGCAGTTGAAAGAAAATAAACCATAACCCAGCATTTGATGGAACTGAGAATACTGAGGAACAAGGATGCAGACTGACCATTTGTAAATCTTCTATGTAGGCTCAGCTGGCACCAAGTGCTGATAGACAGTATTATGGTTAATGCCCCTCAGTTTCCCTTTGTGGTAATATCTGTTGCCACTCTCATCCAAGGAACTGACACATAATCAAGACCTTGTCAAATCATGTAGTTCTGCCCACTAGCTACTGTGAAACATTCAGGGATGGGCATGAAGAGAATGAAATTTAATTCTAGGAATTTTGTTGGAACTATTGGGAAATGGAAGGTAGGGGTGAGGATGATGCAGAGTTAGAGTTGCCAAAGGTCACCACAGAAGGAAGTAGCCTAATAATAAAGGAAAGAAATGACAGTGAGTCTCATATCTAGCCCTAGTGCCAGGTAGTACTCCCAAACCGATATTGTATTATATTTTGTACAAGGTAATTTTTTTCTTAAACAAGTATCACATTTCTGTTATTTGAAACCAAAACAACTTGACACTCCCTCCCCCAAAAAATATCTAAATTTGAAGCTAGATATGACCTTACAGTTCATATAAACTTGCTGCCTTTTTTTTTTTTTTTCTATTAAGGGTCTTGGAAGCGTTAGTCAAAGCAAACTTGTATAAGCCCAAATTTCTTTGAAGTTTTATGTTTTATTTTAATACAGCATACATATTTTGCATTTCACTCCATAATGTGGCTGTTGGGTATATTTGTCCCTTTGATAATTAATATGAATAATTTTATAAAGGCTTAATAATCAAATAGAATTGAAATAGCATTATGTTGGAAGAAGAGTTTTAAATTTTCCTATTTTCACATTAATCTAATTATTGCCTAAAGAATTTGTGGTTTCAAAGATTTTAAATAGCTTTGTATATTTGTAATGCCTTTTTTGTTGTTGCTGTTAATTCTTTCGGTTCCCTAACTAATTACTTTGAGATACCACTCTTACTTTTTCCCCATTCATGGTACTGGCATCAGCCCATTTTGGCATATAATATTCAATTAATGTAAGGCTTAATATCTAACCATCTCATACTCTGCCGTCCCCTTCTCCTTTTGCCTTCAATCTTTCCCAATATTGGGTCTTTTCCAGTGAGTTGGACTCAGTGAACATGACATAGCGGAGGACAGGGAAGCCTGAGGTGCTGCAGTCCACGGGATCACAAAGAGTTTGGACATGACTTAGTGACTGAACAACAATATTCAATTGATATTGTCATTAAAGTTCAAAAATTTAGCATTTTCAATAAGTTATAGAAATTTAGAGGAATTAAATCTTCAGACAAGATAACATTAGCAACCTTTCTTTATACATTTTTGTTAAGTATATAGTCAGGTAGGCTATTAGGAAGATAGTGTAGTATTATGAAAATACTTTGGTTCTTTCCTTCTCTTACATTGTATGTTAGTAACTATTGTTGGATTCCTATAGATGATGAAAGCAGGCATTACACAAAATCTCATTATTTTTCTGCGAGAATAGCTCTCATTTTAAATACATTAGATTCTCGGTCTCATAACTTCTACAACAGGGAGACATTTGCTAGTAGTCATAATATTTTACATCAGTAATCATTATTAAGACTGAGGCTTAGGGAATATCTGTTATATATTTTGCAAATTTGGATAATCTCCATCTCACCCCCAACTGAATAATCGTGTGTTCTCTGACACATATTTAAAAGTCAACATGTAATATATTAAATGATAATCATGCTTCTAAAGGGTCAGAAAAGCAGTGCTGTACCAGTGACAGTAGAAAGGGGTTAACACAAAATAGAAATCAATCAGAAGAGTTGATTAATGAAAACTAAAAAAAAAAACACTAACAGAAATAAATGCTCATGTAAATATATATATGTATGTATATATATAAAACAAGA